>NC_073387.1:52867187-53467187 GCF_028641065.1 Leucoraja erinaceus
GTAAAATGGCAAAAAATCACGGCCGTAAATGGCAGCGTTTTTTCAAAAATTATGAAACAGAAAACAGGAAGAGGTCAAGATCTTAGTTTTAGTAATATACTAGACCAAGTATATTAGTTTTAGCAGACCCGTTGGGTCTGCTCCCCCAACGCAGCCGTTCCCTACCCGTAGCCCCCACAGGAGACGTGGTACTCCAACTCAAGCGGCTCAGGAATCAGCAGTGCGGCAGTTTTTAAATGGCGTCTTTGAGGCGAGATGCGGGCGGTTATGGTCGCTGGCCAGCAGGAGGCGACAAAATGAGTGAGTGAGTGGGGGGGGGGGGGGGGGGGGGGGGGGGGGGTAGAGAAGGATTTGATTAAAAAAGTGTACATAAACATGACAAACATTTAATGAGGAGTGGATACTTGGAATGAAAAGTGAAATCTCTACCGAATATTCAGGGCGTTTCTGGGTCGGGTGTTGGCGTAGCAACGAATCAAAGGCTAGCAGCCACAAGTCAGGCAGAAACACACACAGCCAGCCGGCAGCCACACAGTTTTATATATAGATAGTTAGAAGATAGATAGATAACTTTTTGTTCTGTATTGAGGTGTTTACAGAGTACTGTTTACATATCTGATGCACTACGGCAAGTGAGAATTTCATCATTACACACACACACACATATATATATATACAGATACAGGATACAAATAATTTATTAGCCAAGTATGTAAGGATATATATATCCGGCATGCAGCATCACACACTAACTACCCCCCTCCTGCACTCACTCTAATGGAGGGGAAGCAGGGCAGAGAGGGAGAGAGAGAGAGAGAGGGGGGGGGAGGAGAGAGGGAGAGATGAAGAGAGATAATTGGAGAGGGGGGGAGAGCGGGGGACAGAGAGGGGGAGAGAGAGGGGGGGGGGGGAGAGGGGAGGGGGGGGGGGGGGGGGGGAGGAGAGGGGGGGGGGGGAGGGGGAGAGAGAGGGGGGGGGAGGGAGGGGGGGGGGAGAGAGGGGGGGGGGGGGGGAGAGGGGGGGGGAGGGGGGGGGGGGAGGAGAGGGGGGGAGAGGGGGGGGGGGGGGGGGGGGGGGGAGGGGGAGGGGGGGGGGGAGGGGGGGGGGGGGGGGGGGGGGAGGGGGGAGAGGGGGAGGGGGGGGGGAGAAGGGGGGGGGGGGGGGGGGGGGGGAAAGAGGGGGGGTGGGGGGGGGTTGGGGGAGGGGGGGGGGAGGGGGGGGAGGGGGGGAGAGGGAGGGGGGGGGGGGGAGTCACAGGGGGGTGGGGGGGGGAGAGGGGGAGGAGAGGGGGAGGGGGGGGGGAGGGGGGGATAGAGGGGGGAGGGACAGGGGAGGGGGGGGGAGGTGGGGGAGGGGGGAGGGGGGAGGAGAGGGGGAGGAGAGGGGGGGGGGGGAGGGAGGGGGGGGGAGGAGAGGGGGGGGGCGGAGGGGGGGGGGGAGGGGAGGGGGGAGGAGAGGGGGGGAAGAGGGGAGGGGAGGAGAGGGGAGGAGAGGGGGGGAGGAGAGGGGGGGGGAGAGGGGAGGAGAGGGGAGGAGAGGGGAGGAGAGGGGGGAGGAGAGGGGGGGAGGAGAGGGGGGGAGGAGAGGGGGGGAGAGGAGGGGGTTGGGATAGGGGGGAGGTGAGGAGTGGGGGAGCAGGGGGATAGAGGGAGAGGAGGGGGTAGGAAGGGAGATGGAGGGGAAAGTGGGGGAGGTCAGGAGGGGAGAGTGGGGGAGGAGGGGTGATGCAAGGAGAGGGGGGAGGTAGGGAGTGGAAACACAGAGGGGAGAGGAGGGCAGTGGGGAAGGTGAGGAGGGAGATTTGGGGGAGTGGGACGGGGAGGTGAGGAGTGGGAGAGTAGGGGCGATAGAGGGAGAGGAGGGGCATGGGGAGGAGAGAGGGGTTGGTGGGAAGAAGGGAGTGACTGAGAGTAGGGGAAAGTGTGGGGTGGGAGGGAGAGGTCAGGGAGTGGGGGAGGGGAAAGACGGAGGGTGAAGTGGAATGCTGGGAGATGAGGGGCAATGGAGGAGGATAGGAGTAGAAAGACGGATGGCGAGGTAATGGAGGAGGGGAGGGAGAAAAGGGAGGAGGGGAGGGAGGGGATGAGGGGAGGAAGCAGAGGAGGGTTAGTGTAGGGTGGGGCGAGGAAGGATAATGGAGGGGAGATTGAAGGGGGAGAGTGAGATGCGTTCACATTGATATTATATTTTACAGGTTATTGCCATTTGGAACTTAAAAAACATCGCAGTCGCGCTCCCACTTGCTGGCCACGCCTGTGCAGTTGGGGAGGGTTGCTGTGACTCGTGTTACAACGGGAATCTCTGGCGTCAGAACGGGAACCCGTCAGCCGTGCCTGTGCAGTTAGGGGCTATGGGCGAGTGGTGGAATATTGCGTTCGAGGAACTGGATAAACGGGTCCGCAATTGGTCTATTACATATATATAATTTACTAAAACTCTTGTTTGTTTGTGTGTGTGTGTGTGTGAGTTCTGGAAACTACGCCAAAATGGTACACAATAGCAATACAATTTTTGGCCCACCTTACCATTGCCCAGTGATGTGCTGTAGGAAATTTCGTTCAGATTGATGTTATATTTTACAAGTTATGGACATTTTAAACTTTATAAAAAACACTTTTCCACTTGCCCTGCCCACCAGCTGCGTTGGACGTCACAATGACATCACAATGGGGTTCCGAATTTCTTTTATTTTTTTAAATCGCCATATTTCTTTTTCGCGTGTACTTGCCTGGACTCACACAGGGGACCCAACGGCTCCACGGGTAAGTTTCCTTCTATTGTACAAATGCCTATACGGGTCTTCTCTTCAAGTTATTAACTTTAACTTAATTTCTGTCATCAACGGCACAACTTTGGACGTGGCAGCCGCGCATGCGCAGTTTGATGGAATATTGCGTTGGGGGAGCGGGTGAGTGGTGGAATATTGCGTTGGGGAGCGGGTGAGTGGTGGAATATTGCATTGGGGAGAGGGCCCAACAGGTCCGCACTTGGTCTAGTGTATACATGAAATCAAGAAAACATCCAGTATCTGTGGAAAGGAGCGGACTGGAGATAATTCGGGTCAGGACCCTTCTTCGGACTAAAGCTGCTACCTGACCCACTGAGTTCACCCAAAAGTTCAACTATTTTACCCCACCATTCTGAACATGGAGCCCATCCAATGATTCGATGAGTAAATTCTATATTCTGCACTCTTCCCCTTTATCTTTTGTACTTCATCTTGTCACAGTGGAGCAGATGAAATGTCTTGGAAGGAACTATTTCCTCTATCTTCAAATAACCCTTGCTTTCCCTCTCTCCCCCACCCTAGTTCTCCTACTAGTTTCTCCATCTTCCTTATTAATTTTACTGTTTGTATGCTTCATTGTTACCTTCCCCTCAGCCAACAACGAACCATTCTACATTTGCTTCGGCATCGTCTGCTTTGATCTGTCCTTTTCACACTGTATATGTTCTTCATACCATTCCATATCTTGTATCACTCTCCCATTACTCTGTCCGAAGAAGGGTCTCGACCCGAAACATCACCCATTCCTTCTCTCCAAAGATGCTGCCAGTCCTGCTGAGATACTCCACCATTTTGTGTCCATCTTTGGTGTAAATCAGCATCTACAGTTCCTTCCTACACTCTAAGCTTTTGGTTCATTAGCATTCATCAGTCAAGATAACGAGTGTAGAAGTTGGCATATTATGTTACAGTTGTACAAGACATTGAGAGGCTGTCTTTGGAGCATTTGGTGTGCAGTTTGTGTCCAGCTTTCTGTGTCTATTCATAAGGTATGTAAGTTGTTACACTAATAATTACCTGATCCAACATTCGGGGTTAACTACTATGGGCAGTGTCTCGTTCCAGGTACTTACCTCGGTGACGATAGTGGAGATGTACTGCTCCTTGCTGTACACCCATCCATCCAGGCACGGCTCTTTCTCAATCTGCGAGAAATTGAAGAGATCCGGATCGGGAATCGTCAAGGACAGGTTCACTATCGATTCCAACCGGTAGCGTCTGCACCGGCTGTACTGGACTTTGCTTCCCTTTTGAACCAAGGGGATGGTTTTGTTCATCCAGGCTTGGCTGAGGTTGAGATTCCCGGGAATCAGGCAGACATACTCGGGGATAGCTCCGACAAAAAATGATGGACAATCCGCAGAAACCGTTGGGGAAGGTGCTGGCACTCAGGAGAAGGAAGACGAGTCTTTGGAACGGTCCCCATTCCCCCAGGAAGGCTGTAATTTCCTCGTAATCCCGCATGTTAGTTGCACCGGCAGCCACCTGCTAACTTGCTGCCTACAAACTGGAACAAATATCTGCTGGGAGACGAGAGAGCAATCCAACAATTTCCAATAATTTACTTCCAAAACACATATTTAAATCTATTCGCAACTCCACCTTATCTTGCTAATTTGCCTGTGATTCCAAGACGAAGGTTGAATTTGTGTTTATCTTTCTTGTTGGCAGCAGTGAAGAATTATTAAGCTTTCAGCACTTTGCTGTGTTAGACCCACAAACTCGTCATAGTTACAATTGTGAGTAGGATAGACACACAAAATGCTGGAGTAACTCACCGGGTCAGGCAGCATCCCTGGAGAAAAGGAATAGGCGACCTTTCGGGACGAGACCCTTCTTCGGACCTTTCTTTACAATTGTGTGTCAATTTGTTGTTGGGTGCCATCCAGACTCCAGACTGCATTGCAAATGCCATGCATTTGTAGTCACGCAGTGTATTTGCCAAAGCTGAGAGAGAGATGAATCAAGAGCAGCTCAGTGTGAGCTTTAACCACCAATTTGCTGCTTGCTTAAACCGTGGAAGGACAAGGAACGTTTTGTGCGGTAACTCACGATCAAAACAATTCTATATCAAGGAAACAAAAAAAATATAGGAGCAAAGAGGTCCTTCTTGGAGTATTGTGTGTAGTTTTGGTCCCTTAATTTGAGGAAGGACATTCTTGCTATTGAGGGAGTGCAACATAGGTTTACAAGGTTAATTCCCGGGATTGCAGGGCTGTCATATGCTGAGAGAATGGAGCAGCTGTGCTTGTACACTCTGGAGTTTAGAAGGATGAGGGAATCTCATTGAAACATATAAGATTGTTAAGGGCTTGGACACGCTAGAGGCAGGAAACATGTTCCCAATGTTGTGGCAGTCCAGAACCAGTGGCCACAGTTTAAGAATAAGGAGTAAGCCATTTAGAACGGAGACGAGGAAACACTTTTTCTCACAGAGAGTGGTGAGTCTGTGGAATTCTCTACCTCAGAGGGCGGTGGAAGTTGTTCCCTGGATGCTTTCAAGAGAGAGCTAGATAGGGCTCTTAAAAATAGCAGAGTCAGGGGATATGGGGTGAAGGCAGAAACGGGGTACTGATTGGGGATGATCAGCCATGATCACATTGAATGGTGGTGCTGCCTCGAAGGGCCAAATGGCCTACTCCTGCACCTATTGTCTATTGTCTAAAACCCTAAAGTTACTCACAAAAGAACAAGTGCTGGAGGAACTCAGTGGATTATTGTCATGTGTACCCAGGCACATTTAAAATGTTGTGCCATTGCAAGTAAGAATTTCATTGTTCTATCTGGGACATGTGACATTAAAACAGTCTTGACCATTGAAGTCTCTTAACTTGAAGTTCCACTGCTTGCATCCTTGTACCACCTTCCTTATCACCTCTTCCCAAGCCAACAATGGACCATTATGGGCTCCACCCTTCCTTGATCATCTGTTGCCAGCCCAGCTTTGTTCTGGCCTTTTCCTACCTGCAGTTCCCTCCCCTCTACTTTCAGTCCAAAGAGAGGCAGTGCGTAAACAGGCCCTAGGCACCATCATGACCACGCTGACTAGCGATCATCCCGTACACTAACACTATCCTACACACCAGGGACAATTTACAATATTACCAAAGCCAATTAACCTACAAACCAGAATGTGTTTATAGTGTGTGAGGAAACCGGAATACCCAGAGAAAATTCACAAATTACAAATGTTGGAATGACAACGAGCAGGGAGAACGTACAAACTCCATACAGACAGCACCAGTAGTCGGGTTCACACCTGGGTTTCTGGCACTGTTAGGCAGCTACTCTACCACTGTGCCGCCCTGTGCACTAGACTTGTACTAGCCTCTGTACTAACCTGTATTAGCCTTTTGTTTATCAACAACCTTTCCAACTCTTAAAAATCTAAATTAAAAAATATATGCAAAAACTCTGCTTCTCCTGACCCCAGAGGAAGATTTGAAGGCTCCCCACACTCTGAAAGAAAATAAAATTTCTACTCCTTGCCGTACATAAGTGACCCCTTATTTTTGAACAGTGACGGGTTTCGGCCCGAAATGCTGCCTATTTCCTTCGCTCCATAGATGCTCCTGCACCCGCTGAGTTTCTCCAGTATTTTTGTGTACCTCCCATTCTTGATACTCCAACAAGAGGAAAAGTCTCTTCACACCCACCCTGTCAGGAGCCCTCGGGATTTTATATGCTGCAATCAAATCATCTCTCATTGTTCTGAATCCCTGGTCCAACCTTTACTCATAAGACAGTCTGTCCATTCCATCTTTGCCAAGCTGCTTCCAATGCATCTATATTCTTAAAATATGGAAACTAATATTGTACATGGTTTCCCAGATGCCATCTCATTAATGCCTGATAAAATTTACCCCAAACCATCAGCAGCAATAGAGATATGGCCACAGGATGATCAATATCACATCTGTCAAGGACGTCACAAAGGACAGTCTTGCTGGTTACGCCTCATAGACAACCTGTCAACTCCCAGCCAATAGGAGCTTTCTTCGTGTCTCCAATGTACAAACTGCTCTAAAGTCTCCTAGACTTGTGGTACTTTGGTGGCATGGTGGCAAAGTGGTAGAGTTGCTGCCTCACAGCGTCAGAGATTCTTGTTCGATCCTGACTACGGGTGCTGTCTGTATGGGGTTTGTACATTCTCCCTTTGACTGTTTGGATTTTCTCCGGGTGTTCCGGTTTCCTCCCACACTCCTAAGATGTACAGGATTGTAGTTTAATTGCCTTCAGTAATATTGTTAAAAAAATAAATATCCCTATTGTGCAAGAGTTGGTGTACACCCGGTGATTCTGGTCGGCACTGACTCGATGGGCCAATGGGCCGAAGGTCCTGTTTCCGCGCTGTATGTCTAAAGGTCCGCCATAATTGACAACTGCGAAGAGACTCTTGGCGTCTCTACCAAGAAGAGCAGGGATGTTTAGTGGCGATAGATCAGGAGATCTGAGCAGATAAATAATCGCAAACATAAAGTGTTCCTGGATTGAAAGCTTCACTATTCCACAGGGGAAAAGAAACCTGGAGATCCAGCAGAATACAATGATGTAAAGTACAAATGGTTTAGTTTAGTTTAGTTTAGAGATACAGTATGGAAACAGACCATTCGGCCTACCGAGTCCACGCCGACCAATGATCATGTACACTAGTTCTATCCTACATACTAGGAACAATTTTACTGAGGCCAATTAACTTAAAAACTGCCCTTTGTGTGGATGGAAACTGGAGCACCAACCTTCTTGGCCTCCACAGCCTTCTGTGGCAAAGAATTCCACTGAATCACCACCCTCTGAATAAAGGAATTCCTCTTCATCTCCTTTCTAATGGTATGTCCTTTTATTCTGAGGCAATGGCCTCTGGACCTAGACTCTCACACTAGTGGAGACATCCTATCCACATCCCTTCTATCCACACCTTTCATTATTTGATAATTTGTTGATCTCACAATTTTGCATGTAGTATAACTCTCTTGTGGCTCATTTACATTCACAGTAAGTTCTGAATGGATCCCGATTCTGGTCTCAGGATCAGCTCTGAATTACAAGTGACTTGTACAGTGAGGTTTCAACTACTTTCACATTATGTCTGCATAATACCCAATTACAGTTAATAATGTAATTGCAGAATTAGTATACATCTTAAATCATATTTGTCATTCTGTATTGGTGTTATTTCATAAGAATAGTGTCAGGTGATATGCCAACAATTAAACTCATTCCAGTTCCACCACAGATTTTTCTGCAAATGGTGGTCCAGTTGGAACAGCACCAGTACAGCATAACAAAAGTACGAGAGCGCATTTGCAATCCTCCCTGAAAGTCCCCCCCAAAATAAGGCGCCTCAGCCGGGTGAGGTGGCTGATCTCAACCTCATTGAGGCTTCCGTGTCGATCAGCGGGTCTAATTCGCCCCCCCCCCCCCCCCCCCCCCCTCGGGAACGAACCGTATAAATGAGGGTGCACGGAATGAACCGCTGGAGGAGGTACTTGAGGCAGGTATGTTTAAGGAGCACTTAGACAGGTACATGGATAGGACAGGTTTAGAGCGATATGGGCCAAATGCAGGCAGGTGGAACTAGTGTGGATGGCATGTTGGCCGGTATGGGCAAATTGGGCCAAAGGGCCTGTTTTCACACTCTAAGACTCTACCCAACAACTGCAGTAGTAGAGTCTACTACTCATGCAATGATAATCTTACTCGGTTATAGCGGATACCGTTCCCCTCCCCATGGTCCATTTCCTGTGTTAATGTAACCTGAGAACTGAAGCAAAAATTATAGAGTGGATGACCAGAAGTCATAGCCTCAGAATTAAAGTGCCCTCTTTTAGAAAGAAGTTGAGGAGGAACGTGCGGAAACAGGCCCTTCAGCCCACTGAGCCCATGCCGACCAGCGATCACCCTGTACACAGGTGCTATTCTACACACTGGGGACAATTTACAATCTTTACAGAACCCAATTATCCTACAAGCCTGTAGGTCGTTAGAGTGTGGGAGGAAACGGGAAAACGCAGGCCACGGGGACAACATACAACTAGTCCCCACCAGACTGGCCGGGAAGCTACTGGAATTGGGGCTCAACACCTCCCTGTGTGCCTGGGTCCTGGACTTTCTCACCGCCAGGCCCCAGGTAGTCAAGATGGGAGGGAATACATCGAAGTCCCTCACCCTGAGCACAGGATCGCCCCAGGGTTGCGTCCTCAGCCCCCTATTGTACTCCCTGTATACACATGACTGTGTGGCTAGGTTCAGCTCCAATTCAATAATTAAGTTTGCTGATGACACTGTGGTGGTGGGCCTGATCTCAGACAATGATGAGAAGGCCTACCGGGAGGAGGTGGCTGATCTAGCACTCTGGTGCCAGGAGAACAGCCTCCTCTTGAACATCAAAAAAACAAAGGAGCTGATCATGGACTTTAGGAGGGCACATCATCCGAGGACGTACACTCCATTGAGTATAAATGGGGATCCTGTGGATAGGGTGAACTGTTTTAAATATCTGGGAGTCCGCATCTCTGAGGATATGACATGGTCATCACACGCCTCAGCACTGGTGAGTAAGGCAAGGCAGCGCCTTTACCACCTCAGGCAATTGAGGAAATTCAGAGTGTCTCTGAGGATCCTACAGTGCTTCTACGCAGCGGCGGTGGAAAGCATCTTGTCCAGGAACATTACCATCTGGTTCGGGAATTGCTCTGCCAAGGACAAGAAGGCTCTGCAGAGAGTAGTGCGTTCGGCCGAACGCACTATGGGAACTTCACTCACCCCCCTGCAGGAACTATACAACAGGAGGTGCAACTCCAGAGCAAACACAATCATGAGAGACCTCTTCCACCCCTGCAACGGACTGTTCCAGCCGCTACGGTCAGGCAAACGCCTCCGTTGCCATGCAGTGAGAACGGAGAGGTTGAGAAGGAGTTTCTTCCCAGAGGCAATTCGGACTGTAAACGCCTTTCTCACCAGGGACTAACTCTACAGAACGTTTTTCCTTCTATTATTTATTATGTAAAAGAATATGTGTGTTATGATTGTGTTTATAATTTGTTTGGTTGTTTTGTTGTTTGTCTTTTGCACAAAAGTCCGCGAGCATTGCCACTTTCATTTCACTGCACATCTCGTATGTGTATGTGACAAATAAACTTGACTTGACTTGACATACTCTGTACAGATAGCACACGTAGTCAAGATCAAGCCTAGGTCCCTGGCGCTGTAAGGCAGCAACATTACCACTGCACCAACGTGCCAATCCATCCTGCAATGGTATATACCTCGATTGGTCCCAGTTCCCTATCCAATTGTGGCAGTCTAATTAGCAAAATGTTCAGATACCATCAACACAGCATGAAAACATAGAAAAGGCAGACCCTGCCACCTTCTGGCACAGCAAGGTAAAACTGAAGATAGACACAAAATGCTGGAGTAACACAACGGGCCAGGCAACGTCTCTGGAGAAAAATAATCGGTGAAGTTTTGGGTCGGTAACCTTCTTCAGACTGAAAATAGAGATTGGGGGGAGAGGAATAAATTAGTGGCGAGAAAAGGCAAGAACAGTATTGGGGCTTGCAACAGATGACGATAGGAAGGGTGGGGCCCATAATGGCCCATTGTTGTCTGGGGAATGTGTGATAAGGAGAGGGGTACCAGGATGCAGCTAGTGGATTTGGCCAGGGGAGGAATCAGTGAGGGCTGAATGCAGTAGTTCAGCTGCTGCAGTGAAAGCGGTCGCAGACGCGGAGGGCATATTGTATCGGGGTATCGGCCGACGGCCTGTATAGGTCCGGTAAACGGTGCTCTGGCACTATTCCCTGCTGTTACAAAATGATAGGAGAGAGTGGGTCTAGTGGTATGGAGGCCAGTGGAAGAGAGGATAACGAAGAAAGTGTTGAGAAGGAGTGGGAAACCGTGGGAGCATGGGGTAGTCCCAGGAAGAGCAGCCGTAAAAGAAGGAAAAACAATACTGGTGGATCGGAGAGTGAAGACAAGGAACCAGAAAAGGAAATGTTGTTAAATGTAGTGGTGAGGTTTGAAGGAGAAGGAGGAGTAAAGAAGATAGAGCCATTGAAGCTGACAAAAATAATCAGGGCCCAGGTTGGGGAAGTAAAGTATGCAAGAGTGCTGGAGGATGGAAACATGCTAATAGGGTGCAACAGTGAGGCTCAAGTTGAAAAGGCACTGAAAATGAACAAGATTGACAAAACCAAAATAATCAAAGTAGTGAGAGTGGGAGAACAGAGGTCGGCAGGGTGTAAAGGGGTTATCTATGGAATCTCTCTCAAAGTTAATATGAGTGAACTGGTTCAGGAACTCAGGAAGAGATGTGAATTAATTATGAGTGCCAAAAGAATGATCAAAGGAACAAAGAAAGAGGAAACTGAGTCAGTCCTGGTCGAATTCAAGACAGAAACCCTTCCAAAAGTGGTCCATTTTGGATTCATGCGATATAGCGTAAGAGAGTACGTATCCAAACCAATGAGGTGCTTCAAATGTCAGAAATTTGGGCATATAGCTAAAATGTGCAAGGGGGCGAGGAAATGCGCAAGGTGTAGTGGGGACCATGAATATGGTCAGTGTGGAGAGGGGGTCAGACCAAAGTGCTGTAATTGTGGAGGAGAGCATAGTGTGGCTTACTGGGGCTGTGAGGTGATGAAACGCGAAGCTGTAGTACAAAACATAAGAGTGAAGGAAAAGGTCTCCTATGCAGAGGCAGCAAAGAGGGCTGACTACAAAACAGATGAATGAAAGAAGGATCAGGAGGGAGCAAGATGTGGGCATAATGGAGACAATAAAAGAAAAAGAAAAGAGTATATGGAAAGAAAAGAAAAACCTGGTTATATTTATAGCAGGAGTAATAAATGCGACAGCAGAAGTAAAATCCAAAACAGAAAGGATCCAAATCATTGTAAAGGCTGCAGTCCACCACTTGGGCATGGCAGTATTGAAGTGGGAGGAAATACATGATGGTCTCAGTATCCAGGCGAGCCAAGAGTCAACATGTGTGGGTTAATAATATTAAAGTTAATCCTACAATGGAATGCATGAAGCTTGTTAGCCAATGGGCAAGACTTTAAGCAATTCATAGACAATAGGAAGGAAAAACCAGATGTCGTATGTATCCAGGAAACCTGGTTGAAACCAAGTTTAGATTTTGTTCTATATGATTATGTTGCAGTGAGATGTGATAGGGGAAATGGGGGAGGAGGGGGTTGCGCCACTTTCATTAAAAAAGGGATACCATACAGGGTATTAGGAATTGGGCAGGAACAGGAATATGTGGTAATAGAAGTATGGTCTGAGAGCAGGAAAATAGTGGTAATAAATTACTATAATCCATGTAAGCGATTAGAGGTCAGTAAGTTACAGGAAGTAGAAGGCCAGAGCAAATCTAATGTTATTTGGTGTGGGGACTTTAACGCACATAATACATTATGGGGCAGTGGAAAGTCAGATAATAATGGGCAGGTAATTGAGGAATTATTAAATGATGGAAAGAAGACCAGGGTAGATGTTAGGACAGGGAAGGGGTCTAATCTTACACTTGTTTCTAATCGGATTGCTGCTAAATGTGACTGGGAAGTTTATGAAAAGGTACCATAGGAGGTGATCATCATCCTGTGCTATGCAAAATAAATGTTACTTTAATTATGAGTAAAGAAAACAGAAGTGGACGATGGGTTTTTGGAAAGGCTAATTGGGAGAAATTTAAGGAGGAAAGTGATAGATATGTAAAACCGATACAAGAAGAGACTGATATAGAAAGCTTTGAGAATAAATTGTCAGAAGGTATCAAAAGAGCAGCATTAGTTTCCATACTTAAAAGTAAAGGAAGATCAAAAAGGAAAGCTGTGCCATGGTGGGACAATAAGTGTAAAGAGGTGGTGGTGAATAGAAACAGAGCATTCAGATTATTAAAAAGAACTCATAACTACCAACACATGATTAATTACAAACAGGCTCAGGCAATTGTAAGGAGGACTATAAGACAAACAAAAAGAGCATATTGGAGGAAGTATTGTGATTCAATTGGAAGCACAACACATGTAGGGGAGATATGAGGGATGATTAAAAAAATGGAAGGTGATAAAAGGGAGTGGAGTTATCCCATCCTAACAAATGGAGATCAAACTGTAGTCTCAAATAAAGACAAAGCAGAACTAATGGTTAACACTTTTAGTAGGGTTCACAGCTCCCACAACTTATCAGGTGAAGGAAGAAGAGGTAGGGAAAGAACAAGAGAGGAACATGTTGAGGCCTTACAAAGGAAAGATATCACAGAGGACAAGTACAATATTCCATTTAATTTGGGGGAGCTAAAGAGAGCTCTGGCCAAGTGTAAGAACTCAGCCCCAGGGAAGGATGATAGATGTTTTATCATTATGTAACACATAAGTGAGGAGGGACTCCAAAAGCTACTTGCACTATATAACAAGGTGTGGGAAATAGGGCGAATACCGGAGAGGTGGAAGGAAGCAATCATTGTGCCTATTAGAAAACCAGGGAAAGATGCAAGTAATCCAGTAAATTATAGACCTATAGCTTTAACAGCACACATGTGTAAACTGATGGAAAGAATGGTAAATGAAAGATTAATGCATCTAATGGAAGAAAACTGTATAGTGGCTAATTATCAGAGTGGTTTTAGAAAAGGGAGAGGTACTAATGATCCAGTTCTGTGCTTGGAAGATGATATAAGGAAAGCACAACTCAAAAAATAATCTGTAGTTACCATATTTTTTGATGTGGAGAAGGCTTACGATATGTTGTGGAGAGAAGGTCTTCTAATAAAGCTGCATTTAATGGGAGTAGGAGGAAATATTTTTAACTGGATAACGGATTTTCTCAACGGTAGAAGTATCCAAGTTAAAATAGGGTCAGACATCTCTAGTAAATGTGTAGTCGAGAATGGAACTCCCCAGGGAAGTGCGATAAGCCCGATCCTATTCTCAATCATGATCAATGATATATTTGCAAACATTCAACCAGAGATGGGGCGATCGCTCTTTGCAGATGATGGCAGCCTATGGAGAAGGGGGAGGAATATAGATTTTATCGTGGAAAAAGTACAGCAAGGGATAGCCCAGGTGGAAGAGTGGGGAGGGAAATGGGGTTTTAAATTCTCTATAGAGAAGACAAAGACAATGATTTTCACAAGGAAAAAAATTAAAGAGGATGTCCAGTTAAAACTATACGGCAACAATTTGGAAAGAGTAAAAGATTTCCGTTTCCTGTGGGTTCATTTTGACTCCAGATTAACATGGAGGGTCCACATTACAAAAATAATTTAAAAATGCAAAAAAGCCATCAATGTAATGAGATGCTTGGCAGGTTTAGAGTGGGGAGCAGATGTATTATCTCTTAAACGTATTTATGTATCACTGATCAGATCCAGACTAGAGTATGGCAGTATAGCTTATGGGTCAGCATCTAAGTCAGTGTTGTCCGAGTTGGACAAAGTCCAAGCGGAAGCTCTAAGAATCTGTATAGGAGGTGTGCGGACGTCACCTGTATGTGCACTACAGGTGGAAACTGGGGAGATGCCATTGAGACTGCGCCGCAGACAACTAATGGCTAATTACTGGCTAAGCCTTAAGGATCATGGAGAGAACCACCCAACAAAACAGGTAGTACAGGAATGCTGGGAGAGAGGGGTGGCTCAGGATGGAAGCTTCGGCTGGATTGGAGGAGTTGTGGCAAGGGACATGGGAGTAGAGAACAAAGAGTTCTGCCCTGCAATATTGTGGCCATCTGTGCCAATATGGTTACTGAACATCCCAAAAGTTGATCTGGAGATATGGGAGGAAAAAAGGAGAAACAAAAATTCAGACCTAAAGACAGAATATCATAACCATATAGATAATAGATACAGGGAACACCTCTTAATTTTCACAGATGGATCAAAGGACCCAGTAGCTGAAACAACAGGGGCGGCTGTGGTAGTCCAGGGGATGAATGTTGAGCTTTACAAAAGAACAAATAACTATTTGACAGTATATACAGTGGAACTGTACGCTATTTTGATGGCAGTTCGGTGGATGGAACAGATGCAACCATGTAAAGTATTAATATGTAGCGACTCATTATCTGCAATCCAGAGTATTGGGTCTGGTGCATCCCATAGGCGGCCTGACTTAGTGTATGAAATCCTGCTACTATTAAGCCAAGTGACAAGGAGGGGCAGTGACGTGACTTTGTTGTGGGTCCCAGCACACATTGGTGTTCTAGGGAATGAAAAGGTGGATAAATTAGCAAAGGAGGCTGTAAAAAAAAGAAATATAGATGTAAACTTACAACTATCCAAATCTGAAGGAAAACACATTGTGTGGAAGAAAATAAATCAGGAATGGCAACAATACTGGGAACAGGAGACAAAGGGGAGACGCCTCTATTCGCTACAAAACAGAGTGGGCATTACAGCAAGAAGAGGGGGGAACAGGAGGGAACAGGTAGTATTAACAAGATTGAGGATAGGACACACTCACCTGAACAGCACATTAAAAATATTGGGAAAACACCCTACTGGCCTGCGTGAGGAATGCCATCAGCCAGAAACAGTTGAGCATGCCCTAATTGCATGTAGGAGATATGAGACAGAAAGAGGACTGATGATCATTGAAATGAGGAAAATTGGATTGACAGACATATCAGTAAAGAACATTCTAGAGTGTGGAGGGAAAGGAAAAGGAATAAAGTTGTTGTTTGATTTCTTGAGGGCCTCTGGGCTTATAAAAAGGATATAATGTAAAGACATGAATGAGTACTGTGGAATGAAGCCAGAAGGTGGCAGCAATGCAACATTGTGGATGCCGGCTGCCGTAAAACACCCAAAGAAGAAGAAGAAGAAGAAGAAGAAGATGCGGCTAGTGGAACTGGTGGGACGTCTCAGTTGGTGGAAGGGGAGGGAATGCAGGAGTTACTTGAGATTAGAGAAATCAATATTCATACTGTTGGGTTGTAAGCTGCCCAAGCAAAGTATGAGGTGCTGTTCTTTAATCTATTGGCCTCACAATGACAGCGGAGGAGGCCCAGGACAGAAAGGTCAGTATGCGAATGGGATGGGGAATTAAAACTGAATCCATTCCTGTTGCCTGGTGCTGTAGCAGCCCGACAAACTGCGCCACTATGCCGCAAGATTTTCCATCAACTGGTGGTCCGGCGTCCCATATATAACCCGGACAAAATCACGAGAGGGCACTTGAAATCCCCCCCGGAAGTGCCCGCGCAAATGTGACGCCTGGGCCGGGTGATGCAGCCGATCTCAACCTCATCGGGGCTTCCGCGGCCGATCTGCGGGTCGAGTTTGCCCCCTTGCGGCCGGTGCTCTGGAACTCCGGCCCGGCCCGAGCCGGCAGATCCGTTCCCATAGCCGACTTTACGGGCCGGTATCCCGTGGCAAAACGGATCATGCCAAAGATGATAGAGCGCTGGCCATTGAACTTACTCCGACACCCATGTTGCAGCCGTCGGGTACAGCTCAGCCGTGTAGACAGAAATCATGGCAAAGCCACGCGTGGTGGAGAGTTTCCCATATATATATATATATATTTATATTGCTGGTGATCGATCTATATCTGTCTCTATCTATCTTCCATCTAAAAGGCCCTTGCGCACGGCAGGCGAGATCAGGACACCTAACCCGTACTGTTGCCACGCAACGCCTTCTGGCGATCAAGTAGCAATGTTACAACATTTTGAGATTTTAAAAATCAAGCTTTTAATTTATCCCATCAGATAAAGCATAAAAAGAAGTTTAATTTGACACCTAATTCACTTTCATATCTTCAGTATTAAAAAAGTTATGGCCATTTTCATACTCGGAAATTGGCATCTTGTTCCCTATTGCTTTTTCATTGACTTAACACAAAAGCTGAGATCGAGAACATTTAAAAGCCCATAACTTTATTAAAATTTAAGAGGACTGGAAGAAATTTTCAGTTATTATAGATTGAAGCATTCTGAAACAAATATGAAACAATCTTACTTAGACGACTTGAAATTAAAGCATATAATTATTTAGTTACCTAATTGTAGCTAATTACAAAATTCAATTACTAGATCTAAACATCTATCAATTTCTTAAGAATAGATTAACATTTTTAAATAGCCTAAGTGTCCAAATAACATTCACACAAGAATTCACAATATAACATAATTTTAAAATCTCATTGTCATGGGTTTATTGGCCAACTGGGAGGAATTTAATGTTTAATACCTGTAAATTAATGGCCAAATAAGCTTGCTAGTGGGTTTTTCTGGAACGCGACCATTTGGAACGTTGAGATTGCAGTGATTTTAGTTCCCCATATCGGCAGCAAAAACACTGCCGGTTCCTCGGGGGAAAAAAATCACCGTTTCGCATGTGAATGTGAATTAAAGGCATCTTAAGAAACACTTTTATACATAAAAATAAAATACTTTCTTTTACCTGTCCCCTACATAAAATCCTGCCCCATTATCGGCTTCAGAAGCTGATTTTAAAATCACTCCAGCGATTAACTTGTCGGGCAAATTAAAACAAAAAAACACACAGAACGGCCGTCGGAATGATTCTTTAGCAAAATCTTGCACTCCAACAAAATATAATCCAGGACCAGGTTGGGAAAAAAAACGCATTTTAACCTCGCCCCCCCCCCCCCCCCCCCCAAATTCACCGAACGGCAGTCGGAACGATTATTCAGCATTAGGTAGCAGCCCGAGAAAATGTATCTCGGACAGGCAGGAGAAAACGGCATTTTAATCCCGCCGCCACCCCCCTCCCTCCTCAAAGGCGCCAAAGTCGCGCACTTAGCCAGTGACAGAACTGCAGCGCCGTTGAAGGTAAGTTTTGTAACATACCCACTGGGTCAATGTCAGTGTTGGTTCATAGCATTTAATAGATTGCTCCACAAAGAGAAAATTTCTTGGGAATTTAAAGTAATGGGATGCAAGGAAGCCATTAAATGTTCATATCTTTTTTTTAATAATGTCTTTTAATAATGTCTTAGAGAAAAGGTCCAGTAATTTGGTTTCACAAAACTTTAGAAGAATCATCAAATCCTATTCCGTGCAGAAGATCTGAACATTTCATTGTGAGCACCAGGTATCCCAGTTTAATTCTGTATCTTAACAGAAGTTACCACTTTTGGAGTTGTTATCGTTGTGCTGCAAGGTTCCCCAGGGTGGAATTGTCAAACATTAGGTGACATTACGCTTAGTTTAGTGATACACACTAGGAACAATTTACAATTTTACCGAAGCAAATTAACCTACAATCCTGCATGTCTTTGGAGTGTGTGAGGAAACCGGAGCACCCAGAGAAAACCCACGGGGAGAATGTACAAACTCTGTACAGGCAGCACCCCATAGTCAGGATCGAACCCGGGTTTCTGGCTCTGTATGGCAGCAACTCTACTGCTGCACCACTGTGCTACCTGAATGGGGGTAGTTCAAACTAACCTACAAACCTGTACATCTTTGGAGTGTGGGAGGAAACCAGAGCATTCGGAGAAACCCACGCGGTCACAGGGAGAATGTACAAACTCTCTACAGACAGCACCCATAGTCAAGATCTAACCCGGGTCTTTGGTGCTGTAAGGCAGCAACTGTACTGCTGTGCCATGGTGCCATCTTGGGAGGTGATAGAAGTAGTTGGGAACATGATTTTGATGAGGGGAATAGAAGACTATATGCCCAAGTTTGTGGATGATATGAAAATAGGTCGAGGGTAAGGTAGAGAAAGCAGAGTTTCTGCAGAAGGATTTGGACAGGTTGGGAGCGTGGGCAGGTAAGTGGCAGATGAAATATAGTGTAACAAAGTGTGGAGTCATGCATTTAGGTAGTAGGAATAAAGCTGTAGATTAATTTATAAATAGGGAGAGAATCCAGAAATCGGAGGTGCAAATGGACTTGGGATTGCTGGTGAAGGTTTCCCAAAAGGTAATATTCAACTTGAATCGGTAATAAAAAAGCAAACGCAATGCTAGCATTTATTTCAAGAGGGCGTATACAAAATCAGGGATGTAATGCTGAGGCTCTTTAAGGCCCTGGTCAGGCCACATTTTGAATATTGTATGCAATTCTGGGCACCATATCTGAGGAACGATGTGCTGGCTCTGTAGAGGGTCCAAAGCAGGTTTACAGGAAACAAAGAGGCATGTAGGAAATATTTAGCAGATTAGGCAGTGTAGGAAGAGGGAGCAAGTGGATAAGTCATAGGAGCAGAATTAGGCCATTTGGTCCATCTACTCTGCCATTCAATCACAGCTGATCTATCTTTCTCTCCTAACCCCATTCTCCTGCCTTCTCCCCATAACCCCTGACTAATCAAGAATCTGTCAATTTCCAACTTAAAACATCCATTGACTTGGCTTCCACAATGAATTCCACAGATTCAATCTCCTGACTAAAGAAATTTGCCCTCATCTCCTTTGAGCAAATCAGAGTTAATACGATGGATGGATAACATCAGATCAGGCAAAACATTCAACAATCAAAAAAAGATCAACTATTTGTGGTTTAGAGTCTAACCATCCATGGCATTGTTAGAACTGCCAGGATGGATGTTAAGCAGAAAGATTAAGGTTCAGTAAAGTTACAGGTTAATATCTCAAGCACAATAATTTCAGTTTTGCACTTTGGGCTATGTTGCAGAACAAGATTAATTATTATTTGTCTAGGTGGACATGAGCCGAGAGGAAACATTGAAATGCACTGGCAGATACTGCAGATGCTGGTTCATAAAAACAGACACGAAGTGCTGGAGTAACTTACCGGGTGCCGGCAGCATCTCTGGAGAACATGGAAAGGTGATACTTTGCGTTGCGACCTTTCTTCAGGCAGATTGCGGTGGGGAGAGGGTGAAAACTGGAAGAGAGGAAGGGCTGCACAAAGCCTGACGAGGGATAGGTGGATAGATGCAATGAACAATAAATAAATGACCACCTGATTATCAAACATCCCCCCCCCCCCCCTTCTAAACTGTATCCACCTATCACCCGTCGGTGATATCCTGCCCCGAATTCCTTATATTCTCTTTGCAGGACCTCATCTCTTTTCCTATATCGTTGGATCAATGTGGATTAATATGGATCTTCAACATGGATGATGACCTCTGACTGCTCACCCTCTCCTCTCAGAATGTCCTTGGCCACTCGGGGACATTGTTGACCCTAGCATCAGGGGGGCAACGCACCATCCTGGAGCCTTGCTTGCAGCCACAGAACCTCATGTCCATACCCCTGACCATAGAGTTCCCTTTCACTTTCACTCGACTGGACTTAGGCCTCCTCGGAGTGGGTTTTCTCCGGGTGCTCCAGTTTCCCCCCACATTCCAAAGACCGGTTAATTAGTTTTGGTAAAAATGGTAAACTATCCCTAGAACTATCCCTAGTGTGTACGATTGTGCTCGTGTACGGTGTGATCGCTAGTCATCGCAGACTTGGTGGGCTGAACGGCCTGTTTCCGTATTGTATCTCTAAACTAAATTAAGGGTAATGTCCCCTAATGTTGAACAATTCCTAAGACTAGAGGGCGTAGCCTTAAGATGAGAGAGGCAAACTTTAAACAAAATGCATGGGGCAAGTTTTATTTTACACAGAGTGCGGTGGGTGCCTGGAATGCGCAGCTGAGGGTAGTTGTGGGTGCAGAGAGGATAGTGGCATTTAGGACTTTTAGATAGGCACATGCATATGCAATGAATGGAGGGTTATGGATCAAGTGCAGGCAGAGGAGCATTAGTTTAACTTGGTATCATGTTTAGCATGGAGATTGTGGGCTGAAGGGCCTGTTTCTGTGGTACGCTCCCTCTTTGGTCTATTGCCAATAAGTTCCACATTCGATAAAATTATAATTGAAAAAAGGTGCCCAATATAATGACCTGTTTCTAACTTTAAAACAGAAGAGGAGTTTGAACCAAAACAGAGGAATGGAACAGAAACAAGAGTTGACCACAGAAAGCATTGACTGTAGGAAACCATCACACTGGGTAGATGTCAAGGGTTGGTTCATAGCATTTAATAAATTGCTCTACAAAGAGGAAAATATCCAAGGAATATAAAGTAATAGAATGTAAGGAAGGCGCAAAAAGTTCATGTCATTTTTTAAAATAATGTCATAGAGAAAAGGTCCAGTAATTTGGTTTCGTGAAACTTTGGAAGAATCATCAAATCCTATTCCGTGCAGAAGATTTGATCATTTCACTGTGACCACCAGGTATCAGTTTCATTTTGTATCTTAACAGAAGAAGTTGCCACTCATGAAGATGTTGGTGTCTGACCCAAACGTCAATGAATTCCTCAGTCCCTTGGCTGCTGGTGAAGATCTGTGCTCAAAGCATTTCCTCTGAAAATTACCACATTGTTTTCTCTGGTTTGTTGAATCAGTGAGAACCTCTACACCTGTATATGAACAAAATAAGTCATGAATCATGGACATACTGGCACCTTTCCTTTTAACCCTGTTCAAATGTATAATTTATTTCAAGTCAGGGAAGTTTTAATTCAACAAAGTTCAGTTCCAGAGTTTATCATCATGGGCTGTGTGTTTGCAACAATGCATTGTTGTGACACAGATTGCTGGCATGTGGGATACCTGCACACGAGTTTTTACCAAACTGTCCCGTGCATTACTTGAAAGCATTATATAATCAAATCTATATCCATCTATCTATCTATATATATACTATTAAAACTGTGTGTGTTTGTGGATGTATGTCAGATTCGGCCTTTGATTCCTTGGTCCGCCAAAACTACACGCTGAAACAGATTTTTTTCCATTTCGCTAGCTAATTCACTTTTACATTCACTCATGCACTCCTCAAAACATTTGGACACTTTTATGTACACATTTTTTAATAAAATCCCCCCCCCCACTCACTCATTTTGTCGCCTCCTGCTGGCCAGCGACCATAATGGCTGCTGACGCCCGGCTCTGCTCGAAAACCGGCGACATTTTTCCCAACCGCTGGTGCCCGGCCCGGCTCTGTCACGCTGCCTCAAGCCAAACATCGGATGTTCAACCGCTGCTTTTCGCCCTTGGGCAAAAAGCAGCGGGGGAACAGCCAGCATGACAGAGCCGGCATGTCAGAAGCTTGTAGTGGAGCCTACCAGGGAAAAGGCAATTCGGATGTGCCGGTATTGCAGCTAAACAAAGGGGACTACAGAGGCATGAGCTGGCGGAAAGGGACCCTAGCAGGGATAATGATGGACCAGCAATAGCAGAAATTTCTAGGAATAGTTTGGAAGATGCAGACCGTTTCAATCAAAAGAGGAAGAAAGATTCTAGGGAGAGAAAGAGGTAACCAAGGCTGACAAGAAAAGTCAAGGACAGTATAAAACTAAAAGAGAAGGCATATCACATTGCAAAGATTAGTGAGAAGCCAAAGGATTAGGACGATTTTAAAGAACAACAGAAGGAAACTAAAAAGGCAATCTGGGGAGAAAAGATTTAATACGAAGGTAAGCTAGCCAATAATATATAAGAAAATAGCAAGAGTTTCTTCAATTATATAAAGTGGAAGAAAGAGGCAAGAATGGACTTTGGACCGCTGGAAAATGATGCAGGAGAAGTGATAATGGGGAATAAAGAAATGGCAGAAAAGTT
Organism: Leucoraja erinaceus; assembly: GCF_028641065.1. Classification (NCBI taxonomy): domain Eukaryota; kingdom Metazoa; phylum Chordata; class Chondrichthyes; order Rajiformes; family Rajidae; genus Leucoraja; species Leucoraja erinaceus. The sequence goes on from NC_073387.1 coordinate 52,889,548, forward strand.
TAATAACTTTTTTGCATCAGTCCTCACAGTGGAAGAGAAGTGCAACTTGCCTGAGATTTAAGAGAGTTGGGGTGGAAATTAGTGGAGCGGTGATAACTAGGAAGAAGATGCTTGGGAAACTGAAAGGGCTGAAGGTGGCTATCACCTGGACCAGGTAGACTGCACCCTGGAGTTCTGAAAGAGGTGGCTTTAGAGATTGCGGAGGAATTGATAAAGATATTTCAAGAATCATTACTCAAGAGTGGTTCGAGATGATTGGAAAATTGCCAATATTACCATGCTGCACAAGAAGGGAGCAAAGCAGACTAGTAGTAAATATTCACGGTTACAGTGGCACAGCGGTGGATTTGCTGCCTTAGAGCGAATGCAGCACTGGAGACCCGGGTTCGATCTTGACTATGGCTGTTGTCCGTACTGAGTTTGTACATTCTCCCCGTGATCTGTGTCGGGTTTTCTCCGAGATCTTCTGTTTCCTCCCACACTCCAAAGACATACAGATTTGTAGGTTAATTGGCTTGGTAAATGTAAAAATTGTCGCTCGTAGGTGTAGGATAGTGTTAATGTGTGGGGATCACTGGTCAGCGCGGACCCGGTAAGCCTAAGGGCCTGTTTCCGCGCTATATCTTGAAATTAAACTAGGCCGGTTAGTCTGACTTTGGTGGTGGTTGTAGAGTCCATAATAAAGGATGAGGTTACGGAGTACTTAGAAGTTCACGATAAAGTATGCCAAAGCCAGCATGGCTTTGTGAACATGCTGAAGTCAGCATGGTCTTACCTGACAAATTTGCTGAATGAAGCAAATAACAGGACAGACAAAGGATAGTCGGTAGATGTTGTATACCTAGATTTTCAGAAAGCTTTTGATAAGGTGCCACATGGGAGGCTGCTAAGGAACATGAGAGCCCATGGTATCAAAGGGCAGATACTGGCATAGATATCAGGTTGGCTGGATGGCAGAAGGCAAAGCGTGGCTTTCTGGATGGCTGCCAGTGACTAGTGGATTTCCGCAAGGCTCGGTGCTGTGGTCGCTGCTCTTCACGTTTTATATTAATGATTTGGATGAGGGGATTGAAGGCATTGTGGTCAGGTTTGTGGATGATACAGAAATAGGTGGAGGGGAAGGTAGTGTAGGGAAAGCAAGGACTCTGCAGAACGACTTGGACAAGTTGAGACAGTGGGTAAGTGGCAGATGGCATACAGTGTAGAAAAGTGTGGAGTCATGCATTTTGGTAGGAATAAAAGCGTAGGTTCTTTTCTAAATGGGGAGAGCATCCAGAAATCATAGGTGCAAAGGGAATTGGGACTGCTGGTGCAGGATTCCCAAAAAGTTAATTTACAAGTAGAATCAGTAGTAAAGGAAGCAAAGGCAATGTTAGCATTTATTTTGAGTGGGCTTATATACAAAACCATGGATGTAATGCTGTGCCTCTATAAGATGCTGATCAGGCCGAATTTGGAATATTATGAGCAATTTTGGGCACCATATGTGAGGAAGGATGTGCTGGCTCTGGAGAGGATCCAGAGGAGGTTTACAAGAATTATCCCAGGAATGAGTAGGTTAACATATGATGAGAGTTTGACAGCACTGGGTCTGTACTCGCTGGAGTTTAGAAGAATGAGGGGGACCTCATTGAAATGTACAGAAGAGTGAAAGGCTTGGATAGAGTAGATGTGGAGAGGATGTTTCCACTAGTGGGAGAGTCTAGGTCTAGAGGTTATAGCCTCAGAATTAAAGGACGTTCTTTTAGGAAGGAGATGAGGTGGAATTTCTTTCATCAGAGGGTAATGAATCTGTGGAATTCTTTGCCACAGAAGGCTGTGGAGGGCGTCACTGGATAGATTTAAAGCAGAGATAGATAGTTTCTTGATTAGTACGGGTGTTAGAGGTTATGGGGAGAAGGCAAGAGAATGCGATTAGGAGGGAGAGATATATCAGCTGTGATTGAATGGTAAAGTAGACTTGATGGGCCGAATGGCCTAATTCTACTCTGATCACATAATCTTATAATGTAGACTTGAGCGTTGTCAATTTGATCATGTTATTTTTAAGAAAGGAAGAGAATGATAAAGACCACATTGACTTACCATTTCATATTTTGCATTTGATCAATTGTATCTGGTAGAGGAATATTGAATGTTTCTGGCAGAAACACGACCACAATTGCTGAGAACACCATCAACACCCCCATCACAATAAGCGGCAGGTTCTCTTGATAAATACCTGTGAAAAGAAAGCAAATCTCCCTGAAGAAAAATCAACAAATTAACATAAAAAGCCAAATTTATTAATGCAACCAAGGTCAATGTGAAATCAAATGTACGTCACAAAATGTATATTCAAGTAATTTCCATGATAGACACAAAATGCTGGAATAACTCAGTGTACAGGCAGCATCTCTGGATAGAAGCTCCGGGCCGCGGGGTGTGCTCGACCTGTCCCGACGTCGGCGTTCCGACCAGAGAGTTTGAACATCGGGCCGTCCGTAGCGGTGACCACGGAGGGTCAGGGCCCCGACCACGGGTGAACAAGGGAGGAGCAGGAAGAGGAGAAGGACTGTCTGAACTGTATTGTCTTCCACCACAGTGAAGAATGCTGTGATGGATGTCTGTAGAATTACATTGTGCATGGTATCCTTTTTTAATTGTAACGCTGCATGGTAAATTACATTTCACTGCACCTTATGGTGCATGTGGCAAATAAATTTGAACAAACTTGAATGAATGGGTGGCGTTTTGGGTCGAGGCCCTTCTTCAGACTGAGTCAGGGGAGAGGGAGACACAGTGGTAAGGAAGGTTAAGATGTGAAAATGAGACATCAAAAGAGAAGTAAATCAAGGAACGTGGCGATTAGATCATTGTTAGCTGGGAGAAGGTGAGAACAAAGCAAACAAAGATAAAATGTAATCTGGGGACAGTCAGACTGGCCGGAGAACTGTGAAGGTGGAGGGAATACAAAGGATAATAGATAAAAGATAAAAGATAATATTTAAGTATCTCAAGTATTACAAACACCAGGAATATAAAATATAAAGATAATATACTCCTATAGTGACAGAGAACCACAGACAAAGCCTAAAAATAGACATGGAATGCAGCAGTGATGACACCCAAGTTTCCAGAACTTCATTGATGGTGTTATAGCGTGCACCCACCGTGGTACCAGAAAATTGGATCTACTGTCAACTAAGTTAGACTTGTGGATAATCATTTTATTCTCTAATCAAGACTTAGTTCGTTACCTAATTAATATTTCGGTAACCTCCCTTCTGCATTGAAAACCAAGTTTTATGGTTGCATCCAATGTCTTATACAACTGTTACATAGTATCCCAACTTCTACATTCAGTACCTTGACTGATGAAGGCCAATGAACCAAAAGCTTAGTGTGTAGGAAGGAACTGCAGATGCTGGTTTACACCGAAGATGGACACAAAATGCTGGAGTAACTCAGGCAGCAACTCTGGAGAAGGAATGGGTGACATTTCGGGTCAAGACCCTTCTTCAGACTGAGAGTCAGGGAAGAGGGAGACATAAAGATATGGGTGGGTAATGTGTGATTATGTCAGATCAAAGCAGACGATGATAAGGAAATGTAGAATGGTTCATTGCTAGCTGAGGGGAATGTGATAAGGAGGCATACAATCAATAAAATTAATCAGGACAGTGAAACGTCAGAGAACTAGGGTGGGGGAGGAACAGGGAGAGAGGGCAAGCAAGTTAGAGAAATCAGCTTTCTTTACTACCTTAACTACCTGTGATCTATGTTGGGATAATGTCAAAATTCCTTATATTCTACAAGAATAGTGCGGCATGGTGGTGCAGCGGTAGAGTTGCTGCCTTCCAGCGCCAGAGACCCGGGTTAGATCCTGACCACGGGTCCTATCTGTATGGAGTTTGTACGTTCTCGCCGTGACCTGCGTGGGTTCTCTCTGAGAATTTTGATTTCCTTCCACACTCCAAAGACGTAAAGGTTTGTTGGTTAATTGACTTAGGTAAAATTGTAAATTGTCCCTTGTGTGTGTAAGATAGTGTTCGTGTATGGGGATCGCTGGTCGGTGCAGACTCGGTGGGTCGAAGGGCCTGTTTCCGAGATGTACCTCTATATGAAAAAAACAAAAAATCCAGAGGTGTCATTGTTGCCTTACCAAGTAAAACAATGTAAGGTGCAATAATGCCACCAATTCTGGAAGCCATTGAACTCACTCCAACACCTGTGTTTCTCAATGGGGTTGGATACAGTTCGGAGGTGTAGACAAATATCATGGCAAAAGCACATGTGGCTCCCAGTTTTCCAATTAACACCAGCACTGTAGAAACTATTGAATGATCTAGAAAAAGCAGAAAGAGCTGTATTAATGCTTTCGGTTTGCAAGCGACAAGCTGTGTGGATCTGTCACAAATGTAACACAGACCTCAGTTTTCCCCAGTTCAGTTCAGTTCAGATTAGTTTATTGTCACTAGGTGCAGTGAAAAGCTTTTGTTGTGTGCTAGCCAGTCAGTGGAATGATGATACATGATTACCATTGAGCCATTTACAGTGTATAGATACATGATAAGGGATTAACGTAGAGGAGTTTAAGGAGATCACAGTTCATGTAATAAATGTTGCTGTTGGAGTAGAGGAAGATAACACTAGTGCATGGGGTTATCGCTGGTCGGCATGGACTTGGTGAGCCATAGGCCCTGTTTCCACACTGTATCTCTAAAGTAAAGTGCAGAGTGAAATCTAAAGGGTTGTTCACGATTATCACACTAGGATCACTGTAGGAGCAGTGTAAAACTTACTTGTTGGTATGTTCATGAAGAGCAGAACACCTCCACTCAGAGCAAGAATGCCTGCATGGCTGAGCCTGCGTGGACATTTCCGGAGTAGAAGCCACGCTGCGATATAACCCGGAATCTCAATGGCACCAAAGAGGAAACAATTCAGATAGTTGTTGCCATGGAGATTGGGTACATTCAGAGACAGACCATAGTATCCAATTGCTACAATCATCCTGTCAATTAAAAGGCAAAATAGTTCTTGTCAAACACTTGTTTTTAATGTTCTCCCAACCTGCTTTTGTTGTCTTGTAGCATCTCATTGTCTGTAACTCATTTTCACCTAGCCCACAGCCAACAATGTTTCCGTCATCATCGTTACCTGTATTGTACGCAATACTCCAAATGTGGCCTAACCAAAGTCCTATAGAGCTGTATTGTGACTTCCTGACAAAGCCCCTCACAATAGAAATAGAAATAGAATGCTATTTATTGTCATTCAAACCTGGGTTTGAACGAAATGTCATTTCTACAGTTGTTTACATTACAAAACAATCTAAGACCCACACTTAACATAGTTTACATAAACATCCATCACAGTGAGTCTCCAACATCTCCTCACTGTGATGGAGGCAAAGTCTTTATCTCTTCCTTTTGTTCCTTCTCCCACGGTTCAACAGTCCAACTGCAGTGTCGAGGCGAACTGGGGCTCCGATGTTAAAGCCCCCGGCGGGCGATGGTAAGTGCTGAGGCCGTTTAAGCCACGCCGGGCAATGTTAGGCCCCGGCTCCATGTCCTTAAACCCATGATTCCAGCAGAAGAAGTCGCCGTTGCGGAGCTCGGAAAAGCGGTCTTCCACCAGGGACCTGCGAGCTCCCGATGTTCCCGTCCACCAGGTCTGCGGCCGGTGCCTCCGAACTCCAAAAGTTGGGTCCCAGCCGCACGCCACCACAGCTCTTCCCGCTCCGAAGTTGGCCAGCTCCGCGATGTCAGTTCCGCAGGCTCTGCAACTGGAGCCCTCAGGTTAGTCCCGGCTGGAGGTCACCGCCAGCTCCACGATGTTAGGCCCAACGACATCCGAGACCCGACAGGGAATAGTCGGGTCTCCGCACAGGGAAGAGATTTAAACGGTTTCCCCCACAGCCCCCCCCCCCCCCCCCCCACCACCCCCCACATATACACAGTTAAAAAAAATAATTGAAAAAAACTAACTCAAAGACATACGTTTAATAATGAAGGCAAGCATACCATACGCCATCTTTACCACCCTATCTAATTGTGCTGCCATCTTCACTGAGCTATGAACCTGGACTCCTGCGTCCTTCTGTATATGAATGTTGTTAGGGGTCTTGCTATTAACTATATTTTCACCTTACAACCTCACAAAATGCAACACCTCCCCGTCTCTCGGGCTAAACTCCAATTGCTATATCTCTTCCAATTTCTGCAATTGATCCATATCCATTATATCTTCTGACATTCTTCCTCACAGTCTGCAACTATGCCAATTTTGGTGTCATCGGTAAAATTACTCACCAACCCATCTACATTTACATCCAGGTTATTTATTTACATCACAAACATCAGAGGTCCCTGCACAGATTATGGTTTGTAGGTTAATTGGCCTGTATATTGCCCCTAGTATGTAGGGAGTGGATGAGAAATTAGATAATACAGAACTAGTGTGAACAGGTGATTGATGGTCAGCATGGATTTGGTGGGCAGAAGGGCCTGTTTCCATGCTGTATTTCTAAACTAAGTCCTTGTCGACCAACGATCACCCATACACTAATTCTGTTATGCCAGCTTTGCATCCTGCACAGTAGGGACAATTTACAAATTTACAGAAGCCAATTAACCTACAAACCAGCACTCTTTGGAATGTGGGAGGAAACCGGAGCACTTGGAGAACGTACAGACCACGTTCAGACAGCATCTGTAGTCAGGATCGAACCTGGGACTCAGGCCCTGTGAGACAGCAACTCCACCGCTGCGCCGATAAAAGAACATATTCCTCACAGATATTTTTTAATAAACACGTCTGAATATTCTTCTTGAATCTCATACTTACCATATGAGTGCGGTAATGACTGTGATGGCTAGGATATTGGGAGATGTTATCAATTGAGTAACTGGAACAGATTTTACTTGTTTATTCTGTACATGTTCAAGCTGGAAGAAAAAACAGAAGATTCAACATTGCATCAGCTCAGCGAAAAGTGTCAGTTCTATTATTCACATCTCCTGATTCATATTGGGCATGGGAAGGTTCAGAAACTGATTATTCATAGTTTATTCTGTGAGGTTGTGAATGAATGAATGAATGAATGAATGTATATGAATGAATGAATGAATGTATGAATGTGTGAATGAATGTGCGAATGAATGTGTGAATGAATGAACGAATGTGTGAATGATACTTCATTGTCACACGTGACAAGTCACAGTGATATTCTTTGTTTTGCGCAACCAAAGTATGCAAAGAGTTGCCACATAAAGGGCGCCAACAAAGGTGCAAAGTATCCCACGCTAGGTCCTCCTTTGTTAAACCCCCCGTCCCCCCACGCACCTCACTGTGGTTCCCCCACGCTGGGTCTTCCTTTGTTCTTGGATACAACTTGTATATAGCTCTGTATACAGTCTGTGTGTATATGTGTGTGTGGGGGGGTGGGGGGGGGGTGAGAGAGGGGGGGGGGGAAACATTTTAAATCTCTCCCTGCACTGGAGACCCGACCTTTTTTCGTCGGGTTTCCGTTGTTTCCAACAGGAAGAAGCCGGGACTTGGTGTGCTACGACTCACCATCGCCCGTCGGGGTTGATTGAACAATGTTGCACCCAAACATTGTAAAGACGGCGGCACCGGGAGCCCGCGGCTCCCTGACTTAAAAACGGCTTGACGCCCATCTCCTGGAAATCTCAGCAACGTTCATCTTCCCCAAACTGCTAGCAAATGCCGCCTAGTTGAAATTGAATTTCAATCCAATGAAATCTGTGGCTTTATAAAAATGTGCTGAACTTTCTCCTACATTTACATTCAAATTAGTCCCTAATGTACAGATCCAAAATGGATTCTTGGTTAATGGTGCAAACTTCATAAATAAAGCTGAAATGTAATTAAAATGTTGGTAAAAATGTGCAATTTTTAAACACATGTGGATATAAGGAACTGCAGATGCTGGTTTACAAATAAAAGACACAAAGTGCTGGCGTAATTCAGTGGATCAGGCAGCATCTCTGGAGAACATGGATCGCTGGAGAATTTCTTACAAATGATTGTTTTAGTAGTGGATCTGCTCTCCAGTATTGGTTAACCTTTGTGAAGATAAATTCTTACATCCAATCATTTTGTAGATTTTGACATTTGTGTATCACACAAGGGGCAGCATGGTGGCACAGCAGTAGAGTTGCTGCCTTACAGCGCCAGAGACCCGGGTTCAATCCTGATTACGGGCGCTGTTTGTACGTTCTCCCTGTGACCGCATTGGTTGTCTCCGGGTGCTCCAGTTTCCTCCCATACTCCAAAAACATAAAGGTATGTAGGCTAATTGTCATTGTTAAATTGTCCCTAATGTGTAGGATAGTGCTAGTGTACGGGGTGATTGGTGTTTGGCGAGGACTAGATATTCCAAAGGGCCTGCTTCCACACTATCTCTAAAGCTTAAAGTAAAGTCTAACTCAAAACCTCAATATTTTTCCGTTCTCAATATTACAAGAGAGCTGTTTTCCACTAATAAATGTCTATAGGATAAAGCCCATGGGAAAATGGCAAGAATTGGAGAGAATTAATGAAGCAATCTTGCTAATGATCTGAGAGTGATCCTATGTAATGTATATCTATAACGCTGAGAACTACATTCGGCATTCTGTATCTTTGCTCTACCTAATGTGCTTGAATTTGGTTTGATTGTATTGATGCATAGCATTATCTGACTTGATTGGATAGCAGACAAAACAAAACATTTCACCGTACTTCCATACACCCTACAATAATAAACCTGAACCTGTCTTATCATGGAACGAGCAAATGTGATCTTATCTCCAAATTACTGCTTATAAAGGAGGTCAACATGAGCTGTGTGTCGTAACTTCTCACTGGATAAAATTATCTTTGGTTTGTTTTATTAGCAGTAATTTGGAGATAAGACCACATTTGAAATTGTGGAAATCGCTGTGCAGGCTCATTGGGCTGAAAAGCTTGTTTTCCACACTAAATGAAATGGGGGGGAGAGGGGGGGGGGGGGGGGGGGAGTGGGGGGGGGGGGGGGGGGGGGGGGGGGGGGGGGGGAGAGGGGGGGGAGAGGGGGGGGGGGGGAGAGAAAAAACTCAATAACGTGAGTGACCATGAATGAGGGACTTACCTGCAAGCCAGCCAGGAAACCCGTTTGACCGGAGCCCTTAATGACCTGACCCATTTAAATCTTTCCCATCCATCAATACATCCAATTAGTTCAAATGGTTATTGCACCCGCATCAGACAGCTTTAAGAAATTCTCAGTGAATACCTTCAGTAATATTTGAAGGTCAAATCACAATTGGTGACACATCGTGTTAATACGATGTTAATAGAGACATTTAACAAGCGCTTAACAGCGACACCCCCACTGTCTTGCAGAAAGTGGAGGTTTTAATATATTTTTATTTCAACGAATTTTAAAATTTGGATTACAAAACATGGGGAGGATTGTCCCCCACCTCTCAAAACATGGGAGGGACGTGTCCCCCCACACCGGGATTTCCGCTCATGCATGACAACACTATCCAACACATCAGGGATAAATTACAATTTTACCAAGCCAATCAAGCTACAAACCTGTAGTGTGTTTGGAGTGTGGGAGGAAACCGGAGCTCCCGGAGAAAACCATGCAGGTCACGGGGAGAATGTATAAACTCCATACAGACTGCACCCATAGTCAGGATCAAATCTGCACCACAATGCCGCCCTATTTGTGCAGTTGTTATAACACAGCTGCATATTTGTCAGAATGTTCAGGTTTACATTATTAAATTTCTAATGATCGATTAACTTGGTGAAGACTTGTCATCTGAAAACAAGTGGATAACAAAAAAAAAGGAAGTGGGACAGACTTGTCAGACCAAACCATAACAAGTGGTTGAGCAGGGAGGAACTGCAGATGCTGGTTTATACTAAATACTCCCAAAACACTGGAGTAACAGCAGGTCGGACAGCATATTTTTGCCGTGAGGTCTGGTCGAAAATGTATGTCCATTGGTTTTTGGGAGAAGTCAGGTTTATATTATTAAATTTCTAATGATCGATTAACTTGGTGAAGGCTTGTCATCTGAAAACAAGTGGATAACAAAAAAAAAAAGGAAGTGGGACAGACTTGTCAGACCAAACCATAACAAGTGGTTGAGCAGGGAGGAACTGCAGATGCTGGTTTATACTAAATACTCCCAAAACACTGGAGTAACAGCAGGTCGGACAGCATATCTGGAGAAAAGCAATAGGTGTTGATTTGGGTCGGAACCCTTTTTCAGACTGAAAGATAGAGAAGGCTCAATATGAAGGAGTAATCACCTTAAGAATATAAAATATGCCGTGTGGTAGAAGCAGAATTGGGCCATTCTGCCCATCATGTCTACTCTGCCATTCGATTATGGCCGATCTATCTCTCCCTCCTAACCCCATTCTCCTGCCTTTCCTTCCTAACCACTGACACCCATACTAATCAGGAATCTATCTATCTATCTCTGCCATTGATGGTCCCCACAGCCTTCTGTGGCAAAGAATTCCACAATGTCACCAACCTCTAACTAAAGAAATTCTTCCTCATCTCCCTCTTAAAGGAATGTCCTTTAATTCTGAGGCTATGACCTCTGATCCTAGACTCTCCCTCCAGGGGAAACATCCTCTCCACATCCACTCGATATGAAAATGATTGAGAGGAAAGTATTAAAGAACTGAACAACCACGTAGCAATGAAATAAATGGACGCCCAAATACCTCCTCGTCAGTGAAAAGCAGTGGAGTGATGCCATTTTTCTTTGCCATGAATTGAATGATTGATTCAGCTTCCTTTACCCTTCCCTTGGACAGTAGCCAGCGTGGCGATTCAGGAATAAACCTAGAATTAAACAAGGTATTCTGTAACAGAATTATTGAAGCATCAAATTACTACCATGATATTCTTTAACAATGATTGGCACAGCTGGTAGGTCTGCTGCCTCACAGCACCAAAGACCTGGGTTTGAAGCATCAAAGGACTTGTAAAATTACTACCACTATATTCTTAACCAAACGATAGGATACCATAAAACGTTATTCATCCCCGGAGGGAAATTGGTGTGCAGTCACAACACAAGGTGCACAAAAACTTGAAATTAACATTAAATTAAGTGAGACTGTTGGCTGGCTGCCGTGTGCACAGCACCTTATCCACGACGAACGAACAAACAAACAAACGATCGAGGGCTTATCCCATGGACAGAGGAATCTAAATTTAGAATGCACCTCCACTCCCTTCTCCACCCCCCTTTGTTCTCCCACCGTCCCTCATAGCGGTCTCCCCATGCTGGGTCCCCATTGTCTTCCCCATCCCCCTCACATGCATATCGAGCGCTAATCGCGGGTCGATCACTAGGCCCCACCACCACCAAGGCTCCCGCTCCTGCCGAGGCTCCCGTTGACCCCTATGTCGAGACTCGTGCTACCACCAAGGCACTTGCTGCCGCCGCCGAGGCCCCTATCGCCACCACTGAGGCTCCTTCAGCCTCTGACAGGTCTCGCTGCCTGGCTTATGCCCTGCAGTCCCCTGGGGGGGGCCTTTGGGGCGAGTTGCCTACTGGACTGGCAAGTAATAGGTTGAAATGTGTACGAAGGAACTGCAAATGCTGGTTTACACTAAAGATAGACACATAATGCTGGAGTGACTCAGCGGGACAGACAGCATCTCCAAAGAGTAGGAATGGGTGACGTTTCGGGTTGAGACCCTTCTTCAGACTGAGATACATGTGAGGGGGGTTTTTGATGGGAAAATGGTGGACATATTTTGGTTATCTTGGTCAGAATGAATCCCACTGACACCAGCATTGTGAGGTCATTCAACCTCATGGTTTGAAGGTTGAAAATTCTACATACCACCTCAAAGGACTGGACATCAAACTGATAAGGCTCAGGGTCAATATCAACATTCTCCATCCTCTTATGAAATAGGCAACAAAAGATAGCATCATGTATCCCACGGCATAAAAACAGCCAATTCCAAGTGTAGAGAATGTAACCCGACTGGATTTCTGAAGAAGTTCAGATCCTGCAAGAAATGTATAACAAGGTTCAGCGATTCGTGAGTTCATTTTCATTCACTGTCACTCTGGAACATTTACATTGAACTAAAAATTGCCAACATTACATTTCCTGCTAAACCATAAACCAAGCCCTGTGAAGCTTGAAGTATTTTACCTTTGAGGCCACTTATTAAAGTAATAAAAAACAGCACATCATAGGGAACAAAGTTTAATTTTTAATCATGTGTCAGGGCATTGGGATGTCTCTGACAACATCTAGCCTCTTTGATAATGTTTCAATGGTACTTTATTTATCACTTGTATCAACTGAGAGGGGAATTCATTTTCTCCATAGCGATCTGTAAGATATTGCCATACATAATAGGGCGACATGGTGGCACAGCGGTAGACTTACTGCCTTACAGCGCTTGCAACGTCGGAGACCCTGGTTCGATCCCGACTACGGGTGCTGATCGCAATCGCAACTGAATAGTTAAATGTAGAAATAGGCGAAGAAATGGCATGAATGTAACTTCCATGAATGAAACTTACCAAGCACAAACGTAATCATATAGTTTGAAATTTCACCGATGCCTCTGAAGAAATGAATCAGGCAGAAGATTTCCCAGCTGGGTGACAATGTGATAAGAAGATTAAATAAAATCTGCACCGCCATAGTTCCAACCAAAACAATCTTCCTCCCAAACCTGGAAAACAGAATCAAACTTTCAATTATATACAGCACTGCACGCTTACTGACAAAAGTATCCACGTAAACATATGCATGTATTTAAACACAATCTAAATCACACATTTAGTTTAGTTTAGTTTAGAGATACAGCATGGAAACAGGCCATTCAGTCCACCGAGTTCATGCCAACCAGCAATCCCCATATATTAGTTACATCCTACACACTCGGGACCATTTACAGAAGCCAATTAACTAATAAGCCTGCACATCTTTGGAGTGTGGGAGGAAACCGGAGCACTCGGAGAAAACCCACACAGTCATGGGGGAACATACAAACTCCATGCAGACAGCATCCATATTCAGAATCGAACCAGAGTCTCTGGCACTGTAACACAGCAATTCTACCACTGCGCCACTGTGCCGGTCCTGAGATTTGTTGAGATAAATGTATATTATCTACAGGTTACGGTAGAGAGCATATGGCTTGCTTCATGGCTTGGTTCGACAACTTGAATGCCCAGGAGCGAAGAAGACTGCAAAAAATTATGAACATTGTCCAGTCCAACACTCCCCACCATCGAAGAGATTTACCGTAGTCACCGCCTCAAAAAGGCAGCCTGCATCATCGAGACCCACATCACTCTGGCCACACACTCATTTCACCCCTGCCATCGGGAAGAAGTGAAGGAGCCTGAAAACTGTACATTCCAGGTTCAGGAATAGCTTCTTCCCTACAGCCATCAGACCATTAAACATCAAAATCTCAAATAAGCTCTGAACTACATAGACTATTATTATTATTATTATTAATATCTATGTCTATATTTCTGTGTATATGTGAGCGTGTGTACAAATACACACACTGAAATGTTTTCTCTCGTTTTTAGTATATTGTTTACAGTGTACTATGTTTGCATATTCTGTTGTGCTGCTGGAAGTAAGAATGTCATTGTTCTATCTGGGACATCTGACATTAAAACAATTTTGACTCTTGACTAGATGAACATGCTTGTTTGATAAACTTTCCCTCAATTACACAAGTGAACCAGCCTGCAGATGAGTCTTTTTACAATATGGAAGGATTTTGAGGAACGAGATTGCTATTGCGGTTTTTTTACACCATTACACTGTTCTCAACAAAATTCTGCCCATCCTGTGAAACCTTACAAGGAACAGAAATAAATTAGATAACTTCGAAAGTCAAAATCTTTTTTCATAACAGACAAATTTTCATCATTTTACCACCAGTTTGGACACCAAAAATGTGACTTTAAAAACTGTCACATTTAGTCATGAATATTGAATTCATAAATAAACTTCATATGCCCCCTCATACATGATCTAGGGAAATATTTTCATCAATACCAAGAGAAAAATACAGTAACACGTCTGGTATTCTGCCCAGCAAAGATCCCGTAACAGTCGTTGTGCTTGGTGTCCATTGTCACAATGACTGTTTCGGGGTCGGTATCTCTATAAGATAAACCACGGAGGCTCCAAACCAATAATGCATTCCAAACACCCAACGAGGTATCCTATGGTAGTAGTGATTTTTGGGCGAGTTAATTATTTGTTTCTTATTTTCCAATTTAATATATCAAAAACACCGTGGTGTCAAAAACACAATGATTGTTTATGATATATTTTCTGACTTTTTAAAATCAATTAAAAACAAATTTTGGACTTAAATTGGTCATCAAAACTAAGAAACTGAGCCAATCTTCAATGTGGCAACACACTGTCTCTTATTAGCTTTCGTACAGATCAAGTCGCTAACTTCATTCCTTCATGTCAACTTCCAGAAGCTCCACAACGACGTTACGGAGAAATTTTACTTACTAAAACAATCATCCAAAATCAAAACTTCTGACGAATCATCGGCCAATGATGTAGCTCAAATCCATAAGGTAATGTACTGATTAGATCACATTGGTGAAAATGTTTAGTTTTTGCTAATAATGTAACGTTCGTTTTCTGGGACACCAAACCTTTGAGTGTCCACCACAACGTACGTTTGTGTGTATGATGTGTTACACACGATGCGGTGTCCACTCAGATGGATGCCGTATTCTAGTACATGATCAGGTGAATGAAGTGCAAACGGTGTTTGCAATTTTATTGTTCTATGTGGTAGTCAAAAAAATAGAAAGGAATAAGAAATACATGCACTTACTGTGCCAACCAGGTTACTGGTGGACACCACTCGACAACCGTTACACAAAATGTATTTGTGTATTCTGATGCCATTTTCGGAAACTTGCCGTCAACATGCTACCTTTTCTTATATTTTTTGTTGATACTATATTAGTCATGAACCCAATAATGTCAACTTTTTTTAAAGGAATTTGAAATTTGATCCCTTTTGTCACATTTTTTGTGTGCAGTATTTTAAAAAGACACAGATAGAAACATTTTGTATTACTCTAATAGAAACATAGAAACATAGAAATTAGATGCAGGAGTAGGCCATTCAGCCGTTCGAGCCTGCACCGCCATTCAATATGATCATGGCTGATCATCCAACTCAGTATCCCGTACCTGCCTTCTCTCCATACCCCCTGATCCCCTTAGCCACAAGGGCCACATCTAACTCCCTCTTAAATATAGCCAATGAACTGGCCTCAACTACCCTCTGTGGCAGAGAGTTCCAGAGATTCACCACTCTCTGTGTGAAAAAAGTTCTTCTCATCTCGGTTTTAAAGGATTTCCCCCTTATCCTTAAGCTGTGACCCCTTGTCCTGGACTTCCCTAACATCGGGAACAATCTTCCTGCATCTAGCCTGTCCAACCCCTTAAGAATTTTGTAAGTTTCTATAAGATCCCCTCTCAATCTCCTAAATTCTAGAGAGTATAAACCAAGTCTATCCAGTCTTTCTTCATAAGACAGTCCTGACATCCCAGGAATCAGTCTGGTGAACCTTCTCTGCACTCCCTCTATGGCAATAATGTCCTTCCTCAGATTTGGAGACCTGCTGCCTGCCCGCTGAGTTAAAAAGTTCCCACGGTAGACTCAAACTGTGTATGCAATACTCCAGGTGTGGTCTCACCAAGACCCTGTACAACTGCAGTAGAACCTCCCTGCTCCTATACTCAAATCCTTTTGCTATGAAAGCTAACATACCATTCTCTTTCTTTACTGCCTGCTGCACCTGCATGCCTACCTTCAATGACTGGTGTACCATGACACCCAGGTCTCGCTGCATCTCCCCCTTTCCCAATCGGACACCATTTAGATAATAGTCTGCTTTCCCATTTTTGCCACCAAAATGGATGACCTCACATTTATCCACATTATACTGCATCTGCCAAACATTTGCCCACTCACCCAGCCTATCCAAGTCACCTTGCAGACTCCTAGCATCCTCCTCACAGCTAACACTGCCCCCCAGCTTAGTGTCATCCGCAAACTTGGAGATATTGCCTTCAATTCCCTCATCCAGATCATTAATATATATTGTAAATAGCTGGGGTCCCAGCACTGAGCCTTGCGGTACCCCACTAGTCACTGCCTGCCATGCCATATGTGAAAAGGACCCGTTTACTCCTACTCTTTGCTTCCTGTTTGCCAGCCAGTTCTCTATCCACATCAATACTGAACCCCCAATGCCGTGTGCTTTAAGTTTGTATACTAATCTCTTATGTGGGACCTTGTCGAAAGCCTTCTGGAAGTCCAGATACACCACATCCACTGGTTCTCCCCTATCCACGCTACTAGTTACATCCTCGAAAAATTCTATAAGATTCGTCAGACATGATTTACCTTTCGTAAATCCATGCTGACTTTGTCCAATGATTTCACCACTTTCCAAATGTGCTGCTATCCCATCTTTAATAACTGACTCTAGCAGTTTCCCCACTACCGATGTTAGACTAACTGGTCTGTAATTCCCCATTTTCTCTCTCCCTCCCTTCTTAAAAAGTGGGGTTACGTTTGCTACCCGCCAATCTTCAGGAACTACTCCAGAATCTAAAGAGTTTTGAAAGATTATTACTAATGCATCCACTATTTCTGGAGCTACTTCCTTAAGTACTCTGGGATGCAGCCTATCTGGCCCTGGGGATTTATCGGCCTTTAATCCATTCAATTTGGGATTTTGTTAATCCATTCAATACTTGGGATTCAAAAGCAGACTCATGGTGTCGTACAGCATGGAAACTGGCCATTCAGCCCGACTCGTTCACGCCAACCAAATTGCCTGTCTGGTCTCATCCCATTTACCTGCAATTGGCCCATATCCTTTTTCGCCTTACTTTTCTATTTAACCATCTAAATGCTTTTTAAACAATACTATTGTATCAGTCTATTCCACTTTCGAAGGCAGCTCGTCCCACATACTAACAACTATTTGTGCATAAAAAGCTATTCCTCGAGTCTCCTTTAAATCCTTCCCTTCTCACCTTAAATCTATGCCCTCGAGTTTTTGTCACCCTTACCCTGGGAGAAAGTCTGTGATCATTCAGCCCCTCATGATTTTATGTATCACTACAAGTTCACCCCTCAGTCTCCAACACTCCAGAGAAATGAGCTGTAGCATTTCCTTGGATTAATATACAAACCACCATCTTCTCAGGCAGCCCCTTGTGGTTGTGGATGATTTGCTTCCAGAGAAACAAAATGCTGGAGTAACTCATCGGGTCAGGCAACATCTCTGGATAAAATAGATAGGTGACATTTCAGGTTTGTTCAGACAGCCTGATGAAGGGTTCCAATCTGAAACATCATCTGTCCATTTTCTCCAGAGATGCTGCCTGCCCCATGCAGTTACTCCAGCATTTTGTGCCTATCTTTGGTATGAACCAGCATCTGCAGTTCTTAATTTCTATAGTCTGAAGAAAGGTCTCGACCTGAAACGTCACATATCCAAGCTGCTGCATCAGGGATCGGGCAGCCGAGTGGCTGAGTTGTCCAGTTATTAAAGAGAATTCTAATGAGGACAATTGGTCAGATATGTCCTTTTAAAAAATGGGATAATTGTTACTACTTGGGTTAATGGCCGGTTCATCACATAGTAAGAGGTTAAAACTATGCTGCAGTTATCTGAATGTGAGCAAATGTGTTCAGGCTTGAAGATGTATCTATTTCCTAAAACACTACATTCCACAGACCGCATTTCTGGTTTCGACGTTAAACTTTAGGGATACAGTGCGTAAACAGCCCTTTCAGCCCACGCCGATCAGTGATCACCCAGTACACTAGCACTTTACTACTAACCAGGGACAATTTGCACATTTTTACTGAAGCCAATTAACCTACAAACCTGTAGGTCTTTGGAAATGTGAGAGGAATCCGGGGCATCCGGGAAAAATACACGTGGTCACGGAGAACGTACAAACTCCATACAGACAGCATCCATGGTCAGGATCGAACCTGGGTCTCCGGTGCTGTAAAGCAGCAACTCTATCGCTGTGCCATTGTGTCACATTTGTTGTAATCATCCGTAAAATATATTTGTTGGAGTCCAATGAGGCATGTAAATAGAAAGGACAGGTTTAGAGGTTTCCGAGCCAAACATAGGCAGGTAGGACTAGTGAAGATGGGACATGTTGGGCAGAGTGGGCAAGTTGGATGCAGGGGCCTGTTTCCACACTGTATGACTGTATGACACGAAAGCATCCAACTGCTGTGAGCCTATGTCTTGTCTTGGGGTACAAAAGTGATGGAGAAGATTTATGATGAATATACCTCTCTGTGAATACAAAGGAGAAAGCTCACCTGTCTGATATTACCCCAGAACCACCAGAACCTATCAGCACTCCGAAGAAGTACAGTGATGTGGTAAGTGGCTCTTTCCATGTGTCGTCACACACCAAGTCCCACTGAAATGCAAAAAAAATCTAATTAACCAAATATATGCACAAAACGCTGGAGGTGCTCCTGCAGTTCCTCAGGGCCCTGGTGAGACCACACCTGGAGTATTGTGTGCAGTTTTGTTCTAATTTGAGGAAGGACATTCTTGCTACTGAGGGAGTGCTGTGTAGGTTCACCAGGTTAATTCCCAGGACACTTTAAGAATAAGGCGTACGCCATTTCGAATTGAGATGAGGAAATGCTTTTTCACCCAGAGCGTTGTGAATCTGTAGAATTCTCTGCCACAGAAGGCAGTGGAGGCCAATTCACTGGATGTATTCAAGAAAGTTATATATAGCTCTTTGGACTAACAGATTCAATGGATATGGGGAAAAAGCAGGAACAAGGTATTGATTCCAGATGACCAGCCATGGTCATATTGAATGATGGCTCAAAGGGCCGGATGGCATACTCCTGCACCCACTGGCCACGTCTTCAAATTATCTCTGATAAGCCCTTGTCCGAGGAAATGCCTGTATATCCTAACCCTCAGAATACCCTCTAGTAAGTTTCCAACTACAGATGTTAAGCTCCATCAGGAAGATGGAATTGCATATCTTTCGGGAAGACATCAAGGCTCTCAATTTCTTCCCAGACCAGTGGCCACCAGTTCTCCAGAACTAACACACCTGACAGAGGCTATCCTCACCCTCAACAACATTTCTGTTGATTCCTCTCGCTTTCTTTACATCGAAGGTGAAACCATGGTTATTCACATCGGCTGTGTCTTTTCTTTGACTATGATGAATGCGCTAGTTCCAATCGTAAAGGACCAACACCGAGTTTCCGGCACCATTGGTTCCAGAGCCTAGCCGTACTATCTGTTTTGCCGGACCAACAGAAACCGGCCCGCAAAGTCGGCCGTGGAAGTCGGCTATGAGAATGGATCTGCCGGCCCGGCCGGCCCGGAGTTCCAGAGCCCCGGCCGCAGGGAGCAGATTCGACCCGCCGATCGGCCACGGAAGTCCGATGAGGTCGAGATCGGCTGCCTCATTCGGCCTGGGCGCCACATTTTTGTGGCGACTTCCGGAGGTTTGGGGGCTGGTAGATATTTTTCTGATTCCAGGGGCAGCTGGGCCACCAGTTGCCGGATAATCGGGGTTGGATTATTGCCCAGAAAGACGCAAAAGGCGGGAGAAACTCAGCGGGTCAGGGAGCATCTCAAGAGAAAAGAACATTTCAAGAAGAAACAATTTTTCAGACACATATTCCTACACATGCATTATTCCCCGCCCCATTTTCCTCTGGATTCCTAGTAAGAGGCAGGTTGGGAAGAAGTGTTGTCAAGGTAGATGTGGCTGGCAGTGGATCTGTAGCAGAAGTGCATTAGGGTTGTCTCCTGAATCCATGCAGGACCATGCATCAAATGACATGATGTTCATTCCTTATCTCCGACACCTCTCCCCTTTAGTCATCTCTCAGTCTCCATCTCAAGAGACAGACTATCCAACCACGTCTGCTACACGTCCACTGCACCCACATCTACCTTCTATCTACACTTCTTCCAAACTCTGCAGGGGACGTTTCGGGTGGGGACCTTTCTTCCGGCTTCCTCCAGCAATTTGTTCCTCGCTCGCGGGTGACTACTGCCACAAGCTCGCTGCCCTCAAACAAACCTCGGAGACGATGGTGGAGGTGTACTGGTCGTGACTGTAATCCCATCCATCCAAACACGGCTCCTCTTCGATCCCGGACACGTTGAGGAGATCTGGGTCTGGAAACACCTCCGAGAGGTTCCTGATCACATCCAAGCGGTAGCGACTGCATTGGCTGTACTGGACTTGGGTTCCTGGCACCAGTGGGATGGTTCTGTTCATCCAGGCTTGGCTGAGGTTGAGATTCCCGGGAATCGAGCAGCGATGCTCCGGGGTATCCCCGACAAAGATGATGCTTACTGGGACCAAACCGCTGGGAATAACGCTGACAGTCAAGAGCAGGAAGATGCGTTTCTGAGCCGGTCCCCATTCCCCCAGGAAGGCTGTAATTTCATCGTAATCCCGCATGTTAGTTGCGGACGCAGTCACGGTGGCACAGTTGCTGGTTGACAGCAAAATGCAGCGTCAGAGACCTGGGTAAGGGTGCTGTCTGTATGGAGTTTGTCCGTTCTCCCCGTGGGTTTTCTCCGAGATCTTCGGGTTCTCCCACACTCCAAAGATTGTTAGTTTGTAGGTTAATTGGCTTGTTTAAGTGGCTTGATAAAAATGTTAAATTGTCCAAATTGGCGATATGCCGACTACAACATTCAGAAGGTCGCGGCGTTGACTGCGCCCTGGTTCCGAAAACCTGGAGCGCTTCAACATAGTGAGTGAACCTGAAGTTGTAGAGCAGGATTGTTCTAAAATACTGATGATTGATTTATCCCCTTGCACTAATTATGCAACAGGTTCTGGATACACACTGTCCGTGCTAAACAGCAACACCTTCTAGTAGAAGTGATTGGGAAAGAACTCCAGATGCCGGTTTGCACCGCCGATAGACACACAATGCTGGAGTAACTCAGCGGGACGGGCAGCATCTCCGGAGAGAGGTAAGGGGTGACGTTTCGGGTCGAGACCCTTCTTCAGACTGAGTAGATTAGTTCTTCAGACTAGTAGAAATAGGGTGGATTAAATGGCCTTGGGCCAAAGGCCATTTAAATATTGCCGACAACAGACCTGTTTTCGTGCTATATCGCTAACGTCTAAAGTCTAAATTAAATGAAGAGAGAATTAAGATGTGTGCGTTGGGTCAAGGTTTGTGGTTAACCATGTAATATCTTTGTTAATCATTTATCTCTGAAACCCAATGCACACATCTTAATTCTTTTTTGTGTAACCTTCGATTCTCCAGCATCTGCAGTTCCCTCTTAAACACTGTGTATACGCTACTGCGTTATCTCTTCAAGATATGCCTACCTTGAAGAAGTTATCTTCTAAACGTTGCCTATTTCCTTCGCTCCATAGATGCTGCTGCACCCGCTGAGTTTCTCCAGCTTTTTTGTGTAACCTTCGATTCTCCAGCATCTGCAGTTCCCTCTTAAACACTGTGTATACTCTACTGCGTTATCTCTTCAAGATATGCCTACCTTGAAGAAGTTCTCCTCTTCTAAACGTTGCCTATTTCCTTCGCTCCATAGATGCTGCTGCACCCGCTGAGTTTCCCCAGCTTTTTTGTGTAACCTTCGATTCTCCAGCATCTGCAGTTCCCTCTTAAACTCTACTGCGTTATCTCTTCAAGATATGCCTACCTTGAAGAAGTTCTCCTCTTCTAAACGTTGCCTATTTCCTTCGCTCCATAGATGCTGCTGCACCCGCTGAGTTTCGCCAGCTTTTTTGTGTAACCATCTTAATTCTCTCTTCATTTAATTTAGACTTTGGAGATACAGCAAGAAAAAAGGCCAGTTTTCACACTCTATGACTCTAATCAAAACTGCAGTTGTTTGTGTCTACGACATATAACGATAATCCCTTACTCGGTTATAGTGGACAATCTGCAATAACCGATGCCGTTCCCCTCCCAATGGTCCATTATAATGATAATATTGTTAACGTAAGCTGAGAACTGAGGCAAAAGATGATTGTTACAACTTACCCCTGATTTTTTGCACCTGATCAATAGTATCTGGGAGAGGAGCGTTGAATGTTTCAGACACATGTAAACACAAAAGCAACAAACAATAATAGTGCGATTAAGACAAAATCAATGCCCCCAAGTCTATGTTCGTGCATTAGTGATGAGCTGAGATCAGAACAAATTAGTTAATTGGAGAGTGGGAATTAAGGAATGAGATCATTAGTACAAAGTTCAGAGTTAATTAGGAGCTGCAGATCCTGGTTTACAAAGGACACAAAGTGATGAATTTCCCAGCTGTTACCAGGCCACTATATAATCCTATCAACAATTAGAGAGTGGTCCTGATCTACTATCTACCTCATTGGAGACCCTCGGACTATCTTTAATTGGACTTTATCTTGCACTAAACTTTGTTCCCTTTATCATGTATCTGTGCACTGTGGATAGGTCGATTGTAATCATGTATTTTCTTTCTGCTAACTGGTTAGCACGCAATAAACGTTTTTCACTGTATCTGAACACGTGACAATAAACTGAACTCAGCTGGTCAGGCAGCATCTCTAGAGAACACGGATAGTTGATGTTTCGGATCGGGAAGGACTGAATCTGAAGACGTTCTGACTCGTCAACTATCCATGTTCTCTAGAGATGCTGCCTGGCCCGCTGAGCTACTCCAGCACTTTCTGTCATTTTAATTAGCTAATTAAGGAGTGAGAATTTTTGAATGTGAATTAGGAAGTGAACTTCTTTGTCTGTGTTATGTGTTGCTATTAGCACTATTTTGGGACTTGTCCAGCTTATAATAATAATAATAATAACTTTATTTATAAAGCACTTTAAACAACTGCAGTTGCCACAAAGTGCTGTACATGAGAACTCATGGACATAAGTTATTACAAACCATTAAAAACCGTAAAACAAAGGACTATAAAACAGTAAAAATTAAAAAATTAAAAGCACTAAAAACAGGAGCAATGTCTCAGCCAGTGTCGAAAGCCAGAGAATAAAAATGAGTTTTTAGTGTGGATTTGAAGATGGACAGTGAGGGGGCCTGTCTGATGTGCAACGGCAAGGTGTTCCAGAGTGCCGGAGCAGCAACAGAAAAGGCTCTATCCCCTCTGAGCTTCCGCTTAGACCTTGGTACCTCAAGGAGCAGCTGATCAGCTGACTTGAGGCACCGGGCAGGAGCGTATGGGTGGAGCAGCTCAGAGAGGTAAGGCGGGGCTTACTTGGAAAGTCTCATTTGCCTTTTCATTAATGTGCATTTTCGTTTTTCAAAAACTGCAAAGCCTTGGCTGCATTTCACTTTGGCTATTGCAGTTTACAAATCCCGACGCCAGATGGTTGTGTTGTCCCTAACATTAGGCTGTTGCAGATTGCTTGTACCGACAGCAGATGGCGGTGTTGTACATCAGCATGGACACTTGCAGTTTACTCACACTGACAGCAGATGGCGGTGTTGTACCTCCATATGGACACTTGCAGTTTACTCGCAGCGACAGCAGATGGCGGTGTTGTACCTATGTATGGACACTTGCAGCTTTCCACATCTACCACCAGAGGGTTGTATTTTACAGCACCAGTTTCCACGGCTATATGATGGTGATATTGGATAAATAAGGAACTGTAGATGCTGGTTTACACCAAAGATAGACATAAAGTGCTGGAGTAACTCAGTGGGACTGGCAGCATCTCTTGGGAGAAGGAATGGGTGATGTTTCAAGTCGAGACATCTCTTCAGACCCGCTGAGTTACTCCGGTGATTTGTATCTATCTTTGGAATAATCCAGCATCTGCAGTTCCTTCCTACATGTTTTGGGTTGGGACACTTATGAAAGGACCTTAAGTGAACATGTTAAGGGTTGGCTCATAGCATTTAATAAATTGCTCTACAAAGAGGAAAATATCCAAGGAATCGGATGTAAGAAAGACATAAAAAGTGTATTTATTTATTTATTTAATTGATTCTTTATTTCGAACAGAATAAAAAGCAAGTGTGAAACAGCATACAAAAACAAAACAAGAATATTTATAAAGTGTCATAAACAATATCTATAAATAAATGAAATTGTATGTGTCCGAAAAGGTGCAGGAAGAAGCCAAAGCTTATTAATTTACACTCCTTATTCAACTGCTTATAATTATCCTAGACAAATATAGCAGCTATATGTACACCAGCAGCTATTAGTACATCAAATCTGTCTCAGTTTCATTCTGTATCAACAGAAGAAGTTGCCACTCCTGAAGAGTTGGAGCCTGACCCAAACGGCAATGAATTCCTCAGTCGCTTGGCTGCTGGTGAAGATCTGTGCTCAAAGCATTTCCTCTTTTAAAATCACCACATTGTTTTCTCTGGTTTGAGTTGAATCAGAGTGAGAACATTTGCACCTGTATATGAAGAAAATAAGCCATGTACCATGGACACATGCGGAATCATTGTCTTGTAACACGCTACAGATGTATCATTTATTTCAAGTCAAGTTATTTTCAATTCAACAAAGTTCAGTGCCAGGGTTTATGATCATGGGCTGTGTGTTTGCAACAATGCATTGTTGTGACACAGATTGCTAGCATGTGGGGTCCCTGCACGCAGGTTTTTGCCAAACCATCCCGTGCATTACTTGAGAGAATTCTACATTCAAATAACTAAAAAAAGGTAAACAAGCAAACAATGAGACGCTCTGGTTTCTACATGTTTCTACATTGTGCACTTATAGTCATAGTGTCATATAGCATGGAAACGGGCTCTTCAGCTCAACTTGTCAACACTGACCAACATGCCCCATCTACACTAGCCCCACCTGCCTGCATTTGACCAATATCCCTCAAAGTCCATCCTATCCATATTCCGAAGACAGACACAAAAATCTGGAGTAACTCAGCAGGTCAGGCAGGATCACCGGACAAAAGTAGTAGGTGAACTTTTGGGTTCAGACCCTACTTCAGACTATCCATGTACCTGTCAAAATGTTTCTTAAATGTTGCGATAGGACCTGCCTCATCTGTTATAACATTCAAAACAGGTGCAAGTAGACGCATTACTGATAGGATAGGAAGGGGATTGAGGACTGGGCCAAATGTAGGCAAATGGAACTCTTCCAGTGTGCAAACTTGGAATTCAGTCCCCCCGTAAATAAACCTGAGACATTTTCTACATTCTTCATGCATACCAAATTAAAGGTGTTGTATTTGAATGCATGCAATATAAGAAATAAAGTGGATGAGCTTGTGACACAGTTAGACATTGGTAGGTATGATGGTGTGAGAATTACAGAGAAGCAAGAGGATCGGAGCTGAATCTTTAAGGTTATACATCCTATCGGAAAGACAGACAGGTGGGCAGAGGGGATGGGGTAACACTGTTGGTAAGGAATGAAATTCAGTCCTTGGCGAGAGGTGACATAGGATCACACGATGTAGAGTCATTGTGGATAGAGCTGAGAAATTATATGGGGACAAAGAACCTAATGGGAATTATTTACAGGACCCCCACATATTACAGGCCAGGATATAGGATACAACTTGCATCAGGAGATACAATTGGCCTGTAAGAAAAGCAATGATACGGCGGTCATGGGAGATTTTAATATGCAGGTAGACTGGGAAAATCAGATTGGTACTGGACCCCAAGAAAGATAAATTGTAGAGTGCCTCCGAGATGGATTCTTAGAGCAGCTTGTAGTGGGGCTCACTAGGGAAAAGGCAATTCTGGATTTACTGAACCAGATTTGATAAGGGATCTCAAGGTAAAGGAACCATTAGGAGGTTGCGACCACAACATGATACGTTGTAACCTGCAATTCGAGAGGGAGAAGGTGAAATCGGATGTGCCGTTATTGCAGCTGAACAAAGGGGACTACAGAGGCATGAGGGAGGAGCTGGCCAAAGTTGTCTGGAAAGGGACCCTAGCAGGGATGATGGTGGACCAGCAATGGCAGGAATATCTGTGAATAATTCGGTGGATGCAAACCTTTTCATTCCAAAGAGGAAGAAAAATTCCAGGGAGAGAAAGAGGCGACCGTGGCTGACAAGAAAAGTCAAGGACAGTATAAAACTAGAAGAGAAGGCATATAACATTGCCAAGATTTCTAGGAAGCCAGAGGATTGGGAAGCTTTAAAGAACGACAGAAGGCAGCTAAAGAGGCAATATGGGGAGAAAAGATGAAATACGAAGATAAGCTAGCTAATAATATCAAAGAGGATAGTATGAGTTTCTTCAGTTATATAGAGGGTAAGAAAGAGGCAAGAGTGGACATTGGACTGCTGTAAAATGATTCAGGAGAAGTGATAATGGAGAATAAAGAAATGACAGAGCAGTTGAATAAAATGTTTGCATCAGTCTTCACAGTGGACGACACCAGCAACATGCCTGAAATTCAAGAGAGTCGGGGGGTGGAAGTTAGTGGAGTGGCTGGTTGGGTCTGACTTTGATGGTTGGTAAGAATTTAGTGTCCATTATAAAGGATGAGGTTACGGAGTACTTAGAAGTTCACAATAAAATAGGCTGAAGTCAGCATGGCTTTGTCAAGAGGCGGGCTTTGTCAAGAGGCAGACTTACCTGACAAATTTGCTGGAATTATTTGAAGAAGTAAATAGCAGGACAGACAAAGGTGATTCAGTAGATGTTGTATACCTAGATTTTCAGAAAGCCTTTGATAAGTTGCCACATGGGAGGCTGCTAAGGAAGACGAGAGCCCATGGTATCAAAGGGCAGATACTGGCATGGATATCAGGTTGGCTGGATGGCAGAAGGCAAAGAGTGGCATTAAAGGGGGCTTTTTCTGGTTGGCTGCCAGTGACTAGTGGAGTTCCGCAGGGGTCGGAGCTGTGGCCGCTGCTCTTCACGTTGTATATTAATGATTTGGATGAGGGGATTGTAGGCCTTGTGGTAAAGTTTGCGGGATGATACAAAAATAGGTGGAGAGGCAGGTAGTGTGGAGAAAGCAGGGTCTCTGCAAAATGACTTGGACAGGTTCATGGAGTGGGCAGAGAAGTGGCCGATAGCATATAGTGTAGAAAAGTGCTGAGTCATGCATTTTGGTAGCAGGAATAAAGGCGTAGATTATTTTTATATTGGGGAGAGAATCCAGAAATCGGAGGTGCAAAGGGAATTGGGAGTGGGGTGCAGGATTCCCAAAAAGTTAATCGGCAAATCGAATCAGTAATAAAGAAAGCAAAGGCAATGCTAGCATTTATTTTGAGTGGGTTTATATACAAAAATAGGGATGCAATGCTGAGGCTCTATAAAGTGCTGATCATACCACATTTGGAATATTGTGAGCAATTTTGGGCACTATATCTGAGGAAGGATGTGCTGGCTCTGGAGAGGGCCCAGAGGAGGTTTACAAGAAAGATCTCAGGAATGAGTAGGTTAACATATGATGAGCGTTTGACGGCAGTGGGCCTGTACTCGCTGGAGTTTAGAAGAATGAGGGGGGACCTCATTAAAACTTATAGAATAGTGAAAGGTTTGGATAGAGTAGATGTGGAGTGTCTAGAACTAGAGTTCATAGCCTCAGAATTAAAGGACATTCTTCTAGGAAGGAGATAGGGAGAATTTCTTTAGTGAGAGGGTGGTGAATCTATGGAATTATTTGCCACAGAAGGCTGTGGAGGCCAAGCCAGTGGATATATTTAAGGCAGAGATAGACAGATTGTTGATTAGTACGGGTGTCAGAGGTTATGGGGAGAAGGCAGAAGAATGGGGTCAGGAGGGAGAAATAGATCAGCCATAATTGAATGGTGGAATAGACTTGATGGGCCGAATGGCTTAATTCTACTCCTATCACATGATCTGATGATCTACACTAAAGCTACTGTCATTTAGGGCATAAGTTATTTTTAAGAAAGGAAAAAAATGAAAAAGACCACATTGACTTACCATTTAATTTTTTGCATTTGGTCAATTGTATCTGGAAGAGGAATATTGAACGTTTCTGGCAGAAACAAGACCACAATTCCTGAGAACACCATCAACACCCCCATCACAATAAACGGCAGGATCTCTTGATAACTACCTGCAAAAAGAAAGCATACATTTACCTACAAGTGAAAATCAACAAATTAATATAAAAAGCCAAAGTATTTCATGTAACTGAGATCAATGTGAAATCAAATGTATATTTAAGACATTTGTCAGCATCCCTGGGTAGAAGGAATGGGTGACATTTCGGGTTGAGGCACTTCTTCAGACTGAGAGTCAGGGAAGAGCGAGACACAGAGGCAAGGAAAGTTAAGATGTGAAAATTAGACATCAAAGGAGAAATAAATCAAGGAACGTGTAGACTAGATCATAGTTAGCTAGGAGAAGGTGAGACCAAAGCACACAGAAACCAGGGCATCGGAGATGTCCTCATTATTTAGGGAACAGGGGTCCCCTCTTCTATTATAGATGAGGCTCTCACCAGGGTCTCCTCCATATCTCGCAGCTCTGCTCTTATTCTCCATCCCCTTCTCGTAACAAGGGCAGAGTCCCTCTTGTCCTCACCTTCCACCCCATCAGCCGCCGCATTCAACATATAATCCGCCGACATTTTCGCCGCTTCCAACAGGATCCCACCACTGGCCACATCTCCCCATCTCCTCCCCTGTCTGGTTCCACAGAGACCGCTCCCTCCGTAACTCCCTGGTCAATTCGTCCCTTCCCACCCAAACCACCCCCTCCCCAAATACCTTCCCTTGCAACCGCAGGAAATGCTACACTTGTCGCTTTACCTCCCCCCTTGACCCAAGCAGTCTTTCCAGGTGAGGCAGAGGTTCACCTGCACCTCCTCCAACCTCATCTACTACATCCGCTGTTCTAGGTGTCAACTTCTCTACATTGGTGAGACCAAGCGCAGGCTCGGTGATCGCTTCACCCAACACCTCCGCTCAGTTCCCACTAACCAAGCTGATCTCCCGGTGGCTCAGCACTTCAACTCCCCCTCCCATTCCGAATCCGACTTTTCTGTCCTGGGCCTCCTTCATTGCCAGAGTGAGGCCCAGCACAAATTGGAGGAACAGCACCTCATATTTCGCTTAGGTCGTTTACACCCCAGCGGTATGAACATTGACTCCTCCAATTTCAGATAGTCCTTGCTTTCTCCCTCCTTCCCCTCCCCTCCCCTCCCCAGCTCGCCTACAAGCCTACTGTCTCCACCTTTTTCTTTCTTTTTCCCTACCGCCCCCCACCCCCCGACATCAGTCTGAAGAAGGGTCTCGACCTGAAACGTCGCCTATTGCTTCTCCATAGATGCTGCCTCACCCACTGAGTTCCTCCAGTATTTTTGTCTACACAGAGATAAAATGTAATAGTGGACAGTCAGACTGGGCGGAGAACTGGGAAGGTGGAGGGATGGAGATAGAGGGAAAGCAAGGGTTACTTGAATTTAGAGTTGATAATCAAAGCATGCACAAGTCATTTCCATTTTCAGGTTTGGGTGATTTGCATTGTTCCTGATCTGGTTACTCTGATATGGCTTCTTGGTGGGGAGAAGGGAAACATGTTTTGAGTTTCAGTTGAATTAGATTTCAGTTGATTCAGATTTAAATTTTGACAGTCACATCAAATCAGTAACAAAATCGGCCTACTATCACCTCAAAAACGTAGCAAGATTAAGAGGACTCGTGTCAGCTCAAGACTTAGAAAAACTTGTACATGCCTTTATTAATAGCAGGCTAGATTATTGTAACGGTCTCCTTGCAGGTCTTCCTAAAAAAACTGTCAGGCAGCTACAGCTTGTTCAGAACGCTGTTGCTAGATTTCTAACAAAGACCAAAAAATGTGAACACATTACACCAATTCTTAAATCCTTACATTGGCTCCCTGTATGTCAGAGAATTGATTTTAAAATCCTGCTGCTCACCTATAAATCACTACATGGTTTAGGACCAAAGTATATCACTGACATGCTTCCACTATATAAGCCTTCTAGATCTTCTGAAACCAATCTGTTAGTGATTCCCAGAGTAAATACAAAACATGGGAAAGCAGGATTTAGTTACTATGCAACAAATAGCTGGAATAAACTTCCTGAAGATTTAAGACTTGCCTCAACTTTGACCACTTTTAAAACAAGACTGAAAACTTTTATGTTTACTTTAGCTTTCAGCTAAATCTTAACTACATTGCACTTTTAACTTTTGCACTTTTTATAATGCATTTTTAATTTTGCTTTTCTTTTCTTTTAGTTCTATTTTTTATTTTATTTTATTATTTCATTTTATTGTATGACATGTTTTTATGTGAAGCACTTTGAGTCTGCCTCGTGTATGAAATGGGCTATATAAATAAAGTTGCCTTGCCTTGCCTTGAAGTTTGAGTTGAGTTTATTGTCACGTGTATCTAGGTACTTTTGTTGCGCTTACCAGTCAGCGGAAAGACGATACATGATTAAGACAACACGTGATTGAGAGAATACATGATTGAGACAATACATGATGAATCATCTGTTTGAGATTGTATGTTTCAGGGGAAATATTACTGAGGGATAATAACTAGTAAATAGGCATGTGGATTGTGCTAATGTGGTGACAGGGAACCACAGACAAAGCCTAAAAAGTAGAGACATGGAATGCAGCAGTGATGACACCCAAGTTTCAAGAACTTCATTGATGATGTTATAGCGTTCACCTATCGTTATAACAGAAAATTGGATCTCCTGTCATCTAGGTTAGATTTGTGGATAATCATTTTATTCTGTAATCAAGACCTAGTTTGTTACTGTCTTTCAGTAACCTCCCTTCTGTAATTAAATGTTTAAGAAATAATTGCAGATGCTGGAAAAATCGAAAATAGACAAAATGTTGGAGAAACTCAGTGGGTGAAGCAGCATCTATGGAGCGAAGGAATAGGTGGGGTTTCGGGTCGAGACCTTTTTTCAGACTGATGTGGGGGTGGGAGGGTGGGGAAGAAGAAAGAAAGAGGCAAAGACAGTGGGTTTGGGAGAGCTGGGAAGGGGAGGGAAAAGAGGGAGAAAGCAAGGACTACCGGAAATTGGAGGTCAATGTTCATACTGCTGGGGTGTAAACTACCCAAGCCAAATATGAGGTGCTGCTCCTTCAATTTACGGTGGGACTCACTCTGGCCATGGAGGAGGCCCAGGACAGAAAGGTCAGATTTGGAATGGGAAGGGGAATTGAAGTGCTGAGCCACTGGGAGATCAGGTTGGTTATTGCGAACTGAGCAGAGGTGCTGGGCGAAGCGATCGCCAAGCCTGCGCTTGGTCTCACCGATGTAGGGCAGTTGACACCTAGAGCAGCGGATGCAATAGATGAGGTTGGAGGAGGTGCAGGTGAACCTCTGCCGCACCTGGAAAGACTGTTTAGGTCCTTGGATGGAGTCAAGGGGGGTTGTAAAGCGACAAGTGTAGTATTTCCTGCGGTTGCAAGGGAAAGTACTCGGGGAGAGAGTGGTTTGGGTGGGAAGGGACAAATTGACCAGGGAGTTACCGAAGGAACGGTCTCTGCGGAAAGCCGAAAGGGGAGGAGATGGGAAGAACTAGGGTGGGGGAGGGACGGAGAGAGAGGGCAAACAAAGGTTACTTGAAGTTAGAGAAATCATCTTTCTTTACTACCTAATCTACCTGTGATCTATGTTGAGATAGTGTAAAAAATCCTCATAACCTACAAGAATAGGGTGGCATGGTGGTGCAGCGGTAGAGTTTCTGACTTACAGCGCCAGAGACCCAGGTTAGAGCGCCATGGGTGCTATCTGTGTGGAGTTTGTATGTTCTCGCCGTGACTTGTGTGGGTTCTCTCTGAGATCTTTAACTTGCTCCCACACTCCAAAGACGTAAAGGTGGCTTTGGTAAATTGTAAATTGTCCCTAGTGTGTGTAGGATAGTGTTAATATATGGGGATCGCTGGTCGGTGCGGACTCGGTGGGCCGAAGGGCCTGTTCGCGTGGTGTATCAGTATATTAAAAAAACGAAACATCAAGAGATGTCATTGTTACCTTACCAAGTAAAACAATGTAAGGAGAAATAATACTGCCAATTCCGGAAGTCATTGAACTCACTCCAAAACCTGTGTTTCTAATGGGGGTTGGATATAGTTCGGAGGTGTAGACATAAAGCATGATTGCAGCACATGTGCTTCCCAGTTTTCCAATTAACACCAGCACTGTAGAAAGTGTTGAATGATCTAGAAAAAGCAGAAAGAGCTGTATTAATGCTATCGGTCTGCAAGCGGCAAGCTGTGTGGATCTGTCACAAACGTAACACAGAGCTTAGTTTTCACCAGTTCAGTTCAGTTTAGTTCATGGTCACTAGGTGCAATGAAAATCTTTTGTTGTGTGCTAGCTAGTCAGTGGAAAGACAATACATGATTACAATCGAGCCATTTACAGTGTACAGATACATGATAAGGGAATAATGTAGAGGAGATGAGTATAGAAACTGATGTAATGTTAAAAATTGTAGGAGGCATTGGTGAGACCAAATCTGGAGTATGGTGTACATTTTGGTCGCCCAATTGTAGGAAGGATGTCAACAAAATAGAGAGAGTACAGAGGAGATTTACTAGAATGTTGCCTGGGTTTCAACAACTAAGTTACAGAGATAGGTTGAATAAGTTAGGTCTTTATTCTCTGGAGCGCAGAAGGTTAAGGGGGGACCTGATAGAGGTCTTTAAAATGATGAGAGGGATAGACAGAGTTGATGTGGACAAGCTTTTCCCTTTGAGAATAGGGAAGATTCAAACAAGAGGACATGACTTCAGAATTAAGGGACAGAAGTTTAGGGGTAATATGAGGGGGAACTTCTTTACTCAGAGTGGTAGCGGTGTGGAATGAGCTTCCAGTGGAAGTGGTGGAGGGAGGTTCATTGGTATCATTTAAAAATAAATTGGATAGGCATATGGATGAGAAGGGAATGGAGGGTTATGGTATGAGTGCAGGCAGGTGGGACTAAGAGGAAAAAAAATTTGTTCGGCACGGACTTGTAGGGCCGAGATGGCCTGTTTCCGTGCTGTAATTGTTATATGGTTATATGGTTATATGAGATTAAGGAGATCATAGTTAATGTAAACAATGTTGTTGTAGGAGTAGAGATTTGAGAGTGTGGAGCGGGTGTAATATGTGATTGTAGATCTGTTTTTGTGGCTAGCATGCTAATAATCGTCTGGGATGGGTGCCATCTTGTGTGCTTCGGTTACATGTACATGTTAGCACCAATCATGTTAGCTCCAAAGAGTAAACATCGGGAAACTTTTGTGTCTTTTCTCTGCCTTTAAAATTGGTTTGTGTGGATTTAATTTTGAAATGAAGGAAGCAATGCAGTGTATTTTATCTTTACAGAACTGACAGGATCTTATGATGTGAATTTTGAAACATTGTTGTAAGAGATGGTTGGCCATTCAATGAAGCTTGTTAATTTGGTAGCTCAGACTGTTAATTGCTTCGATAAATGGCACAGCGGCACACTGGCATAGTGGTAGAGTTGCTGCCTTACAGAGCCAGAACCATGGGGGCTGCCCGTATGGAGTTTGTACGTCCTCCCTGTGACTCCAGTTACGGAGTGATCGCTGGCCGGCACGGACTCGCTGGGCCGTAGGCCCTGTTTCCACGCTGTATCTCTAAAGTAAAGTGCAGTCTAAAGGCTTGTTCACGATTGTCACACTAGGATGTAGAAGTAGTATAAAACTTACTAGATGGTATGAGGTTCATGAAGAGCAGAACACCTCCACTTAGAATAAGAATGCCCGAATGGCTGAGCCTGCGTGGAAATTTCCAGAGGAGAAACCAGGATGCGAAATTGGCCGGAATCTCAATGGCACCAAATAGGAAACAATTCAGATAGTCGTTGCCATGGAGATTGGGTACATTCAGAGACAGACCATAGTATCCAATTACTATAATCATCCTGCAAAATAAAAGGCAAAATACTACTTGTTAAATACTTTTGTTTTTAATGTTCTCCCAACCTGTTTTTGTTGTCTTGTAGAGTCTCATTGTCTGTAACTGATTTTCACCTAGCCCCCAGCCAACAATGGTTGCGTCATCATCGTTACTTCTTTGCATATCTTTCATTCATATCTCTCTACATCACCATCTATATTTCTCATTTTCCCTTCCCCAGATTCTCAGTCTGAAGAATGGTCTTGACCCGAATCGTCACCTATTCCTTTTCTCCAGAGATGCTGTCTGACCCGCTGAGTTACTTCAGCACTTTGTGTCTATCTTCGGTCTCATTTCTAAGATTTCTTCTTCCATTTGATTTCAGGTCGTTTGTAGAACCTGAACATTGTGGCCTTTGCAGCCTTGTTTTAACATCGAACAGTACAGCACAGGAACTAGTGTTGGATGTTTCCATCCTGGAACAAAGGTTCTGACTATCTACCCCTTCTATACCTCTCATAATTTTATATACTTCCATCTAGTCTCCCCTTAACCTCCGACATTCCAGACGAAACAATCCAAGTCTATCCAATCTCTCCCTTGAGCTAAACCCTCGTATCTAAGAAGCATTCTAGTAAACCTCCTCTGCACCCCTTCCAAAGCCTCCTCGTTTCCTGCAATGGGGCGACCAGAACTGTATGCAATGCTCCAAATGTGGCCTAACCAAAGTCCTATAGAGCTGTATCATGACTTCCTGACTCTAATACTCAAAGCCCCTCACAATGAAGGCAAGCAACACCATAACACCATCTTTACCACCCTATCTATGTGCTGCCATCTTCACTGAGCTATGAGCTTGGACTCCTGGATTCCTCTGTACATTAATATTGTTAGGGGTCTTGATATTAACTGTATACTTTTGCCTTCCTTTCATCCTCACAAAATGCAACGCCTCGCAGTTCCTCGGGCTAAACTCCAACTGGCATTTCTCTTCCAATTTCTGCAATTGATCTATATCCATTATATCTCTGACATCCTTCCTCACAGTCTGCAAAACCTCCAATATTGGTGTCATCAGTAAAATTATTCATCCATTCCTCTACATCTACATTCCATAAAAAGGCTGCCAACATCATCAAAGACCCACACCATCATGGCCACTCATCTCTCCACAGCCATCAGATAGAAGGTACAGGAGCCTGAAATCTGGTACATCCAGGTTCAGGAACAGCCTCTTCCCCACAGCCATCAGGCTATTAAACTCACCATCAAACAAACTCTGAACTATAACAGCCTATTGCACTTTATCTGTTTATTTATATGTGTATATATATGGTCTATGGTATATAGACACACTGAACTGTTCTGTATTTAAGTTTACAATATTCTGTTGTGCTGCAGCAAGCAAGAATTTCATTGTCCTATCTGGGACACATGATAATAAACTTTCTTGACTTGACTTGACATTTACGTCCAGGTAAATTATATAAAGCACAAACATCAGAGGTCCCTGCACAAATTATGGTTTGTAGGTTAATTGACCTCTGAAAATTGTCCCCAGTATGTAGGGAGTGGATGAGAAAGTGGATAATATAGAACTAGTGTGAACGGGTGATCAATGGTCAGCATGGATTTGATGGGCAGAAGGGCCTGTTTCCATGCTGTATTTCTAAACTAAAATAAATAATTAAAACCCGGTCAGTGGAAAATATTTAGAGAAATTCTAGTTTAGTTTAGTTTTGACTAGTTTAGAGATACAGTGTGGAAACAGGCCCTTCAGCCCACCAAGTCCGTGTCGACCAACAATCACCCGTCCACTAATTCTGTTAAGCCAGTTTTGCATCCTACGCACTAGGGGTGATTTTACAGAAGCCAATGAACTTACATACTGGCATTCTTCGGAATGTGGAAGAAAACCGGGGCACATGGAAGAAACCTATGCGGTCACATAAGAGAACGTACAAACACTGTACAGACAGCACCCGTAGTCAGGATTGAACTCCGTCTCTGGCGCTGTGAGGCAGCAACTCTACCGCTGTTGCACTGCGCCGATAAAAGAACATATTCCTCACAGATTATTTTTAATAAACAGGTCATACTTACCACACGAGTGCGCTAATGACTGTGATGACTAGGATATTGCAAGATTTTATCAATTGAGTAACTGGAACAGATTTTACTTGTTTATTCTGTATATGTTCAAGCTGGAAGAAAAACAGAAGATTCAACATTGCATCAGCTCAGCGGAAATTGTCAGTATTATTATCCACGTCTCCTGATTCATATTGGACATGGGATGGTCCAGAAACGGATTATTCACAGTTTGTTCTGTGAGCTTGTGAATGTATGAATGAATGATTGAATGAAACAAGTCACAGTGATATTCTTTGTTTTGCACACCAAAGGTATGCAAAGATTCGCCACATAAATACCGCTGAAAAAGTTACAAAGTATCCCAGCTTATATATAGAGGATTGAGCAATGTTGCACAAATTGCAAAGTAGCCTTAAACAACCTTGGCACAACCTCCTAAAGGGGCTGTCCCACTGCGGTGACCTAATCCGCAAGTTAAGAAGAGTGTCTTCGACCTTCAAGCTTGAGAGCACTCGCCTAGAAAACCATGAGCTGGATCGACCACACACACACACACACACACACACACACACACACACACACACACACACACACACACACACACACACACACACACACACACACACACACACACACACACACACACACACACACACACACACACACACACACACACACACACACACACACACACACACACACACACACACACACACACACACACACACACACACACACACACACACACACACACACACACACACACACACACACACACACACACACACACACACACGGCAGGGGCCAGGGAAAGCGGGTGAGCTCTGTCTGAAATTCACACCTATGATATAGGGGAAGGTTTAGAGATGGCTGCACAGTGTATGGTAAGTCCTTTAGAGAGCACAGGGGGGGGGGGGGGGGGGGGGGGGGGGGGGGGGGGGGGGGGGGGGGGGGGGGGGGAGAAGGAGTGGAGAGACTTTTAAGAAATACTAGACTAAGTGGGACCTGTTGGGTCCTAGCTTCACGCGGGAGGGCTGGTATCCCAACATAATATTCCACGTCTCCACCAATTCCAAGATTGCTGGCCGGTGTGGGGGGGAGGGGGGTTTTCTGGAGTGCAAGTATGGGTGTTTTGGGGCCGAAGGGACTGGTTTCCAGAGGGCTAGATGGACATTGTGCACTGAATGGATTCTTGGGCTGGCAGCTCAGTCACTCAGGCCTGGCAGCTCAGTAACTCAAGCCTGGCAGGCTGGCAGCTCTGAAACTGCCAGAAATTCTGCCGAAAACAGGTGAGAGTGTGAGAGATAAGGGGGAGAGGGTGGACAATCAATTTTAGACATTGTCTTTTTTTTTACAGTTGCAAAAGGCACACGCAGTTGCAAAAGGCACACACAGTTGCAAAAGGCACACGCAGTTGCAAACGGGAAGGTTTTTTTTAAATATACTCTTTTATTGGCATTCACAGCAAACACATTTACATAAAAAGGGT
The DNA here is from genome assembly GCF_028641065.1 of Leucoraja erinaceus. NCBI lineage: Eukaryota > Metazoa > Chordata > Chondrichthyes > Rajiformes > Rajidae > Leucoraja > Leucoraja erinaceus. Next base: position 52,927,042 of record NC_073387.1, read on the forward strand.
TTCAGGTATAATGCTATATGTATACATCATCCACTTAGGTTTGTCTTGAATTACCCCTATTTGAGATTTGTACAAAACAAATATAGAAACAAGAACACAGTAAAAACTACGAACACTTAGGGAGTGATCTTTTCTTTACCATATAATCCAAAATTTGTAAAAATAAAGCCTGGCCTATGAGGCATTACATAGTTAACCCAATGTTCCCAGTGTGTCACAAATAAATCCAGTTTAAAGTCTTGAACCCCTTTCTAGAGAAAAACTCTTTGATAAATATCCGTTAACTTCAATTCTAGCAGTGGGCTTATTATATAGTACCTGTCTGGTTTTAATAATAGTGACATGTAGGCCAAATCTATGCAGAACTCGATAGAGAAAGCTCCAGTTCACAGTCGAATGCCTTTTCAGCGTCCACACTTATCACTATTGCTTCAATTTTGTTTTGTTTAATGTAGTCCCCAATATGTAATGTCCGTCGTATATTGTCCTGTGTTTGACATTGTCGAATAAACCCTGTCTGGTCATTGTGTATTAATTTAGGCAAGAACTGTCCTACCGTTTGGCCATGATAGAAGTGAATAATGTATAAGCTACATTAAGAACTGATATTGGTCTAAATGACCCACACTCTGTTTTATATTTACATTCTTTTGGTATAGCAGAGATAATTGCCTCCCTCCAGCTCGGTGATGTTTGTGTCTTTTTAAAACCCAGTTTAATGTACGGAGTATAATAGGTGTTAACTCATCTTTAAATTCCTTATACCATTCTGTCTTATAACCATCAGATCCTGGTGGCTTGTTTAGCTTCAGCCTACTAATTGCAATTTTTAATTCACCCTCTGTTATGTCTCCAGTCATTATCTTGTTTTGTCCTTCAATTAATATAGGCAAATCTAAGGAATTCAGGTGTCTATTTGAGTTTGGTTACCTCCTGGAACATCAGAATACAGAGTTCTGTAGAATACTTCAAAGGCTTCCTGAATTTCACTTAATTTACTTTTCAATATTTTTGTTCTTGAGTCTTTGATTCTGTGAACTGTATTTTCAGCCATCTTTTTTTTCAGTTTCCACACCAATACGTTCATAGATTTAGAACCATTTTCATAGTGCCTCTGTTTAAGGAACATTAACTTTTTGTTTATTTCTTGTGCAGGCAGATTGTTGATTTCATTCCTAGTATTCCTCATTTCCTGCAATGTATTCCGCACCAGCGTCAATTTGTGTTTCCTTTCTAGTTCCTTCAGCTTATTTTGCAAATCATCAAATCTTTTATTCCTTATTTTTTTCATATATGAAGATATTGCTATAATTTTTCCTTTTAGAACAGCCTTCAAAGCATCCCACAAAATAGGGGAAGAGACCTCTCCGTTATCATTGAATTCTAAATAGAGACTTATCTCCTTTTTAATTTGTTCCTTAAAGTTAAGATCATTGAGTAGGCTCGAGTTCAGTTTCCATGCAGCATTTTTTGGACGTAGGTGCATGGTCACTTAAATCTATTGTTCCAATTCCACAGGTGTGTATTTTATCTTTATCCTTTCCAAATGTTATAAAATAGTCTATTCTTGTGTATAGAGAGTTTGGGGCCGAGTAATGGGTATAATCCCTTCTATTGGGGAAAAGGTCCCGCCATATATCAATTAAACCGACCTCTTTAAAAAGAGTTTTGACTTTCTTATGTAAAGGCTTTGTACCATGAGTTTTTCTACTGGACGAATCTACCTCTGTTTGTAAATGTATATTTAGGTCTCACCCACAACTAAGAAGGCCTTCCGTTTCCATTATCATGATATTAATAATTCTCTGGAAGAAATTAAAATGACTTCCAGGAGGTGCATATCCATTCAGCAACGTAACTTGATTCCCATCTATATTCCCCCTATCTAAAATAAATCTACCCTCCTTATCACTCATTTCAAATACTTTCTCAAAATGTAACTTGCTTGAGATGAGAGTAGCGACTCCTCTCCTACGTCCCAATATATATGAGGAGAAACAGAGGTTACTGAAACCCATTCTTTTAAGTTTTTCGAGTTCTTTGTCATTCAGGTGGGTCTCCTGTAGGTATATTATATGGGCTCGTTCTTTCTTCATTTTAGTTAGAATTTTGCTGCGTTTAATTGGGTTTAACAGTCCATTCACATTAAAAGAGATGAATTTTACCTTGCCAGTAGCCATTTGTATTTAACTTTCTGTGTATCAGTAACATGGTGAAATTAGACATAACAAATCTACTCCCTGAAGAGACAAAAACAAAAGAACATATGAAAAACCAAAGGCATGATTCCAAGGTAGGAGTCTCCTGTTGGATAGGGGGAAACAGTTGAAAGTAACAAATGAAGTAACGCACCGTCATCTTTTAAGTTCTTTTCAGCTCACCAACATTTTTAAAATTAGACATAACTTAAAGCTCGCAAATTAGGTCGCCGCAGTGGGACAGTCCCTTTAATCTTAGCATCATTCCTTTTCCCCAAACTACTAGCAAATGCGGCCTAGTGGAAATGAAATTTCAACACAATTAAATTTGTGGTTTTATAAAAATGTGCTGAATATTTTCCCACCTTTAAATTCCAATTAGATTCTGAAGTTACAAAATCTGAATCTTGATCAATAGTGCAAACCCCATAGATAGTGCTCTGAAATTTAATTAGAATTTTTGTAAAAATGGGCAGTTTTTAAACACATGTGGATACAAGGAACTGCAGATGCTGGTTTACAAACAAAGACACACAGTGCTGGAGCACTACAGTGGGCCAGGCAGCATCTCTGGAGATTTTTAACAAATAACTGTTTCAGTAGAGGAACTACTGTCCAGTATTGGTTAATGTTTGTGGAGATAACTTCTTACAACCAATCATTTCTAGATTGTGACATCTGTGTATTACACAAGGGGCGGCACAGTGCCACAGTGGTAGAGTTGCTGCCTTACAGTGCCAGGGACCTGGGTGCAATCCTGATTACTGGTGCTGTACGGTGTTTGTACGTTCTCCCTGTAACCATGTGGGTTTTCTCCGGCAGTGCTGGTTTCCTCCCACACTCCAAAGACAAAAAGGTTTGTAGGTTAATTGGCTTCAGTAAATTGTCCCTAGTGTGTAGGTGAGTGCTAGTGTATGGGGTGATCGCTGGTTGGCTTGGACGCAGTGGGCCGAAGGGCCTGTTTCCATGCTGTTTCTCAAAAGTCTAATATAAAGTCCAACTCAAAAGCAGAATATTTTTGTTTTCTCAATATTACAAGCAATAGACTAATTTTAGTTTTCCACTAATAAAGTGTTTATAGGATAAAGCGCATGGGAATCGGAGAGAGAATTAGTGAAACAATCTTGTTAATGATCTGAGAGTAATCCCATGTAATGTATATCAAGAACGGTGAGAACTACATTCTGCATTCTGTATCTTTCCCTTTGCTCCACCTATTGTGCTTGAATTTGGTTTTTGAGTGTATTATGTATAACATTATCCGATTTGAATGGAAAACATGCAAAATAAAAATATTCATTCTACTTCTGTCTACGTGACAATAATAAGCCTGAACCTGTCTTTTAATGGAATGAGGCAAATGTGATCTTATCTCCAAAAATAATTTTATCCAGTGAGAAGTTATGACACACTGTTCAAGTTGATCTGGTTTAGTTGAGTTTAGTTTAGGGAGACATCACGGAAACAGGCCCTTCGGCCCACCAAGTTTATGTCGACCAGCGATCCCCATACACTAACACTATCCTACACACCAGGGACAATTTATAATTTTACCAAGCCAATTAACCTACAAACCTGTACGTCTTTGGAGTGTGGGAGGAAACCGGAGCTCCTGGAGAAATCCCATCCAGGTCATGGGGAGAACATATGAACTCTGTACAGACAGCACCCATAGTCAGGATCGAACCCAGGTCTCTGCTGCTGTAAGGTAGCAATCTACCGCTGCGCCACCGCTGCCCTATTTGTGCAGTTGCTGTGGTACAGATGCATATTTGTCAGGATACTCATGCCTAATATTTCTGCAGTGAAGTCGGGTCGAAAATGTACATCCATTCTTTTTTGTGTGAAGTCAGGTTTGCAATATTAAAGTCTTAATGATCGAGTAGCTTGGTGAAGACTTATCATCTTAACACGTGGATAACAAAAACTAACACAAGTGGGACCAACGTCAGACCAAACAATATCAAGGAGTAGTGTAGGAAGGAACTGCAGGTGATGGTTTATACCAAAGATAGACACAAAACGCTGGAGTAACTCAGCGGGTCAGGCAGTATGTCTGGGGAAAAGGAATAGGGGACCTTTCGGGTCCGAACCCTTCTTCAGACTGAAAGATAGAGAAGGCTCAATATCAAGAGGTAATCACCTTCTGAATAAAAGATATATGAAAATAACTGAGCTCTGTGTTAAAGAGCTAAAAAACCACACAATGAAATAAATGGTCTTGCCCCAATACCTCATCGTCAGTGAAAAGTACTGCTGGTGGAGTAATGCCATTTTTCTTTGCCATGAATCGAATTATTGATTCAGCTTCCTTTACCCTTCCCTTGGACAGTAGCCAGCGTGGAGATTCAGGAATAAACCTAGAATTAAACAAGGTATTCTGTAACAGAGTTATTGAACCATCAAAGGATGTGAAATTACTACCATGATATTCTTTAATAATAAGAGTGGCACAGTGGTGCAGATGGTGGAGCTGCTGCCTCACAGCACCAAAGACTTGGGTTTGATCCTGACCTCAGGTGCTGTCTGTGTGGAGTTTGCATGTTCTCCCTGTGACCACGTGGGCTTCCCCTGGGTGCTCCTGTTTCCTTCCACATCCCAAAACACATGCGACTGTAGGTTAATTGGCCTTTGTAAATTGCCCCGAGTATCTAGAGAATGGATTCGAAAGTGGGATAGCACAGAACTGGTGTGAATGGGTGATTGATGGTCAGTGTTGCTTCAGTGGGCTGAAGGGCTATTTACATTTGATGGGCCTATTTACATTTGCACGTTCTCCCCGTGACCGCATGGGTTTTCTACGAGATCTTTATTTTCCTCCCACATTCCAAAGACATACATAGAAATTAGGTGCAGGAGTAGGCCATTCGGCCCTTCGAGCCTGCACCGCCATTCAATATGATCATGGCTGATCATCCAACTCAGTATCCCGTACCTGCCTTCTCTCCATACACTCTGATCCCCTTGGCCACAAGGGCCACATCTAACTCCCTCTTAAATATAGCCAATGAACTGGCCTCAACTACCCTCTGTGGCAGAGAGTTCCAGAGATTCACCACTCTCTGTGTGAAAAAAGTTCTCCTCATCTCGGTTTTAAAGGATTTCCCCCTTATCCTTAAGCTGTGACCCCTTGTCCTGGACTTCCCCAACATCGGGAACAATCTTCCTGCATCTAGCCTGTCCAACCCCTTAAGAATGTTGTAAGTTTCTATAAGATCCCCTCTCAATCTCCTAAATTCTAGAGAGTATAAACCAAGTCTATCCAGTCTTTCTTCATAAGACAGTCCTGACATCCCAGGAATCAGTCTGGTGAACCTTCTCTGCACTCCCTCTATGGCAATAATGTCCTTCCTCAGATTTGGAGACCAAACCTGCACGCAATACTCCAGGTGTGGTCTCACCAAGACCCTGTACAACTGCAGTAGAACCTCCCTGCTCCTATACTCAAATCCTCTTGCTATGAAAGCCAACATACCATTTGCTTTCTTTACTGCCTGCTGCACCTGCATGCCTACCTTCAATGACTGGTGTACCATGACACCCAGGTCTCGCTGCATCTCCCCCTTTCCCAATCGGCCACCATTTAGATAATAGTCTGCTTTCCCGTTTTTGCCACCAAAATGGATAACCTCACATTTATCCACATTATACTGCATCTGCCAAACATTTGCCCACTCACCCAGCCTATCCAAGTCACCTTGCAGTCTCCTAGCATCCTCCTCACACCTAACACTGCCCCCCAGCTTAGTGTCATCCGCAAACTTGGAGATATTGCCTTCAATTCCCTCATCCAGATAATTAATATATATTGTAAATAGCTGGGGTCCCAGTACTGAGCCTTGCGGTACCCCACTAGTCACTGCCTGCCATTGTGAAAAGGACCCGTTTACTCCTACTCTTTGCAATATATACTCTTTGCAAACATACAGGTTTGTAGGTTACACTTTGATTTTCCAGCATCTGCAGTTCCTTCTTAAACAGGTTTGTTGGTTAATTGGCTTTGTATAAATGTAAATTGCCCCTAGTATGTGTAGAATAGTAATAGAGTGCGGGGATCGCTGGTTGGCGTGGACTCGTTGGGCCGAAGGGCTTGTTTCCGTGCTGTAGCTCTAAACTAAAAAAAACAACCCAAAAAAACATTATCTAATTGTATTCAAATTTACTAGTGGATTTAGAAATGACAAAAACATGGGTAGCATGTGCGATGTTCAATGCAGATTTTCACTTTTGACATGTTATGTGAATTCTCAGATGGTGAACAACATTGGCAGATATCTATGACTTAGATACTCTCTCTAAGGCACTAACGAGAAGAAAAGAAAGAGATTAAAGAAACTCCCAAGGCTTTTTATTTCTACATTAACAACAAGTGGGTAACTGGGGTGCAGGTAGGTCAGCTTATGGATAAAGTAGGGAATTTGTGCTTGGGGTCAAGGGGTGTAGGTACGGTACTGAACAAGCTCTTTCCTCTGTTTTCACCAAGGAGAAGGACATGGAGGACAGTGAGATCAGTGTGGAGAATAATAATATGCAAGGACATTTTGAGATTAAAGAGGAGGAGGTGCTGGCGCTATTAAAGAGCATTAAAGTGGATAAATCCTCAGGACCTTTACTTTTAGTTTAGTTTTACTTTAGAGGTACAACATGGAAACAGACCCTACGGTCCATCGAGTCGATGCCGACCAGAGATGCCCGCACACTAACACCATCCAACACACACTAGGGACAATTTACAATTTTTACCAAGCCAATTAGAAAGTACAAACTCCATACCGACAGCACCCAAAGCCAGGATCGAGCCCGGGTCTCTGGTGCTGTAGGGCAGCAACTCTACCGCTGCACCACCATACTGCCCTGATGGCATCTATCCCAGGTTGTTGAGCGAGGCTGGAGAGGAGATTGCAGGAGCCTTGGTGAAGATTATTTTGCATTTTCTGTCGCCACAGGTTAGGTTCCAGAGGACTGGAGAGTAGCTATAGTTGTCGCCTCGCTGCACCAAAGCACCATCTCTAACAACTCCCTCCCATTTCTTGATTTATCTCCTTCCATCACAGTGGACAGACTACCTACTGACATCTACTGCAAACCTACCGACTTCCACAGTTAGCTGGATTAAAAATATTTGGACTTATCTGGACTTCTTCCCACCCTGTCCCTTTGCAAAGATGTTATCCCCGCCTCTCAATTTCTTCTTCTCCGCCGCATCTGCACCCAAAATGGGCATTCTAGGGCATTCGAGATATCCTTGTCCTTTAGTAAACATGGATTCCCCCACTTCTGTCAGGAATGGATCCCTCACACACGTCTCCTCTGTGTCCCATAGTTCTGTTCTCCCTCTCCCAGATGGAACAAGGATAGAGTTCCCCGGTCGTCACCTTTCACCCCGCCAACTTCCACATCTAACACATCATCCTCAAAAATCTCCGTCACCTCCAACGTGATCCCACCACAAGTCACATCTTCCTATCTCCACTACTTTCCGCCTGCAGCAGAGACCACTCCGTCCGCAACTCCTTGGTTCACTCATCTCTTCCCACCCAAACCATCCCCCTCCATATAGTCTCCCCTGCAACCGCAGGAGATGGAACACAAGTCCTTTTACCAAAATGTTCGGAAAGGACTTGCATTGTTGTTCTCTGATTGGAGCTTTTAACAGAAATTTTCAAAACTATCAAATCCATTTCAAATATTAAAGGATCATGTTGTTGCAGTCATTTATAAAATATTAAAAAAAAGACAAAGTGCTGGAGTAACTCAGCCGAAGATTTTCATTGTACCTCGTTACACGTGACAATAAACTAAACTTAATAGAACAGGTAGCATCTCTGGAGAACAGGGACAGGTGATGTTTCAAGTCAGGACTATACTTCAGACTGGTTGTAGAGAGGAAGGGGGAGAAGTGGCGTGCAAAAGTCAAAAGAGCGGAATTAGGCCATTTGGACCATCGAGTCTACATCATTCAATTGGGCTGATCTATGTTTCCCTCCCTAGCCCATTCCCCTGCCTTCTCTTGTAACCTTTGACACCCTTACTAATGAAGAATTTGTCAATCGCTACTTCAAAAATACCGATTGATGGTAAGACAAAGTGTGGCAGGTGATACGATGGAACTGTAGATGCTGGTTTACACCAAAGATAGACACTAAATGCTGGAGTAACTTAGCAGGACAGGCAAAATCTCTGGAGAGAAGGAATGGTAATGTTTCAGTTCGAGACCCTTCTTCAAACTGAGATACAGGTGAGGGGGTTTTTTTCAGTGTGTGGATATATTTTGGTTATCTTGGTCAAAATGAATCTCAGTGACACCAACATTGTAAGGTCATTATGAGAACCTGGATGTTGGCACTAAAAAACTCTGAAATAGGCAGGCAAAATTGCATAATAAAATTACAAAAAGGCATGAAAAAGGCATTTATTGACAAAAAAGGCATGTATTTCCACCACCAAAATATGGTTAAAAATGATAATATAATGATAATATAAAGGTATACTACCTTAAATGACCAAAGTTGCCTGGTTACACATAATTATTAACATTTATTTCAAATTATTTGGTGTTAAACTATGCCAGCTGTCAGACAGAATATGTTTCAGTTGTGAAAAACTTATTTCTACCCTCAGCTGAGGTCACTGGATTATACCCAAAACAAGCTACCGACTCTATATTACAACTGAGAATTGTAGCTATCTATATTACGAAAACTAAGATCTTGACCACTTTCTGACTCTGTTTCGTGATTTCTGAAAGAGCCTGCCACATACTGCCATCATTTTTGGCCACCTCGCTCAGTCCCTCTCCACCGCATTGGACCAGAGGATTTTTCCCATCGATGAAAAATCAGAGAGTTTTTAATGTTTAAAAAAAAATGTCGTCATTCTCTCTGCTGCCCCCACAAGAGACATAACAAGAAATAACTTAATAATTCTCATCTTTAACATTTAAATTGTTCTTATATTTTAAGAGGCATTCACATTTTAAACTTTAATAAATCCTTTTTCCACTTTGCCGCCTTATATGTTCTTCATCACAATGGAAACCTGTGGGAGAGTCACGAAGAGTGCATGGGGGGAGGTTATGGGGAGATGGACTGAATGCGTGCGGGGGAGGAGAATGGCAAGGAGCAGAGTGGGAGAGTGGAGGGAGCAGGGGTGACTGAGTGAACTGCCAGAGTACCAGGCATGAGTGACTGCACTGCCAGCCCACCAGCCGTCAGTGACTGAACTGCAAGCCCACCAGCCGTGAGTGACTGCACTGCCAGCCCACGAGCCGTAAGTGAACTGCCAGCCCACCAGCTGTAAGTGACTGAACTGCCAGCCCACCAGCCGTGAGTGACTGCACTGCCAGTCCACGAGCCACGAATAAGTGAACTGCCAGCCCACCAGCTATGAGTGACAGAACTACCAGCCGAATAATCCATTCAGTCCACCCTCTCCCCCTTCTCTCTCACAGAGTCACCTGTTTTGGGCAGAATTTCTGGCAGTTTCTCAGCTGCCAACCTGCCAGGTCTGAGTGACTGTACTGCCAGGCCTCAGTGCCTGTGCTGCCTGGCCTCAGTGACTGAGCTGCCAGCCCAAGAATCCATTCGGCTCACAATGTCCATACTAGCCCTCTGGAAACCAGTCCCTTGGGCCCACACACCCATACTAGAGCAACAAAGAAAGCCCCCCCCCCCCCCCCCCTCTGGCCAGCAATATTGGAATTGGTGGAGAGGTTGAATATTGCGTTGGGTGACCAGCCTTCCCGTGTGATGCTGGGACCCAACGGGTCCCACTTAGTCTAGTGTTTTGTATTTCGTCAAACCTTCGTTAGCTAAAATCACTCTCTCACATTTTCTTGTATATCTTTACCTACATCGCCAGGAATTTTACGGATATCGTCAGTTACTTTGTTGAAAACCTGCAAGTTATTCACTAATGTTTCGCCATGTTTCTCAAGGGAAGTGATAGCTTGTGGGAAGTTTGCAAAATTGGAAGCAATAAACACAAGATCGCGATGGAGGGACTTTTTCTGCATGATTTCATTGACGATCCTGACTGCAGCAGATTCTTCTTCTTCAAAACAGTTGATGATTTATTTTATCTTTTCAAAATTTGCAGCATAGTAGAGTACAGCAGAGAGCCATGTACCCCACCGAGTAAAAATAAGCTGAGGAGGTAGCGGAATCGCGCGTGCCATTTCCTTGAACAACTGCACATGTGACGGTGCTTTGAGGAAGATTCTCTTGACATTGGAAACTAGGCGATTGACATTTGGAAACAAGCTACGTATGTGCTTGGAAATTTTATGAAGTCCTTTAGCTAAGCATGTCAAATGCAACATTTTGGGGAATAAAATTTTAAGTCACAAATAGAAGAACATTCTTGTGTTTTATACCTTCTGGTCAAAGTACAGCAAGTGAAGATGTAAACAACTGAGCAATAGTAGAGCTGTTTGATTTCTCCAATACTTGCAATGTCAACAAATACTCCTTTGATGGTTGACCTGCCTCCAATGTACCGATGACCACATTGGCAACATATCTCCCCACAGCATTGGTCTCGTCTATTGAGATCCATATTGTGTTGCATGCAACTTCATCTCTAATTTTCTGCACTGCAATGTTGAAGTTGGTGTCAACATAATTTTTCTATAATGACGACTCGTTTGGTATATGTTCCTCTGTGTATTTCTCTAAAAAACTCTGAGAGATTTGTTTTCCAATTTCCACAGTAGAATTCCAGCATCAATGAATGCCTTGCACAGATCACTCAAAACAGATTTGCGACTGGAGCCAGCAGTAAATGAAGTGAGGAGAAAAGCTTGGGTATTTCACTTGAGTAGTCTACACCCCAGCAGTATCAACATTGACTTCTCTAATTTTAGATAGCACTTGTCTTCTCCCTCCTCACCCTCACCCTTCCCAGCTCCCTTTCTAGTCCCACTGTCTCCGCCTCTTCCTTTCTTTTTCCCACCCACCCCCTCCCCACATCAGTCTGAAGAAGGGTCTCCACCCGAAACATAACCTATTCCTTCTCTCCATAGATGCTGCCTCACCCGCTGAGTTTCTCCAGCATTTTTTGTCTACCTTTGATTATTCCAGCATCTGCAGTCTTTCTTAGGTAGATCTTGGAGAAGGCTGAACCAGCGGGCAGCGGCATGAATGAATGAATGACTGATGGTGGTGTCCCCGGTTTTGACCCAATGGTGGACATTTTCTTGTAAGTTATACTATGTTAACACGTTAATAATAAGATTAATATTAACGTGTTAACATAGAATACGTCATTGTAATCACGGTACAACTAGAGAAAATAGCACGACCTTTTAGAAAAACGGCATAAAATAGCTGATTTAGGCATCGTGAAAAAGGCATTATCTTGGTGAAATCATCAAAAAAGGCATGAAAAGGCATTTATGGCATTCCTGGCAAAATCCTGGCTCTAGTCATTACCTACTGATTGAATGGGTTGAAGGTTAAAGGGTCTACATACCACCACAAAGGAATGTACAGCAAACTGATCAGGCTCAGAGTTAATTTCAACATTCTCCATCCTCTCACGAAATAGGCAACAAAAGGCAGCAACATGTAACCCATGGCATAAAAACAGCCAATTCCAAGTGTAGAGTATGCAACACGAATGGATTTCTGTAGAAGTTCAGATCCTGCAAGAAATGTATAACAAGGTTCAGTGATTCATGAATTCATTTTCATTCAGTCACTCTGGAACTTTTAACTATCTATATTTTCTATACTATTACTAAAACTCTCATCTTGTCCTCCGGTTTGCGTTGTTTTTAAATTTTGCAAAAACGGTACCTTGTATCGCTAGGAATTTTTCGCCACCTTACTCACCGTTCTGCTCTGCTCCAAGTACACCGGGTTTTGTTCAGATGGGTGAAATATTACAAAAGTTATTTCCCAGGATGGCGAAGCCCCTTCCGGCACCCGCTGTCAATCACACTGAAGAAGCGTGTGGGCTGGGGTGAGCCGTGTTCATGGGCGGGGGCTGGGATGTGTTCGCAGGCGGGGGCTGGGCTGTGTTCGCGGGCTGGGGTGAGCCGTGTTCACGGGCGGGGGCTGGGTTGTGTTCCTGGGCGGGGGCTGGGCTGTGTTCGCGGGCGGGGGCTGGGCTGTGTTCACGGGCGGGGGCTGGGCTGTGTTCACGGGCAGGGGCGGGGGCTGGGATGTGTTCGCGGGCTGGCTGTGTTCACGGATGGGTTCTATGAGCGCGACATGCTGGGGACGGGAACCGTTGAGTGAATCCAGAGCCTGGTCCTGGAGCCGGTGAGTACGGTAGGAGCCGGGGCCAGGAACCGGTGAGCCCACAACCCTCATCCCTCACCCACCCCTCCCCCACAACCCCCATCCCCCACACCCCCTTCCCCAACACACACACACGCCCATCCACCACTCCCCCCATCTCCCACACCCCCCTCCCCCACACCACCCATCCCCTCCCACCACCCCCCTCCCCCACACACACACGCCCATCCACCACTCCCCCCATCCCCACCCCCCCTCCCCCCACCACCACCCTCCCCCACCCACCCATCCCCCACTCCCCCACACACACACGCCCATCCACCACTCCCCCATCTCCCCCCCCCCCCCCCTCCCCACACCCCCCCCCCACACCCCCATCCCCCACACCCCCTTCCCCAACACACACACGCCCCCCCCACTCCCCCCATCTCCCACACCCCCTCCCCCACACCACCCCTCCCCCACAACCCTCATCCCCCACACCCCCTTCCCCAACACACACACGCCCATCCACCACTCCCCCATCTCCCTCCCACACCCCCCCCTCCCCACACCACCCCTCCCCCACAACCCCCATCCCCCCACACCCCCTTCCCCCACACACACACCGCCATCCCCCACTCCCCCCATCTTTCCCATCCCCCACAACCCCTCCACCACCCCTCCCCCACCCCCCCATCCCCTACATCTCCCTCCCCTACACCACTCCCCTACACTGACCTGCTACCCTCCAGTATAGCCCCCACTACCCTACAAACCGCCCCCTCCCCTACACCGCCCCTCTTCCACACCACCCTCCCACACACCCCCTCCTCCACACACCTCTGACCCCACACCAGTGGGCTGAAGGGCCTATTTCCACACTGTATCTCTAAACTAAACTAAAACTAATGCTAAGGCATTATAAGGCACTGATCAGGCTGTACTTGGGATATTGTAAGATGTATGGCCCATATATGAGGAAGGATGTGCTGAAATTGGAGAGGATGCAGATGAGGTTTATGAGAATGGTCCCAGGACATATAATTAGCGTTTGGCAGCATTGGCATGTACTTGCTAGATTTTAGAAGGATGACTTTCTCGGGTTACTGGGATTTAGCTTTATACCAATCGCAACATAATAAGTGCCCAATACCAATGAAGCGCTTTGAAAGGTTGGTCCTCTCCCACATCAAATCCAGCATCCCTGCCTCACTGGACTCTCATCAATTTGCATACAGGGCAAAGATCAACAGAGGATGCCATCTCTCTGGCTCTTCACACTGTCCTGATTCACCTGGAAAGACAGGCACGTACGTGAGGATGGTCTTCATAGACTATAGCTCTGCATTCAATACGGTCATCCCCACCAAGCTTACCACCAAACTCCACCAGCTAGGCCTCAGCTCGCCGATATGCGATTGGACCCTGAATTATGTGACGGAGCGACCGCAGGCAGTGAGATTGGGCCCGCACCTGTCCTCCACTCTCACCCTGAGCACCGGCACACCACAGGGCTGTGTACTGAGCCCCATGCTCTACTCCCTCTTCACACACGACTGTGTTCCTGCATTCAACACCAACACCATCGTCAAGTTTGCAGATGACACAACAGTGATTGGGCTGATCACCAATGGTGATGAAACAAAATACAGAGCAGAGGTGCAGAACCTGGCGGACTGGTGCGCACGTAATAACTTAATGAACCTTCTCTGTACTCCCTCTAGGGCAAGAATGTCTTTGGGCATTGGGCATTGTGACATCACACGATGGAACGTTCACCAGAGGCTGGGGCTGGTGCAAAGGCATATGTAAATGGATCCATCCCGATTGTACATCTGCGAGCATTGGGCATTGTGACATCACACGATGGAAACGAATCAAAAGGCAGAAAGGCAGCCGGACGGATGGTCGGCGGCAGCCACAGAGTTTTAATATATAACTAGACCAAGTGCAGACCCGTTGGGTCTGCTCCCCCAATGGTGTGATCCCCCAACCCAATATTCCACCATGCACCCGTCTCCTCCATTGGAACTGAGCCCGTTCCCAAATGTAAGATTGCAGCCCTCCCCTGCCTGCTGCAGCAGTGAAAAGTTCAGTGTTCCTCTCTTGCAACTTTGTTTCGAAGTGTGTTGGAAGCTGACATGTAAATGGAGAAGCCTGTTTATTTTTGAAATACTTGGGGGTGAGTGGGGGGGGGGGGGGGGAGAAGGATTTGATTAAAAACATGTACTTCAACACGACGAAATGAAATGAGGAGCGGATACTTAGAAAGAAAAGCGAAATCTCTACCGAAATGGAAAATATCTCGGAGATTGAGCGTCTGGATTGGGCGTGGCAATGAATCAAAGGAAGAAATGCAGCCGGCATCCGTACATGCAAATGAATCCATTCCGATTGGACATCTGCGAGCATCGGCCATTCCGATTGGACATCTGCGAGTATCGGGCACGAATCGAAAGGCAGGAATGGATCCGTACTGCAGGCGGACGGACGGATTTGAGTTTTATATATATATATAGATAGATATAGATAGATAGATAGATAGATAGATAGATTTAAGTTATGACATTGGATGGAATCTGCATACCAAATCTCGTTGTGCTTATGTATTGTATTGTATTGTATATCTTTATTGTCATTTCCTGAGTATTCGCATACCCAGAGGAAACAAAAAAACGTTGCTCAACCAGTGTCCATTCAGTGTGCATGAAAAAATAAATAGAAATAAAAAATACATGTCATGAACAAATTTAACACTCTACTAAACATTCAACAGCCGTTCCGGCCGGCAGCGGCACAACAGTGGCTCTGCTGCAGTGTGGGGGTTTGTGCGCGATATTTGGCAGGGGGCAAAGTCCATTTAACAGTCTTATAGCCCGTGGGAAGAAGCTGAGGAGCATCCTGCTCGTTTTGCAGCTAATGCTCCTGTACCTCTTCCCAGATGGGAGGATGGAGAAAATGTCATGCGATGGGTGGTAAGGGTCTTTGATGATGGAGATGGCTCTGTTGATACATCTCTTCCTGTATATGTCCAGCAGGAAGGGGAGTGGAGCACCAATAATCCTGCTTGCGGTCTTCACTATCCTGTCCAGTTGGTGCCGTTCATACGCCTTGCAGCTCCCGAACCAGGAAGTGATGCCGTATGTCAGTGTGCTCTCGACAGTCCCCCTATAAAAAGTCCGTAGGTGTGTAGTGGGGAGGCCTGCTTTACGTAGTCTTCGGAGAGGGTGAAGTCGCTGCTGGGCTCTCTTGACCAGAGCTGTGGTGTTGGCCGTGGACGTCAGGTCATCAGACAGATGTAATCCTAAGAACTTCATGCTGCTGACCCTTTCCACATCAGCTCCGTCGATGTGCAGAGGTGTATGGTGTTGTTTCCCCGCCCTCCTGAAGTCAACCACCATCTCCTTGGTTTTTCCCACGTTAAGAATGAGGTTGTGGGATTTGCACCAACCTGTGAGCAGCTCCACCTCCATCCTGTACGCCGATTCATCATTGTCACTGATGAGACCCACCACTGTTGTGTCATCAGCGAACTTGTTGATGAAGTTGTTATTGAGTCTGGCAGTACAGTCGTGTGTCAGCAGACTAAACAGAAGGGGGCTTAGGACACAGCCTTGGGGTGAGCCAGTGCTCACGGCTATGGTTTTTGATGTCCTACTGCCCACCCTGACTGTCTGCTGCCGTTGCGACAGAAAGTTCAGGACCCAGTTGCATGTGCCAGCATCAACCCCCAATAGCTTCAACTTCTCCACCAGCTGCTGCGGAATGATTGTATTGAAAGCAGAGCTGAAGTCTATGAAGAGGATCCTGGCATAGGTATTTTTCCGATCGAGATGTGACAATACGAGGTTCAGTGTTGTTGAGACTGCGTCCTCTGTGGATCGGTTGGCTCTGTAGGCGAACTGCAGTGGGTCTAGGTCGGCAGGTAGACTATTTTTGATGTGGTGCATAACTAGTCGCTCAAAACACTTCATTACAATGGGTGTTAGGGCCACTGGTCGAAAGTCATTATGGCAGGCTGGGTTTGGTTTCTTCGGGACAGGGACGATGGTGGCACTCTTAAGACAGTTGGGCACTACTGCCTGACTGAGTGAGATGTTAAAAATGTCTGTGAAGACATCTTTCAGTTGCTCGGCACAGTCTCTTAGAACGCATCCAGGAATGTTGTCCGGCCCTGCAGCTTTGCGTGGATTGACGCTGGCAAAGGCCTTTTTAACTCTGGCTGCGGACAGCCTGAGCGACTGGTCACTGGGAGATGGCAGTAGTGCACGTGTCTGGGTGCTGTTTTTAACCTCAAACCGTGCGTAGAACTCGTTCAGTTCATCTGGTAGGGAGGGGTTGTTTTGGCATATCCGCAGCGGGGGGGGCTTGTAGTCAGTGATGGTCTGAAATCCCTGCCACAAGCGACGTGTGTCTTTGTCATTTGCGAAGTGGCTATTGAGTTTTTGTCCGTACAGCCTCTTCGCTTCCCTGATCCCCCGGGATAGGTTACCCCTTGCCAGTTTGTATGCTTCGTTGTCCCCAGATTTGAATGCCGCATTCCGGATTCTCAGTAGGGAACACACTTCCCCAGTTAGCCAAGGTTTCTGATTGGCACGCCTCCTGATGTTTTTTACCACCGTTACATCCTCAATACATTTATTGATGTATGCGATGACGGATTCTGTATATTCTTGGAGGTTGATGCCACTGTCATCTGTTGCTGCCTCTCTGAAAATGGCCCACTGTGTGGTTTTAAAACAGTCTTGTAGTGCTGCCGTAGCTCCCTGTGGCCATGTTCTGACTTCTTTGACCGTTGGCCTGTCCTGTTTCACCCTGGGTCTGTATGCAGGTGTGAGCATGACCGCTAAGTGGTCAGAGTTGCCGATATGGGGGAGGGGGGCTGCTTTATATACATCTTTAATGTTGGTGTACACCAGGTCTAGTTTGTTCTTCCCCCTGGTTGCAATGTTCACATGCTGGTAGAATTTAGGCAGAACAGATTTAAGACTTGCCTGGTTGAAATCCCCAGCTGCCATGGGATTTATGTGCAATGACAATAAAATATTATTAGTATTATTATATTATTATTATAAATAATTGTAGAAAAGGGCTAAGAAATAGCATGAATGAAACTTACCAAGCACAAAGGCAGTCAAGAAGTTTGAATCCTGACCGATGCCACTGAAGAAATAAATTAGGCAGAAGATTTCCCAGCTTGGTGACAATGTGATAATAAAACTGAATAAAACCTCTAGTGCCATCGTCACAAACAAAACAACCTTCCTCCCAAACCTGGAAAACAGAATAAACCTTTAAATTATATACAGCACTGCACACTTACTGATAAAAACACACATGTAAACATATGCATGATATTAAACACGGTACCCGGACGTGGCACCGACAGACAAGAAGCCGAAGCAAAGAAGCCGAAGCAAAGAAGCCGAATAGTAACGAGTGCGAAATGCCAATGAACCGAGAGAGTCCAAAGATGAAACACCTACTAACCGAAAGGATGGGACGCCTAAATGCAAACTAACCGAAATGGCAGGACGCCTAAACGCCTATGAACCGAAAGGCTACGTCGCCTAAAAGTAAACTTACCGAATGGCCACTCAGTCGAAACGTCACCTACCCAAAAGGCGGTGGCGCCTACAGGCCAAAGGACCGACTGCCGCTCAACAGAACAGTCCAATAACGGACTTGACGTTGCCGGGGGGCGGGACTTGTCCGCTCCACCTGACCCGCTGGTGGCTGTGGAAGAGTGGGGGCTGGCCCGAGGAATGCGCACCTCCAGCCGCTTTCAACTTGGTGTCGGGTTCAGATTGCTCAGTCACCTATGGCTTGAGTGGGAAAATGAACCCCACGCTCCCATCTCCCCCTTCTCTCTCCCCTCTTCTCTCTCTCCCTTCTCTCTCTCCCTTCTCTCTCTCCCTTCTCTCTCCCTTCTCTCTCTCCCTTATCTCTCTCCCTTCTCTCTCCTCCTCTCTCTCTCCTCTCTCTCCCCTCTTCTCTCTTTCATCTCTTTTCTCTCACCCCCTCTCTCTCCCTTCTCTCTCTCACCCTTCACTCTTTCTCCTCGGTGCACCGCCATCGAACCCCAACCTCCACACCAGGGTGATTCCTCACCCGTCCCCCGGTCTTTGACACCAACACCAGGGTGATTCACCCCGGCCACGGGGACAGACGGTTTATATATTACCGTCTCGGTGTTTGCGGAACGCACCCAAGCTCCCACGCACAAACCAGGCAGCATCTCTGGAGAGAAGGAATGAGACCATTCTTCAGAATGCATCTGAAGGGTCTCGACCCGAAACACCACCCATTCCTTCTCTCCAGAGATGCTGCCTCTTCGGCTGAGTTACTCCAACATTTTGTATTTATCTTTGGTGTGACAGTTGTGTCATTTCATCGACTTTGTGTATTGTGTGCCCAGGACAGAAGCTGGACATGCCGCTTGCATCTAATCAAGCAAGTGCGCTCAAATCACCCTGGTGTGGAGGTTGGGGTCCGCTAGCAGTGCATCGAGGTCAGTGACTGTGGGACCCTCCCGCGGGTGGAGACGGAGGAGAGAGAGAGGGGGAGAGGAGAGAGAGAGAGAGAGAGAGAGAGCGAGAGAGAGAGAGAGAGAGAGAGAGAGAGAAGGGGGGGAGAAAGAGGGGGTGAGAGAAAAGAGAGGAGAGAGAGAAGGGAGAGAGAGAAGGGGAGACGGGAGCGTGGGGTTCATTTTCCCACACAAGCCATAGGTGACTGGACAATAGGCGGGCTGCGGGTCGGGTGGAGCGGAGGTTTGGGACAATGTTCATGGCTTCACAGTGATGAGATGGACGCGGGGGTCTGGACCAATCGCTGGCATGTCTCGCACCCCGGCAACGTCAAGTCCATTATTGGACTCTTCTGTTGAGCGGCAGTCGGTCCGTTGGCCTGTAGGCGACGCCGCCTTTCGGGTAGGTGACGTTTCGACTGAGCGGCCATTCGGTAAGTTTGCTTTTAGGCGACGCAGCCTTTCGGTTCGTAGGCGTTTAGGCGTCCTGCCCTTTCAGTTCGTTTGCATTTAGGCGTCCCATCCTTTCGGTTAGTAGGCGTTTCGTCCTCAAACTCTTTCAGTTCATTGGTGTTTCGGCCTCGTTACTATTCGGTTCTTTGGCTTCGGCTTCTTGTCTGTCGGCGCCACATCCGCACACGATTAAACACAATCTAAATCACACATTTAGTTTAGTTTAGTTTAGCTTAGAGATACAGCAAGGAAACAAGCCCACTGGCTTATTTATTCCATGCCGACCTGTAAGGTTGAGGCTCTATAAGGCGCTGGTCAGGCCGCATTTGTAGTATCATGAGCAATTTTGGGCCCCATAATCTGAGGATGTGCTGGCTCTGGAGAAGGTCCAGAAGAGGTTTACGAGAATGATCCCAGAAATGAGTGGGTTAACATACGACGAGCATTTGACAGCACTGTGCCTATACTCGCTAGAGTTTAGAAGGATGGGGAGTAGACCTCATTGAACCTTACCGAATAGTCAAAGGCCTGGATAGAGTGGATGTGGAAAGGATATTTCCACTAGTGGAAGTCAAGGACCAGAAGTCATAACCTCAGAATTAAAGGATGTTCCTTTAGGAAGGAAATGAGGAGGAATTTATTTCCAGGATGCCTAATGAAGCCAATGGGGGAATCATAGGCTCTTCTGTGGACTGGGTGTGTAGGTTGTGAGGTTCACAACTACTTCCTCATCGAAGCATTGAAGCTCAACACCATCTGTAAAGCTGCTGCATCAGGGATCATGCTACCGAGTGGCTGAGTTGAACACTTGTTAAAGAGAATTCTAATGAGGACAATTTATCCTCCTAAAAAACGCGATAATTTTCACTTGATGAGTTAATGGTCGGTTTATTACTTGGTAAGAGGGTAAAACTATCCTGCAGTTATCTGAATGTGAGCAAATGTGTTCAGGCTTGAAGATGCATCTATTCCCAAAGACATGTAGGTTTATTCAACACTACTGTCCACTGACCACATTTCTTGTTTAGACTTTAGAAATACAGCGTGGAAACAGGACTTTCAGCCCAACACATCTGCGCTGACCAGCGATCACCCCGTACACTAGTACTATCCTACTCACCAGGGACATAGAAACATAGAAACATAGAAATTAGGTGCAGGAGTAGGCCATTCGGCCCTTCGAGCCTGCACCGCCATTTAATATGATCATGACTGATCATCCAACTCAGTATCCCGTACCTGCCTTCTCTCCATACCCTCTGATCCCCTTGGCCACAAGGGCCACATCTAACTCCCTCTTAAATATAGCCAATGAACTGGCCTCAACTACCCTCTGTGGCAGAGAGTTCCAGAGATTCACCACTCTCTGTGTGAAAAAAGTTCTCCTCATCTCGGTTTTAAAGGATTTCCCCCTTATCCTTAAGCTGTGACCCCTTGTCCTGGACTTCCCCAACATCGGGAACAATCTTCCTGCATCTAGCCTGTCCAACCCCTTAAGAATTTTGTAAGTTTCTATAAGATCCCCTCTCAATCTCCTAAATTCTAGAGAGTATAAACCAAGTCTATCCAGTCTTTCTTCATAAGAGTCCTGACATCCCAGGAATCAGTCTGGTGAACCTTCTCTGCACTCCCTCTATGGCAATAATGTCCTTCCTCAGATTTGGAGACCAAAACTGCACGCAATACTCCAGGTGTGGTCTCACCAAGACCCTGTACAACTGCAGTAGAACCTCCCTGCTCCTATACTCAAATCCTCTTGCTATGAAAGCCAACATGCCATTCGCTTTCTGTACTGCCTGCTGCACCTGCATGCCTACCTTCAATGACTGGTGTACCATGACACCCAGGTCTCGCTGCATCGCCCCCTTTCCCAATCGGCCACCGTTTAGATAATAATCTGCTTTCCCGTTTTTGCCACCAAAATGGATAACCTCACATTTATCCACAATTTACAATCTTACCCAAGCCAATTAACCTACAAACCTGTAGGTCTTTGGACAGGGCGGAAGCTGGAGCACCCAGGGACAACTCACACGGTCACATGGAGGATGTAAAAACTATATTCAGTTAGCATGTGTAGTCAGGATCGAAACAGGGTTTCTGGCGTGGTAAAGCAGCAACTCTACCGCTGTGCCACCGTGTAATCAGTCCTAAAAAATAATTTTTGGAGTCCAATAATAGTCAAGTAATTGCTCTGCAGCCACGGTCTAAATGGATGGATGATTTCTATCCACTTCTACTCTACTTGGTAGATGGGCTGAATATTAGAGATATTCAAATTACATGTATATCATTTGCATCTTGCTCTTATTCTTTGAAGTGATGCACAGGATAATTATTAAAGAGGTGAAATCTAACTTTCTGCTGGTAACATGTGGAGAGGAATACATCGTGAAAGGGCACTGAGCCCCTTGCCCAGAATAGGGGTATTGTGAACCAGAGGGCATAGGTTCGTGAGGGGTGAAAAGATTTAACAGGAACCGGAGGGGTAACCTTTTTCCACAAAGGGTGGCAGGTTAATGAAACAAGCTGCCGGAGGTGGTTGAGGCAGGTACTATCACAACATTTAAGAAACATTTAGATAGGTACATGGATAGGATAGGTTTAGAAGGGTATGATACGTGGGACTAAAGTAGATGGGACATGTTGGTTGGTGTGGGCACGTTGAGCCTAAGGGCCTGTTTCAACGCCGTATCACTCTATGCTTCCTTGACACAAAAGCATCTTAATGCTGTAAGCCTGTGTCTTGCCTTGGGGTACAAAAGTGATGGTGAAGATTTTTGATAAATATGCCTCTGTCTGCGAATAAAACTGTGAGGCGAATTGTGGACACAGCCCAGACTCACACAAACCAACCTTCCGTCTATTGACTCCATCTACACCTCACGCTGCCTCAGGAAGACCAGTAGCATAATCAGGGACATTGCACTCTGGCAACTCCCCTTTCCCATCAAGCAAAATGTATATAAGTGTGAAACCACCAGATTCAGGGCCAGTTTCGTCCCAGCTGCTATCAGGCAACTGAATCATCCAACCGCAACCAGAGAGCAGTGTTGAACTATATCTACCTCTTTGGTGACCCTCGGACTATTCGTGTTTGGACCATGATGGCTTTACCTTGCACGAAATGTTATTCCCTTATCATGTATCTATACACTGTAAATGGGTTGATTGTAATCATGTATTGTCTTTCCACTGACTGGTTAGCACGCAACAAATGATTTTCACTGTACAGGTACTTCGGTACATGTGACAATAAACTAAACTTAACAAAGGAGAGAGCTCACCTGTCTGATATTACCCCAGAACTTGCAGAACCTATCAATACTCCGAAGAAGTAAAGTGATGTCGTAAATGGCTCTTTCCATGTATCATCACACACTAAGTCCCACTGAAATGCAAAATAAAAACAAATTATCCAAATATATGCTCTTCTTATGTAAAGTTGCAAGCAACATTTAAAACAATTATTTTTACAATCTTCACCATGGAGAGCCTGTCTCTTTGCATGTGCATCGGGAAGATGTCAGGGCTCTGCATTTCTTAGCTCTCCATTTTGTGGTATGCTGCTCCTGTGCGATCTGGCAAATCAGGTTGCTTCCAGTCACCCTGACGACTATGTGTGCGGGAAGTGTGTCCAGCTGCAGCTCCTGGCAAGCCGCATGGCGTTGCTGGAGCTGTGCATGTATACACTTTGGTGCATCCGCGATGCTGAGGGTATGGTGGATAGCACGTTTAGTGCGTTGGTCACACCGCAGATGAAGGTTGCTCGGGCAGAGGGGGAATGGGTGACCACCAGGCGGCCCAAGGGAAGGCGGGTAGTGCAGGAATCCCCTGCGGCCATCTCCCTCCAAAACAGATATACCCTTGTGGATACTGTTGGGGGAGATCGCTTACCAGGGGAAGGCAGCAGCAGCCAAGTTCATGGCACCATGGGTGGCTCTGCTGCGCAGGAGGGCAGGAAAAAGAGTGGGAGAGCTAAAGTGATAGGGGATACCATTGTAAGGGGAATTGATAGGCGTTTCTGTGGTCGCAAAAGAGACTCCAGGATGGTGTGTTGCCTCCTTGGTGCAAGGGTCAAGGATGTCTCCAGGCGGCTGCAGGGCATTCTGGAGGGGGAGGGCGAACAGCCATTTGTTGCGGTGTACATAGGTACCAACGACATAGGATAAAAAACGGGATGAGGTCCGACAAAGCAAATTTAGGGAGTTAGGAGGTAAATTAAAAAGTGGGACCTCAAAGGTAATAATCTCTGGATTACTACCAGTGCCACATGCTAGTCAGAGTAAAAATGACAGGATATTTCGGATTAATACGTGGCTTGAGAGATGGTGCAAGGGGGAGGGGTCATATTCCTGGGGCATTGGAACCGGTTCTAGGAGAGGTGGGACCAGTACACACCGGACGGTCTTCACTTGGGTTGGACCGGAACTAATGTCCTCTGGGGAGTGTTTGCTAGTGCTGTTGGGAAGAGTTTAAACTAATATGGCAGGGGGGTGGGAACCAATACAGGGAGACAGAAGGCCGTAAAATGAGGGCAGAATCAAAAGGTAGAAGGAAGAAAAGTAAAAGTGGAAGGCAGAGAGATCAATGGTAAAAATCAAAAAGGCACACATTACATCATAATTCTATAAGGGCAAAGGATGTTGAAACAAACTTGAGAGCTTTATGCTTTAATGTGGGGAGCATATGTAGTTGGGATTACGGAGTCATGGCTCCAGGGGGACCAAGGCTGGGAGCTCAATATTCAGCTGGGGTATTCAATATTCAGGAAGGATAGACAGAAAGGAAGAGGAGGTGGGGTGGCATTGCTGGTTAAAGAGGATTTTAATGCCATAGTACTGAGGGTTGACAGTGGATATGCAATGGCAAAGATTTAAAGACCGCATGGATGAATTACAAAAATCGTTCATCCCTGTCTGACGTAAAAATAAAACAGGGAAGGCGGCTCAACGATGGCTAATGAGGGAAATTAGGGATAGTGTCAAATCCAAGGAAGAGGCATATAAAGTGGCCTGAGGAAGCAGCAAACCGGATGATTGGAAGAAATTTAGAAATCAACTGAGGAAGACAAAGGGGTTAATTAAGAGGACAAATTTGAAAGAAAGCTGTGGGGAATTTAAAAACTGACTGTAAAAGCTTCTGCAGATATGTGAAGAGTGAAAGATTAGTGAAGACAAATGTAGGTCCCTTATAGTCAGAAACAGGTGAATTTATAATGGGAAACAAGGAAATGGCAGACCAATTAAACCAGTACTTTGGGTCTATCTTATCTAAGGAAGCCATAATCTCTCAGAAATAATAGGGGACCTAATCCACATTATCCACATCTAAAATCTCCATTCGTCATGAAATTGTGTTGTGTAAACTGTTGTGGCTGAAGGCAGATAAATCCCCAGGACCTAATAGTCTGCATTCCAGAGTACTCAAGGAGAAAGCTCTCGAAATCGTGGTTGTATTGGTGATCATTTTCTAATGTTCTATTGATTGGATCAGTTCATGTGGACTGCAGGGTAGCTAATGCAACTCCAATTTATAAGAAAGGGGGGAGAGAGAAAATAGGGAATTATTGACCAGTTAGTGTGACATCGGTAGTGGGGAAGATACTTATGTCGATTATTAAAGATGTAATATCAGTGCATTTGGAAAGCAGTGACAGATTCGGTCAAAGTCAGCATGGATTTATGAAAGGGAAATCATGCTTGAATAATGTTTTGGAATTTTTTGAGGATGTAACAAGTAGAATGGATAAGATGAGAGCCAGTAGATGTGGTGTATCTGAACTTTCAAAAAGCCTTTGACAAGGTCCCACACAAGAGATTAATGTGCAAAATTAGAGCACATGGTATTGGGGGTAGGGTGTTGACATGGATAGAGAACTGGTGGCAGACAGGAAGTAAAGAGTAGGAATTAACCGGTCATATTGAGAATGGCAGGCAGTGACTAGTGGGGTGTTACAAGGCTCCGTGCTGGGACCCCAGTTATTCACAATATATATTAATGATTTAGGCAAAGGAATTAAATGTAACATCTCCAAATTTGCAGATGATACAAAGCTGGGTGGCAGTGTGAGCTGCGAGGAGAATGCTATGAGTCTGCAAGGTGACCTGGATAGGTTGGGTGAGTGGGCAGATGCATGGCAGATGCAGTATAATGTGGATACATGTGAGTTTATCCACTTTGGTGGCAAGAACTAGAAGGCATATTATAAATGAATGAATTAATAAGTTTATTGGCCAAGTATTTACATACAAGGAATTTGCCTTGGTGCTCTGCCCGCAATTGACAACATGACATACAGTGACAGTTAGGAATGACACATAAAACATTAATAATAAAACATTATCAATTAAACATGTGAATTAAATAAAATACCAGAGCGAAAGAAGGCTACAGATTTTTGGTTATTGAGTAGAGCTACTACTCGTGGAAAAAAAGCTGTTTTTATGTCTGGCTACGGCAGCTTTGACAGTTCAGAGTCACCTTCCAGAGGGAAGCGATTCACAGAGTTTGTGGGGTGAGAGGGGTCAGAGATAATCTTACCCGCTCACTTCCTAGCCCTTGCAGTGTACAGTTCATCAATGGAGGGAAGGTTGCAGCCAATAGCCTTCTCAGCTGATCAGACGATTCGCTGCAGCCTCCGGATGTGATGCTTGGTGGCTGAGCCAAACCAGACCACAATGGAGGTGAGGACATACTCTACGATGGCCGTATAGAATTGGACCATCATTGTATGTGGCAGATTGTACTTCCTCAGCTGCCGCAGGAAGTACATCCTCTGTTGTGCCTTTTTGGCTGTGGAGTCGATGGTGGCCCCCCATTTAAGGTCCTTGGAGATGATGGTTCCCAGGAACTTAAAATACTCAACAGATGTGACTGTGGGGTTGTTGATGGTGAGTGAGGTGAGAGGAGGGGGATGGTGTTAGATTAGGAAAAGGGTGGGTGCAACGAGACCTGGGTGTGCTTGTACATCAGTCACTGAAAGTAAGCATGCAGGTACAGCAGGCAGTGAAGAAAGTTAGTGGCATGTTGGCCTTCAGAGCGAGAGGATTTGAGTATAGGATCAAGGAGGTCCGATTGCAGTTCTCCAGGGCCCCGGTGAGACCACACCTGGACTATTGTGTGCAGTTTTGTGCTCTTAATTTTACGAAGGCCATTATTGCTATTAAGGGAGTGCAATGTTGAAAAAATAGAGTGACTGGGCTTGTATGCACTGGAAATAGAAGGATGAGAGGAGATCTTATAGAAACATATACAATTAATAAGGGATTGGGTAGATGCAGGAAACATGTACCCATATTGAGGGAGTACAGATCCAAGGGTCACAGTTTATGAATAAGGGGTAGGCCATTTATAACTGAGATGAGGAAAAACGTTTTCACCCAGAGAGTTGTGAATCTGTGGAATTCTCTGCCATAGAAGGCAGTGGAGATCAATTCACTGGATGTTTTCAAGAGAGTTAGATATAGCTCTTGGGAGAAAGCAGGAACATGGTACTGATTCTGGATTGTGGCTGAACAAGGTACTGATTCTGGCCCTTGTGGCTAAAGGGATCAGGGGGTATGGAGGGATGGCAGGTACAGGATACCGAGTTGGATGATCAGCCATGATCATATTGAATGGCGGTGCAGGCTCGAAGGGCCGAATGGCATACTCCTGCACCTATTTTCTATGTTTCTACTTTTCCCAGATCGGTGGCCACCAGCTTCCCAGAACTAAACACACTCCTCCACCTGGCCGTGTCTATCCTCATCCTCAACAACATTTCTGTTGATTCCTCTAGCTTTCTTTAAATCAAAGGTGAAACCACGGATTTTCACATCGGCCCCGGCTCTGTCTGTCTTTTCCTTGGCTATGATGAATGCTCGTTGTTCCAATTGTACCAGGTAAATGTCCACCTTCTATTTTACGGCACCCTTGGTTCCACAGCCTTGCTGTATTGTCCATTTTCTGGACCAACGGAGGTCACGGCCTGGGGGAGGGGGGGATATTTTTCAGTTTGCGGGAGGGGGAGCAGACCACCAGCAGACCAATCGGTGATGTATTATTACCCAGAAAGACAGGAAATGCTGGTCACGGAGCATCTCTGGAGAAAATTCAATTATGGCTGATCTATTTTTCCCACTTAACCCCTTTCTCCCGCCTTCTCTCTGTAACCACTGACACCCAAACTAATCCCAGTCTGTTCATTTGACCTCACCGGTCTCCGCACCTGAGTCCAGCACTTTGTGCTCTCCATTCATGTTCCACTCCTTCCCCTCAACTCCTTCCGCCAGCTCTCTCCCGCCAAGGTCCCCACACCAAACGCCGTCTGTCCATTCCCCTCCCCAGATGCTGCCCGGCCCGCTGAGATCCTCCAGAATAGCAAGTGCAGGAGTAACTCAGTAAACAAAGTGCACGCAATGTGCTGGAGTAACTCAGGGTCAGGCAGCTTCCCCGGGAGAACACGGACAGGGGACGTTTCAGGTCGTAAGTCTGAATCAAACCTCGGAGACGATGGTGGAGGTGTACTGGTCCTGACTGTAATCCCATCCATCCAAACACGGCTCCTCTTCGATCCCGGACACGTTGAGGAGATCTGGGTCTGGAAACACCTCCGAGAGGTTCCTGATCACATCCAAGCGGTAGCGACTGCATTGGCTGTACTGGACTTGGGTTCCTGGCACCTGTGGAATGGTTCTGTTCATCCAGGCTTGGCTGAGGTTGAGATTCCCGGGAATCGAGCAGCGATGCTTTGGGGTATCCCCGACGAAGATGATAGTGAACGGGGCGAAACCGTTGGGAATAAAGCTGACAGTCAAGAGCAGGAAGATGAGTTTCTGAGCCGGTCCCCATTCTCCCAGGAAGGCAGTAATTTCATCATAATCCCGCATGTTAGTTGCAGACGTGGCGCTGACTGCGCCTTGGTTCCGAAAGCCTGGAGCGCTTCAACCTTGTGGGTGAACCTGAAGTTGTAGAGCAGGATTGTTCCAAAATACTGATCATTTATCCCATTGCACTAATAATGCAACAGGTTCTGGAAACACCGTCCGTATTAAACAGCAACACTTTCTGGTGGAAGTAACTGGGAAGGAACTCCAGATGCCGGTTTACACCGAAGATAGACACAAAACGCTGGAGTAACTCAGCGGGACGGGCAGCATCTCCGGAGAGTGGGAAGGGGTGACGTTTCAGGTCGAGATCCTTCTTCAGACTGAGTAGATTAGTTCTTCAGACTAGTAGAAATAGGGTGGATTAAATGCCTTAGGGCCAAAGTCCATTTAAATATTGCCGACAGCAGACCTGTTTTCGTGCTATATCTCTAACGTCTAAAGTCTAAATTAAATGAAGAAAGAATTAAGATGTGTGCGTTGGGTCAAGGTTTGAGGTTAACCATGTGACATCTTTGATAATCATTTATCTCTGAAACAAGATTGCTCTCTTAAATTTCTCCCATAAAATCTATAATATCTGCCTGTTGAACAAGTTGTACTTTGATACCTACTACGGTTACCCACGATAGACACAGCGCTGGATTAACTCAGCAGCTCAGGCAGCATCTCTGCAGAAAAAGGGATAGGTGACGTTTCAAGTCGCGACCCTTCAGCAACGATACCTGGGAGTCATTGTACACTAGTCATTGAAATTAGGGATGCAGGTGCAGCAGGCAGTGAAGAAAGCGAATGGTATGTTGGCATTCATAGCAAAAGGATTTGAGTATAAGAGCAGGGAGATTCTAGTGTAGTTGTACAGGGTCTTGGTGAGACCACACCTGGAGAATTGCGTACAGTTTTGGTCACCTAATTTGTGGAAAGACATTCTTGCCATAGAGGGAGTACAGAGAAAGTTCACCAGACTGATTCCTGGGATGGCAGGACTTTCATATGAAGAAAGACTGGATAGACTCAGCTTCTAATCGCTAGAATTTAGAAGATTGAGGGGGGATCTTATAGAAACTTTAAAAATTCTTAAGGGGTTGGACAGGCTAGATGCAGGGAAATTATTCCCGATGTTGGGGAAGTCCAGAACAAGGGGTCACAGTTTAAGGATAAGGGGGAAGTCTTTTAGGACCGAGATGAGAAAATCAGAGTGTGGTGAATCTGTGGAATTCTCTGCCACAGAAGGTAGTTGAGGCCAGTTCGTTGGCTATATTTAAGAGGGAGTTAGATGTGGCCTTTGTGACTAAAGGGTCAGAGGGTATGGAGAGAAGGCAGGTACAGGATACTGAGTTGGATGATCAGCCATGATCATTTTGAATGGCGGTACAGGTTCGAAGGGCCGAATGGCCTACTCCTGCACCGATTTTCTATGTTTTTATCAGACTACCATAATCGACACCTGTTCCTTTTTCTACCTGACCCGTTGAGTTACTCCAGCACTTTGTGTCTATTTTCGGTATAAACCAGCATGTGGCACCATCGGCTGAGATCCGGGTTTGATCCTGATTACGGGTGCTGTCTGTATGGAGTTTGTACGTTCTCCGCGACTGGGTGGGGTTTCTCCTGATGCTCCGGTTTCCTCAAACACTCCAAAGACCTGGTGTGTCGGTTATTCAGCTTCTATCAATTGAAAATTGTCCTTAGTGAGTAGGATAATGCTAGTATACGAGGTGATCGCTGGTCGGCGCAGACAGCACACGCAGTTAGTATCGAGCTCAAGTCTCTGCCGCTGTGAAACAGCAGCTGTATCTCTGCACCACTGTGCCGCTCTATTTATTCCACAACAATACAGCAGAACATAACATGACAGAACATAACAGGACAGCATGAATTATAACATAAAAATCATGTGAAAATGCACATTGTAAATAATTACTCGCATCTCAATAGTTTAATGATACTTCATAGGTAAAGAAAAATTATTTTATTTTAAATCATTTCAGTCAAAATCTTCACATACTTCCATAAGCACAATCATACTTAAATGCAAGAATATAAAACTCAATCAGATTTGTGAGACATGTGCAAAACCATGCTGACCAGCATGTATCTGTTCATTGTGGATGGCTCAATTGTAATCATGTATTGTCTTTCCGCTGACTAGTCAGCATGCAACAAAAGCTTTTCACTGTATCTTCGGTACATGTGCCAATCAATTAAACTGATTTGAACTGAATTAAACTAAATGCAGACATATCTTACCCCTCAGATAACTCTCCAGTAATTTGCCCACCACAGATGTTAGGCCCATTGGTCTATAGTTATGGGGCTTTTCTTTGCAGCCCTTGCTAAGCTGAAGTAAAACATTTGCCACCCTCCAGTCATCCGGCACCTCATCTATATTTAATGATGGTTTACGTATCTCAGCCCAGGCACCTGCAATTTCTTCTCTAGCTTCCCACAGTGTGGTTGGATATATTCGGTCTGGCCCAGGAGATTTGTCTATTTTCATATGCCTTACATAGAAACATAGAAACATAGAAATTAGGTGCAGGAGTAGGCCATTCGGCCCTTCGAGCCTGCACCGCCATTCAATATGATCATGGCTGATCATCCAACTCAGTATCCCGTACCTGCCTTCTCTCCATACCCTCTGATCCCCTTGGCCACAAGGGCCACATCTAACTCCCTCTTAAATATAGCCAATGAACTGGCCTCAACCACCCTCTGTGGCAGAGAGTTCCAGAGATTCACCACTCTCTGTGTGAAAAAACTTCTCCTCATCTCGGTTCTAAAGGATTTCCCCCTTATCCTTAAGCTGTGACCCCTTGTCCTGGACTTCCCCAACATTGGGAACAATCTTCCTGCATCTAGCCTGTCCAACCCCTTAAGAATTTTGTAAGTTTCTATAAGATCCCCTCTCAATCTCCTAAATTCTAGAGAGTATAAACCAAGTCTATCCAGTCTTTCTTCATAAGACAGTCCTGACATCCCAGGAATCAGTCTGGTGAACCTTCTCTGCATTCCCTCTATTACAACATTAAGCACCTCTTTGACCGTAATACTGACAGTCCTCAAGAAGATCTCCACTCACCGTTCCAAGTTCCCCAGTCTTCATGCCTTTCTCCAAGGTGAATTACTCATTGGGGACCTTGCCCATCTCCTGCAGCTCCACACAGAGATGGACAAAAATGCTGGAGTAACTCAGTGGGGCAGGCAGCATCTCTGGAAAGAAGGAATGGGTGAAGAAGTCTGAAGAGGGGTCTCCACCCGAAACATCACCCACTTCTTCCCACCGAGCCTGCGACGATCAGCGATCCCTGCTAACTAACACTATCCTACACACCACGGGTACAATTTACAATGTTATCAAAGCCAGGTAACCTATAAACCTGTACATATTCAGAGTGTGGGGGGCAACCGGAGCACCCAGAGAAAACCCACACGGTCACAGGGATGTTGGCGACGATCAACTGGACTCTGACAACTTGCATTTGATTTCCAAACACACTTTATTTACTTGTGCACAAGGAGAGCAGCACAGGCCCAATTGCCGTACTACTCTGAAATTCTACACGGAACGGTCACATTTTTATACAGATTTTGACCCTTGAGATTGTACATCATTTCTAATTTCTTATCATCAATTACAATAAGGTTTCAAAACACTAATACCAATGCAACAACACAAATACAACAAAACTACATGGTATTTAATCCTTTATTTAATTTTCGATATAAAGAACCTAGTTGTGTGCGTCAAGGAATACCAATCCCAAACAGTTGTGGTAGTTCAATGAACACCTATCAGGATCATCGATGTACGTCAATGAATATCTAAAGGTTGTTGTGCTGTAGAGCTATCTCAACCTTTGTCACACTGCAGCTTCCACATTGTGCTGTACAGCTATCTTAACCTTGTGCTGTACAGCTATCTTCACCTTTGTCATACTGCAGCTTCTACAGGGGGTGCGAGGGCTTCTAACACTAAAATGTGGCACCTAGGCCGGGTGAGGCGGCCGATCTCGACCTCATTGAGGCTTCCATGTCGATCAGCGGGTCTGATGTGCCCCCCCGCGGCCCGGGCTCTGGAACGAGCTGCATTAACGAGGGTGCACAGAACGAGCCAATGAGGAGGTACTTGAGGCAGGTACTGTCGGAGCCTTTGTCATTTTTTTACATCTCTTATCTCAGTATTTTGCTGATGTGACTGTGTGATTTCATTTGGCTCAAGTCTCCGAAATGGGAGTTTTACTGAGATGTTGTCACCTTGATGAGCAAAGTTTTGGCACCAGGCGAAATAAATGAGTTGTCAATATAAAATATATCACACACAAAGACTTGGCATACAGGATCTAAATAACAAATCAGAGGAACAGATGTAGATTCATGCTATGAGATGGATGGATCTGTAATGTATATATTTCACAGTATAACATTTTCAGAATGAACAAGGTATTGTAATATGAAGAAGGGTCTCAACCCGAAATATCACCGATTTCTTTTCTCCAGATGCTGCCTGACCCACTCAGTTACTCCGGTATTTTATGTCTATCTGAGTTGGGGAAGAAGCAATGGTCCTGCAGTAATTAGTAGGCGGAATGGAACTGCAGATGCCAGTTTACTAGCAAAGACACAAAGTGCTGGAGTAACCATAAACATTTCCAAAAAAAGCTGCTCCATCACTGAATTCCACATGGAGTCGAGAGAAAGAACACAACTACAAAACATCCAGCTTTCTACCCACTGCTGCAAATAGTCTGAAGATGGGTCACCTCCTTCTTCCAACTCTCCCCCGCCAAGATCCCCACACCAATCATCACCTGTCCATTCCCCTCCCCTGGCACCTCTGAGATCCTTCAGAATAGAAAGTAGAAACAAGGAACTGCAGATGCTGGTTTACCAAGGAAAAGATACAAATGCAGGAGTAACTCAGTGGGTCAGGCAGCATTGTCATTGCCAATCAACTGGACTCTGACCACTTGCATTTGTTTCCAAAACACACTTCATGTACAAGAGGGAAGCACAGGCCCAGCTGCTGAACCACTCGCAACGTCAATTCTTACACAGCTTTTGACCTTTGAAATTGTGCACGATTTCTCATTCCTTATCATCAATAAAAATACGTTCTTTAAACACTAATACAAATGCAATGATACTAATCCAAGTACATACTATTTAATCCTTTATTTAATTTTCAGTGAGGAGGACTATCAAGAACCTTGTAGTGGGCCTCAAGGTTGTTGTGCTGTACAGCTATCATAACCTTTCTCATACTGCAGCTTCCACAGCATCCTTGGTGATGTTTCAGACAGCTGTGCAGACCTTTGTCGAGGCGCTGCGGCTCGCTGGACAATAAAACCCACCCGGAGCTCGCTGGGCGTGGAACTGCCGGAGGCTCCGTCGGAAGGCTGGACAGTTCTTGGTTCTTGGTTTCTTGGTCTTCCAAAATATTCCAAATGGAATTTAAACTGGAGGTGGTGAAGGGAGGGCTTAAGCCAGAAAAGGTTATTGGGAAGAAAGAGCTACTTTAAATGTAGTTGCATCTGGTTCGGTAACTATAGTTGGGTGGAGATTATTCCATGCTTTAATTGTGTGTGCGGGGAAGAACAAATTGCTGTATACATCTGTCTTTGTAGCTGGGATCACAAATTGGATCGAATGCCCTCGTCTGCTCCTAATTGGTTTGGATTTGGTGTAAGTCTTGGAGTCTATGTCGAGCCGACCATTTAACATTTTGTAAAAACAGGGTCTGAATTTCTTTTTACTTTAGAGATACAGTGTGGAAACAGGCCCTTTGGTGCGCCGAGTCTGCACCGTCTAGTGATCACCCCGTCACTACCACGATCCTACACACACACTTGGGACAATTTACAATTTTGGCCAAAGCCAATTAATCTACAAACCTGTATGTCTTTGGAGTGTGGGAGGAAACCGGAGCACCTGGAGAAAACCCAAGTAGACACGGGGAGAAGGTACAAACTCCATACAGACAGCTTCTGTAGTCAGGATCGAACCCAGGCACTGTAAAGCAGCAACTCTATTGCTGTGCCACCGTGCCATCC
The DNA here is from genome assembly GCF_028641065.1 of Leucoraja erinaceus. Classification (NCBI taxonomy): domain Eukaryota; kingdom Metazoa; phylum Chordata; class Chondrichthyes; order Rajiformes; family Rajidae; genus Leucoraja; species Leucoraja erinaceus. The sequence continues at coordinate 52,961,368 of NC_073387.1, forward strand.
CTTCTCTCACAGGCTCGGATCCCTGATTCCACCACATGGGCCACCACAATCCCTGATTCCGCCACATGTCTGCAGTTGGTCAATCTCTGTACAGCACTCACATTTTGAGCCGAAGGGCCTGCTCCCGTGCTGCAATGTTCTATGTAATCTGGGGAAAACCCATATAGTCACAGGGAAAAGGTAAAAGGCCATAGAACAACCTCAGGGGTCAGAATCGAACCCGGGAACGTTCTTTATAATTTGGTAAATGTGATTGATGAGTCATTAACACAAATGGCTAACGGGAAGAGTTTGTTGTGGTACATCAATCTTGAACAATTTTGCTATCAAGTAAAAATCACACCAAGCTGTGTGGCCATCAATAATTCCTCTTACTCAAAAACAAACATATCACTTGCTTTCTGCAGTGGTTCCATTGCATTTATGGAATAACTGTGTGGCACGGTGGCGCAGCGAGAGAGTTGCTGCCTTACAGCGCCAGGGACCCGGGTTCGATCTTGACTACGGGTGCTGTCTATATGGAGTTTGTCCGTTCTCTCTGGGCCTGCAGGGGTTTCTCCTGGAGGAGCTCTGCTTTTCTCTCATACTTCAAAGACACACAGGTTTGTAGGCAAATTGGCTTGGTAAAATTGTAAATTGTCCCTAGTGTGTGTAGGATAGTGTTAGTGTGCGGGGATCGCTGGTCGGCGCTGACTCAGTGTATAGTATAGGTTCTTTATTGTCATTATAACATGTAAACATGTACAATGAAATTAAAAATGCCAACCATTCAGTGCACCATTCACACATTATCTAAAAGCTAATGATACGTAAATCTGAAATAAACAACTAAAATAAATAACATGAAAAAAAACAAGCATAAACACACAACCATACATTCTTCTGTCGATTGCACAATCCCTTTGGTATGTAGCGCACCTGCGCTCATTTGGTGGCAATATTAAGTGTAGTTAATGCTGTGGGATAAAAACTGTTTTTGAGTCTGTTTGTCCTTGTCCTCATTGATCTGTACCGTCTGTCTGACGGCAACAGTTCAAACAGGGAGTGTCGGGGGTGCGAAATGTCCTTTATAATGTTCTGGGATTTCTTGAGATGGGCCGAAGGGCCTGTTTCCGCGATGTATCTCTAAACTAAACTAAACTGTTGTTAAGCTGGAAAGGGTGTGGAGAAGATTTAGGAGGATGTTGCCAAGACTCGAGGGTCTGAGCTCTAGGGAGAGGTTGAGCAGGCTAGAAGTCTATTTCTTGGGCAGCAGGAGGATGAGGGGTGATCTTATAGAGGTCATACAAAATTATGATAGAAATAGATTGGGTAAACACACAGTCTTTTACCCAGAGTAGGGGAATCAAGAACCAACGGACATAGGTTAAAGGTGAGGGGGGGAAAGGTTTAATAGTAACATGAGGGGAAACCTTTCTTACAATTAGCATGGTAGGTATATGGGCGAGCTGTTGGAGGAAGTAATTGGAGCACGTATTATCACAACGTTTAAGAAGCATCTGGACAAGCACATGGAGGGGCTGATGCTCAACTTTATTTTACACAAAGAGTGATGGGTAATTTCAACAGTCTATATTATATAAGCTTTGCTGAAGTTGGTAACTCCAAGATGGCTCATGTGGCCACAAACCATCAGCATCAGCCCAGCTCCATGTGAAAAACAGCATTCATTAGACACCTCAGAAATGCAGGGAGCATTCAGTGTTTGACCAACCTTCCTCATTAACAGGGCCTTGGATCGGACATCAGTGGTTCAGTCCACACTGCTGCAGCTAAATTGAAAGCTTTTTCACAAATGGTTTGTGCGGGGTGATTGAACAAGCAGCAGGAGGTTCAGAGACCACTGGCTTATTTTAGCTGTTTAATGCAACAGCTATTTCAGCTGTTTAAGGCGGCACGGTGGCGTAGAGGTAGAGTTGCTGCCTCACAGTGCCAGAGACCCGGGTTCGATCCTGACCTCAGGTTATGTCTGTATGGAGTTTGTACATTCTGATTGAGGCCATTTGTGTTTCCTCCGGGTACTGGTCCTGGTCATTAGATCATAGGTGATAGGAGCAGAATTAGGCCATTTGGCCCATGAAGTCTAATCCGCAATTCAATCATGGCTGATCTATCTCTCTCCTAACCCCATTCTCCTGCTTTCTCTCCATACCCCCTGACACCGGTACTAATCTATCTATCTCTGTTTAAAAAATATCCACAACCTCCTGTGGCAAAGAATTCCACAGATTCACCACCCTCTGATTGAAGAAATTCTTTCTCATCTCCTTCCTAAAGGAACGTCCATTAATTCTGATCCTTTGTTCAAGAAGGAACTGCAGATGCTGGAAAATCGAAGGTAGACAAAATTGCTGAAGAAACTCAGCGGGTGCGGCAGCATCTATGGAGCGAAGGAAATATGCAACGTTTTGGGCCGAAACCCTTCTTCAGACTGATGCAGGGGGGGTGGGGAAGAAGAAAGGAAGAGGAGGAGCCAGAGGGCTGAGGGAGAGGCTATGATCTCTAGTCCTGGACTATCCCACTGGTGGAAACATCCTCTCAACATCCACTCTATCCAAGCCATTCCTTATTCAGTATGTTTCAATGAGGTCCCCCCTCATTCTTCTAAACTTCGGAGGTAGACAAAATTGCTGAAGAATTTTGTACAGTGAGTACAGGCCCAGTGCCGTCTAACGCTCATCATAAGTTAACCCACTCATTCCTGGGATCATTCTTGTAAATCTCCTCTGGCCCTTCTCCTGGGTCTTTAGTATGAAAGAATGAGAATGGATCGGGTGGGCTTATGATGAATGAACAGATCAACTGGGCTTATATTCACTGGGAGGGGATCTTATAGAAACATACAATATTATTAAGGGATTGAACAGGCTAGATGCAGGAAAAAATGTTCCCGATGTTGGGGGAGTCCAGAACCAGGGATCACAGTTTAAGAATAATGGGTAGGCCATTTAGGACTGAGATGAGGAACATCTTTTTCACCCAGAGAGTTGTGAATCTGTGGAATTCTCTGCCACAGATGGCAGAGGAGGCCAATTCACTAGATGTTTTCAGGAGAGATTTGGATGTAGCTTTTAGGGCTAATGTAATCAAGGGATATGGGGAGAAAGCATGAATGGGGTACTGATTTTGGATGATCAGCCATGATATTGAATAGCAGTGCTGAATCGAAGGGCCGAATGGCCTACGCCAACATCTGTTTTTTATGTTTCTACGTTTCTATGTTCAATCTCTGGATGTGCACTTCATGGTCTCTCGGTTCCTCCATTTGACAAAGTCTATTTGCGGTCTTTGCCTTGTCTGGTTGCACCTCCCCAAATACTGTACCTTACACACCCCCCCGGGCTAAATTCTGTTTGACCTTTTCTTCCAAACTGATCAATCCACCTATAACTTACTATTCTAGTAAGCTTTTCCTCCTTTCTGATAAACACAAAGCCAATGTCTCTATCACCTGCAAACCACTTTGTAATTTAAGTCTAATTATTTTACATCTCACCATAGGAACTGAATATGAACCCTGCGAACTTCAACTGGTAATACCCTCCAGAAGCAATACAGGTTGGTAATGATATACCTGATGCTAGATCAAGTTTAACAGGTTGACAGACCCAGCCTTTTATCGAGGCCATACATAGGCTCTGTTTATGGTGAGTTTCAAAAGGCATAAAACATCATAGTCATAGAGTCATACAGCATGGAAACAGACCATATATCTCAGCCTGGTCAAAACAGACCATATATCTCAGCCTGGTCAACGGCAATTTTTTCTCTACCCATTAGAAACGGCATTTCGTTTGGACCTCAAGGGGTCCAAATGACAATTAAATTGACTATTGACTATTGAGATGGACACGAAATGCTGAAGTAACTCAGCGGGTCAGACAGCATCTCTAGAGAAGGAATAGGTGACGTTTCATGTCAGAGATTTTCTTCAGACAGCAGGGAGTGACAGACGGGTCTGAAGAATGGTTCAGACCCAAAACGTCACCTATTCCTTTTCTCCAGAGATGCTGATTTACTCCAGTGTCTATCTCCAGTCTTCATGTCTTTCTCAGAGAGGAAATACTCATTGAGGACCTTGTCCATCTCCTGTGACTCCACTCAGAGATATACTCCTCCCATACCTGGTCAAAATGCTTCTGAGGTAATTGAGAAAATTAAATTCAACTATTTTTTTAAAAGCCTTGTATTAGATACTAAGATCATGTGTTAGGAGCCGAATTAGGCCATTCAGCCCACCAAGTCTACTCCACCATTCAATCATGACTGATCTATCTCTCCCTCCTAACCCCATTCTCCTGTCTTCTCCCCATAACCTGACACCCACACTAATCATGAATCTATCTATCTCTGCTTAAAAATATCTATTGTCTTGGCCTCCACAGCCTTTTGTGGCAATGAATTCCACACATTCACCACCCTTTGACTAAAGAAATTCCTACTCATCTTGTTCCTAAAGGAACGTTCATTCATTCTGAGGCTATGACCTCTAGTCCTAGACTCTCCCTAGATGCAGAAGGGATTTACAATACAATACAATACAATACAATTTATTTATTGTCCTTTGAACCTCAAATGAAGTTCAAACGAAATTTGGTTTCTGCAGTCATACAACAAGAAAAGAACCAAGACACACAACCAACGCAATTTACACAAACATCCATCACAGTGAATCTCCTCCTCGCTGTGATGGAAGGCAAAGTCAGGATGCTGACTGAATTAGAGGGCATTAGCTATAAGCAGTGGTTGGACAAACATTGACTGTTCTCACCGGAACACCGAAGGTCGCGGGGAGACCTGAAAAAAGCATTTCAAGTTATGAGAGGCATAGACATGGTAAGTAGTCAGACCCTTTTTTCCAAGGGTCGAAATGTCAAAGACTAGAGGGCATAGGTTTAAGAAGGGCAATTTTCAAATGAGATGTGTGGGACAAATTTCCTTTTAACACAAAGAGTAGTGGGTGCCTGGAAAGTGTTGCCAAGGGTAGTGGAGGAGGCAGATGATAGTGGCATGTAAATAGGCACATGCATATGTAAGGAATGAAGGGATATGGATCCCGTGCAGGCAGAGGAGATAAGTTTAATTTAGTATCATGTTTGGATATTGTGGGCTGAAAGGCCTTTCTCTGTGCTGTTCTTTGGTCTAATGCCAACAAATTCCTCTTCTGATAAATGGATAATTGAAAGAAGGCGCCTAATATAATGACCAGTTTTGAAAGCAGGAGAGGAGTTTGAACCAAAACAAGAGGAATAAAAACGAAAGAAGAGTTGATCACAGAAAGCATTGACTGTAGGAAACCATCACACTGGGTAGATGTTAAGGGTTGATTCATAGCATTTAATAAATTGATCTACAAAGAGGAAGATATCTAAGGAATATAATGCAATAGGATGCAAGAAGACATAAAGAGTTCATGTCTATTTCCACCGTGCCTTAGAGGAAAGGTCCAGTAAATTGGTTTTGGAAGAATCATCAAATCCTATTCCATGCAGAAAATCTGATCATTTCACTGTGATCACCAGGTATATCAGTTTTGTTCTGTATCTTAACAGAAGAAGTTACCACTTCTGGTGTTACCACTCCTGAAGAGTTGGAGCCTGACTCAAATGGCAATTAATTCCTCAGTCGCTTGGCTGCTGGTGAAGATCTGAGCTCAAAGCATTTCCTCTTTGAAAATCACCACATTGTTTTCTCCGATTGTTTTAGTTTTACTTACATACGAGTAAGAACATCTTCGAATTTTAAACCTATATTGGAATAAAAAAACATCATAAACCATGGACATATACTGAAACATTTCCCTGTAACACCGACAAGATATTAAAAAAAAAATTCAAATCAGGTTAGTCTTAATTCAACAAGGTTCAGTGCCAGAGTATTTTTGAGCAGCACGGTGGTGCAGCGGTAGAGTTACTGCCTCACAGAGCCAGGGACCCGGGTTCAATCCAGACTATGCGTGCTGCCTGTACGGAGTTTGTATGTTGTCCCCATGACCATGTGGGTTTTCTCCGGATGCTCCGGTTTCCTCCCACACTCCAAAAATGTACAGGTTTGTTGGCTAATTGGCTTAGTAAAATTGTAAATTGTCCCCAGTGTGTGTAGGATAGTGTTAGTGTGCGGGGATCTCTGGTCAGTGTGGACTCAGTGGGCCAAAGTTAATGTTAAAGTTAGTTAAAGTTAGTCTACAAGTATGGCCAGTTAGTCTATTACTGTGGCCAGTTAATCTATTACTGTGGCCAGTTAGTCTACGAGTGTGGGCAGTTAGTCTATTACAGTGGCCAGTTAACCTATTACTGTGGCCAGTTAGTCTACTACTGTGTCCAGTTAGTCTACGACTAGTTTATGAGTGTGGCCAGTTAGGCTACTATACTGCAGGTTTTTGGGGTGTGGAAGGAAACCGGAGCATAGACAGATAGCCAACCAAGCTACAGTGAGTACATGCAAACTCCACACAGACAGAACCAGGGGCCAGGATGGAACCCAGGTACCCGGAGCTGTGAGGCATCAGCTCTACTAGCTGTGTCACTGTAACACCCCTAAAATCTGCAGATAGAAATTGCTGGATTCATCTATCTATATATATATATTGATGATATATATATCTATATAATATTAAAACTCTGTGGCTGGCTGGCTGGCTGTGTGTATTTCTGGCTTGTGGCTGCCAGCCTTTGATTCGTTGCTACATCAACGTCAAACCCAGAAACGCCGAGTTTTTTTCCATTTCGGTAGAGATTTCACTTTTCATTCCAAGTATCCACTCCTCATTAAATTTTGTCGTGTTTATGTACACATTTTTAATAAAATCCTTCTCCCCTCCCCCCCCTTTGTCGCCTCCTGCTGGCCAGCGACCATAACGGCTGCTGGCGCCTGCATCTCGCCTCAAAGACGCCATTTAAAAACAGCCGCACTGCTCATTCCTGAGCCGCTTGAGTTGGAGGACCACGTCTCCCGTGGGGGCTACGGGTAGGGAACGGCTGCGTTAGGGGAGCAGATCCAACGGGTCTACACTTGGTCTAGTTGCGTTTAAAACTCAATTCTCGCCCTAGGGTTTCTGTGAAGGTGGGGGGGGGGGGGGGGGGGGGGGGAAGGAGGGGATAAGGGGCCGTCGAGAACAAAGGGGGGACGCGAAGGAGGGGTCACCATGAGTTAAGAGGGGCCCCTGCGGCCAGGTGCAGCAACAGGCCTGGTTCGCCGTGACAAGCTGATGGCAAGGTTGATCGATGAACGTTTTGTAATTTTGTCAGCACCATAAACCCTTGTGTACTGCATAGATAAGGTCTGCTGAATGATTTTATCGGGCTGTATGCAAAACAATGCGTTTCACTGTACCTAGGTACATGTGATTCATTGAATGACTGAATTCAGTCCTCCCATAAATAACCTTTAAAGCGACTGTCATTTCATAGTATGGAAACAGCATGGAAACAGGCCCTTCAGCCCAACTTATCCATGCCAACCTTGCCCCATCTATACTAGTTGCACCTGCCTGCGTTTGGCCCGTATCCCTCTTCACCTTTCCCAACCAGGGCAGAAGCTTTTTTTAAAAAAAGAATGGCAAACACTATGTTGACTTACCATTTAACTTTTTGCATTTGGCTAATGGTATCTGGAAGCGGAATGTTGAACGTTTCTGGCAGAAACAAGACCACAATTGCTGAGAACACCATCAACACCCCCATCACAATAAACGGCAGGTTCTCTTTATAAGCATCTATGAAAGTAAAACCTACATTTACTTACAAGTGAACATCACCAAATGAATATTAAAATATCAAAGCATTTCATACAACAGAGGCCAATATGTGTAGTTTAGTTTAGTTTAGAGATACAGCGCCGAAACATATCCTTCAGCCCATCGAGTCCGGACCGACCTGCGATCCTCGCACATTAACACTACACACACTATGGCCAATTAACCCACAAACCTGTTCATTTTTGGGAGGAAACCGAAGATCTCGGAGTAAACCCATGCGGTCACAGGAAGAACATACAAACACTGTATAGACAGCACCCGTAGTCGGGATCGAACCCGGGTGTCCGACGCTGTAAGCGCTTTAAAGCAGCAACACTACTGAAATGCCACTGTGTCGCCCTATATATGCACTCAAATGTACAGTATTTCCCCAAAATATATGTTCAAGTTATTTCCAATTTCAGGTTTGGGCTATTTTCACAGTTCCTGATCTGGGTGTTCAGTTATCTCTATAGAAGTTGGGAGGTCATGTTGCAGTTATATTTGACATTGGTGAGGCTGCATTTAGAGAGTTGTGTTCGGTTCTGGGCACCATGTTATAGGAAAGATGTTGTCAAGCTGGAATGGGTACAGAGAAGATTCACTAGTATGTTTCCAATACTCGAGGGTGTGAGCTATGGGGAGAGGTTATGTAGGCTGGGACTCTATTCCTTGGAGCGCAGGAGGATGAAGGGTGATCTTATAGAGGTGCATAAAATCATGAGAGGAATAAATCGGGTGGATGCACAGAGTCTCTTGTTCAAGGTAGGGGAATCGAGGACCAGATGACATATACGTTCAAGGTGAAGGAGTAAAGATATAATAAGAATCTGAGAGGCAAAGGGTGGAACGAGCTGCCAGAGGAAGTAGTTGAGGCAGGGACTATTGAACGTTTAAGAAACAGTTAGACAGGTACAGATTTGGAGGGATATAGGCCAAATGTAGGTGGGACTGGTGTAGCTGGGACATGTTGGACAAGTTGGGCCGAAGGGCCTGTTTCTCTGTATGACTCCATGACTCTTCTTGGTAAGGAAGGGTGTACCAATGCCCCAACTTCTATACAATACCCTGACTGATGAAGGCCAAATACCTGAAGCCTTCTTTACCACCCTATCTACCTGTGACCTCAGTTGGGATAGTGTTAATAATCCTTATATTCTACTAGTAGAAAGGAATGTAATTGTCACCTTACCGAGCATAACAACATAAGGAGAAATAATGCTGCCAGCTCTGGAAGCCATTGAGCTCACTCCAATTCCTGTGTTTCTCATTGGGGTTGGATACAGTTCGGAGGTGTAGACAAAAGCGATGGAGAAGGCGCATGTATTTCCCAATTTTCCAATTAATACCAGCACTGTAGAAAGTACCAAGAGACCTAGAAAAAACAGAAATAGCAGTGCATCAGGTAAGATACTTTGGTCTTTTTAGTTTAGTTTAGTTTAGTTTAGAGGTACCGCGTGGAAACGGGCCCTTCAGCCCACCAAGTCCGCGCTGACCAGCGATCCCCACACACTAGCACTATCCTACACACTAGGGACTATTTACAATTTTATGGAAGCCAATTAACCTACAAACCTGTACGTCCCTGGAGTGTGGGAGGAAACCGGAAAAAACAACCGGAAAAAACCCACACAGGTCACGGGGAGAACGTACAAACTCCATATAGATAGTACCCGTAGTCAGGATCGAACCTGGGTCCCTGGCGCTGTAAGGCAGCAACTGTATCGCTGCGCCACCATCTTCAAGCTACTAGTTGTGTAGATTTGTCACATACTTAGCACATAGGTTAACTTCCCCCCCATACATGTTAGTTCCAAGGAATAAACATTGGGAAAGTCTTGTGTCCTGTCTTCATCATCATGAATAATGGAAAGAGTAAAAAGCGCTGGATAAAAGTTTCTGTTGACCGAAATACTGCATTGAAGATACTTTTTTATGAAGTATATTTCCAAACTTGTTGTTAAATATATCAGCTAATGGGAAGGGCACTAAACAGCAGCAGATCAATTTTTATACAGCAATAAGCACAACGACTCAAATTACTATGGCACCAAGTAACGAGAGAAATATGGAGGATTTTGGAGAGGACAACCAGTACCGAGTAACTTTCAAGGTAGTTATGGAACGGGACAGGGATGATACAAAAGTTAAGGTCCTGAATTGGATGAAGGCCGATGACAAAATTGTATGACAAAATCTAACAGAAGCGGAGAGCAGTTACTTACAAAGACACAGTGGTAGAGTTACTGCTTTACAGTGCCAAAGACCTGGGTTCGATCCTGACTACGGGTGCTGTCTGTATGGAGTTTGTACGTTCTCCTTGTGTCCTGCATGGGTTTTCTCCGGGAGCTCCGGTTTCCTTCCTCACTCCAAAGACGTACAGGCGTGTAGGTTAATTGGCTTTGATAAAATTGTGAATTGTCCCTAGTGTGTGTAGGGTAGTATTAGTGCGTGAACTGATCGCTGGTCGGCGCGGACCCAGGAGGGCCAAAGGGCCTGTTTCCATGCTGTATCTCTAAACTAAACCAAGGTCTACGTCAAAAACAGGAGAGTTGTTCAAAAGTGAAGCAATGAGTTGAGGGGACATAGAATAATAGAAAAGGGAGGTTATCTTGCAGTGCTTAGGTCAAAACTGCAGTACCATGTATAATAGTGCTTGCTACATAATAAGAAAGCTTTGATTACACCAGAGATGGGGAGAGGACGTTTACTGGGATGTTGCCTAAGATGGAGCATTTCAGTATGAAGAAAAACCAGAAGCCTGAGGGGGATCTGATGAAGATTTACAAAACAGCACGGTGGCGCAGCGGTGGAGTTGCGACCTTAGAGCGCCGGAGACCTGAGGTCAGGAATGTACAGAGTTTGTACCCTCTCCCCGTGACTTGCGTGGGTTTTCTCCGGGTGCTCCGGTTTTCTCACACACTGTGGATCCCTTTAAACTATAGTAAAGTATCGTAAAGATGACACCACTATTTAGGAAAGAGAGGGGAGAGACAAAATGAGGAATCATTGACTTGAATGCTGCACTCGGTTTTACACTTCACCAATGCTGATACACCTGCAGAGTGCTTCCAGCATTTTCCAATTTAATAGCAAATTTCAACATTTGCATTTTTATTTTTGCTTGTACTCATTTGCTGGAATCTATAGCATGGATTTATGAAATAGATATTACATTTGACTGATCCAACTGATCTCAGAATAAAAGGACGTACCTTTAGAAAGGAAATGGGGAGGGATCTGTGGAATTCATTGCCTCAGGCAGCTGTGGAGGCCATCATTGGTTATTTTTAAAGCAGAGAATGGCAGATTCTTGATTAGTAAGTGTGTCAAAGGCTATGGGGAGAAGGCAGAAGAATGGGGTTGAGATGGAAAGGTAGATCAGCCATAATTGAATGGTGGAGTAGACTTGATGGGCCAAATGGCCTAAATCTGCTCCTATGACATGACCTTATGGCACATTGAATATCTTTAAGTAGATTTGACAAGTGGCCTATTTAGATTTTCAGAAGACTCCTTAAAATTGAATTAATTTTTTCAGGCGGTTCACCGTGTCAGAACATGGTTAAAGCCAGTGAAAGTTGTTGTGGAAAAGAATGTGGATGATTTTAAGAGTTCCTGACACATGTGCGTCGCACAGGTATCTCTCTTTAATTTAGACTTTAGAGATACAGTGTGGAAACAGGCCCTTCGGCCCATCGAGTCCGCGCCGACCAGCGATCACCTCATACACTAACACTACCCTACACACTAGGGACAAGTTACAATTTACAGAAGCCAATTAAGCTACAAACCTGTACATCTTCGGAGTGTGGGAGGAAACCGTGGGTCAGGGGGATAACGCACAAACTCCATACAGTACAATGTTACAAAATTTTGAGATTTAAAAAATGAGGTCTGCTGGTGCTGTAAAGCATAACACTCTTTAATTTCACCACCATTCCGCCCAGCATCTCAAGTATTAAAAAATGGTATGACCATTTTCATGAAGAGAAAGAACACCTCCACTATTGAGCAAGAATGGACATTACAAAAAGGCTGTGAGCTTGCGTCAAAAGCCCATTTCCGGGAAAGATTAACATTTTTAAAAGCCTAAGGCTGCGATATTTGGCCGGAATCTCAATGGCACCAAAGAGGAAACAATTCAGATAGTCATTGCCATGGAGATTTGGTACGTTCAGAGACAGACCATAGTATCCAATTGCAAGAATCATCCTGCAAAATAAAAGGCAAATTACATCATGTAAAACACTTTTGTTTATAATATTCTCCCAATTTCATTTCTTGGATTTTCTCTTGCATTTGATTTCATGCTGTTCACAATTGCTGCTTCTTCTTGTCGAGTCCACCTTGTCGATTAGAAGTTCAACACACTTCTCGGCAACTGCATACAATGGTGTCTGTCATGCGCTTCTTGTGCGTCTTGTGCGTGGTGGTGGAAAGATTGGTGGAGATAGGGCCGCGATCGACGTGAACGCCCTTTCCTTGATTCAATTGCTGCTCACATATGGCATTTGCCATAACAATGTGATTTAGTCACATTTGTTAATGTCAATAAAAACATCTGAAATTGCTCAGTGAAATAAATTGTATTAAAATGCACCCCCTGTGGCACGGTGGCGCAGCGGTAGAGTTGCTGCCTTACAGCGCCAGAGACCCGGGTTCGATCCTGACTACGGTTGCTGCCTGTACGGAGTTTGTACGTTCTCCCCGTGACCTGCGTAGGTTTTCTCCGAGTGCTCCATTTTCTTTCCCCACTCCAAAGCAAATGTATCAAAAAAAACGTAGGTACAGGTTTGTAGGTAAAACCATCTTCTGTATAAAATTTGTAATTTTGTGCCTTGATTTGTGTGTAGGATAGCGTTAGTGTGTCGAGGGATTATTATTAGAAGGTCGGCGTCGGCAACTCATACAATGGGCTGTCAAGGGCCAGTTTCCGCACGTGGTGGTGGAAAGATCTCTGGAAAGGGCCAAACTAACGTGAACGCCCATCTGCTTCAATTGCAGGGACTCCATTCCAATGCCATAACAATGAGATTTATCACATTTGAGAAAGCGGGCCAACAGACATCTAGTGAGAACTGGTGATCAATGGTCACCCCCTGTTGATGGTTTGACTTTGACTTTGAGCGCCAGAGACTCAGTTCGATCCGACTACGGTTGCTGCCCATGCGCATCTTTGTAACTCCTAAGGTGACCTGCGTGTTTTCGAGTGATCCATTTTCTATCCCAAACCAAAGATCCTACAGGCAGCTGTTTACTTATCTTCTGTCACTATCGGCACCTGCCTACTAAGTGAAACAGCTACAACTGGGGATTATTATAGGTCCATTTCAGTTGCTGTGTCTATCTAAACCTGTCAAACTCCATCTGCCCTGCAGGGACTCCATTCCAAGCCGCACATTTCCCATAAGCGGGATTGTGATATGCAAGAATTTGGCTCACCTTCACCTTCTCAGTGGCAATCAATGCTAGACGTGCCAGCAATGTCCACTCCCCAATACTGAATGCATGGTATTCAATAAAGACTTCCGGGCAGAGTGTAGCTTCAAAGCACAATTTTGGGGCAGCACAGTAGTGCAGCAGTAGAGTTGCTGCCTTACAGCGCCAGAGACCTGAGTTCAATCCTAACTGTGGGTCCTGTCTGTATGGAGTTTGTACATTCTCCCTGCGACTGCATAGGCTTTCTCCGGATGCTCCAGTTTCCTCCCACATTTAAAAAACATACAGGTTTGTAGGCTAATGGATTTGGTAAATTGTAAAATTGTCCCTAGTGTGTAGGATAGTGCTAGTGCACGGGGTGATCACTGATCGGTGTGGATTTGGTGGGCTGAAGGGCATGTTTCCGCACTGTATCTCTAAAAGCTAACTAGTGAAATGCCTGGATAGAGTGGATGTGGAGAAGATGTTTCCACTAATGGGAGAGTCTAGGACCACATGTCATAGTCTCAGAATACTGATTGAATGGTGGACTTGATGGGCCAAATGGCCTGATTCTGCTCCTATCACTAATGAAGTCTAAAGTATAGTATAAATAATAAGGGCATAGTTGAAAGATTAAATATCAGGTCATATTTTATTTTGCAACAGATCTGGTTGAGGTGAGCAATGTATAATTTTACTTTTATCAATGAATGTGCCACATATTTTACTAAGAATATTTATATACTAATTGTTATACAATGAATGATGCTCTGCTGATTTTCACAGATCAAAGGGGACAATGATCTTAGTTTTTTGACATTTATCTGAGGCACCTAATTTCACATTTGAGTTTCTTCAACCATGTCATTACCACAAGGCCCTCAGTACTGCCTGAGTCCTTTGGGTGAGTAATTCCCGAATAATTTGCTCACTCAGAGAGCAAATATCAGAAATAACTCATTTCAGCAAAATTATACATCACTATAAGCGGCACAGTGGCGCAGCCGGTCGAGCTGCTGATTCACAGTGCCGGAGGCCAGCGTTTGTTCCAGATCTGAGTGCAGGTAGATGGGACTAGGGGAAAATAAGTGTTCGGCACGGACTAGAAGGGCCGAGTTGGCCTGTTTCCGTGCTGCAATTGTTATATGGTTATATGGTTATCTCTTTACTTTAGAGATCTGCATGGAAATAGGGCCTTTGGCCCACCGAACCCGCACCGACCAGCAATCACCCCGTACACTAGCACTATCCTACACACTAGGGACAATTTATGAAAGAAAGAACTGCAGATGCTGGTTTAAATCGAAGGTAGACACAAAATGCTGGAGTAACTCAACGGGTGAGGAAGCATCTCTGGAGAGAAGGAATGGGCGACGTTTCGGGTCAAGACCCTTCTTCAGACTGATTTATAATTTATGATTTATAATATTTAGGGACAATTTATAATTTTACCAACGCTAATTAACTTACAAACCCATACATTTTTTGAGTGTGGGAGGAAACTGGAGCACCCAGAGAAAACCCACGTGGTCACAGGGAGAATGTGCAAACTCGTGTATTGTCCTTACACAGGATCGAACCAGGGTCTCTGGCGCTGTAAGGCAGTGACTCTACCGCTGCACCACTGTGCCACACTCGGGTGTTGTCAGTGTGAAATTTGCATGTTTTCCCTGGGACTGCCTGGGGTTCCTCCGGATTTCCTCCATATTCCAAAGACATGCAGATTTGTAGGTGAATTGGCCTCTGTAAATTGCTCCTAGTATGTAGGGAGTGGATGAGAAAGGGAGAAAACGTAAAACTAATGTGAACAGGTGATCGGAGGTTGGCCTGGACTTGGTGGGCTGAAGGGCCTGTTTCCATGTTCTATCTCTAAACTAAACTAAACAATTCAAATCTGATGTGTGGAAAATATGTAGAGATTAAAGCAGTTGCAGAATGTATTCCTCACAAAGTGCTTTAAATCAGCTATTGATAAATGTATCTGAGTATGTTGAATCTGATACTTACCACACGACTAAGTTAATCATTGTGACGGCGCGAATACGAGAGGTTTTTATCAATTGAATAACTGGAACAGATTTTACTTGTTTGTTCTGTATATGTTCAAGCTGGAAGAAAAAGAGAGGGTTGAACATTGTATCGGCTCTGCAGAGAGTGTTAATATTATTATCCACATCTCCTGATTCATATTGGGCATGGGATATGATAAAATAAAAGGATGATCCAGAAACGGATTATTCACAGTTTATTCTGTGAGCTTATGAATGAATGAATGAGCAAATGAGTGGTGAGTGAATGAATTTGAATGAGTGAATGAGTGGATGAGTGAATGAGTGAATGAGTGATGAGTGAATGAGTGAATGAGTGAATGAGTGAATGAGTGAATGAGTGAATGAGTGATGGGTGAATGAGTGACTGAGTGAATGAATGATGAGTGAATGAATGAGTGAATGATTTGAATGAGTGAATGAGTGAATGATACTTTATTGTCACTTGGGACAACACACAGTGATTATCTTTGTTTTGCACAGCCAAGGTTTGCGAATAGTCGCCACATGAAGGGCGCCGACAGTTACAAAGTATCCCACGATCCTTTGTTCACACCCCCCCCATCCTCACGGTGGTTTCCCCATGCTGAGCTCCTTTGGTCTTGTATACAGCTTATATACCATTGTATACAGCTCTATATACAGCTTGTATACAGAGGATCGAGCAATGTTGCACAAACCATGGCACCACCTTCTAAATTGCAGCATTGTGCATCGTCCCCAAACTGCTAGCAAATGCCGCCTAGTAGAAATTGAAATTGAAATTCGAATTTTGTGGCTTTATAAAAATACCCTGAATATTCTCCCACAGTTAAATTAAAAATAGATTCTGGACATATCCAAAATCTGAATCTTGATTAACAGTGCAAACTCCATAAATGCTGCTCGTAAAAGTAATTATAATTTTTGTAAAATAGACAGCTTTTAACACATGTGGATACAAGGAACTGTAGATGCTGGTTAGCAGAAAAGACACAAAGTGCTGGAGTAATTCAGTGGATCAGGCAGCATCTCGGGAGAACATGGATCTCTGGAGAATTTTTAACAAATGACTGTTTCAGTAGAGGATCTGCTCTCCAGTATTGGTTAACCTTTGTGGAGATAAATTCTTACATCCAGTCATTTCTAGATTGTGATATTTGTGTATCACACAAAG
Organism: Leucoraja erinaceus; assembly: GCF_028641065.1. NCBI lineage: Eukaryota > Metazoa > Chordata > Chondrichthyes > Rajiformes > Rajidae > Leucoraja > Leucoraja erinaceus. Next base: position 52,977,731 of record NC_073387.1, read on the forward strand.
GACAGGCGGCATGGTGGTGCAGCAGTAGAGTTGCTGCCTTACAGTGCCAGAGACCCGGGTTTAATCCTGATTATGGGCGCTGTTTGTACGGAGTTTGCACGTTGTCCCTGTGACCGCATTGGTTGTCTCTGGGTGCCCCAGTTTCCTCCCACACTCCAAAGATGCACAGGATTGCAGGTTAATTGGATTCTGTATCCTGGTGTGTAGGATAGTGCTAGTGTACAGGGGTGATAACTGGTTGGTGTGGACTCGGTGGGTCGAAGGGTCTGTTTCCATGCTCTATCTCCAAAGTATAAACTAAAGTCTAAACTCAAAAACTCCATACTTTTCCTTTCTCAATACTACAAGCAATAGAAACATAGAAACATTGAACATAGGTGCAGGAGTAGGCCATTCGGCCCTTCGAGCCTGCACCACCATTCACTATGATCATGGCTGATCATCCAACTCAGTATCCTGTACCTGCCTTCTTTCCATACCCCCTGATCCCTTTAGCCATAAGGGCCACATCTAACTCCCTCTTAAATATAGCCAATGAACTGGCCTCAACTACCTTCTGTGGCAGAGAATTCCACAGATTCACCACTGTGTAAAAAATGATTTTCTAATCTCAGTCCTAAAAGACTTCCCCCTTATCCTTAAACTGTGACCCCTTGTTCTGGACTTCCCCAACATCGGGAATAATCTTCCTGCATCTAGCCTGTCTAACCCCTTAAGAATTTTGTAAGTTTCTATAAGATGTTTTTACCACTAATAAAGGTTCATAGGATAAAGCCCATGGGAAAATGGCAAGAATCAGAGAGAGAATAAGTGGAACAATCTTGCTCATGATCTGAGTAAACCTATGTAATAGATATCTATAATGCTGAGAACTACAGCACATTCTGTATTCCGTATCTTTCCCTTTGCTCTACCTATTGTGCTTGAGTTTGGTTTTTGAGTGTATTTATGGATAGCATTATCTGACTTGATTGGATTGCATCCAAACCAAAACTTTTCACTGTATCTCCTTACATGTGATAATAATAAACATTAACAACAGAAAGCTAATGGTTTGTTGGCCTTCATAACAAGAGGAGTTGAATATAGGACAAAGAGGTCCTTCTGCAGTTATACAGGGCCCCAGTGAGACCACACCTGGAGTATTGTGTGCAGTTTTGGTCTCCAAATTTGAGGAAAGACATTCTTGTTATTAAGGTAGTGCAGCGTAGGTTCACAAGGTTAATTCCCGGGATGGCGGGACTGTCATATGTTGAAAGAATGGATCGACTGGGCTTGTATACATTGTAATTTAGGATGAATGGGAAACTTATTGAAACATATAAGATTATTAAGGCATTGGACACGCTAGAGGCAGGAAACCTGTTCCCGATGTTGGGGGAGTCCAGAACCAGGGGCCGCAGTTTAAGAATAAGAGATAGGCCATTTAGAACGGGACATGGGGAGAAACTTTTTCACCCAGAGAGTTGTGAATCTGTGGAATTCTCTGCCTCAGAAGGCAGTAGAGGCCAATTCTCTGGATGCTTTCAAGAGAGAGTTAGATAGCGCTCTTAAAGATAGCGGAGTCAAGGGATATGGAGAGAAGGCAGCAACGGGGTACTGATTGTGGATGATCGACCATGATCACAGTGCATGGCGGTGCTTGTTTGAAGGGCTGACGGATCTACTCCTGCACCTATTGTCTATTGAGTATAAAACTATCTATTGATGGAATATGGCAAATGTGATCTCATCTCCAAATTACTACAAACGAAAAAGATTCAAAACTAATTTTATCCAGTGAGAAGTTACGACACACAGTCTATGTTGATCTCCTATGTGTGCAGTTGATATAATACAGCAGCATATTTGTCAGGATATTCATGCCTAAGTTTCTGCAGTGAAGTTGGGTCAAAAATGTATGTCCATTCGTTTTAGGGTGGAGTCAGGTTTACATTATTAAAGTATTAATGATTGATTAGCTTGGTGAAGACATCCATCTTAACACAAGTGGATTAAGTGGGACCAACTTGCGAGACCAAACAATATCAAGGCGTTGTGTCGGAAGGAACTGCAGATGCTGGTTTACATCAAAGATAGACACAAAACGCTGGCGTAAACTGGTCAGACTGGAGAATATGAATAGGTGACATAGAAACATAGAAAAATAGGTGCAGGAGTAGGCCATTCAGCTCTTCGAGCCAGCACCGCCATTCAATATGATCATGGCTGATGATCTAAAATCAGTACCTCGTTCCGGCTTTTTCCCCATAATCCCTTGATTCCTTTAGCTTTACGAGCTAAAAACTCAGTACAGCTTAAGGATAAAGGGGAAATCCTTTAAAACCGAGATGAGAAGAACTTTTTTCCCCAGAGATGAATCTCTGGAACTCTCTTCCTTTGAGGCCAGTTCATTAGATGTGGCTTGTGGCTAAGGGGATCAGGGGGTATGGAGAGAAGGCTACGGGATCCCTCAGCCATGAAATTGTGGCATTTCGGCTAGGGCCGAATGGCCTACTCCTGCCCTAATTTCTATGTTTCTATGTTTCTATGTAACTCTCCCTTGAAATTGTGACATTTCGGATAGGAACCCTTCTTCAGACTGAAAGATAGAGAAGGCTCAATATCAAGAGGTAATCACCTTCTGAATAAAAGATTTATGAAAATAACTGAGCTCTGTGTTAAAGAACTGAACAACCAGGTAGCAATGAAATAAATGGTCTTGCCCCAATACCTCATCGTCAGTGAAAAGTACTGCTGGTGGAGTGATTCCATTTTTCTTTGCCATGAATCGAATTATTGATTCAGCTTCCTTTACCCTTCCCTTGGACAGTAGCCAGCGTGGAGATTCAGGAATAAACCTAGAATTAAACAAGGTATTCTGTAGCAAGATCATTGAAGCATCTACGGACTTGGGAAATTACTAACCATCCAACCAACGACTAGAGAGCAGTCCTGAGCTACTATCTACCACACTGGAGAACCTCGGACTATCTTTAATCAAACTTTACTGGACTTTATCTTGCACTAAACGCTATTCACATCATTCCCTTTATTGTGTATCTATACACTGTGAATGGCTCAATTGTAATCATGCGGTGGGAAGCTGCGAGCAATACAGATTCGTAGGTTAATTGTTTGGTAAGAATTATAAATTGTCCTTAGTGTGTAGGATAGTGCTAAGTGTATGAGGATTGCTGGACATTGTAGACACTGTGGGCCAAAGGGCCTGTTTCCATGCTGTATTTCTAAACTAAATTTAACTCAGCGGGTCATGCAGCATCTCTGGAGAGAAGGGATAGGTAATGTTTCAGGTCAGGACCCTCGTTCAGACTGGGTTTTAGTTTGGTCATCTTGGTCAAAATGAATACCAGTGACACTAGCATTGGAAGGTCATTACTTACTGATTGAATGTGTTGAAGGGTCTACATACCACCACAAAGGAATGTACAGCAAACTGATCAGGCTCAGGATCAATATCAACATTCTCCATCCTCTCATGAAATAGGCAACAAAAGGCAGCAACATGTAACCCACGGCATAAAAAAAGCCAATTCCAAGTGTAGAGTATGTAACCCGAATGGATTTCTGTAGAAGTTCAGATCCTGCAAAAAGAGTATAACAAGATTGAGTGATTCATGAGTTCATTTTCATTCACTGTCACTATTCTAATGTTTAACTAAATATTGCCAACATCACACTACCTGCTTAACCATAAACCAAGCCATGTAAAGCTTGAAGTGTTATAACTTAATTAAGAAAGAAGAGACAAGGACAGGAGCTACAAATAACGGCACTGAGTCAGTGATTGATCCCAAAAAAGATTGGGTTAACATATGATGAGCGTTTGAAGGCACTGGGCCTGTACTCGCTGGGGTTTAGAAGGATGAGGGGACACTGCATTGAAACTTACCAAATAGTGAAAGGCCTGGATAGAGTGGATGTGGAGAGGATGTTTCTACTGGTGGTTGAGTCTAGGACCAGCGGCCAGAGCCTCAGAATAAAAGGACATACTTTTAGAAAGGAAACGAGGTCGAATTTCTTTTGTCAGAGGATGGTGAATCTGTGAAATTCATTGCCACAGATGGCTTTGGAGGCCAAGTCAATGGATACCTTTAACGTGGAGATTGACAGATTCTTGATTAGTACGGGTGTCAGGGGTTATGGGGAGAAGGCAGAAGAATGGGGTTGAGAGAGAAAGATAGATCAACCATGATTGAATGGCGGAGCAGATGTACCGAATTTCCTAATTCTGCTCCTAGAACTTATGAACTTAAGGAAGAAATGAAGAGGATAGGAGCTATGAACAGCAGTGAGTGAAGGGTAATAGGGTTAATAATAGGGTAGACATTTAGATGAGCGGATTAAATAACTAAAAATTAGGCAAAAGAAGACCCAGTGATTTGCTTACATTTTGATGGATAAAGAAGTGCTGATCAGTTGATAGAAAAGTTGTTAAAAGTTGGCCTTTTTATACCATATAACCATATAACAATTACAGCACGGAAACAGGCCATCTCGACCCTTCCAGTCCGTGCCAAACACGTATTCTCCCCAGTCCCATATATCTGCGCTCAGACCATAACCCTCCATTCCTTTCCCGTCCATATAACTATCCAATTTCTTTTTAAATTATAAAAACGAACCTGCCTCCACCACCTTCACTGGAAGCTCATTCCACATAGCCACCACTCACTGAGTAAAGAAGTTCCCCCTCATGTTACCCCTAAACTTCTGTCCCTTAATTCTCAAGTCATGTCCCCTTGTTTGAATCTTCCCTACTCTCAGTGGGAAAAGCTTATCCACGCCAACTCTGTCTATCCCTCTCATCATTTTAAAGACCTCTATCAAGTCCCCCCTTAACCTTCTGCGCTCCAAAGAATAAAGCCCTAACTTGTTCAACCTTTCTCTGTAACTTAGTTGCTGAAACCCAGGCAACATTCTAGTAAATCTCCTCTGTACTCTCTCTATTTTGTTGACATCCTTCCTATAATTAGGCAACCAAAATTGTACACCATACTCCAGAATTGGCCTCACCAATGCCTTGTACAATTTTAACATTACATCCCAACTTCTATACTAAATGCTCTGATTTATAAAGGCCAGCACACCAAAAGCTTTCTTTACCACCCAATCTACATGAGATTCTACCTTCAGGGAACTGTGCACAGTTATTCCCAGATCCCTCTGTTCAACTGCATTCTTCAATTCCCTACCATTTACCATGTACGTCCTATTTTGCTTTGTCCTGCCAAGATGTAGCACCTCACACTTATCAGCATTAAACTCCATCTGCCATCTTTCAGCCCACTCTTCCAACTGGCATAATTCTCTCTGTAGACTTTGAAAATCTACTTCATTATCCACAACCCCACCTATCTTAGTATCATCTGCATACTTACTAATCCAATTTACCACACCATCATCCAGATCATTGATGTACATGACAAACAACAGTGGATCCAACACAGATCCATGTGGCACCCCACTAGTCACTGGCCTCCAACCTGACAAACAACCATCCACCATTACTCTCTGGCATCTCCCATTCAGCCACTGTTACAACTGTTAAAGTGTTAACAGTGAAGTTAAATTGAAGCAGGTTGCATTTACTTGCATGAAATTTATTCTGCTTAGTTAGGTAGAGAGTTAAGGAGAAGGACTGCAATGGTAACAATCTCAGGATTACTGCCTGTGCCACGCGACAGCGAGAGTAGGAATGGTGCGAGGTGGAGAATAAATGCGTGGATGAGGGACTGGTGCAGTGGGTATGGATTTCTGGATCATTGGGACCTCTTTTGGGGAAGGTGCGACCTGTACAGAAAGGACGGGTTGCACTTGAACTCGAGGGGGACCAATATCCTGGCGGGGAGATTTGCAAAGGCTACTGGGGAGACTTTAAACTAGTATGGTTGGAGGGAGGGACTCGAATTGGGAAAGCTAGCAGTCAGTGTGAGAGGCAGGAGGCAGAGACTGGTAGCACTCTGAATTTATTCTGAAAATATCGCTTCTCGGCCATTTGGCTAAGGTTACGTATAGTATCTGTTCTTACCAGTTTAATATCTGATACATCCATTTTCTAGGGACCATATATTAAATTGATTTTTAGAACAGGGAGATGGAATAGGGGCTTGCTCTGTCCACTCCATGCAGCGACTAGGTATTGCAGTGCCTCTGTGATTTAAAAAAGGAGCGGCACGATGGCTCAGCGGTAGAGCTGCTACCTTACAGCGCCAGAGACCCAGGTTCAATCCTGACTATTGCTGCTGTCTGTATGGAGTTTGTACGTTCTCCCTATAACCGCCTGGGTTTTCTCTGATTGCACCGGTTTCCTCCCACATTCCAAAGACGTGCAGGTTTGTAGGGTAATTGGCTTCTGCAAATTGTCCTTGGTGTGTTGGATAGAACTTGATGATTGGCTGGCGTGGGTTTGTGGTGCTGAAGTGCCTGTTTCCACGCTGTGTCTCTAAAACTTAAACATAAAATGACACATTGTCCATAGCGCTAATTCAAGCAAACTACATCACTCAAAACAAAAGATAATTTCCTAACTCATATCTGGCTGTTAATATCGGTAATGCGCTATCCTGTACAGGCACTCCCTGATTTAGGTAACAGGTAAACTCACAATTACATTAGCAATTCTTTTAAACCCACTGCTTTATTGCCGAGTTGTGCGTCTCGGTAGCAATGCGTTACTGCTCATGCGACCATTTCTGCAATTAAGTCGGCTGTTTTCGTGGGTGCTACCCCTTGGTCTCTGCAGCGGAGCGCCCCCATGGTCTGGAATCTTAGGGATGTCGTTTTATACCAATTGCAACAAAATAATGAAAGGTAGAAACTGAGCTAAGAAATTGACTGATCAATGAAACTTACCAAGCACAAATGCAGTCATATAGTTTGAAATCTCACCAATGCCTTTAAAGAAATTAATCAGGCAGAAGATTTCCCAGCTGGGTGACAATGTGATAAGAAGATTAAATAAAACCTGTACCCCCATAGTCCCAAACAAAACAATCTTCCTCCCAAACCTGGAAAACAGAATAAACGTTTTAATTATATACAGCACTGCACGCTTACTGACAAAAGTATGCATGTAAACATATGCATATATTTAAACACAATCCAAATCACACATTTGTTGAGATACATGTATATTCACAAAACTGTTGGATATATTTTCCCTCAGTTACATTATCTGGACATGCATACAGATAGCAACATATTGAGTTCCTCTTATACTTTGGAATGAGAGTCAGTCATGGAGTTATATTGCACAGACACTGGCCCTTCAGCCCAACTCATCCATTCCAACCCTTTCTTATCTGATCCAAATCCCATTTACTTGCAATTAGCCCATCTCCCTCTAATTACCTATCCATGTCCCCATCAAATACCTTTCAAACATCCCAATTGTATCAGCCTATTCCACTCACTGAATACTTTCACAGTGAAATTCTTTGCTTACATACACAAGGTATGCAAATAGACACCCATAAAGTTACAAAGTACCCCTGTGCCAGGTCTCCCTTTGTTCTCCCCCTCCTCACGACGGTCCCCCCATGAAGGGTCCCATTGTCCATTGTTCTTCCCCCTCCCTCACGATGATCCCCCCACGTCGGGTTCTCCTTTGTTCCATCCATCGGTAGCGACATCCTCACTTCCACGTGGTCCATCCTCGTCCATCAGTCTGTCCTCATACATCATTGACCGCCGCACCGACCTCTCCATTAATGCTGCTGGGTCCTCTCCAGACGCCTCCTTGGCACCACAGACCAAGGGTCCGTTGGCCGTGGGCTTTGTCGACTCGCGAGGCTCCTCCTTCGACCTGCGGGGCTCCAACCCACAAGGCTCTGACCCTCAGACCCAATTCTTGCTATTGAGGCAGCGCAGCATAGGTTCACCAGGTTAATTCCCAGGATAGCAGGACTGACATATGGTGAAAGAATGGGCCGACTGGGCTTATATTCACTGGAATTTAGAAGGTTGAGAGGGAATCTTAAAGAAACATATACGATTCTTATGGGATTGGACAGGCTAGATGCAGGAAAAATGTTCCTGATGTTGGGGGAGTCCAGAACCAGGGTCACAGTTTACGAATAAGGGGTAGGCCATTTAGGACTAAGATGAGTAAAAACCTTTTCATCCAGAGATTTGTGAATCTGTGGATTTCTCTGCCACATTTTTTATGTTTCTATGGCCAGCGAGGCTCCAACCTCGGCTTCTCAGCGGCCCTCCGAAAGGCGTCTGCCGAAGTGGCCCCTCTATGGCAGCTCATCCCACTTACTAACAACCTTCTGTACGAAAAAAGTTGCTCCTCAAGTCACCTTAAAATCTTTCCCTTCTCACCTTAAATCTACGCCCTCTAGTTTTACCCTTTCCCCTGACCCTCAGTTTGAAGAAGGGTCTCAACCCAAAACATCACCTATTCCTTCTCTCCAGAGATGCTGCCTGTCCTGCTGAGTTACTCAAGCAGCATCTCTGGAGAACGTGTAGAAACAAATGAGAATGTTATGAGAATGCAGGGTGACTTGGGCAGGTTGGGGGAGTGGGCAGATGCATGGCAGATGAAGTTTAATGCGGATAAATGTGAGGTTATCCACTTTGGTAGCAAAAACAGGAAGGCAGGTTACTATGTAAATGTGTACTATGTACACAAAAAAGCTGGAGAAACTCAGCGGGTGCAGCAGCATCTATGGAGCGAAGGAAATAGGCAACGTTTCGGGCCGAAACCCTTCTTCAGACTGATCGGGGGCGGGAGTGGGCGGCGACAAGAAAGGAAAAAGGAGGAGGAGCCCGGAGGCTGGGGGAGGGGAGGAGACAGCAGGGGGACTGAGGAAGGGGAGGAGACAGCAAGGACTAACAAAATTGGGAGAATTCGATGTTCAATTTGTTAGTCCCTGCTGTCTCCTCCCCTTCCTCAGCCAGCCCCCTGCTGTCTCCTCCCATCCCCCAGCCTTCGGGCTCCTCCTCCTTTTCCCTTTCTTGTCCCCACCCACCCCCGCCCCCGATCAGTCTGAAGAAGGGTTTCGGCCCGAAACGTTGCCTATTTCCTTCGTTCCATAGATGCTGCTGCACCCGCTGAGTTTCTCCAGCTTTTTTTGTGTACCTTCGATTCTCCAGCATCTGCAGTTCCTTCTTAAACACTATGTAAATGGTGTCAAGTTGGGAAAAGAGGAAGTACAACGGGATCTGGGGGTCCTTGTACATCAGGCTATGAAATTAAGCATGCAGGTACAGCAGGCAGTGAAGAAAGCGAATGGCATGTTGGTCTTTATAACAAGCGGAATCAAATATAGGAGCAAAGAGGTCCTTCTGCTGTTGTACAGAGCCCTAGTGAGACCACACCTGGAGTATTGTGTGCAGTTTTCGTCCCCTAATTTGAGGAAGGACATTCTTGCTATTGAGGGAGTGCAGCGTCGGTTTACAAGGTTAATTCCCGGGATGGCGGGACTGTCATATGCTGAGAGAATGGAGCAGCTGGGCTTGTACACTCTGGAGTTTAGAAGGATGAGAGGAGATCTCATTGAAACATATAAGAATGTTAAGGGCTTGCACACACTAGAGGCAGGAAACATGTTCCTGATGTTGGGGGAGTCCAGAACCAGGGGCCACAGTGGAAGAATAAGGAGTAAGCCATTTAGAACGGAGACGAGGAAACACTTTTTCTCACAGAGAGTGGAGAGTCTGTGGAATTCTCTGCCTCAGAGGGCAGTGGAGGCAGGCTCTCTGGATGCTTTCAAGAGAGAGCTAGATAGGGCTCTTAAAAATTGCGGAGTCGGGGGATATGGGGAGAAGGCAGGAACGGGGTACTGATTGGGGATGATTAGCCATGGTCATATTGAATAGTGGTGCTCGCTCGAAGGGCCAAATGGCCTACTCCTGCACCTATTGTCTATTGTCTTTTGTCTATTGCCAAAGAACTGCAGATGCTGGTTTATACCAGTTATACCAGCTGCTCTATATAGACACAATGTGCTGGAGTAACTCAATGGGTCAGGCGGCACCTCGGGTTTTCTTCATAATGCTGCATAATGCTTTTAGTCTGAAGAAAGGTCTTGTCCCGAAACGTCACCCATTCCTTCTCTCTAAAGATGCTGCCTGTCCTGCTGAGTTACTCCAGCTTTTTTTTGTCTATCTTCGGTTTAAACCAGCATCTGCAGTTCCTTCTTTCACATTTAATCAGACTTTGTTGGACTTAATTGTTATAATCTTGCACTGAATGTTGTACCCTTTATCTTTTTATCTGTGCACAGTGGACAGCTTAGATTGTATTCATGTACAGTCTTTTCTTTGACTGGATAGCACGCAAATAAAAGCTTTCAACTGTACTTTGGTACATGTGACAATAATAAACTAAACTAAAAAATGAAGAAAGGAAATGGCTCACCTGTCTGATATCATTCCAGAACTACCGGATCCTATCAACACCCCCACGAAGTACAATGATGCAGCAAATGGCTCTTTCCAATCATCATTACACACCAAGTCCCACTGAAATAGAAAAACACACATACAAATGTCTAATTGTATGGTCCTAAGCAATGTTGCAGCAATAATTGATTATTTAAAACAATTATTTTTACATTCTGAAACACACAATTGTTTGATATTAAATTTCTTTCAGGGTGGCACGGTTGGTCAGCGACAGAGTTGCTGCCTTACCGTGCCAGAGACCCAGGTACGATCCTGACTATGGGTGCTTGTACTTTCTTCCCGTGACCTGCGTGGGTTTTCTCCGGGATCTCTGGATTCCTCCCACACTCCAAAGACGTCCTGTTTTGTAGGTTAATTGATGGGGTATAATTGTAAATTGTCCCTAGATTAGTGATAATGTGTGGGGATCGCTGGTCGGCGCGGACTCAGTGGGCCGAAGGGCCTGTTTCCACACTGTATCTCTAAACTAAACTGAACTAAACTAAAGGTTCATGAGAATAAGACTACCTAAGTTGGACTCATGCATTGCAACAGGCTTATTGCACACCAATGCTTCTCCTTCCTTTGGACACTGAGCGCTATGCTCTCAGGTTGCATCACAACTTGGTTTGGGAACAGCTCTGCCCAAGCACACAAGACATTGCAAACAGATCAGATATACCATAGTTGTAGATGTGGCTCAGTTCATCACACAGACCAGACTCCCCACCATTGACTCCATCCACACTTCCCGTTGCCTTGGAAAAGCAACCATCATAATCAGAGACTTGTCCCATCCTGGTCATTCTTTCTTCTCCCTGCTCCCATCCGGCAGAGGGTACAGAAGCTTGAAAGTGCACACCACCAGTCTCAGGAACAGCTTCTTCCCCTCTGCTATCAGGTTTCTGGTCTTTCCATTCCATAAGCTGGACTTTGTCTATCGAACTGTTGGCACTACTATATTCTGCTCTCTGTATCTTCCCCTTTGCCTAACTATTGCACTTGAGTTTGAACTGATTGTATCTGTGTATGGCATATGTGATCTGTTTGAATAACGGGTAGGCCATTTAGGGACGGGGTACTGATTTTAGATAATCAGCCATGATCATATTGAATGGCGGTGCTGGCTCAGAGGGCTGAACAGCCTACTTCTGCACCTATTTTCTGTTTCGATGATAAAATGTAAAACAAACCTTTTTACTGTACTTCAGCACCCATGACAATAAACCTAAACCTTTACAATTGGTCTGTACCACACACAAGCTTCTTTTCACTTTACTTTCATCCAATACCAACTGCAGATCCTTCCTTTTTAATTCATCTCCTCATCTTGGTTTTCCTTCAATGGATTTATGCTCATTGGTTTGATGGACTTGGGCGGCAGAGTGGTGCAGTGGTAGAGTTGCTGCCTTACAGTGCCAAAGACCCGGGTTGAATACTGATTACGGGTGCTGTCTGTATGGAATTTGTACGTTCTCACTATGACCATGTGGGTTTTCTCTGGGCGCTCTGGTTTCCTCCCACATTCCAAAGATGTAAAGGTTTGGAGGTTAATTGGCTTTTGTAAAACATGTAAATAGTCCCTAGTGTGTAGGATTGTGCCAGTGTGCAGGGATTGCCGGTCGGTGCGGACTCTTCTTCTTATTGAGTCCACACATAAGATTCGATGTTGTTCAGCCAGAGCTGAACCCACTTCTTGGCATCTGCATACAATCGTGTCTGTCTTGCACTTCTTTTGCGTGGTGGTGGAAAGATTGGTGAAAACAAGGCAGCGACGTGAACGCTCTTTCCTTGACCCTAGTGCGGATTTGGTGGGCCGAAAGGCCTGTTTCCGCGCTGTATCTCTCAAGTCTAAAGGCAGGACTGACCGACCCTTTGGGCTTAGACACAAAAACCTGCAGTAAATCAGCGGGTTAGGCAGCACCTCTGGAAAAAACAGACAGATGCGCCTTGGATCGGAACATTTCCTCAGACTCAAAACCTTTCCCAGTCTGGGGAAGAGTCCCAACCCAAGGTGTCACCAGCCCAGGTTCTCGAGATGCTGCCTGACCCATTGAGTTACTCCAGCATTTTGCATCCACCTTTGGTATGAGCCAGCATCTGCCAATTTTTGTTGTTGTAGCCCTTTGGGTTTGTGGGGTTACGTTCATTTCAACCTAAAGATTGACTATTGAAATTGATGTCAGTACTTTCACTTACCAGATGCACTTATGCATGTTGGGCCCAGTGCAGTGTCAACAGATAGCTTGCATTGCGCTCTTCATATATCTTGTTCAAATTTCTACCACAGATATCATAATCATAATCATATTTGTAATTTCTTAACCAAGTATGTTTTGCAACATACGAGGAATTTGATTTGCGATTATAGAGACTATTAAGAATGGACTAACACTGTACAGACAGTACCCATAGTCAGGATAGAGCGCAGTTCTCTGGCGCTGTAAGGCTATGCCACCGTGCTGCCCTGTGCCCTGGGGAGCCGCGCTGGCCGAACATTACCGCGCCTCTGAGGAACAGAACGACGACCGAAGACCGGAATGCCCCCCGGTAGGCCCGACTCGCCCCACAGTCTTCCCAGGGGACTGAGGTGAAGCCTGGCGGTGAGGCCTGTCTGGGCCGAAGGAGCCTCTTTTTTTTTTCTATGACCCAGTAGCGGCAGCGGGTGCCTCAGCGGTAGTGGGGCCTTGGCAGCGGCGGGAACTGAAAGCCCTATGATCTTTGGCGGGAACCTCGGTGGTAACGTGGTCCTCAATTTTCAAGTTTGTTTTAAGCTCTGTAAAGTATGTGCAGTCTACTCTCCACTTTTAACAATCCGCACTTCCCAATAATCAGTCTCACGATTCCTTGCTTTCATACCTCTGTCCAATCATTAGACCAGACCTCCACTTAGTACTCCAGATGGCATCGCACTAGGGCTAGAGCCAGGATTGAAGTGAGACATCTCCAATCTCGTACTCAAGCCTTCTTGTAACTCATAGGGTCAGACAGCATCATTGTTGGAATTGAATGGATGACATTTCTAGTTGGGACCCTTCTTCATACTGATATAAGTTTTAGTTTAGTTTCGAGAAACAGAGGAAACAGGCCTTTTGGCACACTGAGTCCACGCGACCAGCGATCATCTGTATACTAGTTCTATGGGACAGGCAGCATCTCTGGAGAGAAGGAATAGAGATAATTATTTCTCTCCAGAGATGCTGCCTGTCCTGCTGAGTTTGTATCTATCTTCAGATTAAACCAGCATCTGCAGTTCCTTCCTACACACTAGTTATATCCTACACCCTTGGGACAATTTACAGAAGCCAATTAACCTACAAACTTGCACATCTTTGAAATGTGGGAGGAAACTGCAGCATCCAGAGTAATCCCACATTGTCACAGGGAGAATGTACATACAGACAACACCCATAGTCAGGATCGAACCTGGGTCTCTGGCGCTGTAAAGCAGCAACTCTACTGCTGCACCACTGTGCCGTCCAACACAAACTGAAGACAAATTGCCTTACAGATATCTTGGTTCTTGGTTTCATGTAACATGACACCACAATTCCTGTACTCAATATACTGACCGATGTGAGATACTGCAGATTTAGCTCTTCGAGCGAAGGGAATCAAGGGATATGGAGAAAAAGCCGGTACTGGTTTGGGATGATCAGCCATGATCATATTGAATGGAGGTGCTGGCTCGAAGGGCCGAATGGCCTAGTCCTGCGCCTGTTTTCTATGTTTCTATATATATTTTTCTATGAAGCACAGAATGCCAGAACATTTTTTCACCACGCTGTCTTTATGTATGGCCACTTTCCTGCAACTACGAATCCCTGTCTCTGTTCTATAACACCCATCCTGGGCCCCACTATTTTGAATGAATGAATGAATACTTTATTGTCACATGTGACAACTCTCATAGTGAAATTATTGCTTCGCATTCCCAAGGTATCCAAATTTGACATTTTCAATCTTGATAATAATTAACCCAATTCTCTGAATTTGATTAATCTTCCAAAGACTCTGACCAAATTCTTGTTGATCTGCCATAGTCACCTCATTGGTCATGTGCCAAATATTACCTAGTCACACTTATAAGGGCCTGTCACACTTAGGCGACTTTTTAGGCGAGTGCCGGAAACTCTGCGCTCGCCTCATGATCGCCTCATGGTCGCCACATGTTCGCTGGTGGTCTCCGGCGAGTCTCCTTCACGGTCGCGAGGAGTTCCCACATTCTGGGAACTAGTCGCGGCCTCAGTAAGGTTGCGGCAAATTTTTCAACATGTTGAAAACTTTTCTGCGACCAACAATTGGTCGCCATGGAGAAAATCGATAATCCTGTAGTTGTAGGTGCAGTTGTAGTGGGGTCGCCATGTGGTTATGGGTAGTCGAGTTAGTCGTTGGTAGTTTTAGTTTATCGCCTTTGCTGGCCAGGCATTTTCATTGGCTCATTAGAAAATACGTAGGCATGAGTTTTCACAACCAAGGATAACCGAGCGGTAATGTTAAATGCCCGCCAACCTTCACTGTGTATCTCTGGCTTATTAAAAGTTGTCTGACTTCTTAAAAGTGTCCCCCACCCTTCTCCCCTCCCCCCACCCCTCTTCCCTCTTTTAAAATACTTACCGTACAATGTGCTAGCCGTCTTAACCTTCCTGTTCATTGCGGTGTGTGTCTGTATCACCTTGGCTTTGCACCGTGTGAATTTCAGACAGACCTCCCCCACTTTCCCTGGCCCCTGTCATTGCGATGTGTTTGTGTGTGTGTGTGTGTGTGTGTTCCACTCTGACAGTCACAGTTCAGATCCCGGTTTTTCAGGCGAGTGCCGCAAACTTGACAGTCGGCTGCAGTCCGCTGAAAAATCGCCTAAGTGGGGCTGGCCCTTTAAGAAGTCCTTTGCAACATTTTAAGTTATAGTTGAAATACAAATTAGTATTACTTGAACCTGTCGTCAATGAGTCACGTGGGAAGACATTTCTTCTCATTTCAGCCCTAAATGGCCTTCCCTTTTATTCAAACTACAGTTCACTGGTATGGAAACATCTTTCTGTAAAGAGAAACAAATTCAGAGCCGATGGGGCGGCACAGTAGCGCAGCGGTGGAGTTGCTGCCTTACAGCGTCACAGACCCGGGTTCGACTATAACTATGGAGTTTGTACTTTCTCCCCGTGACCGCGTGCTCTGGTATCCTCCCACATTCCGAAGACGTACAGGTTTGTAGCTTAATTGGCTTTGGTAAAATTGTAAAATTGTCCCTTGTGTGTAGGATGGTGCTAGTGTATGGGATGATCGCTGGTAAGGACGGACTTTGGGCAAAAAGGCCTGTTTCCACTCTGTACTATTGTCCATCTCTAAAGTGCCAAGTGCTGAAGTTCAAATTAGTGACGTTTATAGAAACAAAGCAGAGGTAGATAATACCTAGTCCAAAGATAGGACAGGTTTGGAGGGATATGGACCAAACGTGGGCGTTGGACATATACTTGGGACATGTTGGCCATTGTGGGCAACGTATAAACTCCGTACAAACAGCACCCGTAGTCAGGATTGAACCCAGGTCTCTGGTACTGTAACGCAGCAACTCTACCGCTGTGCCATCGTGCCACCCAATTCTTTTCTAACAGCCAATGCAGTAGAGTATTATTAGGCAGGTACATGGATAGGACAGGTTTGGGGGGGAATGGACCAAGAGCGGGCTGGTGGGACAAGTGTAGATGGGACATGTTGGCCGGTGTGGGCGATGTATTCCATAATGTATCTCTCTATGATTATGTGCCTTACAGCAAATGGAATTGGAAATAATTAATGATATATATTGAAAATTGGATATATCTATATATATATAAAACTCTTGGTCTAGTATATATTAAAAACAGAGTGGGAATAAATAAACTGTTCCCAGTTTGACAGACTAAGGGACATGAACTCCCTTATCATACTTTTCATATTCTATATCCATGATTTCGAAGGCTTCAAATGTCATATATCCAAGATGACTGATGACATACACAAATTAGGAATATGAGTACAGAGGAGAGGCAGATAGGTTACAAATTGCCTAATTCTGGTCCTTTGACTTATGAATTCACGGGTAGCATGATGGCGCAGCGGTATATTTGCTGCCTTTCAGCGCCTTCAGCGCCAGAGGAGCGGATTCGATCCCGACTATGGGTGCTACATGTATAGAATTTGTACGTTCTCCCCGTGACCACATGGGTGTTCTCCGAGAACGGTTTAATCTCACATTCCAAAGACTCCTGTCTTACTATAGGTTATTGCAGCCGCATCAGCCCATCCTAATTTCTGGCATTATCTCACCACACCATAATTTGTATGCGCTTTGCCTTATTTCCCTCCTCTTGGCACTCATTCAAATCGCCATTAACATTTCTGATACAATCAGCCCAGGTCTTTGTCTCTGCATTTGTCCCTCACAAACACAAGCTGCCGTCACCGATATGAATCAATTCTCTCTGCACAGTTTATATACATAATTTTCAACATACATAATAATCCACCATTTTGGGCAGCACAGTGGCACAGCAGTAGAGTAGCTGCCTTACGGCACCAGAGACCCAGGTCCAATCCTGACTAAGGGTGCTGTCTGTACGGAGTTTGTACGTTCTCCCTGTGACCTGTGTGGGTTTTCTGAGGGTGCTCCAGTTTCCTCCCACACTACAAAGGCGTGCAGGTTTGTAGATTAATTGGCTTGGTATAATTGTATATTGTCCCTGGTGTGTGCAGGATAGTGTTAATGTTCTGGGATCGCTCGTCGGTGGGCTGACTGGCTTGTTTCCACTCTGTATCTCCAAACTAAATTAAATTTGACTAAACAAAACTAAAACTGGTTAAAATCCCTTCCCATCTTGAAGGGATTGGTGAAAGGTTGACTGCAGACAGAAACAAAGAGAGAGAGTCAAGAGAGAGAGAGAGAGTCAATTTAATTGTCATTTGGACCCCTAGAGGTCCAAACGAAATGCCGTTTCTGCAGCCATACATTACACACAAATAGACCCAGACACAACATAATTACATTTTACATAAACATCCATCACATAGCTGTGATGGAAGGCCAAAAAAAACTTATCTCTCCACTGCACTCTCCCCCCCCCGATGTCAGAGTCAAAGTCAAAGCCCCCGGCTGGCGATGGCGATTGTCCCGCGGCCATTGAAGCCATGCCGGGTGGTGCGAGGTCGCACACCGGGTCTTGGTGTTGGAGCCCCCGGCGTGCGCTCGTAAAGTCCCGCGGCCGTTCCAGCCGCGCGGGGCAATGGTGTTAGGCCCCGCTCCAGGAGCTCTTCGAACCCGCACTCGGGTGGGAGAATTCGCCGTTGCAGAAGCCCCGAAAAGCGGGTCTCTCTCCAGGGAGCCGCGGGCTCCCGGCACCGCTGTCCGTAGACCCGCAGCAGCAGCCTCCGACTCAGCAGCAGCAGCAGCAGCGGCAACGCTCCTCCACCGCTCCGGACTCGGCCAGCCCCGCGACGGCGACGGTGAGTAGCACCAGAGTCCCCGGCTTCTCCTGTTGGAGGCCGCTCCTCGTTGCGGCCTCAACGACAATGGAAACCCGACGAGAAAAGGTCGGGTCTCCAGTGCAGGGAGAGATTTAAAAAAGTTTCCCCCCCCTCCCACCCCACCCCCACCCCCCCCACACACACACCCCAACAAAAAATAACAAAAACTACATTAAAACACAGACAGAAAATAATAAAAACGCGGACAGACTGCAGAGGCCGCTGCTGGCCAGAGCCGCGCCGCCTACCGTCAGGGCCAAGTGTTAAAGTTCGAATTTCTGATGTTTATGGAAACAAAGCAAAGATAGATTATACCTAGTTCAATACCGATTGAGAGAAAGGATTATTGTTTTTTTGAGATAATTAATAACAAATGCACCAATGCTGGAACTCCAAATCATAAGCATAAACTCTTGGAAATACATGCGTACAATACAAAACTCCGTACATGCAGCGCCCGTAGTCGGGATCGAACCCACTCCTCTGGCGCTGAAATGGGCAAGAGAAACAAACAGATCTAAACAAAATTATCTCAGTTGGAGATCATTTGTGAGAAAAACGTTCTCTCAACCCCATTCTTCTGCCTTCTCCCCATAACCCCTGACATCCTTACTAATCAATAAGTGTTCTGGCCTTTTCCTATCTCCAGTTACAGTTTAGTTTATTGTCATGTGTACCAAGGTATAGTGAAAAGTTTTGGTTGCGTGCTATCCAGTCAGCAGAAAGATCAGCCATAATTGAAAGGCGGAATAGACTTGATGGGCCGAATGGCCTAATTCCGCTGCAATCAATTATGAATTTACCAGAACAATTTGGGGCCGGCAATAGATGACCAAGGAAGGCTGGAGACATAAAGGCCCATTCTTGACTGGGGAAGATGGACTTCCTTCCTACACACCCACATCTACCTTCACCACCCTGTCTCTGGCAAGAAATTCATCCCTTTCTTGCAGTTTCTCCATGTCCACCACATCTGCTGTCAAAATGGCATTCAATTCAAAGACACGGAGATGTCTGCCTTATAGTCACTTTCTTTCTTGGGCCACATGTCCAGTCTACATTTGTCTCATTATCCTCATCCCCCTTTCCCCCCTCATTTATCTTCCCACCTATACCCCTCCCTCTTGCTTTACATTTCACTTCTCTCTCTCTTAATAGCCATACAGTCATTATCATAAAGTCTTACAGTGTAGAAATTGGCCCTCCAGTCCAACTTGTCCACACCAGCCAACATGTCCCATCTAACGTCCCATTTTGCTGCGTTTGGCCCATATCCGTCCAAACCTGTCCTATCCATGTCATAAAGTGATACAGTGTAGAAAGAGGGCCTACGGCCCAGCTCGCCCACACCGGCCAACAGTATCCCAGCTATACTAGTCCCACTTGCTTGCGATTGGTCCATATCCCTCCAAACTTTTTCTGTCCATATACCTGTCTAACTGTGTCTTAAAAGATGGGATAGTCCCAGCCTCAACTACCTCCTCTGGTAGCCTGTCCCATACACCCACCATCCTGACGCAAGAAGGAAAGGAGGCCGACCAAAACTCACATGGAAGCGAACATTCCAGAAGTATTTGCAAGCCCGGGACGCAAGCCTAACGAGGGTGAAAGACGCCGCACATAACCAAACAGGATGGCGAAAGCTTGCTGCCCAATGCACTCAACAGTGTGGGAGGAACTAAGTCTATGTAAGTCTACTCAACCTCTCCCAAAAGCTCACACCCTCTAGTCCTGGCAGCATTCTTGTAAATATTTTCTGAACCCTTTCAAGCTTGACAATATCTTTCCTATAATACGGTGCCCAGAACTGAAGACAATATTCTAAGTGCGGTCTCACCAATGTCTTATGCAACTGCAACATGACCTCCCAATTTCTATACTCAATACAGATCAGGCCCAGGAGATTTATCTACCTTTAAACATGACAGTCCCTTCAGTATTTCTTCAAAAGTAACCGTGACTGCTCTCAAACCACTTCCAGTGACTGCTCCAATTTTCTCTGTCCCACTGTCTTTCTCCTTGGTAAATACAGAGGAGGAATATTCATTTAGGACCTTGCACATCTCCTGTGGTTCCACACAGAGGTGATCACTTTGATTCAATAGACAATAGACAGTAGGTGCAGGAGTAGGCCATTCGGCCCTTCGAGCCAGCACTGCCATTCAATTTGATCATGGCTGATCATCTTCAATCAGTACCCTGTTCCTGCCTTCTCCCCATATCCCCTGACTCCGCTATTTTTAAGAGCCATGAGAGGTCCCACTCTCTCTGTAGTTACCATTTTCCTCTTTCTATGCATATAAAACTAAAAGTATCATCTTGTTTGGCTGTTTGTGAGATCAAGGAACTATGCAAAAATGGTAGACAATAACGCAAATATTTTTGCAGATCCTTACTCAGCTTTTTCCCGTGGTTGTATCAAGTTCTTCACATTTGATGATATTTAAAGTTTAAAAAAAGCCAACTTTGAAAATAATAACTGCCTGTGAGAGTGAGACTTTTCTAGCAGCTTTCAGTGATAATGTCACAATGCCATATCACAGTCATCCAATCACAATGGGATCTCATTACACAAGCTGCCGTGAAGATTCCGAAAACCGAAAATGACATCATAATGGGATCTCGGCTGCTCTCTGCTGCTGATCTCTGTTGTAAGGAGGGGGACATAGTGGGGGAGATTTCATAGATTTAAAGTGACATTTAAAAGTTGGATTTCTGCAAATCTGGACTGGCAGTTGAGCAGTTATGACATCACAATGTCCTACCGGCTACAATGTTTCTATCCCAGAACACTGAGTCCTTCACAGCAAATGTCCTTCAGGGAAAGAATATGCCAGCCTAACCCAGCACAGCAAAGTTTAATTATTAGATTTGGATACCAAAAGATGGTTTGTAGGTGGCACCTACACCAGATTAAATCTTAGTGCAATTGTTTTTTTTTTGTTTAAAATCACCTGCACAGTTGGGCGCTTTGGGTGAGTGGTGGAATATTGAATTGGGGGAAATGGTTGTGTTGGGGGAACGGGTGAGTGGTGAAATCTTACATTGGGGAATGGGTTGTCTTGGGGGACCAGGCCTCTCGTGTGACAGGGACCCAACAGGTGAGTGGTGAAATCTTATGTTGGGGAACGGGTTGCGTTGGGGGACCAGGCCTCCCGTGGGAGCTATGGGTGAGTGGTGGATTATTGCGTTGGGGGAACGGGTTTACGTTGGGGGAATGGGTGAGTGGTGAAAACGTGTTGCATTGGGGGAATGCGTGAGTGGTGGATTATTGCGTTGGGGGAACGGGTTTACGTTGGGGGAATGGGTGAGTGGTGAAAACGTGTTGCATTGGGGGAATGCGTGAGTGGTGGATTATTGAGTTGGGGGTCGGAGCCTAACAGGTCCCACTTGATCTAGTATCTTTTAAAAGTTGTCATTATATCTGCTTTTACAGCTTCCTCTGGCGGCTCAATCCAGATACAGACTACCCAGAGTGAAAAGGTTGTCCCTGAGGTCCCTCGTAGATATCTCCGCTTTCTCTTTGAGCATATTTGCTCTAGTGTATTAATAAAATCTTTTGGGATTGTCCTTAATGCTATCCGACGGAGCTATCTCCTGGCCTTTTTTTGCCCTTCTGATTTCCTTTTTTAGTTTACTCCTTAGTTTCCAAAACTCCTCCAGGGATGCACTTGATCCCAGCTGCCTAAACTTGCCCATGCATCTTTCTTGTTTTTTACTAAAGTCTCAATTTCCCTTGTCAGCCCAACTTCCTTACGTTTGTCTGCCTTGTCCTTCACTGTAACTGGGACGTGCACACCCTGAGCTTTCTTTGGTACACTTTTAAAAACATCCCACTTGGCTGATGTTCCTTTCCCCTCCAATAACCTGCTACAGTCAACCTTCCCTCATAGCTTCAAAGTCAGCCTTACCTCTGTTGAGCAATTTAACACATGGAACCTCTCCATCCCTATGCATAACCATCTTAAACCTAATCGAACTGTGGTCACTTGTCCCAAAAGGCTCATCCACACACACTTCATTAACTTGCCTTTCCCAATTTCCCAATATTAGATCCAGCATTGCCCTCTCACATGTGGGGGCCTTAACGAACTGCATAACAAAACTCTCCTGGACACTTTTGGGGAATTGCACCCCATCTGAACCCATCACGCTGTGGCGGGGACTGGCAAGAATCCAGCCAAAAACTAGTCGGACACAAGACGTGTTTATTCTTCTGCATACAGCTCCCTACTCCTCAGCTGACACGGGCGTTGCCTGGCCTTAAATACCAACTCAGATACCGACCCAGTGACTCGCCCCATTCCCACCAGACTGCGCCCTCTAGAGCCGATTGTTCGTCATGACCTTGGGTTGCTATCAGGTGCCGCCACATGACCCCCCCCCCAGAACCAGAGGCACCGAACCGCACAGGGCGTTGCACGAGGCGGCTCGAATGCGTAGATACAATCCCATGCCCCGGGGGCTTGCTCGGTTCGGAAGAATCTCCGGGAGCCCAGGACGGCGGACGCCCACGACGGGGAGGTTGAGCCACATGGACTGGCTCGCTCAGGCCCAAGTGAGCCGCTTTCAAATGAGCCACAGACACCGTTTCACGCCGACCTCCCATGTCCAAATCAAATGTAGTAGGCCCGTGCTGCAGCACGCGAAAGGGACCTTCATACGGGCGCTGCAAGGGTGATTTTGAGTCACGGCGAAGAAAAACGTACGGGCAGCCCATCAGTGGCTGCGGCACGTGGGAAGGGGCCACTCCATGATGCGATGTTGCGATGGGATATAGGGCGCCGACCCTCTCCCGCAAGTGGATCAGCACCGCTGACGGGGGTTCCTGGGACCCATCAGCAGCAGGGACCAAATCCCCCGGGACGGTGAGCGGAGCACCATATACCAACTCCGCAGAGAACATTGACAGATCCTCCTTGGGGGCAGTCTGAATCCCCAACAGGACCCATGACAACTCGTCCATTCACCAAGGGCCTGCGAAACACTAAGGGGCAGAAAACGCTGGTGGGTGTTGTGTACAGGCCACCTAACAGTAGTAGTGAAGTTGGAGATGGTATCAAACAGGAAATTAGAAATGCGTGCGACAAAGGCAAAACAGTTATAATGGGTGACTTCAATCTACATATAGATTGGGTGAATCAAATTGGCAGGGATGCTGACGAAGAAGATTTCTTGGAATGTATGCGGGATAGTTATCTAAATCAACATGTAGAGGAACCAACGAGAGAGCAGGCTATTCTAAACTGGGTATTGAGTAATGAGGAAGGGTTAGTTAGCAGTCTTATTGTACGTGCCCCCTTGGGCAAGAGTGACCATAATATGGTTGAGTTCTTCATTAGGATGGAGTGTGACATTGTTAATTCAGAAACAATGGTTCTGAACTTAAAGAAAGGTAACTTTGAGGGTATGAGACGTGAATTGGCCAAGATTGACCGGCAATTAATTCTAAAAGGGTTGATGGTGGATATGCAGTGGAAGACATTTAAAGACTGCATGGATGAACTACAAAAATTGTTCATCCCAGTTTGGCAAAAGAATAAATCAGGGAAAGTAGTACATCCGTGGATAACAAGGGAAATCAGGGATAGTATCATAGCGAAGGATGATGCGTACAAAGGGTACAACGATGATGCGTACAACTACAAACGGTAGGCAGCGCGACTCTCGTCAGCAGCGGCCTCTGCAGCCCGTCCGGGTTTTTATTATTTTTTGTCTATGTTTCTATGTAGTTTTTGTTATTTTTTGTTGGGGTGTGTGTGTCGGGGGGGGGGGGGGGGGGGGGGGGGGGGGGGGGGGGGGGGGGTGGTGGGGTGGGAGGGAGGGGGTAACTTTTTAAATCTTTCCCTGCACGGGGAGACCCGACCTTTTTCTTGTCGGGTCTCCGTTGTCGTTGGGGCTGTAACGAGGAGCGGCCTCCAACAGGAGAAGACCGGGGACTCTGGGGCCGACGACTCACCTCACCATCGTGGAGCTGGCCGAGTCCAGAGCGGGTGGAGCGGTGGTGGAGAGCGCTGCTGCTGCTGCGGCCTGACCTCCGGAGATTCGGAGGCTGCAACTGCGCGTCTGGCGGACGGCGGCACCGGGAGCCCGCGGGTCCCTGGAGGGAGACCGCTTTTCAGGGCTCTTGCAACGGCCACTTCTCCCGCCCGAGTTGCGGGGTCGAAGAGCTCCTGGAGCGGGGCCTGACATCACCGCCCCGCGCGGCTTGGAATGGCTGCGGGACTCTGCGAGCGCACGCCGGGTGCTCTAACACCAAGACCCGGTGTGCGACCTCGCACCACCCGGCGTGACTTTAATGGCTGCGGGACAATCGCCATCGCCAGCCGGGGGCTTTGACTTTGATTCTGACATGGGGGGGGGGGGGGGGGAAGTGCAGTGGAGAGATAAGTTTTTTTGGCCTTCCATCACAGCGATGTGATGGATGTTTATGTAAATTATGTTGTGTCTTGGGTCTATTTGTTTGTAATGTATGGCTGCAGAAACGGCATTTCGTTTGAACCTCAAGGGGTCCAAATGACAATTAAATTGAATCTTGTATCTTGAATCTTGAATCTTGAAATTAGCCAGAAAAAGCAGCATACCGGAGGACTGGGAGAAATTCAGAGACCAGCAGAGGAGGACAAAGGACTTAATTAGGAAAGGAAAAATAGATTATGAAAGAAAACTGGCAGGGAACATAAAAACTGACTGCAAAAGTTTTTATAGATATGTGAAAAGAAAGAGATTAGTTAAAACAAATGTAGGTCCCTTGCAGTCAGAAACAGGTGAGTTGATCATGGGGAACAAGGATATGGCGGACCAATTGAATAACTACTTTGGTTCCGTCTTCACTAAGGAAGACATAAATAATTTGCCGGAAATAGCAGGGGACCGCGTGCGGGTCAAAGGAGTTGGAGGAATTGAGTGAAATCCAGGTTAGCCGGGAAGTGGTGTTGGGTAAATTGAAGGGATTAAAGGCCGATAAATCCCCAGGGCCAGATAGGCTGCATCCCAGAGTACTTAAGGAAGTAGCTCCAGAAATAGTGGATGCATTAGTAATAATCTTTCAAAACTCTTTAGATTCTGGAGTAGTCCCTGAGGATTGGCGGGTAGCAAACGTAACCCCACTTTTTAAGAAGGAAGGGAGAGAGAAAACGGGGAATTACAGACCAGTTAGTCTAACATCGGTAGTGGGGAAACTGCTAGAGTCAGTTATTAAAGATGGGATAGCAGCACATTTGGAAAGTGGTGAAATCATTGGACAAAGTCAGCATGGATTTACGAAAGGTATATCATGTCTGACGAATCTTATAGAATTTTTCGAGGATGTAACTAGTAGCGTGGATAGGGGAGAACCAGTGGATGTGGTGTATCTGGACTTCCAGAAGGCTTTCGACAAGGTCCCACATAAGAGATTAGTATACAAACTTAAAGTACACGGCATTGGGGGTTCAGTATTGATGTGGATAGAGAACTGGCTGGCAAACAGGAAGCAAAGAGTAGGAGTAAACGGGTCCTTTTCACAATGGCAGGCAGTGACTGGTGGGGTACTGCAAGGCTCAGTGCTGGGACCCCAGCTATTTACAATATATATTAATGATCTGGATGAGGGAATTGAAGGCAATATCTCCAAGTTTGCGGATGACACTAAGCTGGGGGGCAGTGTTAGCTGTGAGGAGGATGCTAGGAGACTGCAAGGTGACTTGGATAGGCTGGGTGAGTGGGCAAATGTTTGGCAGATGCAGTATAATGTGGATAAATGTGAGGTTATCCATTTTGGTGGCAAAAACAGGAAAGCAGACTATTATCTAAATGGTGGCCGACTAGGAAAAGGGGAGATGCAGCGAGACCTGGGTGTCATGGTACACCAGTCATTGAAAGTAGGCATGCAGGTGCAGCAGGCAGTGAAGAAAGCAAATGGTATGTTAGCTTTCATAGCAAAAGGATTTGAGTATAGGAGCAGGGAGGTTCTACTGCAGTTGTACAGGGTCTTGGTGAGACCACACCTGGAGTATTGCGTACAGTTTTGGTCTCCAAATCTGAGGAAGGACATTATTGCCATAGAGGGAGTGCAGAGAATGTTCACCAGACTGATTCCTGGGATGTCAGGACTGTCTTATGAAGAAAGACTGGATAGACTTGGTTTATACTCTCTAGAATTTAGGAGATTGCGAGGGGATCTTATAGAAACTTACAAAATTCTTAAGGGGTTGGACAGGCTAGATGCAGGAAGATTTCTCCCGATGTTGGGGAAGTCCAGGACAAGGGGTCACAGCTTAAGGATAAGGGGGAAATCCTTTAAAACCGAGATGAGAAGAACTTTTTTCACACAGAGAGTGGTGAGTCTCTGGAACTCTCTGCCGCAGAGGGTAGTCGAGGCCAGTTCATTGGCTATATTTAAGAGGGAGTTAGATGTGGCCCTTGTGGCTAAGGGGATCAGAGGGTATGGAGAGAAGGCAGGTACGGGATACTGAGTTGGATGATCAGCCATGATAATATTGAATGGCGGTGCAGGCTCGAAGGGCCGAATGGCCTACTCCTGCACCTAATTTCTATGTTTCTATGTTTCTATGTGAGACGAGCCTTCAGGGCAGCCTTCAGACAGCAGTGGAACTGCTCCACCAACCCATTTGATTGGGGATGGCACGCTGTCGTGTGGTGGAGCTGCGTGCCCAACAGGCAGGCCATGGCGGACCACAACGCTATGATTTTCCCAGTCTATATTGGGAAAGTTTAAATCCCCTACCACAGCAACTTTATTTGACCTGCAGCTGCCTGCAATCCCCAGGCACATTTGTTCTTCTTATTCCCGTTGACTATTCGGGGGTCTATGATACATCCCCAACAATGGCTGCAGGAGGATTGCGACTGGGAAATGAATATTCAGGGTTATACGTCCCATAGAAAGGACAGGCAGGTGGGCGGAGGAGGTGGGGTAGCTCTGTTGGTGAGGGATGTAATTCAGTCCCTTGCGAGGGGTGACATAGCGACTGACAATGTAGCGTCGCTGTGGATAGAAATTAGGAATTGTAAAGGTAAGAAGACACTACTGATTAATACTTATTGTGGATGATCAGCCATGATCACATTGAATGGCGGTGCTGGCTCGAAGGGTTAAATGGCCTACTCCTGCACCTATTGTCTATTGTATAATGGGAGTTATCCACAGGCCCCCAAACAGTAGCCTGGATATAGGTTGCAAGTTGCAGCAGGAGTTAAAGTTGGCATGTAACAAAGGTAATGTCACTGTGGTTATGGGAGATTTCAATATGCAGGTAGTCTGCAAAAATCAGGTTGGTTCTGGACTCCAAGAAAGGGAGTTTATAGAGTGCCTCCGAGATGGATTCCTAAAGCAACTTGTATTGGAGCCGACCAGAGAGAAGGCAATTCTGGACTTAGTGTTATCTAATGAACCAGATTTAATAATGGAACTCAAGGTAAAGGTAAAGGAACCGTTAGGAGGTAATGACCATAACATGATAAGTTTTAATCTGCAATATGAGAGGGAGAAAGTTAAATCAGAAGTGTCAGGGTTGCAGTTGAACAAAGGGGACAATGAAGGCATGAGAGAGGAGCTGGCCAAGGTCAACTGGAAAAAAAGGTCCTAGCAGGAATGGTCAGGTTGGATAGGGTGCCAGACTTTGCGAGAAAGGTCGCCCAGGCCAAAACTCCTCAACTGGCCCGCCGGCTGGGCTTTGTGTGCAGTCCAGCATCATTCACACAGCCAAAGATCTTATAGCGGAGCTCCACTATAAGATCTTTGCACACAGCCACGGCCGAGTAGGTCAACGAATTGCCATCGGGAATTTGTCCCTTATTTTGACCTTTTGCTACCTTATTTGGGGGCAGGAAAGTTGGCAAGGACCAGTTGTTTGTACCTATCAATGCCCTTAGCTCATCTGCCTTACGCGTCAGCCCCCCTGCATTAATATACATGCAGTTTAAACCAACCTCCTTCGTCGCTCTCTGCCTTTCACTTGCCCATTCTGTCCAAAGATCTTATAGCAGAGCTACGATCTACGCTCATTTGACCTTAGGTGAAATCACCCTATTCTTATCTTTCTTCTTCAACGCTGTAAAATATGTATTCAAGTTTAGTTTAGTTCAGTTTAGAGATTCAGCGCGATACAAGCACTTCGGCCCGCCGAGTCTGCACCGGCCAGCGATCACCCCGTACACGAGCACTATCGTACACACTAGGGACAATTTACAATTTTACCGAAGCCAATTAAATTACAAACCCTTTCGAGTGCGGGAGGAAGCCCCACGGGCTCACAGGGAGAACGTATAAACTATGTACAGACAGCACCCGTAGTCAGGATCGAACAGGTTCCTGACGCTGGGAGGCAGCAACTCTACGACTGCGCCACCGTAAATCAATTGCTGCAATTTCTCTCGTGTAAACCTGAACATTTCCAAAAAACCTGCTCCACCACTGAATTCGACGTGGAGTCAAGAGAAAGAACACAATTACAACACTTCCAACTTTCCATCCACTCCTGCAAATAGTCTGAAGAAGGATCCCGACCCAAAACGTTGCATATCCATGTTGCATATCCATGTTCTCCAGTAACACTGCCTGACCCGCTGAGTTACTCCAGCACTTTGTGCTCCCTATTCTTGTCCAACTCCTTACCCTCACATCCTTCCGCCAGCTCTCTCCCGACAAGGTCCGCACACCAAACGTCGCCTGTCCATTCCCCTCCCCGATGCTGCCTCGCCATCTGAGATACTCCAGAATATAAAGATGAAACAAGGAACTGCAGAAGCTGGTTTACCAAGGATAAAGACACAAAGTGCTGGAGTAACTCAGGGGGTCAGGCAGCATCTCTGCAGAACACGGACAAGGGGACGTTTCGGGTGGGGACCTTTCTTCATGCTTCCTCCAGCACTTTGTTCCTCGCTCGCGGGTGACTACTGCCACAAACTCGCTGCCCTCAAACAAACCTCGGAGACGATGGTGGAGGTGTACTGGTCGTGACTGTAATCCCATCCATCCAAACACGGTTCCTCTTCGATCCCGGACACGTTGAGGAGATCTGGGTCTGGAAACACGTCCGAGAGGTTCCTGATCACATCCAAGCGGTAGCGACTGCATTGGCTGTACTGGACTTGTGTTCCTGGCACTAGTGGGATGGTTCTGTTCATCCAGGCTTGGCTGAGGTTGAGATTCCCGGGAATCGAGCAGCGATGCTCTGGGGTATCCCCGACAAAGATGATGCTAAGACCGGCGAAACCGTTGGGAATAACGCTGACAGTCAAGAGCAGGAAGATGAGTTTCTGAGCCGGTCCCCATTCCCCCAGGAAGGCAGTAATTTCATCGTAATCCCGCATGTTAGTTGCAGACGCGGCGCTGACTGAGCCTTGGATCCGGAAGCCTGGAGCGCTTCAACCTTGTGGGTGGACCTGAAGTTGTAGAACAGGATGGTTCCAAAATACTGATTATTTATCCCATTGCACAATTAATGCAACAGGTTCTGGAAACACCATCCGTGCTAAACAGCAACACCTCTCACCCGTGGAGGAATTTGTGGAAGGACATTCTTGCTATTGAGGGAGTGCAACGTAGGTTCACCAGATTAATTCCCAGGATGGCGGGACTGAAATATGGCGAAATAATGGGTCGACTGGGCTTGTATTCACTGGAATTTAGATGGGATGGTATCTTAAAGAACCAAATAGTAGCTACAGAACCAAATAGTAGCAATGTTACAAAATGTTGAGATTTAAAAACTCTAGTCTGCAATTTATCCCATCAGATAAAGCATAAAAATAAGTTTAATTTTACACCTAATTCACTTTCATATCTTCTGTATTAAAAATGTTATGGCCATTTTCATACTCGGAAATTAGCATCTTGTTCCCTATTGCTTTTCCATTGACTTAACACAAAAGCTGTGATCGAGGACAGTCAAAAGCCCATAACTTTCTTAAAAATTAAGAGAACTGAAATAAATTTTCAGTTATTATAGATTGAAGCATTCTGAAACAAATATGAAACAATCTTACTTGGATGACCTGAAATTAAAGCATATAATTAGTTAGTTACCAAACTGTAGCTAATTACAAAATTCAATTACTAGATCTAAACATCTATCCATTTCTTAAGAAAAGATTAACATTTTTAAATAGCCTAAGTGTCCAAATAAGATTCACACAAGAATTCACAATATAACATGATTGTTAAATCTCATTGTCATGAATTTATAGGCCAAATGGAAGGAATTTAATGTTTCATTCCCGTAAATTAATGGCCATTTTAATCATCTTGCGAGTGGGTTTTTGTGGAACGTGATTGATTGGAACGTTGCGGTTTGCAGTGCATTTGAACCCCATATCGACAGGAAAAACACTGCTGGTTCGTATGGGGCCAAAATCACATTTTCGCCAATGAAATTTTGATTAAAGTCATCCTAAGAAGCAAGTTTATGTGTAAAATAGACGACTGACCTTATGTTTTGTCCCTTACGTGAGATCCGTCCCGTTGTCGGCGTTGACGGCGTTAGATGTCGCTTTTTTACTTTACTCCAGCGATTAAATTGTCCCGCGATTTTTTTTTAAAAACTTCCGAGAACGCAAGTCGGAACAATTTTTCAACATCAGCTAGCAGCCCAAGAAAAATATATCTCAGACAGGCAGGAGAAAATAGCATTTTAATCCTGCCGCCCCCCCCCCCCACAAAGGCGCCAAAGTCGCGCACACGGCCAGTGGCAGAACTGCAGCGCCGCTGAAGGTAAGTATTGTAACTTACCTAAATATAGAATTCTTAATATGCTGTGGGCCTAGAAATACATTTTCATGGCCCATGTAACGGAACTACATGACATTTTCCACAGATTTAGATTAAATATAATTGAGAAGGATGTCATAACTCGTCAGTGCCAAAAGCTGCACATTAATTAATTAAACTAATTAGAACATGAGATCGGGAAAGTAAGCGCCATCTAGTGGCCAATGCCCATATTACACCATGGGCAACCTATTTCCGAGTTGCAGTCCATTTAAACTATATATTATTATACCTTTATATGACTTGTAAATATGACTGTAATCATATATAATTATATTATATAAAAATAATACGATGAATATAATTGTGAGTGTTTTTTGAATGACACTGTCGCAGACATCCTGCTCCTGAACCAGAATAATTAATGGGTGAGGGCAGTTCTTGTGAGTTCCTCCCTTTACTGAACCCCACTGACTGCCAGTGTGCAGAGTGGGGGTCACGGCCATAGTGGGACTGGGGCAGTTCCAGGCTGGGGGACAGTCCTGCAAGGCATCTTCCAGTCACTTTAATAGGAAATTTAATTAAACTGCAGCAGAGGTCCCAGCTTTTAAGGGCTCATGAACCTGCCTAATTAAAGGGTCAGGACAGATTCTCTGGGTTCCCCCATCAGACTGTACTGCTAGACTCAACAACAACTTCATCAACAAGTTCGCTAATGACACAATAGTGGTGGGTCTCATCAGTGACAATGATGAGTCGGCGTACAGGATGGAGGTGGAGCTGCTTACAGGATGGTGCAAATCCCACAACCTCATTCTCAACGTGCGAAAAACTAAGGAGATGGTGGTTGACTTCAGGAGGGCGGGAAAACAACACCATACACCTCTGCACATTGATGGAGCTGATGTGGAAAGGGTCAGCAGCGTGAAGTTCCTAGGACTCCACCTGTCAGATAACCTGACGCCCACGAACAACACCACAGCACTGGTCAAGCAGCGACTACACCCTCTCCGAAGACTACGTAAAGCAGGTCTCCCCACTACACACCTACGAACTTTTTATAGGGGGACAATCGAGAGCACATTAACCTATGGCATCACTTTCTGGTTCGGGAGCTGCAAGGCGTACGAATGGCACCAACTAGACAGGATTGTGACCGCCAGCAGGATTATTGGTGCTCCAATCCCTTTCCTGCTGGACATATACAGGAAGAGATGTATCAGCAGAGCCATATCCATCATCAAAGACCACTACCACCCATTGCATCACATATTCTCCATCTTACCATCTGGGAAGAGGTACAGGAGCATTAGCTGCAAAACCAGCAGGATGCTCCTCAGCTTCTTCCCGCAGGCTATAAGACTGATAAACGGACTTTGCCCCCTGCCAAAGAATCGCAGACCAACCACCAACCTGGACACACTGCAGCAGAGCCACTGTCGTGCCGCTGCCGATCGGAACGCCTGTTGATGTTTAGTAGAGAGTAGAGTGTTTAATTTGTTCATGATATATGTATTTTTATTTCTATTTATTTTTTACTGCACACTGAATGGACACTGGTTGAGCAACGTTTTTTTGTTTCCTCTGGGTATGTGAGTACTCAGGAAAATGACAATAAAGATATACTATTTGCTGAACCCCACTGACTGCCATAGTGGGGCGAGTGGGGGTAACGGCCATTGTGGGACTGGGGCAATGCCAGGCTGGGTGACAGACCTGTAAGAGCCCTGTCTTATTTCTGATGTAAATGTCACATCCTGACCAAGAATCAAATGCTCTGATGTTTACTCGATGAGTATTCATTTTAAGCTACAATGAGCCTATATTTATGTTAGAGATGGTGCCTTTGCAAATGAGGGCTATTACCTTTAACCTAAAATAACCCTAAAAGTGTTGCCTTGTTCGAGTATTTTTAGTGTGTGTGTGTGTCTGTGTATACCTGTCAAACGTGTATCTGTGGATGTGTGGATGTAAGTGTGTATGTATGTGTGGATGGATGTATGTGTGAATGGATGGATGTGTGCATGTATGTGTGGATGTGTGTGTGGATGTATGTGTGTGCATGAATGTTTACATGTATGTGTGCGGATGGATGTGTGGATGTATGTGTGCATGTATGTGTGTGTGCGGATGTATGTGTGCATGTATGTGTGCATGTATGTGTGTGTGTGCATGCATGGAAATGTGCGTACGGATGGATGTGTGTGTGGATGTGTGTATCAAGTCAAGTCAAGTCAAGTCAAGTCAAGTTTATTTGTCACATACACATACGAGATGTGCAGTGAAATGAAAGTGGCAATGCTCGCGGAACAACAAAACAACCAAACAAATTATAAACACAATCATAACACACATATTATTTTACATAATAAATAACAGAAGGAAAAACGTTCTGTACAGTTAGTCCCTGGTGAGAAAGGCGTTTACAGTCCGAATTGCCTCTGGGAAGAAACTCCTTCTCAACCTCTCCGTTCTCACTGCATGGCAACGGAGGCGTTTGCCTGACCGTAGCGGCTGGAACAGTCTGTTGCAGGGGTGGAAGAGGTCTCTCATGATTTTGTTTGCTCTGGAGTTGCACCTCCTGTTGTATAGTTCCTGCAGGGGGGTGAGTGAAGTTCCCATAGTGCGTTTGGCCGAACGCACTACTCTCTGCAGAGCCTTCTTGTCCTTGGCAGAGCAATTCCTGAACCAGATGGTAATGTTCCCGGACAAGATGCTTTCCACCGCCGCTGCGTAGAAGCACTGGAGGATCCTCGGAGACACTCTGAATTTCCTCAATTGCCTGAGGTGGTAAAGGCGCTGCCTTGCCTTACTCACCAGTGCTGAGGCGTGTGATGACCATGTCATATCCTCAGAGATGTGGACTCCCAGATATTTAAAACAGTTCACCCTATCCACAGGATCCCCATTTATACTCAATGGAGTGTACGTCCTCGGATGATGTGCCCTCCTAAAGTCCATGATCAGCTCCTTCGTTTTTTTGATGTTCAAGAGGAGGCTGTTCTCCTGGCACCAGAGTGCTAGATCAGCCACCTCCTCCCGGTAGGCCCTCTCATCATTGTCTGAGATCAGGCCCACCACCACAGTGTCATCAGCAAACTTAATTATTGAATTGGAGCTGAACCTAGCCACACAGTCATGTGTGTACAGGGAGTACAATAGGGGGCTGAGGACGCAACCCTGGGGCGATCCTGTGCTCAGGGTGAGGGATTTCGATGTATTCCCTCCCATCTTGACTACCTGGGGCCTGGCGGTGAGAAAGTCCAGGACCCAGGCACACAGGGAGGTGTTGAGCCCCATTCCAGTAGCTTCCTGGCCAGTCTGGGTGGGGACTATCGTGTTGAAGGCTGAACTGTAGTCTATGAACAGCATCCTCACGTAGCCCCCCTTCTGGCTGTCCAGATGGGAGAGAGCGGTGTGCAAGACCTGGGAGACCGCATCGTCCGTGGACCTGTTCGGACGGTATGCAAACTGCAACTGGTCCATGTTCCGAGGGAGGAAGGCGCAGATGTGATTCTTCACCAGCCTCTCAAAGCATTTCATGACTACCGAGGTAAGGGCCACCGGACGGTAGTCATTCAGGCAGGCTGGGGAGGCATTTTTTGGTACCGGTACAATGATGGATTTTTTGAAGCAGGCAGGGACCACGGACTTGTCCAGGGAGAAGTTGAATAATGTAGTGAGCACTGGAGCTAGCTGCGTTGCACAGGACTTGAGTACTCGCCCCGAGATGCCATCGGGGCCTGCAGCTTTTCTTGTGTTCACCCGTGTCAGTGCCCTCCTCACGTCGTGCTCGGACAGCGAGAATGTGTGCATACTCCTCCCTTCAGCTTCGGTAGCCAGCCCGCTGTCGGTATTGTCAATAGTCGGCAGACCTGGAGTGGTGTTGCCCCTCTCGAAACGAGCGTAGAAGGAGTTCAGGTCGTCAGCTAGGGAGGTGCCGGCACATGCGGGTGAGGGAGGGGTGCTTCGGTAGTTGGTTACAATCCGTAGCCCCTGCCACAGGCTTCTGGTGTCCTGCTGCTCCATCTGTAACTCCATCTTGTCCCTGTACCTTTTCTTTGCGTCCTTCACCGCCCTTCGCATTCGGTAGGACTCTGCCTTGTAGACGTCCATGTTTCCTGATGCCAAGCCCGAGTTGTAGGTAGCGGTACGAGCATTCAAGGCCGCATGAACAGATCTGTCTACCCAGGGTTTTTGGTTCGGGAAGGTGCTTACCCTTACCGTGGGGACATATATACCGTATGTATGTATATGTGGATGGGTGAGCGGACTGTTGCACTGTCATTCACCAGCACGCTATTATCGTAAGTAATTCACTCATTGTTTAAATAATTTCTTCAGTATTCACCAAAGAGAAGGATATTGAATTGTGTGAGGTAAGGGAAACAAGTAGAGTAGCTACGGATACTGAGGATCAAAGGAGAGGAAGTACTGACAGTTTTGAAAAATACAAAAGTGGATAAGTCTCCAGGTCCTGACAGGATATTCCCTAGGACATTGAGGGAAGTTAGTGTAGAAATAACAGGGGCTATGACAGAAATACTTCAAATGTTATTAGAAACGGGAATGGTGCCGGAGGTTGGCATACTGCGCATGTTGTTCCATTGTTTAAAAAAAGTTTTAAGAGTAAACCTAGCAATTATAGACCTGTTAGTTTGACGTCAGTGGTGGACAAATTAATGGAAAGGATACTTAGAGATAATATATATAATCATCTGGATAAACAGGGTCTGATTAGGAACAGTCAACATGGATTTGTGCCTGGAAGGTCATGTTTGACTAATCTTCTTGAATTTTTTGATGAGGTTATTAGGGAAATTGATGAGGGTAAAGCGGTGGACGTTGTCTATATGGACTTCAGTAAGGCCTTTGACAAGGTTCCACATGGAAAGTTGATTAAGAAGGTCAATTGTTGCGTATTGATAGTGGAGTAGCAAGATGGATTCAACAGTAGCTGAATGGGAGATACCAGAGAGTAATGGGGGATGACTGTTTGTCAGGTTGGAGGCCGGTGACTAGTGGGGTGCCTCAGGGATCTGTGTGGGGTCCACTGTTGTTTGTCATATACATCAATGATCTGGATGATGGTGTGGTAAATTGGATTTTTAAGTATGCAGATGATACTAAGATAGGTGGTGTTGTGGATAATGAAATAGATTTTCAAAGTCTACGGAGAGATTTAGGCCATTTCAAAGAGTGGGCTGAAAGGTGGCAGATGGAGTTTAATGCTGATAAGTGTGAGGTGCTACATCTTGGCAGGTCAAATCAAAATAGGACGTACATGGTAAATGGTAGCAAATTGAGGAATGCCGTTGAACAGAGGGATCTAGGAATAACTGTGCATAGTTCCCTGAAGGTGGAATCTCATGTAGATAGGGTGGTAAAGAAAGCTTTTGGTGTGCTGGCCTTTATAAATCAGAGCATTCAGTATAGAAGTTGGGATGTAATGTTAAAATTGTACAAGGCATAGGTGATGCCAATTCTGGAGTATGGTG
This sequence comes from Leucoraja erinaceus, assembly GCF_028641065.1. NCBI lineage: Eukaryota > Metazoa > Chordata > Chondrichthyes > Rajiformes > Rajidae > Leucoraja > Leucoraja erinaceus. The sequence continues at coordinate 53,013,836 of NC_073387.1, forward strand.
TACAATTTTGGTCGCCAAATTATAGGAAGAATGTCAACAAAGTAGAGAGAGTACCGAGGAGATTTACTAGATGGTGCCTGGGTTTCAGCACCTAAGTTACAGAGAAAGGTTGAACAAGATAGGTCTTTATTCTTTGGAGCGCAGAAGGTTAAGGGGGGACTTGATAGAGGTCTTTAAAATTATGAGAGGGATAGACAGATTTGACGTGGATAAGCTTTTTCCATTGAGAGTAGGGAAGATTCAAACAAGAGGACAAGATTTGAGAATTAATGGACAAAAGTTTAGGGGTAACATGAGGGGGAACTTCTTTACTCAGAGAGTGGTAGCTGTGTGGAATGAGCTTCCAGTGGAAATGGTGGGGGCAGGTTCAATTTCACCATTTAAAAATAAATTGGATAGGTATATGGACGGGAAAAGAATGGAGGGTTATGGTCTGAGTGCAGGTAGATGGGACTAAGTAAGAGTAAGTGTTTGGCACGGACTAGAAGGGCCGAGATGGCCTGTTTCCATGCTGTAATTGTTATATAGTTATATTATATGGTTATATATCATTTCATTCCAAATAGGAAGAAAGATTCTAAGGGGAGTAGGAGGCAACTGTGGCTGACAAGAGGTTAGGGATAGAATAAAACTAAAAGAAAAGATGTATAGCACAGCAAAGACTAGCCGGAAGCCAGAGGATTGGGAAACTTTCATAGGACAACAGAAGGAAACAAAACGGGCAATATGGGCTGAAAAGATGAAGTACGAAGGGAAGATGGCCAGGAATATAAAGAAGGACAGTAAAAGCTTCTTTAGGTATGTTAAGAGAAAAAGAGTAGCAAAGTCAAATGTGGGTCCGTTGAAGGCAGACACGGATGAAATTATTATGGGCAACAAGAAAATGGCAGAAGGGTTGAATAGGTACTTCAGGTCTGTCTTCACTAAGGAAGACACAAACAATTTCCCAGATGTACTGGAGGACAGAGGATCTAAGGGAGTAGAGGAACTGAATGAAATTTTCTTTAGGCGTGAAATAGTATTGGGTAGGCTAATGGGACTGAAGGATGATAAATCCCCTGGGCCTGATGGTCTGCATCCCAGAGTCCTCAGGGAGGTGGCTCTAGAAATAGTGGACGCATTGGTGATCATTTTCCAATGTTCAATAGAGTCAGGATCAGTTCCTGTGGATTGGAGGATAGCTAATGTTATCCCACTTTTCAAGAAAGGAGCGAGAGAAAAAAACAGGGAATTACAGATCAGTTAGCCTGAATTCGGTGGTGGGAAAGATGCTGGAGTCAATTATTAAAGAGGTAATAATGTGGAATTTGGATAGCAGTAAAAGGATTAGTCCAAGTCAACATGGATTTATGAAAGTTAAATCATGCCTAACTAATCTTCTGGAATTTTTTGAGGATGTGACAAGTAAAATGGATGAAGGGGTGCCAGTGGAAGTAGTGTATCTAGACTTTCAGAAAGCCCCCTAGACTTTCAAAAAAGGTCCTGCACGGGAGACTGGTGACTAAAATTAGAGCACATGATATTGGGGGTAGGGTGCTGACATGGATAGAAAATTGGTTGGCAGACCAGAAGCAAAGAGTAGGAGTGAACAGGTCCTTTTCAGAATGGCAGGCAGTGGCGAGTGGAGTGCCGCAAGGCTCGGTGTTGGGGCTGCAACTGTTTACCATATATATTAATGATTTGGAAGAGGGAATTAGGAGCAACACTAGCAAGTTTGCAGATGACACAAAGCTGGGTGGCAGTGTGAACTGTGAAGAGGATGTTAGGAGGTTGCAGGGTGACCTGGACAGGTTGAGTGAGTGGGCAGATGCGTGGCAGATGCAATATAATATAGATAAATGTGAGGTTATCCAATTTGGCGGCAAAAACAAGGGGGCAGATTATTATCTCAATGGGGTTAGGTTAGGTAAGGGGGAGGTGCAGCGAGACCTGGGCGTCCTTGTACACCGGTCACTGAAAGTTGGCTTACAGGTACAGCAGGCAGTGAAGAAAGCTAATGGAATGTTGGCCTTCATAACAAGAGGGTTTCAGTACAGGAGTAAAGAGGTTCTTCTGCTGTTGTACAGTGCTCTGGTGAGACCCCATCTGTAGTATTGCGTACAGTTTTGGTCTCCTAATTTGAGGAAGGACATCCTTGCGATTGAGGCAGTGCAGCGTAGGTTCACGAGATTGATCCCTGGAATGGCGGGACTGTCATATGTTGAAAGATTGAAAAGACTAGGCTTGTATTCACTCGAGTTTAGAAGGAAGAGGGGTAATCTTATAGAAACATATAAAATTATAAAAGGACTGTACAAGCTATATGCAGGAAACATGTTCCCAATGTTGGGCAAGTCCAGAACCAGGTGCCACAGTCTTAGAATAAAGGGGAGGTCATTTAAGACTGATGTGAGGAAAAACTTTTTCACCCAGAGACTTATGAATTTATGGAATTCCCTGCCACAGAGGGCAGTGGAGGCCAAGTCACTGGATGGATTTAAGAGAGAATTAGATAGAGCTCTAGGGGCTAGTGCAGTCAAGGGATATGGGGAGCAGGCAGGCACGGGTTATTGATAGGGGACGATCAGCCATGAACACAATGAATGGTGGTGCTGGCTCGAAGGGCCGAATGGCCTCCTCCTGCACCTATTTTCTATGTTTCTATGTTAACGGAGACCGTGGCTTCACTATGTTAAGTACCTAGGCCCCGCAGTCAGAGCAATTTTACTAGGTAAGTGATCGCAGGCAGCTCCGTGATTAGATGTTAAAGACTTATTAGACTACAACAAGCTGGCATTAATGAAAATGTTTAATTTACTTTGTTATGGACACACAACTTCATGAGTGAATGAAGGTATGAATGAATGATTGAATGAATGTACAGCCTCCAAATCTTATTTTTTCACATTATAAAAGGGTGCAATTAAATTAATTAAAGTCCATACAGATTAATTTTCATAAATTCAGACTTTAGATCTTACCTTTGAGTTCCAGTTGATTCACAAAGTTTCACTGGTTGCACGACTTGGCTGTCCTCATTGTGTTGCAGCACCTCAGCAGCGACTTTGCTTTCAAGGCTTTGTTCCAATTCTATCCACTTAGCTGCACATTCTTCAGACTTCTTAATACTTTTCTCACTAAATTCGATTAGTCTGCTGCAAGTTTCCACAACATGTATTCCACAGAACAACAAAGAACCTTCATTGGAATCTCCAGTAAAACTAGCATCAGTAGAAGTACTCTCAGCCATGATGCGTACTCCCTGCCTAGCTAGCCTGAAACAAAATGCATGATTGACCAACTGACATCCGACTCAATATTAAACCTGCTTTGATTGGACTAAAAATACCTGAACATTTTCAGTTTTTTCTCTAATTTAACAAAAATGTGAAAGTTTTGTTCTTGACGAGTTTCAGGGATGATTTATATAATATTTTTACACAATATGTGAAAATTTCATGTATTTCCGTGAGTTTGGTCACAAAACTGCACAAAAAGCTTCTCGGCACACAGCCTATAAAAGATTAGACATGCTGGAGGCTGGAAAAATGTTCCTGATGTTGGGGAAGTCCAGAACCTGGGGTCACAGCTTAAGAATAAGGGGCCGGCCATTTATGAGTGAGATGTGGAAAAACGTTTTTACCCAGAGAGTTGTGAATCTGTGTAATACTCTGCCACAGAAGGCAGTGGAGGCCAATTCACTGGATGTTTTCAAGAGAGAGTTAAATTTAGCTCTTAGGGTGAAAGGAATCAGGGGACATGGGGAGAAAGCAGGAAAGGGTTACTGATTTTAGATGATCAGTCATGATCATATTGAATGGCGCTGCTGGTTCGAAGGGCCGAATGGACTAACCCTGCACCCATTTTTCAGTTTTTCTATGTCTCTGTTTCTATATCTCTCGTTTCCCTCTCCTCTGATTCTCAAACTGAAGAAGGGTCTCGACCCGAAATATCACTATTCCTTCTCCCCAGAGATGCTGCCTGTCCCGCCGTGTTACTCCAGCTTTTTGTGTCTATCTTCGTTTTAAACCAGCATCTGCAGTTCCTTCCTACACACAGGAGTAAAGTGTGTTTTATTGTCATATGTCCCAGCAGAAAAATGAAATTCTTACTTGCAGCAGCACTGCAGCATGTGTGAACATAGTACTCTGTGAACAATGGAATAAACGAGAAAAAAAGTTAGGATCCAGTGGTCAGGATCAGACCGGGTCTCTGCTGCTGTAGCTCTCCCGTGCCATTCCGACAATGCGTCAAAACTCTGACTTTACCTCACAAGAGTCGATTAAGGTTACAGAGATTAGCACAGTCCATGTGTCAACATTGTCCTACGGATGAAATGAAAGTCACAACTAAACAAAATAACTTTGCCTAGTCCCACTTCAGCTGGCAATCATTCATTTCAAGGATAAACTAGCAATGCATAGGAAGGCACTGCTGATGCTGGTTTACACCGACAGTAGACACAAAATGCTGGAGTAACATAGCAGGTCAAACAGCATCACTGGAGAGAAGGAAAGAGAACGTTTCCGGTTGTGAACCTTCTTCACACCCAAAACGTCACCCATTCCTTCTTTCTAGAAATGCTGTCTGTCTTGCTGAGTTACTCCAGCATTTTGTGGAAATTAGAAATATTTCTGCAGTCTGAAGACAGGTCTCAACCTGAAATGTTGTCTGATCATTCCCTCCACAGATGTAGCAGACACTCTAGTGCCTTGTGTTTTGCTCAATATTCCAGCATTTGTACGCTTAGTGTAGTATATCACGTTTTTGGTTTAGAGCAGAGGTGTGTATTTTAATATCTGCAAATGGGGAGTCTTGAGATTTAGCAACATATGACGCATATCACATTATCACCATTGTTTATAGCACTGTACCCAAGGGAGGATGTGTGTGTGGGACCCGTGCCCTTGTGAGGGTCAGTGTGTGTGTGTGTGTGTGTGCGTGTGAGGGGGGAGGGGTGTACCCCAGTGAGGGTCAGTGTGTGTGTGTGAGGGGAAGAGGTGTACCCCAGTGAGGGTCAGTGTGTGTGTGTGTGTGTCATGTCCCCCAGTGAGTGTTAGTGTGTCTGTGGGACCCCAAGAAAGATGTTGCCAAGTTGGAAAGGGAAGCTTTACGAGGATGTTACCAGGACTAGAGGGTCTGAGCTGCAGGGAGAGGTTGAGTAGGCTGGAACTCTATTCATTGGAGTGCAGGAGCATGAGGGGTGATCTTATAGAGGTGTACAAAATCATGAATGGAATAGATCGGGTAGATGCACAGAGACTCTTGGACCAGAGAATCGAGGACCAGAAGACATAGGTTTAAGGTGAAGGGGAGAATATTCAATAGGAATCTGAGTGGTAACCTTTTCACACAGATGGTGGTGTGTGTATGGAACAAGCTGCCAGATGAGGTAGTTGAGACTGGGACTATCCCAACGTTTAAGGAACAGTTTGACAGATACATGGATAGGGCAAGTTTGGAAAGATATGGACCAAAGGTGGGCAGGTGAACCTAGTGTAGCTGGGTCATGTTGGGCTATAGGCTGTTTCCACGGTGTATCACTTTATGACTCTATGGCCCATCCCCCAGTGAGGGTCAGTATATGTGGGACTGTATCCCTGCACATCCTTCCTATAAAGATGTATTAGAACTGCATACAACACTCCAAACACTCCAACCTAACCAAAGTCCTACTGTACAGTATAAAACTGCAAACGCTGCAATATGATTTCCTGTCTCTTATATTCAAATATTTCTTCCTGGCTTGGCCAGTATACTTGCATGAAATATGCAAGTGACTGTCGTTAAGCAAAGATTGGTCAATTTGTCTCAATCATACATCAAAGCTCATTATCTAAGTCTAAAAACAGACTTTATCTGAAAGAGTATATAAAGATTATGGAGAATAGCACAATCTAGGAGTCACCGCTATGGTGTACGAGAAATTAAAGTCACACCGACATGAAACGACTTTGCCTCGAACTAATTCAGCAGACATTCATTAATTGTAAGCGTAAATTAGCGATACTTGGGCACTTCAGCAGAGAGAAGCAATTTTCACCAGCATACAGACATACCCCAGCGGCGGCATGGTGGCACGCCCGCTAGAGTTGCTGCAAGATAGCCGAGTTCGATCCTGACCACAGTTTGTACGTTCTCCCTGTTACCCCGTGGGTTTTCGAGAGGGGCGAACATACAAACTCCATACAGACAGCACCTGTAGTCAGGATCGAACTCGGGTCTCTGGCGGTGTAAGGCAGCAACTCCACAGCTTATATATTATTTACCAAAATATAACAAATGCGTCCAGCACAATTGGACCTATCACATACTCAACATGTCTTTAAAGTTCTTTATTTAAGACAGTTATCCTCTCAGTACATGAATCCTCGCCACAAATTAGTATCTCTCATTTACTACTTTCATTCCGATTTTGTGCATATTACTCAACGGGCAATTTAATTTGCTTTTACAAATGTTTTCACATACCACATTATTGACAGTCATTTGGTACTAATGATCATCAAAGAGATTGCAGATGCTGGGGTCCTGAGCAAAATAAAGTGCTGGAGGAACTCAGTGGGTCAGGCAGCATCTGTGGAGAGACTGATCCAATCTAAATCAGTCTGAAGAAGGGCCTCAGTCATATGCAAGACTCAGTCAACACCTGTATTTTCGCATTCCAATCAGTCTATCTATCTATCTATCTATCTATCTATCTATCTATCTATCTATCTATCTATCTATCTATCTATCTATCTATCTATCTATCTATCTATCTATCTATCTATCTATCTATCTATCTATCTATCTATGAGATAGGTCGCCCGGAACCAGGAAGAGCAGCGGGAGGAGAACGTGGCAATCGAACCGACCGGGGCTAGCAGTTATCCGCGGGGTAAGGAGAGACGACAGGCTCCAAACGCAACGGAGGCGCGTAGGGATCCACAGAAGGAGGCTGAGGCTCGTTGACGGCCAGCAGGTGCTGGCGGCTGCGGCGGTATACAGTCCCATCAAAGTCCACCAGGTACGATCGTGGGGAATCGTCCACACCAACAACGGTTGCGAGCCGGGAGAACCCGGTGGCGGTCTGCATGCGGACGATCTGGCCACGCAGTAGTGGTGAGAGCGGGCAGCAGGACTTGTCATGTGAGCGGCGCTGTAACTCATGCTTGTGAGCGATCCGCTGCTGGACGGCGGCAGGCTGGAGGACCTTGGGCACAAGGGACTGTTGGGCGATCGGCATCAGAGGACGGAGAACACGGGACATCAGACGCTGGGCAGGGGAGCGCATGGTAGAGTCCCGTGAGATGTTGTGAAGGTTAAGCAGACTTTGGTAGAAATCGCCATTGGAGAGGCGAGACTGCTCGAGCAAATTCTTGGCACTGCGGACAGCGCGCTTGGCCAGGCCATTGCTCTGCGGGTAGTCGGGGCTGCTGGTATAGTGAGTAAAGTTCCACTTCACCGCGAAAGCCTGGAATTCGGCACTGGTGAATTGTCGGCCGTTGTCCGTCTGCAAGCGGACTAGGGAACCAAAGGTGGCAAAGTGTCTGCGCAACTTGCTGATAACCATTTCAGAGGTGATAGCAGGGAGAAGGTCCACTTCAAACCAGTTGGAATATGAATCAACCAGTACCAGGTAATGCTTGCCTCGCCATTCAAATAGGTCGGCAGCTAGCGAGGACCAGGGCAGGGCAGGCGCAGGCTGCTGCAGAAGTGGCTGGCGTTGCTGGTGCGGGGCCATGGTGTTGCACTCAGGACAGGAAGCTACCCGGGCTTGAATGTACTTGGCCATGCCGGGCCAGTAGTATTGTTCCTGGGCATGAGAGATGGTGGCATCAGCTCCGGAATGCCCCATGTGGGCAGAGTTGTAGTAGGAATCATATAGAGAGGCAGGGACGACCACCTTGTGACCCTTGATGACGATCCCGTCCCGGAGCACAAGCTCATCGCGGACCAGAAAGAAAGGGTGGGCATCCGCAGGCAGCGAGGTGCGTCTGCTGGGCCACCCGCGCCGGATGACAGCTGCAAGCTGTTGCAGGTCAGGGTCGTTGGCGGTGTGCTCAACCAGGCACTGCAGCTGTTTAGAGGGAATAAAGTTGACATTGAGTACCTGCAGATCCTCCTGCTCGTAGGGGTGCCTGTCACAGGAGGGCCGGGGGGCCCGGGACAGCGCGTCGGCCACATGCATCTCGGTGCCCCTCTTGTACACAATCAGAAAGTCGAACCGCTGGAGCTGTAGCATCATGCGCTGTAGTCTCGCAGGAGCGACATTGATGGGCTTATTGAGGATGGTCACCAGGGGCTGATGATCTGTCCCGATGGTGAACCTGGTACCGAAAAGGAAGTCCTTGAATTTGGAGCAGGCGAAGACAACCGCAAGAAGCTCCTTCTCGATCTGTGCATAGTGCTGCTCAGTGTCTGTCATGGTGCGCGAGGCATAAGAAACAGGCTGTAGCGAGCCGTCATCATGGAGTTGCAGGCAGGCTGCGCCGAGTCCGAAACGAGAGGCATCACGTGTAACCACAATGGGACGTTGCAGATCGAAAAACTTGAGAGTGGGTGTGTTAATCAGCCTTGTCTTGAGAAGGTCGAAAACCTGCTGGTGTTCAGGGAACCAGGACCAGGCAATGTCTTTTTTCGTCAGCTGCCTCAGGGGTGCGCTCAGTTCGCTGAGGTCAGGGATGAACTTTCCCAGGTAGTTGACCATGCCCAGGAAACGCTGCAGGCTGGGCATGTCGGTGGGGGCAGGCATTTCGGTGATAGCGTTAGTTTTCTGCGGATCAGGTTTCAGCCCGTGGGCTGTGAAGATGTGGCCAACAAAGGACACTTCAGCTATATGGAACTTGCACTTTGACGGGTTAAGTTTTAAGTTAATCTGGCGAGCGCGGTCTAGAATCCGTCGGAGGTTGCGGTCGTGCTCAGTAGCATCCTTACCGTAGACCAGGATGTCATCCACAATAATGGCACACGGCAGGCTGGCAAATAGTTGCTCCATGGAGCGTTGTAACACTTCACTGTCAGAGTTGATGCCGAACGGCATCCGCAAAAATCTGAATCTTCCGAAGGGGGTGCCAAAAGTGGTTAGGTCTGAGGAGTGTTTGTCCAGAGGTATTTGCCAGAATGAGCTCCTGGCATCGAGGATGGAGAACACCGTGGCCTGGCCGACCTGGGCAGCCACATCTTCTACAGTCCTCATAGGGTAGTGAGGACGTCCTATTGCCAGATTTAAGTCTTTGGGGTTAATGTACACCCGTATCTCACTCTTACCCTTCTTCAGGGTTGCGACCATTGTGGAAACCCAATCGGTGGGGTCGCTAACAGCTGCAAGCACTGCCATATCAACCATTTTCTTTAGCATGGCTTCGACCTTGTCTTTCATGGCAAACGACACCCTGTGTGGAGGCCGGATCACAGGTGTGACCGACGGGTCAGTTGCGATCTTGTATACCAGGGGCAGCTTGCCCAGTTCATCGTTGAATAGGTCAGGGTATTCAGAGAGTGGATCCAGCATCGCCCGCACTTCATGAACAGTACGGTCAAAGGACACCAGCCCGAGATCTTGACATGCCTGATTGCTCAGCAGAGTCACACAGTCACAGTCAAGGATGAAGAAAGATAGGTCACGTGAAGATTTCTTCAGCACACAGTGGAAGGTGGCCCTCCCCACAGGTTTTAGCTCTTCTCCCCCATAAGCACGTAAAATGGAGGGATCAGCAGTTAACAGCTCATTATTTCTTATCTTCCTGAACAAGGATGTTGACATAACATTGACCTTGGCACCAGTATCTAGCTTGGCCGTAAAGGATTTGTTGTTGACAGTAACAAGCACAGAAGGATCGGTGAGGCGAGATTGGTTGTGGAGGAGAGTGTAAACACTGGCATCTCCCATGGAGATGCTGGATTCAGAGTCAATGGCAGTGTCGACAGAAGGCTGTGAAGCGAATTCGTTATCAGCTTGTTGAAGGTTGTTTAAAATTTGTCTCGGAGCTGGGGGAACGTTCCCACGGGAGCGACAAGCAGCTGAAAAATGGTTCATCTTTTTGCATAAGTTGCAAGCATTTCCAAATGCAGGGCATTGTGACTGCATTGAGTGTATATAATTGCAGTTGGGGCACTTCCTGGCCAACGGGACCCGAACGGCATAGGACAACCGCGGTTCAGGGCGAGCATTGTTTTGTTTGCGACGAGGCATGGCAACACCGGTCAGATTAACAGTCTGATTATCAGATCCCCTCTGCCCATGTGGCGGTTCCACCACCTCAGCTATACGACATGCATGCATAGCCTCAGTGAGGGTGAGATCTGGTCTGCGCAGCAGCTCTGCGCGTAACTTCTGGTCAAGCACGCCGGTGACCAAAATGTCTCTGGTGAGCTGATCTTGCATATTCTCAAAACGGCAGCGCTGAGCAAGATAGCGCAGATCAGGAATAAAACATTCAACAGGTTCATCAGGTTGCTGTTTTCTTGTAAAGAATCTAGCTCGCTCCAATATACGGTTGGAGGGCAAGTCACAAATCTCCGCAAACTTGCGTAAAAGACATACCGGGTCGTTGGCAGATTCTGCTGGTTCGACGACTTGGCCATTGTCATCCAGAACCACTGGATTGTAGGCGAAGGTCTGAGCACGTTTCATAGCATCAGGACCGGCAAGGTTCAGCAGGAGAGAGGCTTTGACCACATCAGGGTCATTCCGGTGAGCAATGGTGATAAAGTGGTTGTAATCCAATACGAAAGTAGCCCATCGCTCCGCGATGTCAGCATCGAAGACAAGAGGAGAGGGCTTGCGGCATGAGAATGCCATGTTAAACAGGGAGTAGTCACTGAGAAACTAGGGGCAAATAAAACCCGATAAACAGGAGGCGTGCGTTTTACTTACTGACACCATGTAAAGGAGCCAGTCTGACAAATTGTGATCTTTACTAACTCTTTATTACAAAGCATGTTAAACACATTCCAGTACTGACTGCACATAGTCTTCAGGCATACTGGAACCAGGGGAGGAGCAAAGGGAAGACACCACAGTTATGACTGGGAGTGGTTAGTGGCATTGAGGTAGCTACATTATAGGTTGCATGCATAAACCATCTACACTATCCAATAAATTCTATTCTATATTCTATTATATGTATATTTATATCTATATCTATATCTATCAATCTATATCTACATCTTCTATCTATTCTATCTACCTATCTCTATATCTCTTCTCTATATACATAACTTAAAACTCGGATCTTGTTATCTTCCGTTTTGGCAGTCTTCCTATTTGCCCAAAAATGGTTTGCGATAGCGCTACGATGTTTTGACAGTTCACTCACCGTTCTCCTGTGCACCAAGTTTCATTCCGATCAGTTGAATGTCATAAAAGTTAGCGAGATTTAAAAATCTTAAAAACCGCGGGTGCGCAGATCGATCTCAGTCGGCTCAGCGCGTATAAGTCTCTTCCCGTCACTCCCCGGGACGGTCTGCCCCTTCCTGCACCATCGCATCTTTACTGGAACTGAGAATGCCCTGCGGAGGTTTCCAACCGGACTTTCGGAGGGACCCGAAGCAGCCCAGCCCAATCCAGTGGAACTCAGCTGGTCAGGCAGCGTCTGTGGAGGCAGAGATTTGGAACCTGTTGCAGGGTTGTAACCTGAAATGCCAACCACTCCTCTGCTTCCATAGATGCCTAGTGATCCTCTGAGTTCCTCAGGCTCTTAGTTTTGTCATTCCCAATGGCAGCATCTTTTACTTTTCTTTAGAGATACAGGAAACGGGCCCTTCGGCCCACCGTATCCACACCGACCAACGATCACCCCGTACACTAGCACTGGGGTTATTTTTACCAAAGCTAATTAACCTCTGCAAACCTGTACATCTTTGGAGTGCGGGAGGAAACCAGAGCACCCGGAGAAAACCCACACGGTCCCAGGGAGAAAGTACAAACTCTACAGACAGCACCCATGACTCAGGATCAAACCCAGGTCTCTGTCGCTGTAAGACAGCAACTCTACCACTGCGCCTCTGTACATCATGTGTCTCGATTTAACCAACCCCAGTTGTATCGTAGCACCACTGATAGAGACTTAGAGAAAGGCAGTAACTGGATGTAACAAGCATAAGTTTGTGTTACAGGAGCAAAATTAGGCCCATTCGGCCCATCAAGTTTCTCTCCACTGAAGGTCCAGTGAAGTAATGGCAGAAGATTTGGATGCACTATTGAAAAGCCAAGGAATTAATTCATGAGGAACAGATTTATGTGATTATGAGAAGCTTATGCGCTCGATATGCAAAGCATCGAAAAACTGCCAAATATTTTACTATAAACTGTGACTCCAGTTTTACAACCTTCTATGTCTGGCCAATCTGGGGAAACTTGTAAAGTAATATTTTTCCGTTTAAACAATTTTGTTCTGTTCTTTTGATAGAATAGATGCAGAATGCCGAATGTGTCAGATTGGAGTTCTTCCATGTTTAACATTAAGAATTACTTTACTCTTTCTATGGTACAGGAGGGGTCAAAGAAAGAGCGTTCACGTCGCGGCCCTATCTCCACCAATCTTTCCACCACCACGCACAAGAAGCACAAGAAGCAACAAGACAGACACCCATTGTATGCAGATGCCGAGAGGTGTGTTCAGCTCTGGCTGAACAACTTTTAATCTTGTGTGTGGACTTGATAAGAAGAAGAGATGGTACAGGAGAGGCGTGTTTGTGACTCTTTAGACATTGGACTTTAGAGATACAGCGTGGAAAAAGGCCCTTTAGCTCACTGAGTCCACGTCATCTAGCGAACATCATATCCTCGACACGGAGCAATTTACAATTTTACAGAAGCCAATTAACCTACAAACCTGCATGTTTTCGTAGCACAGGAGGAAACCGGAGCACGCAAAGAAAACACATGTGGTCACTGGGAGAACGTACAAACTCCATACAGCCAGCGTAGTCGGATCGAACCCGGGTCTCTGGTGCTGTTAGGCAACAACTCTACCACTGCGTCACTGTGCTGCCACTGTCCTGACTCTTTTTCAATGAGTGTTTTTAAAACAATTTTTCTTGCTAAAATCAGCAACTTTGAATGTACTCATTTTGGACCAAGTGTTGCTCAGTGGGAACTACACAGCTTCTTTCGTTTTAAATTTTGCCAAAAAGACATAACTTTGGTTTTCCTTGTTTTTCATTGCGGGTGAGAGAAAATATAAGATGGGAACTCTGTTCAGGAAATGTTTCTTTGCTCGCTATTTTATCCAACATTTTGACAAATATTTATATCACCTCTGCCCCAGAAGAGATCCCAATGGTGTAAAAATCGGAATCCCTGCACACTGAACCAATTCCTGAGACACACATTTGATGTTAACTGAGATTAATGATATAGATTTAAAAAAATAATGTGGTCCTTTAATGTCTAGAATTAGAAGATAAATTAAGAAACAGGATCTCCAAGATTACTCCTCTGTCATATGGGAGGGGTATGGGATGTAAAACCCATACTCGACACTTTCAGATCAGTTCTGTAGAAGGTGGGACCTGTAAACGATGGATGGGTTGCACCCAAGGTCGATCAGAACTGATAAACTCCTCGGGTTGTTGGTGTCTTTGGTTTAACCTAATGCATTGTGATGGGTACGTGAGCAAGAGGTTAAAGGGGAGAAAAACGAAGAAATGAAAGGCAGGAGAGGAGGAAGAGAAGCTCACAGATACACAATAAATCCAAGTGATAGGGTTAATTGTCACAGTCATTCAGCATGGATACAGGCCCTTCAGCCCATCTTGTCCACAGGGGTCTCAACCCGAAACATCACCCATTCCTATTCTCCAGACCCGCTGAATTACTCCAGCATTTTGTGTCTATCTTGGTTGTAAACCAGCATCTGCAGTTCCTTCCTACACTTAAAAGACATAACATTGATTCAGATGGAAGTAAAAAAATCAAGAAAAAGAAACTATTATATTAGTGGTGTAGGTACAGGTACTGCAGATGCTCGTTTACTTAAATTGACACTAAGTGCTGGAGTAACTCAGCGGTTCAGGCGACATCTCTGGCGAAAAAGGATAGGTGATGTTTTGGGTCAGGCCCTTCTTCAGAGTGGGCCAATAGCAACATTGTAGGAATGAGTACAACTCAAGTGGTAACTAAGCAGTAAAAAGAGACTGGGGCATTAATTCAAGGCGACTTTAATCTGCATGTAATTTGGATTAATTAAATTGGAAGTGGCAGTAATAAGAAAGAGTTCATAGAGTGTATAGAAACATAGAAAATAGGTGCAGGAGTAGGCCATTCGGCCCTTCGAGCCTGCACCGCCATTCAATATGATCATGGCTGATCATCCAACTCAGTATCCTGTTCCTGCCTTCTCTCCATACCCCCTGATCCCTTTAGCCACAAGGGCCACATCTAACTCCCTCTTAAATATAGCATCTGGGATTGTTTCCTCAAGTAGTATGTTCTGGACTAAACCATGCATGGGCTCTTTAGAACTAGTAATGTGTAATCTTCTTCTTGCGTATGGCCTAAAGTTGTAGGACGACTTGTTCTATTTGATCTTATTTGATTGTGCACGCCAGGTTTATTGCATTCGTTGAAAAAGGGCGGACCACGTGAAGGTTGCAATCTCCCACCCCAGTAATGTGTAATGAGTCAGATTTAATTAATGTTCTCAGAATAAACGATCCTTCAGCAAGTAGTGATTACAGCAAGAAGAATTTAGTGTTTAGCTTGAGAGTAAGAAACTGGAGTCTGAAACAACATTGTTAAACTTAAATAAAGTGATGGTGGAGTGTATATCGGCGTGACCAAGCGTAGATTTGGTGATCATTTCGTCCAACATTTACGCTCAGTCCACCATGGCGTACGCAATCTCCTGGTTGCCAAACATTTTCACTCCCATTCCCATACTGACCTTTCTGTCCAGGGCCTCCTCCAAGGATCCAGGGCTCCGGCCACAGGGGGGCAAATTTGACCCGTCGATCTACCACGGTAGTCGGCTATGGGAAAGTATCTGCCAGCTCCAGCCAGGCTGTAGTTCCAGAGCCCCGGCTACAGGGAGCAAATTCGACCTACCGGTCGGTGCGGAAATCCCAAAGAGAATGGCCGCCACATTTTCGGGGGGATTTCCAGGAAGGGGGATGTCAAGTGTGCTCTCAAAATTATATCCGGATTACAGGCTGCTGGCCCTGACGGCATCCCCGGGCGTGTGCTCAGGGCCTGTGCTGCGCAGCTGACAGACGTCTGGACTGACATCTTCAACCTGTCACTTGCCCAAGCAGTTGTCCCCACTTGCCTTAAAACCACCTCCATCGTGCCAGTGCCAAAACACTCCACTGCGGCAAGCCTCAACGACTTCCGCCCAGTTGCACTTACCCCCATCATCACCAAGTGCTTCGAGAGGCTGGTCCTGGCACACCTCAAAAGCTGCCTACCCCCCACACTGGATCCCTATCAGTTTGCCTACCGCAAGAACAGGAGTACGGAGGATGCCATCTCAACGGCACTTCACTCCGCCCTCTCCCACCTTGACAACAGAGACACTTACGTAAGAATGCTGTTCATCGATTACAGCTCAGCATTCAACACCATTATACCATCAAAACTGATCACCAAACTCGGTAACCTGGGCATCGACCCCTCCCTCTGCAACTGGATACTGGACTTTCTAACCAACAGACCCCAGTCTGTAAGGTTAGACAAGCACACCTCTTCAACCCTCACCCTGAACACCGGCGTTCCACAGGGCTGTGTGCTGAGCCCCCTCCCTCTACTCCCTCTTCACCTATGACTGCACACCTGTACATGGTACTAACACCATCATCAAGTATGCAGATGATACAACGGTGATTGGCCTCATCAGCAACAACGATGAGCTGGCCTACAGGGAGGAGGTCCAGCACTTAGCAGCATGGTGCGCTGACAACAACCTGGCCCTTAACTCCAAGAAGACCAAGGAGCTCATTGTAGACTTCAGGAAGTCCAGAGGCGGCATGCACACCCCCATCCACATTAACGGGACGGAGGTGGAACGTGTTTCTAGCTTCAGGTTCCTGGGAGTCAACATCTCCGATGACCTCTCCTGGACCCACAATACCTCTACTCTGATCAAGAAGGCTCATCAGCGTCTCTTCTTCCTGAGGAGACTGAAGAAGGTCCATCTGTCTCCTCAGATCCTGGTGAACTTCTACTGCTGCACCATCGAGAGCATCCTTACCAACTGCATCACAGTATGGTATGGCAACTGCTCTGTCTCCGACCGGAAGGCATTGCAGAGGGTGGTGAAAATTGCCCAACGCATCACCGGTTCTTCGCTCCCCTCAATTGAGTCTGTCCAAAGCAAGCGCTGTCTGCGGAGGGCGCTCAGCATCGCCAAGGACTGCTCTCACCCCAACCATGGACTGTTTACCCTCCTACCATCCGGGAGGCGCTACAGGTCTCTCCGTTGCCGAACCAGCAGGTCGAGGAACAGCTTCTTTCCAGCGGCTGTCACTCTACTCAACAACGTACCTCGATGACTGCCAATCACCACCCCCCCCCCCCCGGACACTTATTATTATTTATTCAAATCGTTTGCTATGTCGCTCTTCAAGGGAGATGCTAAATGCATTTCGTTGTCTCTGTACTGTACACTGACAATGACAATTAAAATTGAATCTGAATCTGAGGAGTTGCAGGACTGCTAGTTGGCAGAAAATCGGTGGTGGACCTGTATTAGGTACCTCATAGAGAGAAGGGCTACTGTGATGTGCATGTGATGTTTGCATTCTGAGATCCTAAAAGGAGAGATCCCAGAAACAGTGGCTGTATTCATTGTAATCTTGTAAAAGGCCTCAGATTGTGCAGATATACTGAAGGATTGGAATAGTGCCAAAATGATAGTTTCATTCTAAAAATATGGGAGGCATAAAGTGGGTAACTTTACATCGGAAATAGAAACATAGAAACATAGAAATTAGGTGCAGGAGTAGGCCATTCGGCCCTTCGAGCCTGCACCGCCATTTAATATGATCATGGCTGACCATCCAACTCAGTATCCCGTACCTGCCTTCTCTCCATACCCTCTGATCCCCTTGGCCACAAGGGCCACATCTAACTCCCTCTTAAATATAGCCAATGAACTGGCCTCAACTACCCTCTGTGGCAGAGAGTTCCAGAGATTCACCACTCTCTGTGTGTAAAAAGTTCTCCTCATCTCAGTTTTAAAGGATTTCCCCCTTATCCTTAAGCTGTGACCCCTTGTCCTGGACTTCCCCAACATCGGGAACAATCTTCCTGCATCTAGCCTGTCCAACCCCTTAAGAATTTTGTAAGTTTCTATAAGATCCCCTCTCAATCTCCTAAATTCTAGAGAGTATAAACCAAGTCTATCCAGTCTTTCTTCATAAGACAGTCCTGACATCCCAGGAATCAGTCTGGTGAACCTTCTCTGCACTCCCTCTATGGCAATAATGTCCTTCCTCAGATTTGGAGACCAAAACTGCACGCAATACTCCAGGTGTGGTCTCACCAAGACCCTATACAACTGCAGTAGAACCTCCCTGCTCCTATACTCAAATCCTCTTGCTATGAAAGCCAACATGCCATTCGCTTTCTTTACTGCCTGCTGCACCTGCATGCCTACCTTCAATGACTGGTGTACCATGACACCCAGGTCTCGCTGCATCTCCCCCTTTCCCAATCGGCCACCGTTTAGATAATAATCTGCTTTCCCGTTTTTGCCACCAAAATGGATAACCTCACATTTATCCACATTAAACTGCATCTGCCAAACATTTGCCCACTCACCCAGCCTATCCAAGTCACCTTGCAGTCTCCTAGCATCCTCCTCACACCTAACACTGCCCCCCAGCTTAGTGTCATCGGCAAACTTGGAGATATTGCCTTCAATTCCCTCATCCAGATCATTAATATATATTGTAAATAGCTGGGGTCCCAGTACTGAGCCTCGCGGTACCCCACTAGTCACTGCCTGCCATTGTGAAAAGGACCCGTTTACTCCTACTCTTTGCTTCCTGTTTGCCAGCCAGTTCTCTATCCACATCAATACTGAACCCCCAATGCCATGTGCTTTAAGTTTGTATACTAATCTCTTATTTGGGACCTTGTCGAAAGCCTTCTGGAAGTCCAGATACACCACATCCACTGGTTCTCCCCTATCCACGCTACTAGTTACATCCTCGAAAAATTCTATAAGATTCGTCAGACATGATTTACCTTTCGTAAATCCATGCTGACTTTCTCCAATGATTTCACCACTTTCCAAATGTGCTGCTATCCCATCTTTAATAACTGACTCTAGCAGTTTCCCCACTACCGATGTTAGGCTAACTGGTCTGTAATTCCCCGTTTTCTCTCTCCCTCCCTTCTTAAAAAGTGGGGTTACGTTTGCTACCCGCCAATCCTCTGGAACTACTCCAGAATCTAAAGAGTTTTGAAAGATTATTACTAATGCATCCACTATTTCTGGAGCTAATTCCTTAAGTACTCTGGGATGCAGCCTATCTGGCCCTGGGGATTTATCGGCCTTTAATCCATTCTATTTACCCAACACCACTTCCCGACTAACCTGGATTTCATTCAATTCCTCCACCTCCTTTGACCCGCGGGCCCCTGCTATTTCCGGCAGATCATTTATGTCTTCCTTAGTGAAGACGGAACCAAAGTAGTTATTCAATTGGTCCGCCATATCCTGGTTCCCCATGATCAACTCACCTGTTTCTGACTGCAAGGGACCTACATTTGTTTTAACTAATCTCTTTCTTTTCACATATCTATAAAAACTTTTGCAGTCAGTTTTTATGTTCACTGCCAGTTTTCTTTCATAATCCATTTTTCCTTTTCTAATTAAGGCCTTCGTCCTCCTCTGCTGGTCTCTGAATTTCTCCCAGTCCTCCGGTATGCTGCTTTTTCTGGCTAGTTTGTACGCATCATCCTTTGCTTTGATACTATCCCTGATTTCCCTTGTTATCCATGGATGCACTACCTTCCCTGTAGGTAAATGGTGAACTCCGTTATTGAGTAGGTAATAGCAGAACATTTAGAAAGTCAGAATGCAAATAAGCAGAATCAGAATGTTTAGTTTTAGTTTAGTTTGTTATTGTCACTTATAGGGATGTTTCACGGCAGTCGGGTCACGACCCATGACCCGTACTGTTGCTACACTACTCCAAATGGATTACACGCGATGAACTGCAGGTAGGCTGTAATCTGGCTGTAATTTTTTTAAATCGCTCATGGTTCTCGTGGGTTTTCACATACAAAATGAAAACGCATCTGAAGAAAAATTTACAGCCAGATTTATCACTTCTGAGAATTTTTAGATACCAAAGGAATCAAGAAAATAATGCTTTACTTGATGAAATGCAGTGAGCAAAGGCGATAATTCCCGATATTTTCAATGTTTGCCAAGCACTTTAGCTGCTGTAGTCCCTTCATTTCGCTTCACGTTTGGAATTCTAAAGTTGGGTACATGTCTCTCACACTTACCCCGACTCCCACAATTTATTTCAGCGCAAAAATTCAACATTTTGGCCGTTTTTAACAGTTGGAAAGTACGCGTTTCTAGCATTAATAACAAATACCGGAAGTATCGGATGTCTTCCAGTTGGATTTAGCGGCTCCGTGCGTCGAGCCCTATGACCCAGTGACCTTTCGTGCAACCTCCCTATACCGAGGTACAGTGAAACCCTTTTTGTTGTGTGCTAACCAGTCAGCGGAAAGACTATACATAATTACAAAGCCTAAGAAGGTGGCTCCCACAGTATACTAAAGGTGAGCAGAGTATCAGTGACAAGCACTAGTCTTTCAGCAATGAACTATTCCCGGAATAAAAGGTTTTAATTAAATTTAAAACATAGCCATCAGAGAGTTATGTAACACGGGAACAGGCCCTTCGGCCCGGAATGCACCCAGGATGGCACCCAGGCCAGGCGACTCTATGCGTACTGGTCCCAGAAGTGGATCTAAAAGCATTCATTACAATCGTTACAATCGCTCAACTCTTACGGGGTTATGGGGAGAAGGCCAGTGAGTGGGATTGAGAGAGAAAGATAGATCAGCTACGATTGAGTGTGGACATGATGGGTCGAATGGCCTAATTGTCTTCCTATAACTTGTAAACCTCTACTCTAACAGCATATTAAACGTTATCCACTTTATCCTGTATCTGTACGCTGTGGATATTGTGATTGTAATCACGTGTATTCTTTCCGCTGACTGGATAGCATGCAACAAAAAAAGCTTTTCACTGTGACACGGTGGCTCAGCACTAGAGTTGCTGCCTTACATCGCTAGACACCCGGGTTCGATCCCGACTATGGGTGCTGTCTGTACGGAGGTTGTATGTTCTTCCCGAGACTACGTGGGTTTTCTCTGGGTGGTCCAGTTTCCTTCCACACTCCAAAGCCGAACAAGTTTGTAGGTTGATTTGGATTCGGTAAAACAAAAGCAAATTGCCCCTAGTGTGTAGGATAGTGCTAGCGTATCGGGATCGCTGATCGGCGCGGACTCAGTGGACCGAAGGGCCTGTTTCCACGCTGTACAGAAACATAGAAAATAGGTGCAGGAGGAGGCCATTCGGCCCTTCGAGCCAGCAGCGCCATTCATTGTGATCATGGCTGATCGTCCCCTATCAATAACCCGTGCCTGCCTTCTCCCCATATCCCTTGACTCCACTAGCCCCTTGAGCTCTATATAACTCTCTATTCTATCTAACTATCTCTAAACTAAACTGTACCCCGGTACACATGACAATGAACTAAACTAAACTAAACTGGTCCAAGCAGCCCAACAAACCCCATCTAAGCTAGTCACATGTGCCACATGTGTTACATACCCCTCTAAACCTGATCAAATCCATGTACTTGCCCTGTATGCTTTTATCTGTCGTTTTCACATTTACACTCTCTTTGTACCCTTCAGTACATCCAGTTTCCCTCTCCCCTGACTCGGTCTGAAGAAGGGTCTAGCTGTGAACCGGCATCTGCAGTTGCTTCCTACACATGTATTTTAAATAGGTTAGAGTATCTGCCTCAACTACCTCCTCCGGCAGCTCGTTCCACATATAATCACCACCCCCTGAGTGAAAACGTTGCCCCTCAGGTTAGTAATGAATCTCTAAAAACTCATCTCACCTTCAACAAAGCAGATCTTCCATCATCTTTTAGCGAATATTCCAAGAAGAAAAAAGTAATGGAAAAAGATAAATATTTAAATATATTTACTGCTTTTAACAGCGCCTGGGAAAGTTAACCCGTGGATTGTGGAGCAAGCGGATATTTCCCAGCTCTGAGGACGCCAGGCAAAATTAATTACACATGGTCCGATTTAAACTGGGGAAATATTTTCCTGAGCGTCCTTGCCAACATTGCTCTCTCTGCAAGATTCAACCGCCCGGTCCATTAAAAAAAAAACGCTCTGATGTGTTACAGCGTACATCCATTGACGTTTATAACTCGCGCCACCCACATCAAAGTCAGTTGCAAATCCTGCCAAATTCTTCTTCCCATGCCGTCCCTGGCGACCAGATTCCTACTGGACGATTGGCATACGAGCTATTTATTGCAACTCGGGATCTGGGCTGGGTCCGTTGCATTTGCAATGCCGGATGACTGCGTTTGGGTTTAAAGGGTTCGTAGGGGTTTGAAAAAATCTTGTTTTTCCCTTGCCAATTTGCCTTCCACCTTGCATCGGTCCACGTTGCAACAAACATGCGGGATTACGATGAGGTTACAGCCTTCCTGGGAGAATGGGGACCCTTTCAAAAGATGATCTTCTTTCTTCTGAGCGCCAGCATCTTCCCAAACGGTTTCTGCGGATTGTCCATCGTCTTCGTCGGGGATACCCCAGAGCATCGCTGCTCGATTCCTGGGAATCTGAACCTCAGCCAAGCCTGGATGAACAGAACCATCCCACTGGTGCCAGGAACACAAGTCCAGTACAGCCAATGCAGTCGCTACCGCTTGGATGTGATCAGGAACCTCTCGGAGGTGTTTCCAGACCCAGATCTCCTCAACGTGTCCGGGATCGAAGAGGAGCCGTGTTTGGATGGATGGGATTACAGTCAGGACCAGTACACCTCCACCATCGTCTCCGAGGTACAGTCACCTGAGAATAGTTTGTGAAGGATATTCTTGCTATTGAGGAAGTGCAGCGTAGGTGCAGGTTAATTCCCGGGGTGGCGGGACAGTCATATGCTGAGAGAATGGAGCGGCTGGGCTTGTACAGTCTGGAGTTTAGAAGGATGTCTGGGGATCTTATTGAAACATATAAGATTATTAAGGGTTTGGACATGCTAGAGGCAGAAAACATGTTCCCGATGTTGGGTGAGTCCAGAACCAGGGGTCACAGTTTAAGAATAAGGGGTAAGCCAAGGAGGAGGAATACAGGAACTTGACCTGTTCCTTTTGTGCCTGGAGTGAAGAGAACTGTCTCATCCTGAACACAACTAAGACTAAAGAGATGGTGGTTAACTTTGGCAGGTCCAAGCTCCCCCTTCAGCCGGTCAACGCTGCTGGGGCTGACATTGAGAGGTGCAGACATATAAATACCTTGGAGTGCACCTTGATAACAAACTGGACTGGTCTGTCAACTCTGACTCCCTCTACAAAAAAGGCCAGAGCAGACTCTTTTTCCTCAGAAGGCTCAAATCCTTCAATGTGTGTAATGACATGCTGCACATGTTTTACAACACTGTGGTTGCAAGTGTTATTTTCTACGCTGTTGTCTGCTGGGGCAACGGCATTAGTGCAAAAAACAACAAGAAGCTGGTCAAACTGGTTAAATGAGCTAGCTCAGTGCTGGAGGGGAGAGTAGACTCTGGGATGGATGTGCTTGAGAGGCGTATGAGGCACAAGGTGCAGGACATCCTGAAAAACCCCGGGCATCCCCTCCATGTAATTCTGGAGGGTCAAAAGAGCACTCGGAACAATAACCGGCTGCTCTCCCTGCCCTGTAGAATGGAGCGGTTCAGGAGATCCTTCACCCCTGCAGCCATTAGATTTTATAATCTGTAGGGGGATGCATTCTTGCAATTTTTAATTGTTAATTATTGGTCTTTTTAAGTATTTATTGCTCTCAGGTAGTGTCCACAGTGTATTCTATGTATTTTCTGTCTGTGTTCGTTTTGAATCTGTGGGTTTGTTGGTTGGGGGCTTCTGGACATCTGAATTTCCCTGAGGGGATCAATAAAGTATTTATTATTTATTATTATTTAGAACGGAGAAGAGGAAACACTTTTTTACACAGAGAGTTGTGAGTGTGGAATTCTCAGCCTCAGAAGGCGGTGGAGGCCAGTTCTCTGGATACTTTCAAGAGAGAGCTAGATAGTGCTCTTAAAGATAGCAGAGTCAGGGCATATGGGGAGAAGATAGCAACGGGGTACTGATTTTGGATGATCAGCATGAATACATTGAATGGTGGTGCTGGCTCGAAGGGCTAAATGGCCTACTCCTGCACCTATTATCTATTGTCAATTGTCTATTGTGAAAATTAAGTTAGAACATCACAAAGTGTTCGAGTAACTCAGCCGGTCAGGCAGCATCTCTGGAGAACACGGACAGGCTACATTTCGGGTCTTCAGGCGTAATCTATCCCTATTCTCCAGAGATGCTGACCCACTCAGTTACTCCAGCACTTTGTGTCTTTTTCTTGCAAACCAGCATCTGCAGTTCCTTGTTTCTACTCCTAAGTTAAAACCCAATTAGATTTGTGTGAAGAAGAGACGGGTGCAATTAATACTTGATGATACGACCTCAATGTATGTACTTCAATGATTCAATGATACTTTACAGAATTGTCACAATAATAATATCATTGTTTTAATATTCACCCTTTCCAACTACTGCTTGTTGTTTTGCTCTGAAACCATCCAGTTCCAAAAGAACAATTTAAATCTAATGGAACTGCAGATGCTGGAATCTTGTGCAAACCACACAAAGTGCTGGAAGAACTCAGTGGGTCAGGCAGCATCCGTGGGAAACAGCCAGCTTTAAAGCAGTGTGTAGCACACCATCAAAAAGGTAGTCTGAGGTAGAGTCCTAACCAGATACGTTGCCTGTTCCTCCACAGACACTGCCTGACCTGCTGAGTTCCTCCAGCACTTAGTGTTTTGATATAATTTCAAGTTTTCCAATTCAATTTCCTTCCTCTCAGGATCAGAATCATGAAAAATCTCTTCAAAACCAATGACATCCCACCTGCTCCCTAATTCTGTGAAGGTAGTGAGTGCAACAGGGGTTGCGTATAGCAACGCATAGGGTCATACAGCATGGAAACCGGCCCAACTTGCCCACATTGACCAACATGTCCCATCTACACAAGTCTCACCCGCCTGCGTTTGGCCCATAGCCCTCAAAAGCTGTCCTATCCATGTACCTGTCTAATGGTTTCTTAAACATTGCGATAGTCCATGCCTCAACTACCTCCTCTGGCAGCTCATTCCATACACCCACCACCCTTTGTGTGAAAAGGTTACCCCTCAGATGCCCATTAAATCTTTCTCCCTTCACCTTAAACCTATGCCCTCTATTTCTCGATTCATCTATTCTGGGCAAGAGACTGTGCATCTACTCAATCTATTTATTTCATGATTTTACACACCTCTATAAGAGCACCCCTCATCCTCCTGCGCTCCAAGGAATCGAATCCCAGCCTGCTCAACCTCTCCCTGTAGCTCAGACCCCCGAGTCCTGGCAACATTCTCGTAAATCTTCTCTGAACCCTCGCCAACATCTTCTCTACAACATGGTGCCCAGAACTGAACACAATACTCTAAATGTGGCCACACCACAAGTCCCACCACAAAGACTGCCTTAGTGAAAACAAGTCTGGGTTGAGTTTAAAGTTTGATGATAACTTTGGGTCTAAATTTGTATGCCACTGCCAAGGTTGTGAACATGAGACATTCTAGCAGGAGGAGTAGTATTTTGAATACTGACAAATGTATCTCCTTCCTGGTAAAATAACATTGCGAGACCAGTCTTGATACGCAGTCACCGATTTGGGTGAAATTAAAAGAACGAGAATCAAATCTTAAATGTTCCCTGCAGGAAGGCTCAGCTTCAAAATGGGAGGCATTCTTTAGCCTGCTTTTGTTTATTTTTAGTTTAGTTAATAGATACAGAGTGGAAACAGGCCCTTCAGCTCACCAGGTCCATGCCAACCAACGATCACCTGTACACTAGTTCTCTCCTGCACTCCAGGGACAATTTACAGAAGTCAATGAACCGACAAACCTGCACGTCTTTGAAATCCAGCATGTATCCTGTGGTGGGAATCCAAAGATGATTACATCGGAACATTGAACATACAACATAGAACGTGGGAACGGCCCACAATGTTTGTGCCGAACATGATGCCAAGTTAAACTGATCTCTTCTGCCTGTACACGATCTATATCCCTCCACTTCCTGCACTTCTATGTACCTATCTAAAATCCTCTTAAATATCACCATCATATCTGCCTCCACTATCACCCCTGGATTGCAAGATTGCAACTTTCACGTGGTCCACCCTGCTTCGACTAATGCAATCAACTCGACGTGCACAAACGGAAGATCAAATAGAACAAGTTGTCCCACAACTTTAGGCTGTGCACGCCAACACGAAAGAAGGAGAAGATCACCCCTGGTAATGTGTTCCAGGCCCCCACCATTCTCTGTGCAAAAATACTTGCCCCACACATCTCCATTAAACTTTCCCTACTTCACCTTATAGTTATGGCCTGCAGTGGAGTCCTGAACTACTATCTACCTCACTGGTTACCCTCGGACTACCCTTGATCGGAATTTGCTAATTGTACTTTGAACTAAATGTTATTCCCTTCTCTACACACTGTAAATGACTCGATTGAACACATGTATTATCATTCCGCTGACTGGATAGCACGTAACAAAAGCTTTTCACTTTTCACGTGACAATAAACTAAACTAAACTAGTGTTAGACATTTCATGAGGTAGACCAGGCTTGGTCTTACACCCTACTGACCATATTCTTCTGGTGTCAATAATGGACAAAATTAATGGAAAATGGAAGAGATGGGCCTCATATAGAAGGAAGGATGTGCTGGCTCTGGAGAGGGTCCAGAGGAGGTTTACAAGAATTTCATAGGTTAACATATGATGAGCGTTTGATGGCCTGTACTCACTGGAGTTTAGAAAAATGAGGGGACACCTCATTGAAACTTATCAAATAATGAAGGACTTGGATAGAGTGGATGTGGAGAGGATGTTTCCACTAGTGGGAGAGTCTAGGACTAGAGGTCATAACCTCAGAATTAAAGGACATTCCTTTAGGAAAGAGATGAGGAAGAATTTATTTAGTCAGAGGGTGGTGAAGCCATGGAATTCTTTGCCTCAAAATGCTGTGGAGGCCTTCAATGGATATTTTTAAAGACAAGATAGATAGGTTCTTGATTAGTATGCGTGTCAGAGGTTATGCGGAGAAGGCAGAATGGGGTTGTGAGGGAGAGATAGATCAGCCACAATTGAATGGCGGAGTAGAATTGATGGGCCCAATGGCCTAATTCTGCTCCTATCACGTATGACCTTATGATATAAATTACGATAAAGTCAACGCAACTGCCCGAGTCATAGTGTGTAGACATTCAGACAACGTGTTAGATATTAGTAGTGGAAAGGAGCTGCATGACTCTCCAGTCACCCTCTGATAACCTATAACACCAACAAATTGGATTTAGACATATCTTAAATATTAATTTTCCACACCAGAAATAATGGACTAATTGTATTTTTGAAATCACTAGCTTTGCTTCTAAATTAAGAAAATCTTTCACGTTTTATCCCCTGAGATTATCTTTTGCTCAGAATGATTGCATACCAACATTCCTCTGGATAACATTAAGATGTTAAGACCTAAAATTAATTCATAGCAAATTATATGCAATATCGCTAAAGAACATTAACATTAATTAATTAATCTTCAAATGTAAAATAATGTTATTCTTTATTAAATAAAGCTTCTCTGATTATTTATTCCTTTAGATAAATAAAGGGTGGCAAGGTGGCACAACAGTAGAGTTGCTGCCTTTCAGTGCAAGGGACCCAAGTTTGATTCTGACTACGGGTGCTGTGTGTATGGTGTTTGCATGTTCTCCCTGTGACCAGCGTGGGCGTTCTCCGAGATCTTCGGTTTCCTTCCACACTCCAAAGACGTGCAGGTTTATAGGTTAATTGGCTTTGTATACTTGTAAATTGTACCTAGTGTTTGTACGATAGTGTTATTGTGCGGGTATCGCTGGTCAGTGCGGACTCGATGGGCCGAAGGGCCTTTCCTCGCCATATCTCTAAACTAAACTAAACTAATCTACATAACTAAAAGTTCAAAAAGTACTTAGACAGTAAACATTTCATTATTTTATATGAATTCATTTTCATGGTGTGGAAAGGCCGGGAAGAAGATGAAGACAGCCATCTTGTTCTGCTTTTGCACTGAAGAAGATGGCAGTGAGCTTTTCTCTTTATCTGTTGTAATTCATATGGTCAAGGTGGTCCAACAGTGAAGTCCTGGAATCTTCATAAGTCATAGGATCTATCTTTCCCTCTCTACCCCATTCACCTGCCTTCGCCCCATAACCCCTGTGACTCGGAGATAATGTAATTGAAAACATTGTCATGCATACAACTTTGCTGCACATGGAATGAGGTGCAATTTGTCCTATTGTTGACAGCAATTGATTATTGAGCTTACACTTTTGAGCATTTAAGCTGTGCCAACATTGATGTTTCTCTTGTAGGTAATGGGCATTGCTGAGGGGACAGAATTTATAGCTCAAACCAAATCCATACAGAGGGCAGTGAGGGGCTGGCTACCGGCTAATTTGTTATTTACAGCCATTACAGCATATAGGTTTTGAAACATAGCATGGCTGTAATGGAGTACCATCAACAAAATGAAGAAGTCAGCGTGTAAGAAAGGAAATATATATGTCCAAGCATGAATGTAATGTGACTGAGATGGCCATGCAAATATTAAGTAGCTAAGCACTGGTTGGCCACAAGGGTTTTTTGCAATTCATTTATGGGGATCTAGGCGTTGATGAGACCAACATCTATTGCTGATCCATAACGTTGCTTAAAAATGTGTTTGTGAGCCATCTTCTTGAATCACTGTTGTCCTTTAGATGACGGTACATCCAAAGTGTTAACGGAGGAGTTCCAAGACCTATACTAACTTACTTACTGCCTATTATGCCTCCGGGCATGTCAGGCAGCAACAAAGGTCCTGTCTCTTCTGGGCTAGCTTCTGGACACTGCCCCAGGTGAGGTCGACAGCCCTGGAAGTCTATCACGCCCAGTAGTGTTGATTCCTTCAGTTGCTGTTTCCGTAACACATTTGTTTTACAAGACAGGGTTGTTAGCCCTGTGCTCAACCTCCAACCTGGCGGAATCTAAGAGCAATGCCTAGTACCTATACACTCAGGACTGCTCTCTGGTTGTTGGTAGGATGGTTCAATGAAGTGAACCAGATCTTTTATGTGAACCTTACATAACCCACAAAGTTATGTACTTTGTCCTGGATAGTTTCAAGCTTCCTGAGAGTTATAGAAATTCAACTCACCCAAGTGAATAGAGTATTCCACGATGCGTGACTTGGCCACTGTAGATAGTAGAACAGCTTTGTGGTATCAGAAGGTGAGTAACTTGCTACAGGACGTCAACATCTACTCTTCTCTTGTAGCCACAACATGTGGCCAATGCAGTTACTTCCTGGTCTATGGTATCCGTCAAGATGTTGAAGTTGGGAATTGGTAATGATAATATCTTTAGCTGGTTAGTTCCTATCTAGTTGAGATAGCCACAGGTATTCATAGGGATTTGATCATCCTTGTAGATGAGTCATTGAAAGTTAAGGACACAAAGTGCTGGAGTAACTCAGCAGGTCAGGCAGTAGATCTGGAAAACATATGTGACTTTTTTGTTCGGAACCCTTCTTCAGATTGATTGTAGAATGTCTTTTCTACCCTGTACAATCAATCTGAAGAGATCACCTATTCATGTTCTCCAGAGATGCTGCCTGACCCATTGAGTTACTTCACCATTTTCTGTACTTTTGCATAAGCCAGCATCTGCAGTTCCTTGTTTCTATATTGAAAATCAACATGCGGGTACAACAAGTGACCAGAAATGTAAATGGTATATTACATGTGATTGCAAGAAGGTTTGAGTGCAAAGGATATGTCACTGAACTCATTCATATAAGGTCCTCATCTGGAACATTGTGTCTCTTGGTCTGTTCTCTCTGACTATAGAGGATCTATATGCAATAGAAAGAGTGCAATAGAGGTTTTGCATCACAGAAATTGATTCGTGGGATGATAGATTTTTCAATGATGAGAGATTAAGAAGAATGAGATGTGTTCTCACTGAAGCATATCAAATCCTACCAGGCTTTGGCGGCATGGTGGCACAGCGGTACTGTTGTTGCCTTACAGCGCCAGAGACTCAGGTTCGATCCTGACTGCGACTGCTGTCTGTACAGAGTTTGTATGTTCTCCCTGTGCCCATGCGTGTTTTTCCCCGGTTTCCTCCCACACTCCGAAGACTTCCAGGTAATGATTGTAATTTAAATCTTGTTATTTGAATTTTGAATTTCACAGCAATTTGCATACATACAATGATAACAGACAGTGATAGTCAGGACATAATTGTACAACAGTATGTAAACGACCCTCAAAACCCTTACCCTTACCCACCCTCGATCCACCCGAATCAGGTCGGGACCAAACGGGGACAAACAACACTCACATACGTACACATCCACACAAATACGATAAGATAAACAAAATGGGAAAAAAAAAAAAAAAAAAGGGGGGGGGGGGGGGGGGGGGGGAGGGGATAGCAGCTGCAATAAGACAGAGCAGTGATAGAGGGCACTCAGTCCTCTTCCGAGCCCGGAAACAAGTTGAGAGAGTTAACAAGTTCCAGGAAAAGGTTCCATGTATCTAGGAATGTCTTGGTAGAGCCTTTGAGAGAGAATCTAAGTTTTTCAAGCTTGAAGTTGTAGAGCACCTCCTTGATCCAGCGGGCGTGTGTCGGGGGACAGGTAAGCCTCCAGTTAAGCAAGATCAGTCTCCGGGCTAACAAGGTTGTAAAAGCCAGGACCCGCTTCAACGCAACAGAGAGGTTGGTGTTGGGAGGAATACCGAAAATAGCTGACAGTGGGTTTGGAGGAATAGTCTGGCCATAGGCTCTGCTTAGCACGTCGAAAGCACTCCTCCAAAAGGTTGCTAGTTTAGGCCAAGACCAAAACATATGACTATGGTTGGCAGGGGATTGATTGCATCTGTTGCAGGTGTCTTTAACAGCGGGGTATATTCTAGATAATCTTGTGTTTGTGTAGTGGACTTTGTGAAGGACTTTGCATTGGATTAGGCCATGACGGGCACATATGGAGGAAGAATGTATCAAATCCAAGGCAGAGTTCCATTGCTGGTCTGTTAGTTTCGTATTCAGCTCGCCCTCCCATGCAGCTTTTAATGAGGTATGAGGTTTCAATATAACCGACCCTAACAAGTTGTACAAAAAGAGATGCATTTCTTCCGGTTGGGATCTAGAGCTAGGATGGAATCGGTCAGGGTTTCAGGGGGATGATTTAGTCCTACCCGATTTAGTTAAAGTGGAGGCTTTGTTCGAAGACCTGTCCAGTATAGGGTCTTGGACCAGATTAAAATCTCCACCCACAATGATGTGGTGATTTTCAATGTTTGGGAGAGATGTAAAAAATTTGGTTACAAATGAGCTGTCATCCCAGTTGGGACCGTAAATACTGGCCAATATGACAGGTGTGTCTTGCAGTTTTCCAGAAACCATGACAAAGCGGCCAGCAGGGTCTTCCACAGTTTTCTGTGGTTCGAACATAATGTTTTTACGAATCAGGATAGCAGCACCCCTAGCCCTATAATTAAATTTTGAATGAAATAAGTGGCTAATCCAGCCTCTCTTAAGCCGTGTTACCTCTCTGTTGCGAAGGTGGGTCTCTTGAATAAAAAATATATCGCCCTTAAGGTGTTGCAAGTGGGCCAAGATCCTATCAGTCTTAGTAGGACCCCCCACTCCCCTCACGTTCCACGAGACAAATCTAATGGCTTGTTTTCACGGGGCGACTTGACGCAAGATGTAGCCAGAGTGGAGTGGTCGTGGTCTAGCACGATATCACACGATATAACGGGGGGGTAGACCAAGAGTTCCCACGGTACTCGGCTTTTCTGTTATTTGAGCGAGTGACTTGTCCGTCTGCCGAGCTTTCCCGTTAAATCTTGAATGAACTGCAAGTGTAATAAAATCATCACGTGGCACAAATGATGTCACATTTTTTCACACACTATAAATATCCTTGGTTGAATTGGCTCAGTTAGAAACATGCCTATACTAACTAGATTCGAGTACAGGATGGTGGTTTATTTCATTGACGCGCTGTATGCAGCAGCCCACTATGTGCATCGAGGACGCTTGCGTGAAGCCAGAAGGGTGAGATTAATTAAAAAGAGAATCAAGAGGAAGTCTCACTGGGTGAAGCCCCTCTTTCAACGGAGACCTCAATTTGGACAATATGATCAGCTGCTTAATGTTCTATTTGAAGAGGATAAAAGTGCATTCACAAACTTTGTCAGAATTTCACCCGAGCTCTTTAATGAGCTGAAGCATAATTTGGGACCTCTGCTGAAGAAGACAGACACTGTAATGAGAAAGGCACTGGAACCAGGGTTACGCATAGCAATCACCCTGCGCTACTTGGCCTCAGGCGATTCTTATAAAAGTTTGTCTTACAACTTTCTTGTCGCCACCACCACCATCAGTGGTATTGTCCGAGAAACATGTGAGGCGATCATCGAATTTTATTCAGCTGAAGTGATGGAATGCCCCAGTACACCAGATGCGTGGAAGAGAGTGGCGCTGGGGTTTGAAAACAGGTGGAACTTTGTTCACACATGTGGGGCTTTGGATGGCAAGCATGTGGCAATTCGTAAACCACCCGGAGGTGGCTCAAATTATTTCAATTACAAGAAATTCCACTCAATTGTACTCTTGGCGGTGGTTGATTATAACTACAACTTCATGTATGTGGATGTGGGCACACCTGGAAGTGTTGGTGATGGCCGTATTTGGAAAGAAACCTGGCTTGGAAAGAAAATGGAAGGTGGAACAGCAGGCATGCCTGATCCAGAACCTCTGCCAGGGGAAGACAGCCCGGACATCCCATATGCGATGGTTGCTGACGAAGCCTTTGCACTACGGCCGTGGATTATGAAGCCATATCCACAGAGGAATCTAACTAGGGAACAGAGGATCTTCAATTACAGGCTGTCAAGGGCCAGGAGGGTTGTAGAAAATGCTTTTGGCATCTTGGCAAACAGATTTAGATGCTTGCTCAAGAAAATGGAGCAGAAGCCCAAGAATGTGGAGAGTATAGTATATGCAGCATGTGTTCTGCACAACCTTATCCGAATGAGAGGTGCAGCTGCAGGATCAGAAACATCCACCCAGGACGGTGACGTGATGGACAGAGAAACAGGGGGAATAACATTAGGTTCATGGAGAAGTGGTGCAAACATTGCGGAAATGGTTCCACTGCAGCGTTTCAAAGGTAACTGGGGAACATACAGTGTGAAAGAGCAAAGAGACCATCTCTGCGCTTACTACAATTCACAATTGGGGAGTGTGCCGTGGCAGGACAGCCACATTGATGGGTAGCCGACCACAGGAACACTACTGCATGTTAGCAGAAATGCATAGCGATTAAGCTTACTTTCTAGTGTTGTCCTCTGAAAAGTGCATCCTATACGATGTTCGTCCGCAAAACCTGCCATTTAGCACATTGCATTCTCCCTTTTAATGCCTGAGTTTGGGTTGTTGCGGAGGTTAATGAATATAATGTGTTTAAAATAATGTAGCATGCCTCATTTGTTGATTTTCGTGTTTGCGAGGCCTTTTTATAGACAAATGTTTGGTGTGATGCACCTTCTCAAAATATGTGAAAGAAGTCGTCTTTTTATATTGTAAAATTGCAATAAAGACTTTGTGTCACGTTTACCGTGCTGATTGGCTTATTTTATTCCCTACGGAGAGGTGAAACTTTCAAACGTTTTAAATACCTCATCAATTGATGGACCTGAACACTCACAAATGAAAATAAATGAGAATGTGATTATATCACCTAACTTCAACTATTTCGTGTCTCAGCATGAGAGGGATTATAACATTAGAGACATTCATATTGTAGTGATGTGTTGATGAAGAATTGCAGACAGCAAGCTGATAGTGAAAAATATATTTATTTAACAATGAGGTCAACAAACACTGACAATCAAACTGCTGAGGTAAAAGCTTTTTCACACTTCAGGCTATCATAAAATGCGGAGCCGCCAACAGAATCAAAGTAATGCCCAAGAGTAAAATACACACATATTAACATACAGACATTTATAAAGGACTCTAGATGTCACACAAAATGTTGAGTGGCCAACAACTAAAAAAAACCAAAACGAAAACGGTTACTTAAACTCAACATTAATAATTCTAAAAGTCCGAGTCAGCGAAACCATCTGTCCCTTCTTGTGATGGTGTTTGTGCACGGCCCTCTCCGTAAACAAAAGGCAAAGGTGAATTTCTACCAGGCTGCTGTTCTGTAAACATCAGTGGTGATGGTGAGTGTCTCTAGAAGGAAATTAAGAAGTACATGTGAAAATTTTCTCACGGACCATAACATTGCGGGACCTTTCATTAAAGTCCCTTTTCAACATGTGAGTTCTTTTCTTGAATCTCATTAAGATAACTCATGAATACTTTGTTGTCCATATGCGGATGGAAATCCTTATTTGTAAAATCCAATCCCACAAAACACAATGGTTTACCTGTTCATCACGGAATTGTGGCTGTTCTCCCATTGCACGCGGCGTCCCATATCTCCTATCTGCATACTTTAGAATCACAGAGTGATGTATTAGTCAATGCATACAAAGAAGACAGATTATGAATTAGGTTTGGGAAGCACACATATATTTCTTAATACCTGGTGATAGAAGTGAGGCGGGCAAGGCTGAGGAACCAGTTGACGCTGCGCCTCAGATGCACGTGCTTGAATTAACTGCACAGACAACACCACAAATTAAAATTATGTTGCTTTATGATGTGCGAAATGAACATTTTTACCAGAAACGATGAATGAAGGCAAGAAGATTAGAATAAATACCTTCTTATTTCGAATAAAATAAACTCGAAACTCGATTGCCCCATTGATCATAATCCATAAAAGATCCCAGTGTGCTTCAGAAATGTCTTCTTCCATAATAGCTGAACAGAAGTCTACTGCCCTCTGCGTTACGGGGTTTGTTCTCAGGCGTCCTTCCTCCAACAACTGAAAACCGTCTCGAACATTGTTATTGAGCTGAAATTTCACAGCGCAAATATAAAACACAGCAAAATGCTGGGTGTGTGCATTGTCCAATGACCATCAATTTTATACACTCACACTTCTAATGATGTTCCCATCTGTCCCTTCTTCAGCACCTCCGGGTGTGGTGAGGTCAATACTGGAAATTTGCCTACTGCGGTGCTGTTGGCTGGTGGATGGTCTCGGCGCGGAAGTCCCTTCCGCAGGATCATCGGACGCATGGTCAATGATGTGTCGTTCCTGTAGGAATCACATAAAAACATTTAGACATAGTGTCCGGAGCCTCATGAACTCACAATTTGTTGTATTAAAAGTACCTTGGGTGCGCTAGTCCTGGTCACTACACGCACAATATGGCCTGATAGGAACCGCCACTTCTCCTCGATCCACCTATTCCTCTCTGTCAGTTTGCTGCCAGCTGACCCTGTTTTGGTCCCAAGTGCGGTGACCTTTCCATAGATGGTCCTCTGATTAGTGAACCATTGCACGAGTTGGTCATCTCCATTACAGTACAGCGATGGAATTAAAAATAACTTAAAAGCATTGGATGTATTCAGTTCTATTAAAAGTTCTGGACAGTAAATAGAGGCGTGTTTAATAGCCTGCCCTCCGCATTTAATCTGCTGATTCTTGTGCTTCTTGGAAACCTGAGCACAAGTTTGTAAATACAGATGGCCCTTTTTAAGACAAACATTACAAGTGAGAATTGCCTGCCCTCATGCATGCATAATTTATTTTGTGACTTAGGGAGACATGATTCCAACTGCAAACACAGAGAGTGTAAAAGCTGTCTGCGACTTTTTCACTTTGCAGCTGCAGGGCACAAACAGACTTGTACGAGAAGTTTAAGTTAACTGCAAAAACTGCACTTTTACATATATATCCTTGTATGTTTTAAATTCTTGAATAACATTAAATGGTTCTCCTGTTGATGAACTGATATATCGTTATATATACTCACATGAACACCCGGGAAACTCCGCAGCCTTCGTCTCCAGCAGGTTCTGTTTTCTCTCCCTGTTCCTATAATCCTCTCTGGATTTATCATAGAGAATTTCGTTCAATTGGTACCATTCTACAAGTTCCCCCTCTTGTTCCCTGGAGAAGTTGTATGGCCTTACCTTCTGCCACCTTCCCTTCACATAAGCGTCTGCAGAGGCTATTCCTACAACGGCTACTGGGGAGGCAATCTGACATACACCTTGCTCCCTCTCTCTCTGCTCCAAGGAGCCCTCAGGCAGTGTTACTACATCTGGCGTCTCCTGTTGCCTCTCCACCTGTCTCTCTAGCTGCATCTTCTCCTCATTCTGCTGCATGGCAAAAACATTTCTGGCATGCTTTACCCCCTTTTTCTGAGCTTTTCTGGGAGCCATCTCTGCGTGTTCCTGTTAAAAAGATTCTCCAACAATGACAATGAGGTGGGACGTCCTCGATGGACACATGTTCAATTAACAACATTGAGAACACCTTTTTTACTCACCTTCCCTCCCCTCTATCCAACTTCCGGGTTTACCGTCCGCAGGAGTTCCCACGGTAACCGCAAGAGTTACTACGGATTTCGCACGGGACACTTCATTCATAAAATGTTGCAATGCTAAACCACAAGTGCACAAGTCATTCTTGGACAAATTCAAACATGTTTGAATTTTCTCCCGAGTACACAAGGTACACGATTACCTGCCGTTAGCGCCACGGTGGTCCACGAATGCCGTATTGTTACCGCACGAGGTTCCCACGATGTCAAACTCGGGGTACCTCTTGCGTCAAGTCGCACCGTGAAAAGGGGGTTTAAGAGTGTCGTTTGTGTTGGCCATATTTAGCTATATCCAAACGAGTGGGCAGAGCGCTGTAGCACTGCAAGTTGAGATGGAAGAGCGCATCAAAGCCAGCTGCCGAGAGTGGGGGTGTGGGTGGTAAAAGGAAAAAAAATATTTAAAAAAATAAAAATAAAATAATAAAAAAATAATAATTTTAAAAAAAAAGATACATACATATGTATACACACAACAAACAGTCGGGACACATATCACTTAACCATCTTTCAAACCTGAG
The DNA here is from genome assembly GCF_028641065.1 of Leucoraja erinaceus. Taxonomy (NCBI): domain Eukaryota; kingdom Metazoa; phylum Chordata; class Chondrichthyes; order Rajiformes; family Rajidae; genus Leucoraja; species Leucoraja erinaceus. The sequence continues at coordinate 53,050,237 of NC_073387.1, forward strand.
TCCCCGGACCTGAGATCCCCAATATCCCAACCGAACCTTGAGTGCCCATTGCACCAAGGTACGTTGTCCTCGCATCCGCATGGAGTAGTCCGATCTTAACTCCCAATATTTCCACATCCCAAAGCAACAAAGTCGCTCAATATCAGTAAAGTAACATAAAATGAAATAAATATAGTAATGATAACAATGATAATAATAATTTGAGAAATAGAAAATAGAAATAAAGTGAAGTAAACCTAAATGAATAGATACAAAGTTAAAATAATAGCCTTGGTAGTTGTGCTACCAATGACATTGCTAACCCTAATGGTAATAATAGTAGTGATGATAGTAATAATACAACAAGACAAATTAACAAAATGGTGATACTAAATAAGTAAGCCAATGTATAAGTGAAACAGGAATAGCTTCCTTTGGTATAACATAGTATAACTTAAAGTTGGTAAGGTATAAAGAAAGAGTTAGCATTAGAGAGATTAGCAAATTGCAAACAGGGTTCTTGGATTAAGGGGCAGGACAGAAGAACATCAATTATGTATTGTTAAACAAAAACGCTCTAAGAGCTAATTGGTGTAACACAGCCTCGACTATAATGAGTTATCAGCCCCAGACAGTCCGCTATGAAGACTAGTGTAAACAAACCATTCAAATGCTGGCCAGCTGCTAAAAACAAGAAGGCAGAGATCAAATCACGAACCACAATGTGGGTCCCTTGAGCCCAATTTTATAGCATGTGCAGGGGAAGAGCCTTTCAAGTATGATTACACATAAACATTAAAAGGAAAAGTTGGTAAGACATAGTCATGAACGTGGTGATTTCTTACTGGCCTCATACGTTTCAAGACAGGGGTCTAGTATAACAGCAAGGCCGAGCGCTAGCAGTGGCTAGTTGCTAAGGGCAGTCAAGCTAAAGTTAACCCATAATGTAACTGTAGATTAACTGGATGTAGACGTACCGAGCAAAGTCAGTCACCTGTGGATCCCGGTCTGCATCGACGGTAAGATGAAATGAAATCCTGAGTGTCCTCGGGAGATGTTAACCGTTGCCTCTTTCCTTCCCTGGCCATGATGAACAGCTTGGCTGGATAATGAAGGGAGGGTTTGAGACCCAGGTTGTACAGCTCCTTCATAACGTCTCGATATGCAGAGCGTTGTTCAACTATCTGGGGACAGTAGTCTTCAAAAATGTGGATCGGGATATCTTTGTACTTCAGCTTACCCCTCTGCCTCCGAGCCTCACGCACCACCAACTTGCGCGTCTGGAATCTATGGAAGCAAATCACAACTGCTCTGGGTTTCCCACCAGGGCTTGGCTTGGCTGCTAGCGTGCGGTGGGCTCGGTCTAGCTCCGGGGCTGATTCCAGTGTGCGTTCGCCAAGTGTCTCGAGCAGGAGTTGAGAGAAAAAAGCTGTTGTTTGGGGGCCTTCGATGTTCTCGGGGATGCCGACTATCCTTATGTTATTTCGGCGATCCTGCCTTCCAGGTCGATAAACTTAGACTTTAGCTTGGCGTTCTCTTCGATGACCATGGTTAGCATTGTCTCCATAGCTCGCATGTCTTGGCTGGTGGTATCGGCAAATGTCTCTGATGATGAAATACGCTGTTGTTGATCTAAAATAGTGGTCTGGATATTGTCCAGCTTCGTTTCCAGTTTGGTGAACGCTGCGTTGAATTCTGCCAGTAGCGATGCCTTGTGCTCTGTTAACATGGCTGCTAGCGTAGATATGGTCGTCGAGTCTTCCATATTTTGCTCCTCTTTCTTTCTTCTGCCTGACATCTTTGCGGTGTGGAGGAGTGCTGTCGATGGTGTTAAATATTTATGGTAGTTTTAAAACTTAGGCTGAGCTGTAATAACAGTTGAAGGTTAACAGATTGGGAGCTTGGAAAAGTGCAACTACTCCAGCATGTCGCCCCGCCTCTCCCCAGGTAATGATTGTAAATTGTCCCTAGTGCGTAGGATAACGCTAGTGTGTGGGGATTGTTGATCGTGTGGACTTGATGGGACAAAGGGCCTCTTTTCACGCTGTATCTCTAAACTAAACTAAACAAATCTTGACAGGCCAGAACCAGGGATGATGTTCTCCATTCTGGGATATCTGGAACTAGAAATCGCAATCTCAAACTATTTGGGTTGAGATAAGAAGAAATTTCTTCACCAAAAGGGTTGTGAATTTTTTTGAATTTTCATCCCAAGGGAGCTGTGAAGACTCAAATTAGAGGTCGATAGATCTGTAAATATTAATGGAAACTAACCTCATGGGGTTGGAACAGAAAAAAAAAAAACATTGCACTCAATACAATTCATAAGTTCATAGTCATAAAGTCTTACAGAGTGAAACCAAGCCCTTTGGACCAACTTGCCCACAACCGCCACCATGTCCCATCTACACTAGTCCCACCTACCTGCATTTGGCACATCTATCTATCTATCTATCCATCTATCATCTATCTATCTATCTATCTATCTATCTATCTGTCTATCTGTCTATCTATCTATCTATCTATCTATCTATCTATCTATCTATCTATCTATCTATCTATCTATCTATCTATCTATCTATCTATCTATCTATCTATCTATCTATCTATCTATCTATCTATCTATCTATTAATATATAAAACTCAAATCCATCCGTCCGCCTGCAGTACGGATCCCTTCCTGCCTTTTGATTCGTTGACGGCTGCTCCTTCCTATCAGCTTCCAACACACTTCGAAACAAAGTTGCAAGACAGGAACACTGAACTTTTCACTGCTGCAGCAGGCAGGGGAGGTGCAATTGAGGGAGGCAGGGGAGTGCTGGAAACTTACATTTGGCAACGGCTTCAGTTCCATTGGAGGAGACGGGTGCATGGTGGAATATTGGGTTGGGGGAATCACACCATTGGGGGAGCAGACCCAACGGGTCTGCACTTGGTCTAGTATATATATAAAACTCAAATCAGTCCGCCTGCAGTACGGATCCCTTCCTGCCTTTCGATTCGTTGACGGCTGCTCCTTCCTCAGCTTCCAACACACTTCGAAACAATGTTGCAAGACAGGAACACTGAACTTTTCACTGCTGCAGCAGGCAGGGATTTTTTTTAAAGAGGCAGGGCAGTGCTGGAATCTTACTTTTGAGAACGGCTTCAGTTCCATTGGCGGAGACGGGTGCATGGTGGAATATTGGGTTGGGGGATCACACCATTGAGGGAGCAGACCCAATGGGTCTTCACTTGGTTTAGTTAATATATAAAACTCAAATCCATCCGTCCGCCTGCAGTACGGATCCCTTCCTGCCTTTTGATTAGTTGACGGCTGCTCCTTCCTATCAGCTTCCAACACACTTCGAAACAAAGTTGCAAGACAGGAACACTGAACTTTTCACTGCTGCAGCAGGCAGGGGAGGTGCAATTGAGGGAGGCAGGGGAGTGCTGGAAACTTACATTTGGCAACGGCTTCAGTTCCATTGGAGGAGATGGGTGCATCGTGGAATATTGGGTTGGGGGAATCACACCATTGGGGGAGCAGACCCAACGGGTCTGCACTTGGTCTAGTATCCCTTTAAACCTGTCCTATCCATGTGCCTGTCTAAATATTTCATAAACATTGCGCTAGCACCTGCTACAACTACCTCCTCTGGCAGCTCATTCCATACACACGTTGTATGAAAATGTTACCCCTCAGGTTCCTATTAAAACATCCCCCCTCATGTAAACCTATGGATCTTGATTCCCCTACTCTGGGCAAAGACTCTACTTCTACCCAATCTATTCCTCATGCTTTTCATATGTCCATAAATCGCAGGTGCAGAATTAGGCCATTCAGCCATCGGGTCTACTCTGACATTCAATCACGGCTGATCTACTGTATGTGCCCCTCTCAATCCCATGTAATCAGTTGGGATCTTATTGAATCACGGAAGAGGTATAAAGGGCTAAATACCCTGTCATATTGTATATGTTTTATATTAACACAAAGATTTTGTGAATTATGCCTAAAAATTTTGCGAGGAGAATATTCAAAGAATGTATGTGTCATAAGCAACTCCAGTGCAATGATAAAGTGAAAGATTAAGTCTCATGATTTTGTGCAGTGGCAGACCAAACCACAGACAGGTCTGGAAATGAGATTTTGTCAGTACAGATCAAACATTCTAGTAAGGTCTGTTGTAAGCATTTTTATTCCTTCTTTGGTTTGCCCCAAATGCAATATTCAAAAAAATGTTATGAAAAGAAACTGCAGATGCTTGTTTAAACCAAAGAGAGACACAAAGTGCTGGAGTAACTCAGTGGGTCAGGCATCATCTCTGGAGAAAATGGATAGGGTCTGGACCCTCTTTCAGATTCTGGTTCAGATTCAAACAAGTGTTTTCTTGTTAGCATGGATTTATGTGAACATGCAGTGTTGGGCTGACTTGGTATCACTCCATCTGTGTGCATTATAAGGAGGCTGAAGAATATTACATTGGCTCTGCCATAGGCAAGTAAAGGGGGTACTTGGTGGAGAAAGTTTATTAGTGATTTGGCTGTTGGTGTGCTACTCTGCCATTGCTGTTTGCGCTCCATGTGCTCCTGTCCAGGAAGCTGAAAGAGACTGCTAGCTTACCAGATGATCATCCTCTACTCAGACACTCTCGAGTCAAGAATTTCTGATTTCATCACTCCCGGCTCTCCGCCCTCTAAAGCCTCCAACCTTATCGTTCCCCAGCCCCGCATGGCCCGATTTTACCTTCTCCCCAAAATCCACAAACAGAACTGTCCTGCCAGACCCATTGTTTCTGCTTGTTCATGTCCCACTGAATTAATTTCCACATACCCCGATTCCAGCCTTCACCCCCCTGGTCCAATCCCTCCGTACCTATGTCCAAGACACCTCTCATGCTCTTTGTCTATTCAACCACTCTGTTTTCCAGGCTCACCATTCCCTCATCTTTACTAAGGATGTCCTGTCACTCTACACCCTCATCCCCCACCATGAAGGTCTTACAGCCCTCCGTTTCTTCCTCGACCACAGAACCAGCCAATTTCTGCCTACCGATACTCTCCTCCACCTAGCAGAGCTGCTCCTTACACTCAACAACTTCTCCTGTGACTCCTCCCACTTCCTCCAAATCCAAGGTGTAGCTATGGGCACTCGCAAGGGCCCTAGCTTTGTCTGTCTCTTTGTAGGGTACATCGATCAATCACTGTTCCAGGCGTACACTGGCCCTAGCCCTGAACACTACCTCCACTACATTGAGCCATGCAGAGCTCACTGACTTCATCAACTTCATGACTAATTTCCATCCTGCACTCAAATTCACTTGAACCATTTCCGACATTTCCCTACTGTTTCTAGATCTCACCGTCTCCATCACAGGAGACAGACTGTTGACCGACATCTACCACAAACCTACTGACTCCCTTAGCTATCTAGACTATACTTCTTTCCACCCTGCTTCCTGTAAAGACTCTATCCCCTACTAATTCCTCTGTCTACGCCACATCTGCGCCCAGGTTTTCCATACTAGATCATTGGAGATGTCCTCATTCTTTAGGAAACCGGGGTTCCTCTCTTCCAATATAGATGAGGCTCTCACTTGGCTCTCCTCAATATCCCGCAGCTCCGCTCTTGTTCCCCCACCCATTAGCAACAAGGACAGAGTCCCCCTTGTCCTCACCTTCCACCCCATCAGCCATCGCATGCAACATACTTCAACATTTTCGACATCTCCAACGGGATCCCACTACTGGCCACATATTCCCATCTCCACCCCTTTTTGCTTTCCGCAGAGAACATTCCCTCCGCAACTCCCTGGTCACCTCGTTTCTTCCCACCCAAACAACCTCTTCCCCAGGTACTTTCCCCTGCAACTGCAGGAGATGCAACACATGCCCCTTTACCTCCCCCCTCGACTCCATCCAAGGATCCCGCCAGTCTTTTCAGATGAGGCAGATCTTCACTTGCACCTCCAACCTCATCTACGTTATCCGCAGTTGTCAACTTCTGTACATCGGCGAGACAAAGCGCAGGCTTGGCGATCGTTTTGCTGAACACCTCCCCTTAATCCTTTTATACCTACCTGATCTCCCGGTTGCTCAGCACTTTAACTCCCCCACCCATTCCAGAGTGAGGCCCAGAGCAAATTGGAGGAACAGTACCTCATATTTTGCTTGGGTAGTTTACCCATCAGTGGCATGAACATTGACTTCTCTAACTTCAAATAGCCCTTGCTTTCCCTCTCTCTCCAATCGCTCCCCTTCCCAGTTCTCCCAACAGCCTTTGTCTCCGACTACATTCTATCTCTGTCCCGCCCACTCCCCTGACATCAGTCTGAAGAAGGGTCTCGACTCGAAACGCCACCCATAACCAACGTTACTCCAACATTTTCTGTCTACCTTGTGCAAATCTTTGGTTGTGTACTACAGTACGATGACTGAGGTTGAAATGGAGTTGTACCTCTCATTTATGCTGTAGATGAATTACATTGCAAGGATATGAATTCCATTTCATAAGGGAGCTGAGGTGCAGTAAGGTGGCAAGAAAAATTGAGAAGGGAGCATTTGAAAGCCCATCAAGTCTATACTGCCATTCAATCATGGCTGATCTATCTTACCCTCTCAACCCCATTCTCCTGCCTTCTCCCCATAACCCCAGACACCCATGAATTTCAGAAGTCCGAGTCCGCGGCAACCAGCGATCCCCACATATTAACACTATCCTACACCCATTATGGATAATTTTTACATTTACTAAGCCAATTAATCTACATATCTGTACGTCTTTGGAGTGTGGGAGGAAACCGAAGATCTCGGAGAAAACCCATGCAGGTGACAGGGAGAACGTACAAAATCTGTACAGACAGCACCTACGGTCAGGATCGAACCCAGATCTCTGGCGCTTTAAGGTAGCAACTATACCGCTGTGCCACTGTAGCGCCCCTACTCCAGGACTACTCCAGAGACCTTGAGACTTTGGTTTTGTTGGTCTTGGGTAGAGATGAGATAGGATTGGACTATACCCTGTGGATGGAGATAAAGACATTTGCTTCACGGATTAAGTTTCAGATGAGGATTTGTTTGATGTGCTTTTTAATAACTGTTTATCTGTGAAAAAAATCCTCCAGCCATAGTTTCAGTGGACAGTTGAAATAGCTATTAAGTAGGACTTAATAATTAGTTTTAAGACCCCTTTATAAAAATTGTTCCTGACTGATCACAAAGTATGCTGTGATCATTTTATTAGCGGTATTTCATTGGAGACTGCCAACAAAAGGGTATGTTAAAATTATTTAACTATATTGATTACAAATTATTCATTGGTACTTCTTGATTTTGCCTTGTGAAATAGAAGTATTCTAGCATCCATTTCATGTACACAATTTTTACATTGCTGTAGGATTTCTCCATTCATTAATCAAGGACCAGTCTCACCCTGGTCATTTCTTCTTCTCCCCTCTCCCATCAGGCAAGAGGTACAGAAGTTTGAAAACGCATGCCTCCAGATTCAGGGGCAGTTTCTTCCCAGCTGTTATCAGGGAACTGAACAGACCACTCATCAGCTGGAGTGCGATCCTGACCTCCCATTGACATCATTGGAGACCTTTGAACTATCTTTAATTAGACTTTATCGGACTTCAATGTTATATCTTTACACTAAATATTGTACCCTTTTTTCTTTATCTCTGCACTGTGGATGTCTTGATTGCATTCATGTATAGATTTTTCCATGCCTGGGTAACAAAAACAAAAGCTTATCACTGTATCTACGTAGACATGACAATAATAAACTAAGCTAAACTGACAAACAAACAGTTACACTGAAGTGTTACCACAATGATACATGCAAGCCCTCTCAATAATCAATTACGTAATCGGACTTGTATCTCAGTAAACTCTAAGGAAACCCAATGCACTAGGAAAAGTAAAACTAATGAAAACTGCACTAGGAAGCATTTGATCTTTTAAAATATATACTGTACAAATTATATAAAATGATACCAAATAAGTTCGCAGTCCAGCCTACTCTATGATGTGCCTTGCCCTATTTAAAGTTAGCTTAAATTCATATCTAATGTAATAACTAAATGAATATAGATAATTTATATATAATAAATTCAACTTGTAATTTGTGAATTCTGACGTTAGTGATTCTATAATAGATGTGTTATATATATTCAAACAGCAAAACCATAAATTCCTTTCCAGCAACATCAGAATGGAAACAACTGTGCATTAGACTTTATAGCTGCAGGCATCGCGTGATAATGCAGTGACTATTCTCCAATTCCCATTTTAGCACACTTGCCCAAATACATTCCTCTTCATTTGTCCTTTGGCAGCTGCTTTTCTTTTCAGCTGCACTTTAAAACAGTATTTCAGTTTTAACATTTAGTTATCAAAGACCCTTACGTGAATCATTGGCTTGTGTTATTCTTTTTTTGTTCTTTTTAAGCCACATGGCAAACCCTTATCATATCTAAGGAGTATGAATTCTCCGTTATCATATGTACATGCATTCGGAGGCTGAACTTGTTTTTAATGGTTAAACAAATAACAATCTGGGATACCATCCAATCTTTAAAATGCCGCAAAGCAATCTTCACGTTTCAAGTGAGAGTCAATGAGAATTGTTTTCCTCACAGATATGCAGACATCTGGAATAGATTTATTTTATATACTAAAGCAAACATAAATGTTTTAATCATTAATTTTATTCATTTCCCCCTGCTAAACCCTCTTAATGCAAAGCAGTGGTTGGGATTCTATATATGGTTTACAGTAATTATAATCGTGTATCACAAACCCAAAACTTTGCCAGAGAAAGGAAGCTGGATCTTCTAGCCTGGAACATAATCTGTGCACATTTCATCCCTTCCTGAGCATTGGCAAAGTCTTTCTCTCAATGTTCATTCAAGAGTCAGTTCAAAGACCGAGGTTCGATTCTGACCTTGGGTGCTGTCTGTGTGGAGTTTGCATGTTCTCCCTGTGAGCTGCGTGGGTCTTCTCCAGGAGCTCAGGTTTCCTCCCACATCCCAAATATGTGTGGGTCTGTAGGTTCATTGGCCTCCATTAAAAAAAAAATGCCCCTAGTGTGCAGGGAGTGGGTGAGAAAGTGGGATGACACAGAACTATTTTGAACAGGAGATCAATGGTCGGCATGGTGGGCCAATGGGTCTTCTTCCATGCATGTCACTAAACTAAAAAGGTCAAGAGTCATGAGTGAAGAGTGTTTTATTGTTATACGTCCCGAAGCAGAAAAATAAAGTTCTTACTTGTAGCAGCACAACAGATATACAAACATAGTATTCAGTGGAACTTACAGTAGAACATAGAAAAGTACAGCACAGGAATTAGATCCTTCGGCCCACAATGTTTGTGCTGAACATGATGCCAAATTAAACTGATCTCATCAGCTTGTACATGATCCATATCCCTCCATTCCCTGTGCTTCCATGTGCCTATCTAAAAGCCCCTTAAGCACCACTCAGAGACACCATCATAAACAGTGAAAATAAATTCAAAATATAAAAGATAATATTCCCCACACTTCCATGTGCCTATCTAAAAGCCTCTTCAACGCCACTATCGTAGACACCATAATAAACAATAAAAAGTTCAAAATATAAAAAATTGTGTACTTGCAAAGACAAAAACACACATTGATTGAGATAACTTACTATTAGCAAATTAATACATAGCAACATTTGACGACATTTCAGAAATAGATTCTTGCCAGTATTTCAGAGATAAAAGATGATGTATAAATTAGTCAATGTCCCCTCGGTAGCATGCAATAAAATGTACTTGCATTTCAGTGGGACTTGGTGTGTAACAATGACTGGAAAGGACCTTTTTCTATGTCTGTATTCTTCCTGGGAGTTCTGGTTGGCACCTTTATCGCTGGCCAGTTGTCTGACAGGTGAGTTATTACATCTCTCCTCACTTGTACCAGGTATTTAATTATGTGATCAAGTGCCTGTTCATTGCAGGCTGATTTTCATCATCTATATTGTATAATAAATATATGGCATGCAAACCTACGAATGAGATTTTAATGTTTTAAAGGATGTGTTGGTTTTCAACATTTGGAAACTCATTCTATAGCTTACTGTTAAAATATTCAATATCGTTCTGTTAGTAACAATAGAATCAAACACATTTTCTCTCTTTAAACACCTGAAATAAATGTAATTTGTCATTACTGCAACTAGTGATGTTAACTCATTTGATCTCATGCCACTTTACAAAATAATACATCTTTTGGAATAAAATAACAATTTGTAGGAAGTCACTAGATGTTTAGGAAGATAAGGGTCTCGACCCAAAATGTCACCTGTTCCTTTTCTCCAGCGATGCTGCGTGACCTGCTGAATTACTCCAGCTTTTAGCGTCTGTCTAAGATGCGGACTGCAGGCGATGTAAGAAAAACTATCAGGGCGGAACGGTAGTGTTGCTGTCTTACAGTGCTTGCAGCACCGGAGACCCGGGTTCAATCCCGACAATGGGTGCTGTCTGTACGGAGTTTGTACGTTCTCCCCGTGACCACGTGGGTTTTCTCTGAGATCTTCAGTTCCCTCCCACACTCTTAAGACGTACAGGTTGATTGGCTTGGTGTATGTGTAAATTGTCCCAAGTGTGTGTAGGGTAGTGTTAATGTGTGGGGATAGCCTGTGGGTGCGGACTCAGTGGGCCAAAGGGCTTGTAACCGCACTGTATCTCTAAATTAAACAGAGGGAATTCTCTGCTGTCTGCCTCGGGGAGCGTCATCGACCAGGTTATCTTCAGCTAACTCAGTGGGTGAAGAGTGATTCTCAATTCATAGTATGGATTGCATCCGTCTAGAGGAATGATCTTCATCATTGAAATACAGGGACAGGAACTAACCACTCTCTATGACCTTTATACCCTTCAGAAAGCCTTCTGGGCCTGTCCCACTGAGGCGATTTCTTAAGCGACTGCCGGCGACTATCACAGTCGTAGCAGGTCGTCGAAAAACCGGCGACTGAACCTGCCCCCCCCCCACGACAATGTCTATGACAAGCTACAACAACTAGCACCTAGTCAACGTCGAGCTACAGCAAGCTACCGACAACCGGCGACCCATTAGGATGTCCAACTACAACAACCTACAATATATACAAAGATTTCAAAGTATAATTTTAGATCCACTGGAAGAAGCAATGAATATTAAGGCTGACTCACAAAAATTAATATCATATCTATATAATAGTATTTTAAATAGAGAATTACCATCAACAGAGGCAATTAGAGAAGACTGGGAAAAAGAATTAACGATAAAAATTTTGAAAGAAACATGGGAAAAGTATTTGATATACAGTCTATACATAAAGGTTCGATTAATGCTAGACACAATTTAATTCAATTCAAAATACTACATAGACTATATTATTCAAAAACTAGGCTGAATAAATTCTACCCAAACATTTCTCCCAGCTGTGATAAATGTCTTTCTCAAAATGCCAATATTACACATTCTTTTGTTTCTTGCACAATACTTCATAAATTTTGATGTGATATTTTTGATATATTCACAAATCTATTTAAGATAAAAATGGAACCTAATACTGAAATGATTATATTTGGAGTAATGGGAGACGGGAACACATTAAACATATCCCAAAACTCATTTTTTAATTATGGGTTAATAACAGCAAAAAAACATACTTAAATTTTGGAAAAACACAACAATACCAACGCTTAAAATGTGGATTATAAATATGTTGGACACAGCACACCTTGAAGAAATGAGACACCTCCTACATAGAAACATAGAAACATAGAAATTAGGTGCAGGAGTAGGCCATTCGGCCCTTCGAGCCTGCACCGCCATTCAATATGATCATGGCTGATCATCCAACTCAGTATCCCGTACCTGCCTTCTCTCCATACCCCCTGATCCCCTTAGCCACAAGGGCCACATCTAACTCCCTCTTAAATATAGCCAATGAACTGGCCTCAAATACCCTCTGTGGCAGAGAGTTCCAGAGATTTACCACTCTCTGCGTGAAAAAAGTTCTTCTCATCTCGGTTTTAAAGGATTTCCCCTTTATCCTTAAGCTGTGACCCCTTGTCCTGGACTTCCCTAACATCGGGAACAATCTTCCTGCATCTAGCCTGTCCAACCCCTTAAGAATTTTGTAAGTTTCTATAAGATCCCCTCTCAATCTTCTAAATTCTAGAGAGTATAAACCAAGCCTATCCAGTCTTTCTTCATAAGACAGTCCTGACATCCCAGGAATCAGTCTGGTGAACCGTCTCTGCACTCCCTCTATGGCAATAATGTCCTTCCTCAGATTTGGAGACCAAAACTGTACGCAATACTCCAGGTGTGGTCTCACCAAGACCCTGTACAACTGCAGTAGAACCTCTCTGCTCCTATACTCGAATCCTTTTGCAATGAAAGCTAACATACCATTCGTTTTCTTTACTGCCTGCTGCACCTGCATGCCTACCTTCAATGACTGGTGTACCATGACACCCAGGTCTCGCTGCATCTCCCCCTTTCCCAATCGGCCACCATTTAGATAATAGTCTGCTTTCCTGTTTTTGCCACCAAAATGGATAACCTCACATTTATCCACATTATACTGCATCTGCCAAACATTTGCCCACTCACCCAGCCTATCCAAGTCACCCTGCAGTCTCCTAGCATCCTCCTCACAGCTAACACTGCCCCCCCAGCTTAGTGTCATCCGCAAACTTGGAGATATTGCCTTCAATTCCCTCATCCAGATCATTAATATATATTGTAAATAGCTGGGGTCCCAGTACTGAGCCTTGGGGTACCCCACTAGTCACTGCCTGCCATTGTGAAAAGGACCCGTTTACTCCTACTCTTTGCTTCCTGTTTGCCAGCCAGTTCTCTATCCACATCAATACTGAACCCCCAATGCCTTGTGCTTTAACAAAGACCAATTCTTAACGAGTTGGTCTCCATTTATTTATTTCTTGGATTCATGTGGTGCAACTGTATCATAAAAAGCAAATGTGTCAGGTATGGGTGAAAGATGATCAACAATATAAAAATTCATCTCCTAGCGTCTATTTGCTAATCTCTCTCCTGCTCTCTCTTCTTTCTTATTTCTCTTCCTCACTATCTCTTTCTTTGTTTTATACACACTACACTTTTCTCTACTCTGTACTATCTCTTTCTTTCTTATCTCTCGCTTTAAAAAAAAAAATGGAGTTGTACAGAGAATGTATCAGGTTAACATATATTTTCGCACCTGAAAAGAGGTACCACTGTATTGTACTTACTTCTAATAAAATTAAAATAAAAAATAAAAAAACAACCTACGACCACACAGGCAACAACCTACAGCAACCGAAGTCAACCTACATCCACCCGCGACAAGCTACGACCCTATCGGCGACAACTGACGACAAATGAAGACAATTCAGTCGCCGGTACCTGTCGCCGGTTGACGTAGGTTGACGTAGGTAGCCGCCAATGGAATTCGCCAAAGTCAGCACCAGCGACAACCTACCTCACCTGGCGACAGCCTGCGACAGCACCTACATCAGGAGAAGTCAAGCTACGCTCATTGGCGTCAACCCACTGTCGCCAAAAATGTTTGAACATGTTGAAAATCCAGCGGCGACCAGAAAGACACTATGACTCTTTAGACGACTGAGGTGACTGCTCACGACCATACAGGCGACACCCCAGCGACCATGTGGTGACAGCCTAGTCACCTAAAAAATAGCCTAAGTGGGACAGGGTCTGTTGAGTCCCAATGGAAGACTGAGGAGTACCCTCCTCAAATTTATCTGCTGTCAATATTTGGCTCCATAGTGCATCTGCTTCCTGATCTTAACCAACAGGTCCACGGCTCTGTGCAGACTTACATCAAGTAAGACCATGTCCATTGGTATTTCACTTGTCCCTGCTGTCATGTTGCATCTCCGATAGACTCTCAGCTAGACTGCACCTAATCAATAGACAAATGGGAAACACTTCAACCTACTTTGTCTCTGGCCCAAAACTGGTGAGCCCAATTTCAGACACTGACTACAGTACAGACAGAGCTTGCACATGCACATGGACAGACCAAAGCCCTGGGCCTCCTCCATTGTCAGAATGAAGCCAAACCTAAATTGGAGGAACAGCACCCCGTATTTCGCTTGAGCAGCTTACAACCCAGCTGTATGAATATTGGCGAATATTGATTTCTCTAACTTCAAGTAACATTGCATCTCCTTTATCTCCATCCCTCCCTCACCCCAGTTATTGTACTGGTTTCACTGTTGAGTTTCAGTGTCTTTATAACTCGTTATCACCTATCCCACAGCCAACAATGGACCATTGTGGGCTCCACCATTCCTTGAATATTGTTGCCTTTTGCATGTCTTCCAGTCATTTGTCCTATATCTCTCATTTCCCATTCCACCGTCTCTCAGTCTGAAGAAGGGCCTCGACCCGAAACGTCACCTACTCCTTTTCTCCAGCGATGCTGCCTGACCCACTGAGTTACTCCAGCATTTTGTGTCCAATCATCACCATCTTGTTCACTGAAACACATGAGAGGAAGGGCTTTATAATTTACAACTTCAAAGTAAATGGTGTCTACCAACTTTCCTCCACTATACCACTCTGCCTACTGAAAGGTCCATGTGAAAATGTTGGGATGCATGAATTGCTTTCTACAATTTTAAAGAAGACATCTTTACATCTTTATTTTAGATATTTAGAGATAGAGTGTGGGAACTGGCTCAGCGATCCCCGTATATGAGCACCATCTGACACACTGGAGACAACTTATAATATACAGACTCCAATTAAACTACAAACCAGTATATCTTTCTAATGTGGGAGGAAACCGGAGCACCCAGAGAAAACCCATGCAGGTCATGGGGAGAACATACAAACTCCGTACAGACAGCACCTGTAGCCAGGATCAAACCTGGGTTTTTGGCGCTGTAAAGGCAGCAACTCTACCGCTGCACCAGCGTGTCGCCCTATAAAATGAAGGTGATTAATTGATCATTGATGATTACATTTCCTGTCACCTTCAGGGACCAAGAGCTTACCAAGTGGACAAAGGAAATGATCCAATGGCGTTCTCAAAATGTATTTGAAAAATGTAAAATATTTCCCTGTGGCAGATATCAAAGAGAATTCCTGGTCATTATTGTGGAATCATGGTTCAGGGCAAAAGACATTTGGACAGTTACATGGATAGGGAAGGTGGAGAGCGGTATGGGCCATATGTGGGCAGGTAGGATTAGTGTGGATGGGGCAGCTTGATCAGCATGGGCAAGTTGGGCCGAAGGGACTGTTTCCTTGCTGTACTACTCTATGACTCCACGGCTCTATGACAACTCAATATTCTTGCATCTCTCATTGCTCCCCATCTACAATTCCCTCATAACTCAAAATAAAGTTAACTAATTTGGATGACATTGAGTACCTCACGTCAGTTCACAGGGATCACACCGATCCCACCTCACTATTTTCCCTCACATTCAACCTTTTCCAGAACCTCCTGCTGCGTTTGTGGCAGAACTCACATTGGCCTCATCAGCCAACACAGGACTGGAGTAGACACAAGGCATCATCAGTAGCGAGCGACTGCCTGAGTTTATGCAATAGTGGCTGTCCGCACCTCTGTAAAAATGCATTTGTGGTAACTGAGAAAGTGGATTTACTGAGCATAAATATGCAACAGTATGTTTGGATTTTTCTGACGTTTTGTTTCTGATTTTCAGATTTGGGAGGAAGTCTGTTTGGTTTGGAACCATGGCTGTGCAGACTGGATTCACTATGATTCAAGTGTTCTCGCCAAACTGGGAAATCTTTTGCCTTCTTAATTTTTTTGTGGGCATTGGGCAGATTTCAAATTACGTAGCTGCCTTTGTTATAGGTAAGTACCTGCGTTATTGATTGCTATGTTTAAAAACTCTTTGGGTGTGATTTGTATTTTATTAATGTAATGTATATAATGGTAACTAACTTTAAGAACAGTACTAGAATATTATGCTTTGTGTCATGTGACATATACAATATCTTATCAGTCTCGTGAATATGTGTGAGTATGCGCAGTGTACTTTTGTAAAATAAACAAGACCCACACGGGCAACAGTGTGTACTGAAAATCTGTGCTTGTTCCTATCTCCATGCTGAAGACGTAATATCTTACAATTAACTGAAGTCGATTAAATAAAATTGGTAACAATATCTCACAATTGTAATTGGTCTTGTTCTTGTTAACTTTCCTTACAGGATCTGAGGTCCTTGGGAAATCAATCCGGGTTGTCTACTCTACACTAGGACTTTGCATTTCTTATGCAATCGGCTATATGTTCCTGCCTTTCATTGCATACTTTATACGAAGCTGGAGGATGCTGCTTTTTATCCTGTCTCTTCCAGGCCTGCTCTACATTCCTCTGTGGTGGTATGTAGGAATTAACCTTAACATATCAAAACACTTTTATGGACGCCAATGTTCAAGGGGGAAAGGGGAAGGTGGAAACATTTTATAGGAATCTGAGGGGTGCCTTTTTCACGCTAAGGTTGTGAGAGTATGGAACGAGCTGCCGGAGGAGGTAGTTGCGGCAGGTGCTATCGCAAAGTTTAAGAAACAATCAGATGGATACATGGATGGGACACGTTTAGAGGGATATTGGCCAAATGCAGCCAAGTGGGATTAGTGTAGATGGGACATGTTGGTCAGTGTGGGCAAGTTAGGCCAAAGGGCCTGTTTCCACACTGTATGACTATGAAAGGTTGGACAGACTTGGATGGAAGGCTGAGAGTGTAAATATGCTGCTAAAGCTTACCCCCCCTTAGGCTAGTTCAGTAAAACCACTGAGTCAAGCACTGGACCAACTAAATTTTATTTTTGAACGAACAACAAATCCCCCTATACAATAACGAAGCCAACGTGGGTTCGCTCCTTGTCTCTGCCTGATCAAGCCCTTCAGCCTCGTGCAAGCAGACACTACCAAAAGGTCACGCAGTCCCAAGCGTCCTTCCAGAAGATTGACAATGATCCAAGTCGGGGTTACCTTTTATAGGCCAATGAACCATGAGGGGCCAAACTACATAGGGGTGGCTCCCCTCACAAGCCAATTACACATATTGATTACATTGAAGTATTATTGACAGTCCCCCAACCCAATTACAAAGAGTCCCATATACAATGTTTCTCCAGAGGCTTCTGGAAGGAAGTCAGCTAACTGAATAATGCAACCTTTATCCTGGCAGTACAAACAATTCAGCCAGGGCTTCACACTTCGGCCAATCACCAAACAGCAGGGTAACTGTCTTGCAACATTATCAACATTATTTACAATCCCTCTGCAGTAATCCAATCAAACCCATGCATCTACAACACCTTAGAGTTTCTCTGCAAAGTCCTCATACATATTATCAATTGCGAGGACATCTGGACCACACCTTATCTGATGTATTGATCTGGGACCTAGACTTCCTGGCACCAGCTTGCAGCTTGAGGCTTCTTGCAGAAAAAGGCTAACAGGCCCTGTAGATGCATAAATCCTTTGCTTTATTTTAGCTCTGTTTTGGCCAGGATTTACAAGAGGAGACTTTCTTCTTCTTTCATGTCCATCATCTATGTTTCAAATGTTCGGCCAGGCTCTTGCACATTGGACAGCCTTCTCCTTTGCCACCGCTAGATCCAGGCAGCGTTGTTCACCAAGATGTGAACATCTTAGTAGGTGCGGCATGGATTGTACATATTATCCACATTCACATTCTGTAGTAGCAGAATTAGCTCAGAATTAGCTGTATTTGATCCACCACCACCCCTGTCAGAACATTCCAGACTCCTACCACTCTGTCTAAACAACATGCCCTGCTCATCTCCTGTAAAGTCTGCACAAAGCCCTACAAAGCTGCAACATGACTTCCTAGCTCTTATACTCAATGCCCCGACTGATGAAGATAAGCGCACCGCAATGCATGTGCAGGAAGGAACTGCAGATGCTGGTTTAAACTGAAGATAGACACAAAGTCCCTCAGTCTGAAGAAGGGTCTCGACCCAAAACATCCCCATTCCTGCTCTCCAGAGATGCTGCCTGTCTTGCTGACTTCCTACAGCACTTTGTGGCTATAAGTGCACATCCTCTGCACATCGATGGAGCTGATGTGGAAAGGGTCAGCAGCATGAAGTTCTTAGGACTACATCTGTCTGATGACCTGACGTCCACGGCCAACACCACAGCTCTGGTCAAGAGAGCCCAGCAGCGACTTCACCCTCTCCGAAGACTACGTAAAGCAGGCCTCCCCACCACACACCTACATCTCCTGTAGGGGGACTGTCGAGAGCACACTGACAAGCATCACTTCCTGGTTCGGGAGCTGCAAAGTACGAACTGCACTGGACAGTGAAGACTTCCTGGCTCTTTTCCACTCCCTTGCCATATACAGGAAGAGATGTATCAACAGAGCCATCTCCATCATAAGACCCTTACCACCCCGCATGACATCCATCCTGTATCTGGGAGAGGAACAGCAGATGCTGCAAAAACTGAAGATAGCTCCAAAGCTTCTTCCCACAGGCTATAAGACTGTTAAATGGATGCCCCCTGCCAAGATCCCACAAACCCCCACATGCAGGAGAGCCACTGTTGTGCCCTGCCGGTCGGAACGGCTGTTGAATGTTTAGTAGAGTGTTAAATTTGTTCATGACATGTATTTTTTATTTTTATTTCTATTTATTTTTTCATGTACACTGAATGGACACTGGTTGAGCAACGTTTTTTTGTTTCCTCTGGGTATGCAAATACTCAGGAAATGACAATAAAGATATACAATACAATACAATACTATAAGCATACTGCACATCCTCTTTACTACTCAATATACATATTGCCTCAGGGGGTTATGGACTTGGAAGCCAAGATCCTTCTGTACATCAATGCTGTTGAGGGTCTTGCCATTAACTGTATACTTTCCCCTTGCAATCGACAACTCAAAGTGCAATCCCTATGTCTATAGTGTCAAGTCAACTTTATTGAGGTCTGCACAAGTGTAGTGAGGTACAGGTATAATGAAAACCTTGCTTGCAGCAACATCACAGGCACCTAGACTCAGACAATGGATTTAGTGAAAGGGCTAAACCCATTATAGCTAAAATCTTACAATGTGATATCCTTTATGAGCAATAGGAATCGGGGCATGAAAAACACAGTTAACATGCTAGGATTAGATAATGTACAGAAGAGATCAGCAAATTGTAAGATTTATAAAATGGAGCAAGTGAAAACTGCAAATTGAACAAGATGTAATATAACGTGGTAAATATTAACTGCATTGAATTTACCATAATGTGATTATATTCAGAATTTCAATTTCACAGTTGTTGCTAGGTGCAACTGGATATTGCTTATTAAAAAACATTGTATACAGGGTAGTTTTTTGGCATGGTTCAATTTGAGTTCACTTCGGACTGCACAGACCCAGTTACAACACACTTGCTCTGGAACTCTTTCCCATAAAGAAGAACGTGTTTTTTTAATTGGCTTTCATGGCTTAAGTGGAATCCTGAACTACTAATGTTGGGCGGGGAAAAGAGAAGATAGGAAGTGGTCATATTTTGAGGTGCATTTGCTATAATTCAATAAATATATTTGAGGAAATATAAAAGTTTTTATGGTTTTAATGTTTTGAGGGATATGGGCCAAACACAGACAGGTAAGACTAGTGTAGGTGGGGCATGCTGGTCTGCATGGGCAAGTTGGGCTGAAGGATCTCTTTCCATGCTGCATGACTCTATTAACAAAATCACACTAATAGCTTCGTACGGTTGAGTTTATTGTCACGTGTATCGAGGTACAGTGAAAAGCTTATTGTTGCGTGCAATCCAGTCAGCGGAAAGACAATACATGATTACACTCGAGCCACTTACAGTGTATATATGATACCGTTTAGTGCATTTTGTCAGTTTCACTTCAATGTGAATTCCTTAGCATTTGAATGTTTTGCTTTTATGAAAATGTCTCTCAAAAGACTAGTTAGAAAATTGCAGTGTTGATCATGACTACTGCTGCCAAGCCATCAAATTGCTTCTTAAGGCCTCTTTGATCTTTCGATAAACACAAATAATGCTTTGTAAGGCATTATGGATTGCTGATGTTTGGATAATTGGTCTGTGGTTTCTTAATTCATCTCCCAGTACTGTTTTCTCCACAAATAACTTGTTTGCGAATGTTTGGGACCGGCAATAATGACTGAAAATCTAATTATGGAACATTCACAATGTAATAAAATCATGAAGGTCAGACAGTATGAATTTCGTAAAAGCTTTTCTGAGGAAATGAACATAGGCCTTTTCTCAGAATGCCTTGAATGTGAGTACTGTTTTGCTGGAAATTCGTGGAAATTAATTATTTTATATTAAAATACCATTTCAGAACATTTCTGTCTAAATGACACTGACAGTAAGACCAATTCTTTGGCAAATTAGAGTGTCAGAGAATATTGCATATTTCAATGATTCAATTTTGCACTCTTTTTTTATTTTTCATGTGTACATGTGTGTGTGTGTTTATATATATATATATACACATGTGTGTGGTTGTGTGTGCGTGCGTGCGCGCGTGTGTTTGTGTGTGTGTGTGTGTATATATACACACACTGAACTTTTTTTCTCATTTATTGTTTTGTTTACAGAATACTTTGTTTGAATATTCTGTTGTGCTGCTGCAAGTAAGAATTTCATTGTTCCATTTGGGACATTTGACAATAAAACACTCCTGACTTGACTCTTCCTTTAATGACACCTTATTGTCACATGGACGTAGGTACAATGAAATGTTTTGTTTTTATACAATCTGGGTAAAGTCACACTATAGATAAGCACAATCATAGATAAGGACAAAAGTGTAGCGATTGTAGTGTGAGGATAGTAGATTTCACCGAGACAGTACACAAAGAATCGCCATCATGCTGGCGCCAATTTCAAACCCAATTTGACATTTGACATTGAAACTTGTGACAAAAATTCAGGTATTGATACATGACAAAGTGCAGCAAATAATGATAAAGGGTGAAGGAGATGGGGACTTTGAGGATTTTTGATTTGCGCTTAGAGTAATGAAAGTAGATTAGATTGGGGAAGGAATGAGTGGGTTATCATATGATGAGCGTTTGACGGCACTGGGCCTGTACTTAAAAGGATGAAGGGAGACCTGATTGAAACGTCCGAAATAGTGAAAGGCTTATGGGTGTGGAGAGGATGTTTCCATTGATGGGAGAGTCTAGGAAGATAGGAGAGTCCAGAGGTCAAAGAATCAGAATTAAAGGCAGTTCCTATAGGACGATGGGAAATAATTTCTTTAGTCAGAGGGTGGTGAATCTGTGGAATTCTTTGCCACAAAAGGCTGTGGAGGCCAATTGATCTTTTTAAAGCAGAGATAGATAGATTCTTGATTAGTATGGGTGTCAGGGTTTATGGGGAGAATGCAGGAGAAATGCATTAGGATGGGGAGATGGATCAGCTATGATCAAATGCCAGAGTAGACGATGGGCAGAATGGCCTTATTCAACTCCTGTCACTTGACCTTATGATTAGAAGTTATGATGTCGAGGTTCTGAGAAAGGCCTAGAAAAGAAAAGAAAAAGGGGAAGAATTGGCCAGGTACAATTATCAAGGTTCAGTATGCAGATTGAAGTTGACAAGGAAGTTCTAGTTTGAGTTTCAGACATGCAGCATGGAAACAGGCACATCGTCCCACAGAGTCTGGACTTTATCTTGCACTTGTTCCCTTTGTCCTATATTTGTACACTGTGGATGACTTGAATGTAATCGCAATTAATTTATTAGCCAAGTATGTTTTGCAACATACAAAGAATTTGATTTTGCCATACAGTCATACCAAAAAAAAGCAACAAGACACACAACTACATAAAAATTACCATAAACATCCACCACAGCGACTCCACCACATTCCCCATTGTGATGGAAGGCAATAAAGTCTTATCTACATTCCTCCTTTTTCTCCCGTGGTCGGGGCAGTCAAACCATCCGCAGTCGGGGCGATCGAAGACTCTACAGCCGGTGAACTAAGCTCCCACGCCGGGGCGATCGGAACTCCTGCGGCTAACCCTAACCCTGCGGCTTGGAGGTCTCGAATTCGATCCCTAACCAAGGGACCGCCAGCTCCGCGATACTATGTCCACAGGCTCTCGTAGTTGGAGCTCCCGAGGTCAATCCCCAGCAAGAGGCCGCCAGCTCCACGACGTTAGGCCGCAGTGCGGATGAAGATACAATACGAAAAAAGTCCCTTCTCCGTCGAGGAAAGAGATCAAAAAAGTTTCCTGCATCCACCCCCGCCACGCCCCCGGCATCCCCCACATAATACAAAATGCAAGGTACACGAAAACATACATTTAACAACAGACTGAAAACAGCAAAGAAGAACAAGATGAGACAGACCGTTGGCAGCAGCAGCTATTGTTCAGCGCCACTTGCTGACATATAATTACGTATAGCCTTTCCACTGACTGAATAACATGTAACAAAAAAGCTTTATACTGTACCTCGGTATATGTAACAATAATAAACTAACCTAATCTAAATGCTTAACTGCTGTTAAGATTGTACGCAGGTAACAAAAGTGAAAGTTTTGTATGTTATTGTCAATTATCAGTAAAGAGTGTTAATCCTGGCTAAATTGGAGCAGCCATGGTAATAAAATTGAGTAAAGGCTTGTGTGCTGTTAGACCATTTTGGTCAAGTTAAATGTGCCTTTGCAGAACTGAGACAAGCTGCTGAATGGTGCCAGTTTGTCTGTGACCTAGATAAGAGCTGCAGAGAAAGAATGGGAGTTCTGCAGTGTCTTACAATAAGGTGTGAAATGCATGGAGCTGTGTCAATGCAAACCAGATATACATAGTGTAAATAATGTTGCAAAACCTTATTTGGATAGTTGTTGATTGGTTGAAATGATAAGCTTTGTCTGGGTTGTCAGAATCCCAGGGCACATGAACAGCACCTCATATTCCGTTTGGGGACCCTACACCCCCGGGGCATGAACATCGAATTCTCCCAATTCTGTTAGTCCTTGCTGTCTCCTCCCCTTCCTCAGCTCCCCTGCTGTCTCCTCCCACCCTCCAGCCTTCTGGCTACTCCTCCTTTTCCCTTTCTTGTCCCCACCCACCCCCACCCCCGATCAGTCTGAAGAAGGGTTTCGGCCCGAAACGTTGCCTATTTCCTTCGCTCCATAGATGCTGCTGCACCCGCTGAGTTTCTCCAGCTTTTCTGTGTAACCTGTTGCATAATTCATCTGTGTTAACTTCCATCTCGAAGCCTTGCCAGATACGATGTATTAGTTACTGTGTTATTGGGTTAGGGAACTGTCTATCATGTACTGTGTCAATCGATATGTGTTATTGGACTGTATAGAGACCACCACCATGTGGTTCGGCCCCTCAAGGTTCGGGGACCTATAAAATGTAGCTCCCACGAGGTCCGATGTCGATCTGCTGGAAGAACGCTTGGGACTGCGTGACCTTTTGGAATGTCTCTGCTTGCACGAGGCTAGAAGGGTTTGGGCAATCAGATACAAGGATCAAACCCGCGGTGGTTAGGTATAGTATAGGGGAATTTGTGTTGCGTTATCCAAAATAAAGTTTTGTTATTCAAGTGCTTGATTCAGTATTTTATTGACTGAAACTAGACTGGGGGGGAGCTTAGAATGAGCTAGTTATAAGAGCTCAGGAAAGGAAGTTTGCCGTGGATTTTAGAAGACAAAATTCCCATTGGTCAGACCTCACATTAACTGGCACTCGCTGTTAAAACAGAACTGAAGTTGTTGGATCACAAGCTCATGTTCATAAGTGATAGGAGCAGAATTAGGCCATTCGGCCCATCAAATCAAATCCGCCAATCAATCAGGACAGATCCATCTCCCCCTCCTAACCCCATTCTCCTGCCTTCTTCCCATAACTCCTGCCATCCGTACTAATCAAGAATCTATCTATCTCGGCCTTAAAAACATCCATTGACTTGGTCTCCACAGCCTTCTATGGCAATTAATTCCACAGATTCAACACCCTATGACTAAAGAAATTCCTTCCTAAAAGAGTGTCCTTTAATTCGGAGGCTGTGACCTCTGGTCCTGGATTTCCCCACTAGTGGAAACATCTTCTCCATATTTACACCTCTCCAATAGTAAAC
This sequence comes from Leucoraja erinaceus, assembly GCF_028641065.1. Lineage (NCBI taxonomy): Eukaryota > Metazoa > Chordata > Chondrichthyes > Rajiformes > Rajidae > Leucoraja > Leucoraja erinaceus. Next base: position 53,074,362 of record NC_073387.1, read on the forward strand.
CACAACCTCAATAACCAAGAAGCCTAAAGAAGGTCCCACCCCAAAATGTCACCTATCCATTTTCTCCAGGGATGTTGCCTGACCTGCTGAGTTATTCCAGCTTTTTGTGTCTATGCCAGGTATAAACCAGCACCTGCAATTCCTTTTTATTACAAGAAGCAAAAAGGGTTTATGACATGTGTTTTAAAAGCTGCCCTCCAAGTCCAACACCAGGCCTGATTTGAAAATGTATTGTCAAATCTTCATTGTTGCTGTTTAAATCCTGGAACATCTTTCTCAACAACACTGTGAGACACCTACAGCAAAACGTGCCACCTCACAACAACCTTCCGAGGGTCAATCAGGGAAGAGCGATAAATGTTTGCTTTGCTTCAATTTCCAAATCATGAAAAATGAATAATTAAAATCTAAGCCAGAACGAGATCGATTAATCAACTAAAGAAAACACAGAGTGCTGGAGTAACTCAGCGCGTCAGGCATCATCTCTGGAGGACGTGGATGGGTAATGTTTTCGATCGGGACCCTTCATCTGTCAGACCTGAAATGTCAACAGCTCCAAGGGCGCACAGTGGTGCAGTGGCAGAGTTGCTGTCTTGCTGCACCAGAGACCAAGGTTCAATCCTAACCATGGGTTCTGTCTGTAGTGAGTTTGTACGTTCTCCCTGTGACCATATGAGTCTTCTCTGGGTGCTCCGCTTTCCTCCTATATTACAAAGACGTGCTGGTTTGTAGGTTTATTGGCTTCCGTAAAAATTGTAAATAGTCCCTAGTTTGTTGGACAGACCTAGTGTACGGGTGATCGCTGGTCGGCGTGGACACAGTGGGCTAAAGGGCCTGGTTCCATGTTGTGTCTCCAAAATTAAACTAAAACGTTGCTTTTTTTTTTGTAAACCAGCATCTGCAGTTCCTTGTGTCTCTACTTATTATAATTGGTCTTTTGAGGAAATGAGCCCAAGTTCTTGTGAAATGTATTTGCGATGAGAGGTCTGAATACCTTGGGCCTAACAAGATCCATTACATATCGCTTACTTTTTGTTCTCTTTGCAAATATGAATTTTGTAATTGACCACATGATAACCACAAAAATAAATCAGATGTTTTGAATATTGCTGGTGGTTTTGTCTTCATGCACTGTTTTTTGTTTGTTTTATGTATATGTATCTATATGTATACACGTATTTGGACATATACAAATATGTATGTGAACATATATGTGTGTGTGTGGTATGTATACATTATTATATTAGATAATAAATGTGAAAAAGTTCATATAAATAAACTTTATATATATACTAGACCAAGCGCAGACCCGTTGGGTCTGCTCCCCCAATGGTGTGATCCCCCAACCCAATATTCCACCATGCACCCGTCTCCTCCATTGGAACTGAGCCCGTTCCCAAATGTAAGATTACAGCCCTCCCCTGCCTGCTGCGGCAGTGAAAAGTTCAGTGTTCCTCTCTTGCAACTTTGTTTCGAAGTGTGTTGGAAGCTGACATGTAAATGGAGAAGCCTGTTTATTTTTGAAATACATGGGGGTGGGTGGGGGGGGGGGGGAAGAAGGATTTGATTAAAAACATGTACTTCAACACGACAAAATTAAATGAGGAGCGGATACTTAGAAAGAAAAGCAAAATCTCTACCGAAATGGAAAATATCTCGGAGATTGAGCGTCTGGATTGGGCGTGGCAATGAATCAAAGGAAGAAATGCAGCCGGCAGCCGTACATGCAAATGAATCCATTCCGATTGGACATCTGCGAGCATCGGCCATTCCGATTGGACATCTGCGAGTATCGGGCACGAATCGAAAGGCAGGAAGGGATCCGTACTGCAGGCGGACGGACGGATTTGAGTTTTATATATATAGATAGATAGATAGATAGATAGATAGATAGATAGATAGATATATAGATAGATAGATAGATAGATAGATAGTACACACACACACATATATATATCAACTATACTATATTTATATAATATTTATGTACACATGTACACATCGATTGTTTCTTGCAATAAAACACCCACTGAAATGTCAACCACTGGTCTCTGCTGAGTTAGCTCATCTCATCTCGTGCAATAATGAGACAGGAAACAGACTTTCAGTCCTCAGGGCCATGGAAGAGGAAAGTAAATACTTTACAATCTGCTAATTTCTTTCTGTCACATGAGACCAGAGTCAGCCACAAGTATTATCTTGCTTGAATTGTAGCCATTTAGTTTACTTTACTTCATAGATATAGTGCGGAAACAGGCCCTTTTGCCCACCAGGTCCGTGCCGACCAGCGATCCCCGCACACTAACACTATCCCACACACACTGGGGACAATTTACATTTACACCAAGCCAATTAGCCTACAAACCTCAGAAAACAAAGATCTTGGAGAAAACCCACGCGGAAGAATGTATAAACTCCGTACATACAGCATCCATGGTCAAGATGGAACCCAGTTCTCTGGCGCCGTAAGGCAGCAACTCTGATGCTGCACCACTGTGCCGGCCAAAGACTAACATATTTCTCCTTTCATATTTTCTTCTGAAAGTGCAGAAATCTTTGGTTCTTGCCTCAATCAAGGACACAGTTATACTTCCACATACGTTGACAGTTTCTTACCAGTTGCACATGAACAAATAACGATTTAAATTTTGAGCAACGTCGAGCAAAAGTTCACAACTTGGCTCCAGAACTTTCAAAACAAAATGCCTTTTTCAAATCCCTGGCCTATGTGATAATAACTCAGTGTTCATACGTTATCTGATTGGCGTGCTTATGTTTAGTTTAGTTTAGTTTAGAGAAACAGTGCAGAAACAGGCTCTTCGGCCCACCGAGTCCACGCCGACCAGTGATCACCCCGTACACTAGCACTATCCTACACTCAAGGGACAATTTACAATTTTGCTGAAGCCAATTAACCTACAAACCTCTACGTCCTTCGAGTGTGGGAGGAAACCGAAGCACCCGGAGAAAATCCACGTGGTCACAGGGAGAATGTACAAAATCCGTACGGACAGCACCTGTAGACAGGATCGAACCTGGGTCTCCGGCACTACAAAGCAGCAACTCTACCATTGTGCACCATACTTCATAAGTGATAGGAGCAGAATTAGGCCATTTGACCCACTAATTCTATGCCACCATTCAATCTTAGCTGATCTATCATCTCCTCTTCGTAAAAACATGATCATTTTCTGTTGCTTTTAGGTTTGTGCCTGAATCCCCACGCTGGCTTTTGCACAAAGGACGGATACAGGAGGCTGAAGCAATAATCCAACACATTGCAAGGAAAAATGGCATCACTCCTCCACCTGTACTCTTCAATGATCTTGAGGTATCGATACATAATATTGCTTTAATTTTCTATTTGGTCATTGAGTACATTAATGCCTGTTTACTTGAATGAATGAATGAATGAATAACCTTTAATAATCCTTTACAGGAAATTACAGTGCCACAACAGCTTCAAGACAGACATAACACCACACATTTCAACAGATATCTTCAATACATAATAAGTTAAACATTTTGTGCATTATAAAACCTTATAGCAGCTGGTATACAAGACTTCCTATGTCTCTCCGTTTTGCACATTGGTGCACTCAGTCTCTGACTGAAGATGCTGCACTTGATCACCTTCAGGGCGTGGAGTGGGTGAGTGGGGTTGGTCATTATTGAGCCTAGTTTTTTCAGAGTTCTGGCCTCTGCCACCTGCTTGACCGTTAGTTGCTCTGCCCCAACCACTGAGCCGGCCTTCCTGATCAGCTTATCCAGTCTGTTTTTGTCCGCTATTCGGGCGCCTTCTCCCCAACAGGCCACAGCAAAAAACAGAGCACTGGCCACCACTGAATGGTAGACACTGCACAGTAGGGGTTGACAGATATTAAATGACTTTAGCCTCCTTAAAAAAATACAGTCTACTTTGTCCCTTCCTGTACACCGCCTCCATATGACTCTTCCAGTCCAGCTCACTGTCAAGCTGCACACCAAGGTACCTGTGGTTGGCGACCACCTCCACCTCAGTGCCCCTGATGGTGATTGGTGTTGGTTGAATCCTCCTCCTCCCCCTCCTGAAATCCACAACTATCTCCTTCGTTTTTTTGGTGTTGAGATGGAGATTATTGTGTGCACTCCACTCCACAAAGTTGTTAATTGTGTCTCTATACTCCTCCTCATTGCCCCCTTTGATGATACAACAGCTGTGTCATCTGAAAATTTCTGCAAAAAGCAGCTGTTGGTGTTATATTGACAATCCGCTGTGTAGATGGTAAACAGGAATGGAGCCAGCACAGTTCCTTGTGGAGCCCCTGTGCTGCTCATGATGGTGCTTGAGACATTGTTCTGTAGGCGCACATACTGTGGTCTGAGGAAAAGGTAATCCAAACACCACAGTACCATTAATGGATCCACCTTCATCTTCTCCATCTTCTCCCCTAGCAGTCGAGGCTGAATTGTGTTAAAAGCGCTAGAGAAGTCAAAGAATGTAATTCTTACAGATGCATCAGGGATGTCCAGATGTGTGTACGCCCTCTGCAGCATGTAAATAAGGGCATCATCGACACTGATGTTGGGCTGATATGCAAACTGTAAAGGATCTTGTTATGGTATTTGGTGACTGAGTGAATATTAAGGGTCAATCAATTTCTAAAATCTGGTTAAGTTTTGCTCTAAACATTTAACTTTAACCCAAACTTAATCTTAACTTGTAGTTTTATTTTGTGGAGTTGGTTCGAAACAAGCTGGGTGTTAGTGGCAGATACACAGTTACATACCAGTAGCTGCACGTAAGAATTTCAGTGTTCTATCTGGGACACATGACAATAAAACACGCTTGACTTGTTAATTAGATGGCTCACGAGAAGAACGGAGATTTATTCAGATCGAAGATAGACGCAAAGTGTTGGAGTAAGATACGAAATGCTTGGGTAATTCAGCGGGTCAGGCAGCATCTATGCAGCGAAGGGTCGGCAATTCTTTCTCTCCATAGATGCTGCCTCACCCGCTGAGTTACTCCAGCATTTTGTGTATACCTTCGATTTTACCAGCATCTGCAGTTCTTTCTTAAACAAGTGTTGGAGTAACTCAGTGGGTCAGGTAGCGTCTCTGGAGAAAAAGGATGGGTGACGTTTTGGGTCGATACCCTTCTTCAGACTGAAGGTAGGGGTGGGGGGAACTGGAGGAAGGCAAAGGTCGGAACAAATCAGGGCTTGCAATAGATGACCAAGGAAAGGTGGAACCCACAGTTGCCCATTGTTGGCTGGGGAACAGATGATAATGAAGGGATACAAGGTTAAGAACAGTGGAACTAGTAGGGCAACTGACGGGGAGGAAATGTGTAAGAAGGAACTGCAGATGCTGGTTTAAACCGAAGATAGACACAAAAAGCTGGAGTAAGTCACCAGGACAGGCAGACTTACAGGCAGAGAAGGAATGGGTGATGTTCCAAAACGGAGTCTGAGGAAGACACAAAAAGCTGGAGTATTCACCAGGACAGGCAGCATCTCTGGAGAGAAGGAATAGGTGACGTTTCGGGTCGAGACCCTTCTTTGTTGAAGAAGGGTCTTGACCCGAAACGATCTAAAGAAAGGTCTCGACCCAGAACGTCACCCATTCCTTCTCTCCAGACATGCAGCCTGTCCCGCTGAGTTACTCCAGCTTTTTGCGTCAATCTTGTGGGGGTGGGAAAGAGGATATGCAGGGAGTTACTTGTAATTAGAGAAATCTACTTTCAAACCGCTGGGTTGTAAGCTGCCCAAGCGAAATATGAGGTACTGTTCCTCCAATTTGCATGCGGAGGATCCCCAGGGCAGTAAGGTCAGTGTGGGAATGGGAAGGGGAGTTAAAATGTTGATTCAGGTCTTTGGATTTTGCTGCAAATATCAATACGGGAAACATTCGCTTATGAGGCATTTTATAGTCCAGTTTAACAAAGTCTACAAAAATGCTTAAGGTTCACGGAGAATGGGGTGGGATGGAGGGTTGGTTGGGGGAATGTCTCTGATAGGGGAAAACCAGGGTGACCATGGGGGTAAGCTGTAAGTAAGGTCATTTGGTCAATGAGTGAATGGGAGCAGTTGGAGAGCGAGAACATGAACAAAATTATGTAGGAGCTGCAAGATGCGATTTGATGCAAAGTTGCGAATAGTGAAAGGCTTGGATAGAGTGGATGTGGAGAAGATGTTTCCACCAGTGGGAGAGTCTAGGACCAGAGGGCACAGCCTCAGAATTAAAGGATGTTCCTTTAGGAAGATGATGAGGAATTTCTTTAGTCAGAGAGTGGTGAATCTGTGCAATTCATTGCCACATAAGCCTGTGGGGGCCAAGTCAATGGATATTTTTAAGGCTGGGATAGATTGATTTACTATTTGTACAGGTATCAGGGGTTGTGGGGAGAAGGCAGGAGAATGGGGCAAGGAGGAAGAGATAAATCAGCCATGATTGAATGGCGGAGTAGACATGATGGGCCGAATGGCCTAATTCTGCTATTATCACTTATGAACTTATGAAGATGCAGAACAGATTCAGCTGGGCATGGCTTCCACTTCCCAGGGAACATAGAAGAGGGAAATCTCCACAGCAGAAGACAAAGTGTTGGGGGGATATAGCGGACCTGGACACAGCTGTGGGAGAAAATGGACAGACTTGTCACCTCTATCCAACTTTGACCTGATCGTTCAATGAGCATGGACCTAAATGAAGAGATTCCTTTGTTGGTGCTTAGGTACATTTGATTACACATTGCTTGTGTAGCTATCACTGGTATCAGCATGCTCCCGATACCATAGTTAGGATCACACACCACATACCTTTTAAATCAAAACTCAATAACCTTGCTGCCTCACAGTGCCAGAGATGTAAGTTCGATCCTGACCAAGGGTGCTTGTCTGTACGGAGATGGTACGATCTCCCCGTGACCTTCGTGGGTTTCCCCCAGGATCCCCGGTTTCCTCCCACACTCCAAAGTAGTGCAGGTTTGTAGGTTAATTGGCTTAGGTCAAATTGTAAATTGTCCCCTGGTGTGTGTAGGATAGTGTTCGTGTGCGGGGATCACTCATCTTCACGGACTCTGTGGACCAAAGTGCCCATTTCCGCGCAGTATCTCTAAAATAAACAAAATTTAATTCTTACATAATTTCCTTTAAATGATGAAATTCACAACATGACGTCATGTAAAGATAATGTTTCGTCTCCTTATAACCCATGATAGCAGTGTTTTTATCAGCTGAGTCAGGATCAGAAGTGGACACAAAGTGCTGCAGTAACTTAAGCGGGCCAGGCAGCATCTCTGGAGAACAGGCTGAGGTGGCGATTCCGGTCGGGATACTTCTTTAGGTTGATTGGAGCAGCGGGAATAAAGTTGAAAGAGTGTGTGGGGGGGGGGGGGGGGGTGGGGAGGCTGGCAAGTCATAGGTGGATACAGGTGAGGGGATTGGGAGATTCAAAGGCAGGTGGTTGGACAATGGTCGGCGATGAAAAGACAGCAAGTGTGAGATAGGGATAGAAGAGGCACGAAGTGAAGCCAGAGGAAGGAATACAGATGGAAGGGGATGGGGATGGGGATGGGGGGGGGGAAAGGGATAAATGAGTGCACATCCAGGTGGGGCATTGGGAAGTGAGGGGCAAAGGGATGATAGGAGAGGGATTATATGTGTAGGTTGGTTACCTAAAGTTAGAGCATTCAATGTGCATACCAAAGATAGACACAAAATGCTGGAGTAACTCAGCGGGTCTGGAGCGGCATCATTTCTGGAGAAAAGTCTGAAGAAGGGTTCCAACCCAAAACATCACCTATTCCTTTTCTCCAAAGATGATACCTGGCCTGCTGAGTTACTCCAGCATTTTGTGCTACAGGTGCACAACCTTTTATCCGGTGTTCCGGAAACCGAAAAACTCCGAAAACCGGCCATTTTTTCCAGGATGTCGTCTGCGCACCAAAGCTCGCGTTTGGCGCCAAACTTGACCCGAAACGACCCACGGTCAACCCAGGTCTGTACTACTGTAGCGTCTGCCTCCCCGAAGACCGGGAGACGCTTAAACATCTGTAAATCATTGCTTAAATGTTAGTCAGTTAGTTTGGAGGGCTTTTATGTGAAGGGGGGGTTGAAGGGGTAAACTTTAATTCTTAGTCCCCTACCTGGTCGGAGAGGCGGGGAGCGGTCAGTGCCTTACCGGGTCGCCGTGCAGTAAGCTCCGCAGCGCTGTGGCCGGTGGGGCTGCGGGCGGCGCCGGTTGTAGCTCCGACCCCGGCAACTCTACCCCTGGCTGCGAGGTGCTCCAAATCCAGCGCGGCCCGCGGCCGGACGCCCCAGCTCCGCGAATGTTGGGAGTCGGCGGCGTCGCAGCGCTGGGATACCAGCGGGGAGCGGGCAATGCCTTACCGGGTCGCCGTGCGGCAAGCTCCGGAGCGCTGTGGCCACCGACACACAACATCGCGGAGCGTCGCTGGATTTGGAGCCGCGCAGCCAGGGGTAGAGTTGCCGGGGTCGGAGCTCCAACCGGCGCCGCCCGCGGCCGGACGGAGCCCCCAGCTCCGCGAGGTTGCGAGTCGCCGACCAGGTAGGGGACTAAGAATTAAAGTTTCCCCCTTCACCCCTACTCCACCACCACCACCACATAAAATCCCTCCAAACTAACTGACTAACATTTATGCAATGATTCTCCTGGTCTCCGGTGAGGAGGCAGCTGCTCCAGACTTTTCAAGCCGCCCGCGCTACCTACCTAAACTACGCTAAAAATCTTCCATTCGGAAATCCAAAAATGTCCGAAATCCGACAAGTGTCTGGTCCCAAGGCTTTCGGATAAAGGGTTGTGCACCTGTATCTTCAGTATAAATCGTCATGGTGGCACAGCGGTAGAGTTGCTGTCAGAGTTGCTTCAATCCTGACCACATAGAAACATAGCAAATAGGTGCAGTAGGCCATTCGGCCCTTCGAGCCTGCACCTGCACTATGGGTGCTGTCTGTATAGAGTTTGTATGTTCTCCCCGTGACCTGCATGGGATTTCCCCAGGAGCTCCGGTTTCCTCCCACAATCCAAGGACGTATAATTTTGGAGGTTAATTAGCTTTGGTGTTAATGTAAATTGTCCCTAGTGTGAGTAGGATAGTGTAAGTGGGTGGGGATCTCTGGTAGGGGCGGACTCGGTGGGCTGAAGGGCCTGTTTCCGCACTGTATCTCTAAACCAAACTAAACTAAACTAAATCTGCAGTTCCTTCCTACACTCAATGTTCATACCGTTGTTTTGTAAGCTGCCCAAGCGGAACATAAGAATCGGAAATAATGTGATGTGGTCTGAAAAGCAATCTTCATTGGGGGTTGCAGTCGCAGCTTGAACTATGTCCTGGCATACCATCATTAAACTGGAAGTTTTACACCACTTACATTGTAAACCACTGTTTGCAGTCCAAGTTTAGCGTGCAGGTTAATGAATAAACAAAGTGAATCACACAGACCATTTATTCCGCAGCACAGCTGCAAAATAACGTTTGGTTTGGATTAATATGTATACTAATTCTGCAATTACATTATTAACTGTAATTGGGTATAATGCAGACGGAATACAACAGAATGTGAAGTAGTTGAAACCTCACTGTACAAGTCACTTGTAATTCAGAGCTGATCCTGAGACCAGAATCAGGATCCATTCAGAACTTATTGTGAATGTAAATGAGCCACAAGAGAGTTATACCACAAGCAAAATTGTGAGATCAACAATAAATGATGACTACCGAATAATGAAAGGCATGGATAGAATGGATGGGGAGAGGGTGTCTCCACTAGTGGGAGAGTCTAGGTTCAGAGGCCATTGCCTCAGAATAAAAGGACATACATTTAGAAAGGAGATGAGGAGGAATTCCTTTAGTCAGAGGGTGGTGATTCAGTGGAGTTCATTTCCACAGAAGGCTGTGGAGGCCAAGTCAATGAATATTTTTAATGACGAGCTAGATAAATTAATGATTAGTATTGGTGTCAGGGGTTATGGAGAGAAGGCAGGAGAATGAGGTTAGGAGGGAGAGAAAGATCAGCTATGATTGAATGGTGGAGTAGACTTGATGGGCCGAAGGTTCTAATTCTGCTCCTATCACTTATGAACTTGCCCACACCAACCAACATGCCCCATCTACGATGATCCCACCTGCCTTCGTTTGACCCTTGTCACTCTAAACCTGTCCTATTCATGTAGCTGTCCAAATGTTTCATAAACGTTGTGATAGTACCTGCCTCAACGACCTGCTCTGGCAGCTCATTCCATGCACCCATCACCCTTTGTGTGAAATGGTTACCCCTCGGGTTCAAATTAAATATTTCCCTCCTTGCCTTTAATCTATGACCTCTGGTTTTAAAGAGTGGAAACAAATTACTCCGATCTTTGTATATTCTACCATTTGATTCTTGGAGATTCTTTCTTCTCACGCTCCCATCAGGCAGAAGATACCGATGTTTGAAAGCGCGCACCACCAGACTCAAGAACAACTTCTTCCCTCTGTGATCAGGCTTCTGAACATAAGCACTGAACAAAGCACTGTTTTAAGTTCAAAGATAGACACAAAATGCTGGAGTAACCCAGCGGGACATCTCTGGAGCGAAGGAATGGGTGACGTTTCGTGTCAAGACCTTTCTTCAGACTGGAGTCAGGGGAAAGGGAAATGAGAGATATAATCACACCAGCTTCTCGTTCTCACCTAGCAAACAGCTAACAATGGCCTGTTTCCTTTATCATCGTTACCTTTTTGCATATTTTCATTCATTTGTTCTATATTTCTCTACATCACTGTCTATATCTCTCGTGTCCCGAAACGTCACCCATTCCTTCTCTCCAGAGATGCTGCCTGATATGCTGAGTTACTCCAGCATTTTGTTTCTACCTGTTCCATAAGCTATTGGACTTTGTCTCTGGAACTGATGCACTGATGCTGAGAACTATATTTTGTACTCTGTATCTTTCCCTTTGCTCGACCTATGGTACTTGAGTTTGGCTTGATAGTATTTATGTGCAGTATTATCTGATTTGATTGGATAGCATGCAAAACAAAACTTTTTACTCTAGCTCAGTACAAGTGGAAATAATCAATCTAAACCTATCTCAGAAGAACGAATGTGTAGGAAGAAACGGCAGATGCTGGTTGGAACCGAAGATAGTCACAAAAAACTGTAGTAACTCAGCGGGATGGGTAACTTCTCTGGAGGGAACAAATGGGTGACGTTTCAGTCGAGACCCTTCTTCAGACTGGTTAAGGATAAGGGAAACGAGAGATATAGGCGATGATGTAGAGAGATAAAGAACAGTGAATGAAAGATATGCAAAAAAGTAACAATAAAAAGGAAACAGGCTATTTTAGCAGTTTGTTGGGTGAAAACGAGAAGCTAGTGATACGGGTGGGGGTGGGATAGAGAGAGAGCGAATGCTGCGATACCTGAAATTCGAGCAATCAAATTCATACCACTGGGCTGTAAGCTGCCCAAGCGAATTATGAGATGCTGTTCCCTCAATTTGCGTTTAGCCTCACTCCGATAATGGAGAAGAATTTTACTTTGGAGTCATGTGAGTGACTATGTGAAGACCCCGCCAGTACGCATGCGTGTCATATCGTCTATCGCATTGCGTTACGACTGGCAGGGTGTACGTGATTCTCCTGCCAGCAACAGACCTGAGGTAAGTTTTTTAAAAACTTTTCAGGCTTAAATCTTCTTGCAGGAACCTCTACTTAGAGGTCCTGCTAAAAGTCCGGGGCAAAGTCGGGACGGAGGGGAGACCGCCAGTCACGAACTTCAGGGAACCTCGGTCACGGGGAATCCAGCCCACGGACCTAGGCGCTCGGAAGACTGCGGGTAGCGAGCGATGGTGAATTCACCTTTGAACCACTGGCAGTAGAACCAGTGGCTTCATATTGGTGGACATCCGCTCGGGAGACCGTGGAATACGGGGAGCGGATGCCGGTGGATTCGCCTTTGAGCCGCTGGCGGTAGAACCAGCAGCTTCATATTGGTGGACAACCGCTCCGGAGACCATGGAATACGGGGAGCGGGCAGCGGTGGATGCACCTTCGAGCCGCTGGCATTGGAGCCAGCGGCTTCATATTAGTGATGGGGGCACCTAGAGAACGCTCCGCAGATTGCGGGATGCGAGGAGCGGACGGCGGTAAGTCGCCTACTGAGCCGTCCGCAGTAATACCCGCGGCTTCATATATACCTCCCCTTCTCTCCGAAGCAGGATATACCCGCCCCCTCCTCCCCTTCCCCTGACTTTGTAAATCGCGGCTATCCCTTTTATAGGGACCGCGGGGATATCCCGGCTGCAGTTACTGCGGGGATACCCAGATATGTCGGGGGGGGGATTTCACACAGCTGCTTTGAAGATTGACACGCATGCGTACTGGCGGGGTCTTCACGTAATCCCTCAACGTTACTCCTTATAAAATAAAGATCAAACTTCAAACTGGTAAGTTCTCGTTTAATCTTACTATTAATATTGTTTGGCATTGAGAGTGGCACAGTGGTCCAGATGGTAGAACCGCTGCCTCACAGCACCAGAGACCCGGGTTCAATCCTGACCTTGGGTACTGCCTGTGTGGAGTTTGCACATTCTCCCTGTGACTGTGCGTGTTTCCTCCGAATGCCTCAATTTCCTCCCAAAGTGTGGGTTTGTATGTTAATAGGCTGATGTAAACATTGCTTCTGATGTGTAGGGAGTGAATGAGAAAGTGGGATAAGATAGAATTAGTTCAATAGTTCATTCTTGTCACATGTACTGAGGCACAGTGAAATTATTTACTGTATTTATAGTTCAGTAAAGTATTACTTAACATAAACACAATCTTAGATTAAGTACAACGTGTATACAAATAGTCTATTCAGTCAATATGCAAGAGTCGCCAGGTTTTGGCCCCATTTTCAGAGTGAAGCTGGCCATAAAAGGCCCATTGTCGTAAAAACATGGAAAAATAGGTGCAGGAATCGGCCATTCGGCCCTTCAAGATAGCACCACCATTCAATATGATCATAGCTGATCATCCAAAAACAGTACCTTGTTCCTGCTTTTTCCCCATATTCCTTGACTCTGTAGCCCTAAGTTCCGCCATCTCGGGAATTAACCTGGACTCCCTCAATAGCAATAATGTACCTTCCTTAAATTATGAAACCAAAATTGCACCCAACACTCCGAGTGCGGTCTCACCAGGGCCCTGGCGATGTTGCAGGATCGGCCTGGTGAAGTGAGGTTGTAGGCAATCTCCACCATTCTGTGCCACTGCAGGCCGCGAAAGGTCCGCGCAAATGGTCCCTTGGAGCAGCTCCCAATGGTCGCCTTGGACTCAGTGAGTCAATGGTATTGTTTCCATACTGTACTTCTAAACATCTATCTATATTACTAAAAGTCTGTTCTTGACCGGTTTTGGCCATCTGTGCCTAAAATGACAGAGATATTAATGTTTTTACATGTCTGTTGGTTCTGTCTGTTGGTTCTAAAGCTTGCAAAAAAAAATGTCTATTGGTTCTAAAACTTGCAAAAAGTGTCTCTATTGGTTCTAAAGCTTGCAAAAAATGTCTATTGGTTCTAAAGCTTGCAAAAAATGTCTATTGGTTCTAAAGCTTGCAAAACGTGTCTCTATTGGTTCTAAAGCTTGCAAAAAGTGTCTCTATTGGTTCTAAAGCTTGCAAAAAGTGTCTCTATTGGTTCTAAAGCTTGCAAAAAGTGTCTATTGGTTCTAAAGCTTGCAAAAAATGTCTATTGGTTCTAAAGCTTGCAAAAAATGTCTATGGTTCTAAAGCTTGCAAAAAAATGTCTATAGGTTCTAAAGCTTGCAAAAAATATGTCTATTGGTTCTAAAGCTAGCAAAAAAATGTCTATTGGTTCTAAAGCTTGCAAAAAAATGTTTACTGGTTTTAAAATGATTCATACTAGCGCTCCAGAAAGCCTCCCCCCCCCCCCCCCTCCCCTCCCCCGGTTATTTACTGCAAATTGGCATTCTGAAAAGCTTACTGCAAAAAAATGATTGGTTGCTTTCTTGAAAAGGCACTACTTACTGCAAATGGTGGCTTGGGTGCGCTTGAAGTTAAAAGGCACTACTACTGCAAATGGGGGGGGGGGGGGGGGGCGTGGATACATTGGCCTGAAGTTGAAAGGCACTACTTACTGCAAATTGTGGCTTGAAGTTGAAAGGCACTACTTACTGCAAATGGTGGCATGAAGTTGAAAGACACTACTTACTGCAAATGGTGGCTTGGGAGCTTTGGTTGAAGTTGAAAGGCGCTACTTACTGCAAATGGTGGCTTGGGCTTTGGTTTGAAGTTGAAAGGCACTATTACTGCAAATGGTGAAGTTGAAAGGCACTGGTTGCACATAGTGGGTTGGCCTGAAGTTGAAAGGCACTACTTACTGCAAATGGGGGTTTGGGTGCATTGGCCTGAAGTTGAAAGGCACTACTTACTGCAAATTGTGGCTTGAAGTTGAAAGGCACTACTTACTGCAAATGGTGGCTTGGGTGCTTTGGCTTGAAGTTGAAAGACACCACTTACTGCAAATGGTGGCTGGGTGTGGCTTGAAGTTGAAAGACACTACTTACTGTAAATATGGCTTGGGTGCTGTGGCTTGAAGTTGAAAGGCACTACGTACTGCAAATGGTGGCTTTGTGGCTTGAAGTTGAAAGGCACTACTTACTGCAAATGGTGGCTTGGGTGCTTTGGTTTGAAGTTGAAAGGCACTACTTACTGCAAATGGTGGCATGAAGTTGAAAAACACTACTTACTGCAAATGGTGGCTTGGGTGTTTTGGCTTGAAGTTGAAAGCACTACTTACTGCAAATGGTGGCTTGGGTGCTTTGGTTTGAAGTTGAAAGGCACTATTACTGCAAATGGTGGCTTGGTTGCTTTGGCTTGAAGTTGAAAGGCACTACTTACTGCAAATGGTGGCTTGGGTGCTTTGGCTTGAAGTTGAAAGACACCACTTACTGCAAATGGTGGCATGAAGTTGAAATCACTACTTACTGCAAATGGTGGCTTGGTTGCTTTGGCTTGACGTTGAAAGGCACTACTTACTGCAAATGGTGGCTTGTGCTTTGGCTTGAAGTTGAAAGGCACTTACTTACTGCAAATGGTGGCTTGGGAGCTTTGACTTGAAGTTGAAAGGCACCACTTACTGCAAATGGTGGCTTGGGAGCTTTGAAGTTGAAAGGCACTACTTACTGCAAATTATGGCTTGGGTGCTTTGGCTTGACGTTAAAAGGCACTACTGTAAATGCACTTCCTGTTTGCACTGTATATTGATTTTAGATAAAACACTACCAATTACGGCTGTGATTTTTGGCCATTTTACTCAGTCCCCCTCCGCTGAGCAGATGCAGTGTTATTAGTTTTTTTTTTAAATGTTGAGAATCTCTCTCCCTTCAATCACTCCATGAAAGCCACACTTTTTCCGGTGGTGGGGGGGGGGGGGGGGGGGGGGGGGGAGGGGTTCTAAAACCCGGAAATGTGGGTGTAGCTCAGTCTCTGCAAGATGGAGGAGGGAGAGGTCATGACTCGCTGTCTTTAGTGGCTTTGCACCCTACTTCAAATGGTATGAAACTGTACTTGAATTTGGTGGCCTTGTACCCTGCTAGAAGTGGTAAGAAACTGCACTTGAATTTGGTGGCCTTATACTATGCTTGAAATAGAATTTCAAGGATTAGCCGTGAGTCAACTACCAGCCCACCAGCCGTGAGTGAGTGAGTTGCCAGCACAACAGGCTTGATTGACTGAGACGCCAGCCCAAGAATCCATTTAGCGCACAATTTGCATACTAGCCTTCTGGAAACCAGTCCCTTCAGCGCACAACACCCATACTAGCGCTCCAGAAAGCCCCGCCCCCCCCAACTGGCTACCAATATTAGAATTGGTGGAGAGGTGGAATATTGCGTTGGATGACCAGCCCTCCTGTGTGATGCTGGGACCCAACGGGTCCCACAGTCTAGTTTATTACTAAAACTCTCATCTTGACCACTTCCTGTCTGCGTTGTAATTAAATTTGCACAAAAACGATCCCCCTTGGCTCTATGATTTTTCGCCCCTTACTCACCATTCTCCTCTGCTACAAGTCAAATAAGTTTTGTTCTGATTGGTGAAATAGTACAAAAGTTATAAAGGCTTTGAAGGTTCCCCCTCCCCCACACCACCACACCCCCCCCTCCCCCACCCCCCCCCTACCTCACCCCCCCTCCCCCCCACATATATCCATCCCACACCCCCCTCACCCACAACCCTCTCCACCACACACCCCCATAACCCGCCTCCCCACACACACCCCCTTCCCCACACCCCCCTCCCTCCCCCCCCCCCCCCCCACACATCCCCCTTCCTCCCCCCCCCCCCCCCCCCCCTCCCCTGGGTCCCACTTAGTTAACATGTTAACATTAACACTGAATCTCATTTCCTTTCAGCTGGAAGAGATGAAGGCTAAAAGTGTAATATCTCATACAATAATACACTTGGTGAAAACCAGTAATATCCGAGCTATCACAATTATAAACTTCCTTGTGTGGTGAGTATGAAAGAGGAGAGGCTTTTTTTTAATTTGATCAAGTAAATTGGGACTTTCTATCTTATCTTTAAAGAATGTAGCATTAAAAGCTCAGTTAGCACCCAGAAAGTATGATTATGTATGCAAAAAAGCACTGCTTTCAGTTCTCAAATTAAAATAACTTACCTTTAGAAAGGAGATAAGGAGGAATTTCTTTAGTCAGAATGTGGTGATTCTGTGGAATTCATTGCCTCAGACGGCTTTGGATACTTTTAAGGCAAAGATTGACAGATACTTGATTAGTACGGGTATGAAGGGATATGGGGAGAAGGCAGAAGAATGGGGTTGAGAGGGAAAGATAGATCAGCCATGGTGGATTAGACTCTTGTGTATTGTAATGTTGTAGGATGATTCTATCAATTGAGTACTACGGCCTATCTTTGAGCACACCAAACCTCAACGGCAATGCCTATTTGAACTGCTTCTTCTCTGCTGCCATTGAAGTTCCAGCCTACACAGCTGCCTGGCTCCTTCTCCAGAGACTTGGCCGCAGGTTCAGCCTTTCAGGAGCACTTTTTCTTGGAGGCGGTGTTCTTTTCTTCATCCAGCTTGTACCATCAGGTAAGTTATTATACCGCATCTATAATTATCATTTCAGACAGCATGCCTTTTATGTAATACTAGACCAAGTGCAGACCCGTTGGGTCTGCTCCCCCAACGCAAGGTTCCACCATCCACCCATTTCCTCCAACGCAATATTGCACCACTCACGCATAGCCCCCCACAGCGCAGGCGCGACTCATTTCTCCTCATCCCCCAGCACTCCTTCCTCCTCCTCTTCACCCTCTTCAATCCCTAGAGAGGGAGGGGAGGTGGGGAGGATGGGGTGGTAGAGAGGGAGGGGTGGTAGAGAGGGAGGGTGGATAGAGAGGGAGGGCGGGTAGAGAGGGAGGGGGGCAGAGAGGGAGGAGGGTAGAGAGGAAGGGGGGAAATAGGAAGGGGGTAGAGAGGGTGGGGAGGGGAGTAGAGAGGGGAGGTAGAGGGATGGGGAGAGGTGTAGAGAGGTAGAGGGGCTAGTATCTTTGCTCCAAAGACGTACGAGTTTGTAGGTTAATTGGCTTGGTAAAATTGTAAATTATGCGTGGTGTGTGTGATAGTGCAAGTATGCGGGAATCGCTGGTCGGCACGGACTCCGTGGGCCAAAGGGCCTGTTTCCGCGCCATGTCTCTCAACTATAAACTAAACTAAACTAAATAGTTTTGTCTACCTTCAACATTTCACAAAGCATCTCTGGCAAAGCTGATGCAGGACATGCACATACTCCAAACAAAAACAATAGGTGTCTATTGATTATCGAAGCTGTTTCTTGTGGATCTGTGTATCCTTGAACAAGTTTATCTTTGCACATACTTTTATTAGATCTTTCAGCGCTTACCACAACACTGGTCATGGTCGGAAAATTTGTTATTACTTCTGCCTTCTCCATTGTGTATGTCTATACTGCGGAGCTCTACCCAACTGTGGTCAGAAACATGGGCGTTGGAGTGAGCACCATGGCCTCCAGAACCGGCAGCATCATCTCTCCATATTTTGTTTACCTCGGTAAGATAACAGAGTTAAATTTTACTACATTTGGAAAGTTGCAGGCTTTGTCAATAAACATGGCACAATAGTCTATAGCGTGACATATAGATTACATTGAATATTCTCCCTTATAGTTTAGTTTTGTTTACTTCAGTTTACTTTAGTTTAGTATAGTTTATTGTCATGTGTACTGAGGTACAGTGAAACGCTTTGCAGTCACGTGCTATCCAGTCAGCAAAAAGTCTTTTCATCCTTACGTGCTGTGTACATGGACTTCAGTAAGGTGTTTGACAAGGTTCCGCATGGTAGGCTGTTCTGGAAGGTTAGATCGCATGGGATCCAATGAGAAATAGCTGAAAGGATAGCAAATTGGCTCCATGGAAGGAAGCAGAGGGTGATGGTGGAAAGTTGCTTCTCAGACTGGAGGCCTGTTACAAGTGGCATGCCTCAGGGTTCAGTGCTGGGCCCGTTACTGTTTGTCATCTACATCAATGATTTGGATGAGAACATACAGGGCAAGATTAACAAGTTTGCTGATGATACAAAAGTTAGTGGTTTTGCAGATACTGAAGATGGTTGTGAAAGATTGCAGCAGGATCTGGATCTGGATCGATTGGCCAGGTGGGTGGAGGAATGGTTGATGGTATTTAATACAGAAAAGTTTGAGCTGTTGCATTTTGGGATGTCGAACAAGGGCAGGACCGACACTAAATGGTCGGGCCCCTGGGTAGTGTTGTAGAGCAGAGGGATCTAGGAGTACAGGTGCATGGTTCCTTGAAGGTCAAGTCGCAGGGAGATAAGGTGGTAAACAGGCTTTTGGCACTTTGGCCTTCATCAGTCAGAGTGTTGAGTATAGACGTTGAGTGGTCATGTTGCAGTTGCATAAGACGTTGGTGAGACTGCATTTAGAATATTGTGTTCAGTTCTGGGCACCATGTTATAGGAAAGATATTGTCCAGCTTGAAAGGGCTCAGGAAAGATCTACGAGGATGTTGCCAGGACTAGAGGGTGTGAGCTATAGGGAGAGGTTGAGTAGGCTGGGTCTCTATTCCTTGGAGCGCAGGAGGATGAAGGGAGATCATAGAGGTTTACAAAATCATGAGAGGAATTGATCAGGTAGATGCACAGAGTCTTCTGCCCAGAGTAGGGGAATCGATGACCAGAGGACATAGGTTCAAGGAGAAGGGGAAAAGATTTAATAGGAATCCGAGGGGTAGCTTTTTCACACAAAGGGTGGTGGGTGCATGGAACAAGCTGCCAGAGGAGGTAGTTGAGGCTGGGACTATACCATCGTTTAAGAAACAATTTGACAGGTACATGGATGGGACAGGTTTGGAGGGATATGAACCAAGTGCAGGCAAGTGGGACTAGTGTAGCTGGGACATTGTTGGCCGATGTGGGTGAGTTGGGCCGAAGGGCCTGTTTCCGCACTGTATCACTTTGACTCTATACAATCAAGCCGCACAGATACAAGATGAAGGGGATGTAGGATAGAGCTAGTATAGAGGGTGATCACTGGTCATTGGGCACTCAGTGGGCCGAAGGGCCTGTTTCCGTAAAGGCTATCCATGCCTTTCGCTATTTGATACGTTTGAATGAGGTCCCCCCTCACCCTTCTAAACTCCAGCAAGGCCCAGTGTCGTCAAACACTCATCATACGTCAACTCACTCATTCCTGGGATCATTCATGGAAACCTCCTCTGGACCCTCTCCAGCGCCGGCACATCCTTCCTCAGAAAGGTATGGTGGGGAGTCTGCATGTGTGCCGTTCCCTCCCCTCCCTCCTACAAAGCCTTTATCTTCTTGATGATAGAAGTTGTGTGTCTAATAACATCTACTTGCAACGTTACAAACTTTGTGGTGTCTATCTTCACAGGAGCATATAATGAACTTCTGCCCTTCATTTTAATGGGAGGTTTAACAATCCTGTCAGCAGTTCTAGTCTTGTTTCTGCCTGAAACAATCAATAATTCTCTTCTGGAAACCATTGACCAGATGCAGGACATCAAGTGGTAAGTATGTTGTTCCTTTTCCTATCGTTTCCATATGTTCCTCTTTTCTGGGGACCGTTCTATTGTTTTCAACATATTCCAAATATTTATATGTGGACAAAAAAATAGTTTTTATGGACAGGTTCTACGATTGTAAACTTGGTTGGATATGTAATTTGAGAACTGTGGGCAGAATAAACCACCAACACTAGACACATTATCAAGCTAATCCATGTTCATGTGCATGCATACTCCAGCGGTCTTAGTTTAGATATACAGCATGGAAACAGGCCCTTCAGCCCACCTTGTCCATGCTGACCATCATTCATCCATTCACACTAGTTCCATGTTATCCCACTTTCTCATCTACTCCCTACACATGAGTGGCACCGTACAGATACCAATGAACCTGCAAACCCGCATGTCTTTGAGATGTGAAAGGAAATCAGAGCACCCGGTGGAAACTCACGCAGTCACAGGGAAAACGTGCAAACTCTACACAGGCAGCACTCGAGGTCAGGGTCGAAATCTAGGTTTCTGGCGCAATGAGGTAGCAACTGTACAGCTGTGCCACTACGCCACCCTTAACCTACTTTATTTCAGTATGACGAAGGGTCCCAACCCTGGAATGCTACCTGTTCCTTTTCTCCAGCGATGCTGCCTGACCAGCTGAGTTACTCCAGCATTTTGCATCCTTCCTTTCTTTCAGTTAAGTCTTTCAGTCCCTCACTTTATTTCAGTCTTTATTTCTATTTTGTTTTCTCTCGTATATATTTTGTTGGAATAAACTGTGCTAATTTGCCGTGGTAATGAGTGACGAATTTGAACTAACTGAATGTGGATGCTCTAAGTTTGAAGTACAAGCAAAATGAGAAATTACTGTGCAGGCCAGGCAGCATCAGTGGAAAGCAAAAGAGTAATGTTTCAAATTGAAGATCCTTTGTCAAAATTGGAAAAGTGGGGAAAGAATTTATTTTTAACTTGCAGAGAGGGTGGGGGATGGGCAAGGAAGATAACTAATAAGGAGAATTGTCGAGTGTCTCAAATTATTAAAAAAATTAAGTTCAAAAGCAGAATTAGGCAATTTGGTCCATCAAGTCTACTCCATCATTAAATCATGGCTGATCTGTCTCTCCCTCTCAAACCCATTCTCCTGCCTTCTCCCCATAACCCCTGACACCCTTCAACAATCTGTCAATCACCTGCTTAAAAATATCCATTGACGTGACCTCCAACGCCTTCAGTGGCAATGAATTCCACAGATTCACCACCCTCTGACGAGAAATTCCTCCTGAAATTCTTTCTAATTGGGCGTCCATTTATTCTGAGGCTATGACCTCTGGTCCTAGACTGCCCCACTAGTGGAAACTTTCTCTCCACATCCACTCTATCCAGGCAGTTCACTGTTCGATAAGTTTCATTGCGTTCCAGGTCATCCTTTTAACTGCGAGTACAAGCCCCGTGCCGTCAAATGTCAGTTTCTTTTGCGTTTTTTTTTTCTTTTTCGATGGTGACAAGCCTTCGATGAGAAAGTGGGATAACATGTAACTAGTGTGAATTTAAAGCCACCACCATTCAGAACGTCAGCAAAAACATTTTTGAGGGTCGATTTGGATGACATGAACCTCACTTCCTTCATTGAACTTTAGTGTCCCTTCATGCACAGTGCACAGATACAGGATGAACGGAATAAAGTTTAATGCAAGATAAAGTCCATAAAATCCGATTAAGGAAAGTACGAGGGTCTCCAATGAGCTCGACGGTAGGTGAGGATCGCTCTCTAGTTGGTGAGAGGACAGTTCAGTCGCCTGATAACAGCTGGGAAGAAATGGTCCCTGAACTGGAGGTGTGTGTTTTCACACTTCTGTACCTCTTGCCTGATGGGAGATTCAGATTCAGATTCAATTTTAATTGTCATTGTCAGTGTACAGTACAGAGACAACGAAATGCATTTAGCATCTCCCTTGAAGAGCGACATAGCAAACGGGAGAGTGGAGAAGAGGGAGTGACCGGGGTGAGACTGGTCCTTGATTATGCTGCTGGCCTTGCTGAGGCAGCGTGAAGTGTAGATGGAGTCAATAGAAGGGAGGTTGGTTTGCGTGATGGTCTGGGCTGCGTCCACAATTCTCTGAAACTTGTTAGAAATGCCTGTTAATGTTTGCTCCTGTTAATGGTTTTACTCAATGGCTTCCTTTTGGTTGCAGCTTCAAATTTAGAACTCCTTGCAGCAATCAAGACCGTTCTGTTCAAAACGAAATGGGTGAAAAATCTGATGGTCATTAAGAAGCAACAGATTGGACTTGACTGCGGCCGTAATACTGTAATGTAGGAGAAATTGCAAGCATCTTTTTTGGGGATGCGTCATAGAGTAACGTTATCTCAAGTCACAATATGTCCAGCAATACAACTACAGTACTCAGGGACCACTGTAAAAGACTAGTACATAGAAACATAGAAAATAGATGCAGGAGGAGGACATTCGGCCCTTCGAACCAGCACCGCCATTCATTGTGATCATGGCTGATCGTCCCATATCAATAACTCATGCCTGCCTTCTCCCCATATCCTTTGACTCCACTAGCCTCTAGAGCTCTATCTAACTCTCTTAAATCCATCCAGTGACCTCTGTGGCAGGGAATTCCATAATTTCACAACTCTCTGGGCGAAAAAGTTTTTTCTCACCTCAGTCTTAAATGACCTCCCTTTTATACTAAGACTGTGACCCCTGGTTCTGGACTCGCCCAACATTGGGAACATTTTTCCTGCATCTAGCTTGTCCAGTCCTTTTATAATTTTATATGTTTCTATAAGATCCCCCCTCATCCTTCTAAACTCCAGTGAATACAAGCCTAGTCTTTTCAATATTTCCTCATATGACAGTCCCGCCATCCCAGGGATCAATCTTGTGAATCTACGCTGCACTGCCTCAATCACAAGGATGTCCTTCCTGAAATTAGGAGACCAAAACTGTGCACAATACTCCAGATGTGGTCTCACCAGAGCCCTATACAACTGCAGAAGAACCTCTTTACTCCTACACTGAAATCCTTTTGTTATGAAGGCCAACATTCCATTAGCTTTCTTCACTGCCTGCTGTATCTGCACGCAAACTTTCAGTGACCGGTGTACAAGGACACCCAGGTCTCGCTGTACCTCCCCCTTACCTAACCTAACCCCATTGAGATAATAATCTGCCCCCTTGTTTTTGCCGCCAAAGTGGATAACCTCACATTTATCTATATTATACTGCATCTGCCACGCATCTGCCCACTCACTCAATCTGTCCAGGTCACCCTGCAACCTCCTAACATCCTCTTCACAGTTCACACTGCCACCCAGCTTTGTGTCATCCGCAAACTTGCTAGTGTTGCTCCTAATTTCCTCTTCCAAATCATTAATATATATGGTAAACAGTTGTGGCCCCAATACCGAGCCTTGCGGCACTCCACTCGCCACTGCCTGCCATTCTGAAAAGGACCCGTTCACTCCTACTCTTTGCTTCCGGTCTGCCAACCAATTTTCTATCCATGTCAACACCCTACCCCCAATACCATGTGCTCTAATTTTAGTCACCAGTCTACCATGCGGGACCTTATCAAAGGCTTTCTGAAAGTCTAGATATACTATATCCATTGGCACCCCTTCATCCATTTTACTGGTCACATCCTCAAAAAATTCCAGAAGATTAGTGAAGCATGATTTCCCTTTCATAAATCCATGTTGACTTGGACTAATGCTTTTACTGCTATCCAAATGCCCCATTATTACCTCTTTAATAATTGACTCCAGCATCTTTCCCACCACCGAATTCAGGCTAACTGGTCTGTAATTCCCCGTTTTCTCTCTCGCTCCTTTCTTGAAAAGTGGGATAACATTAGCTATCCTCCAATCCACAGGAACTGATCCTGAATCTATTGAACATTGGAAAATGATCACCACTGCGTCCACTATTTCTAGAGCCACCTCCCTGAGGACCCTGG
Source organism: Leucoraja erinaceus (assembly GCF_028641065.1). Taxonomy (NCBI): domain Eukaryota; kingdom Metazoa; phylum Chordata; class Chondrichthyes; order Rajiformes; family Rajidae; genus Leucoraja; species Leucoraja erinaceus. The sequence goes on from NC_073387.1 coordinate 53,098,402, forward strand.
GATGCAGACCATCAGGCCCAGAGGGATTTATCATCCTTCAGTCCCATTAGTCTACCCAATACTATTTCTCGCCTAATGAAAATTTCTTTCAGTTCCTCTATCCCCTTAGATCCTCTGTCCTCCAGTACATCTGGGAGATTGTATGTGTCTTCCTTAGTGAACACAGATCCGAAGTACCTATTCAATTCTCCTGCCATTTCGTTGTTGCCCATAATAATTTCACCCGTGTCTGCCTTCAAGGGGCCCACATTTGACTTTGCTACTCTTTTTCCCTTAACATATCTAAAGAAGCTTTTACTGTCCTTCTTTATATTCCTGGCCAGCTTCCCCTCGTACTTCATCTTTTCAGCCCGTATTGCCCATTTTGTTTCCTTCTGTTGTCCTATGAAAGTTTCCCAATCCTCTGGCTTCCGGCTACTCTTTGCTGTGTTATACATCTTTCCTTTTAGTTTTATTCTATCCCTAACTTCTCTTGTCAGCCACGGTTGTATCCTACTCCCCTTAGAATCTTTCTTCCTTTTTGGAATGAAATGATCCTGCGTCTTCCAGATTATGCCCAGAAGTTCCTGCCATTGCTGTTCCACCGTCATTCCTGCTAGGATCCCTTTCCAGTCTACTTTGGCCAGCTCCTCTCTCATGCCTTCATAGTCCCCTTTGTTCAACTGCATCACTGCCACGTCCGATTTAACGTTCTCCTTCTTAAATTGCAGATTAAAACTAATCATATTATGATCACTACCTCCAAGCGGTTTCTTTACCTCGAGTTCTCTTATCATATCTGGTTCATTGGACAACACTAAATCCAGAATTGCCTTTTCTCTGGTTGACTCCATTACAAGCTGCTCTAAGAATCCATCTCGGAGGCATTCTACAAACTCATTCTTGGGGTCCTGAACCAACCTGATTTTCCCTGTCTACCTGCATATTGAAATCCCCCATCACCACAGTGGCATTACCTTTGTTACATGCCAGTTTTAACTCCTGCTGCAACTTACACCCTACATCTTTTTGGGGGTCTGTAAATAACACCAATTAGTGTCTTCTTGCCTTTACAATTCCTCAACTCAATCCACAGTGACTCTACCTCGTCAGTCCCTATGTCTTCCCTTCGCAAGGGACTGAATTCCATCCTCACCAGCAGAGCTACCCCCCCTCCTCTGCCCACCCGCCTGTCCTTTCTATAGGATGTATAACCCTGTATATTAAGTTCCCAGGCCCGGTCCTCCTGCAGCCACGTCTCAGTAATCCCCACAATGTCATATCTACCAACCTCTAACTGAGCCTCAAGTTCATCTACTTTACTTCTTATACTTTGCGCATTCATATACAATACTTTTAATTCCTTACACATCTCACCTTTCACATCGATCCCTATTACACTTGGCCATACTCTCCTATCCCTTTGTGAGCTTCCTTTCCCATTAATTCTGGGGTCATTAACCATCCCTTTACTCTCTTTCCCTTTAACTCCATCCTCGACTATCCCATTTGACACCTCACCCCCCTTATTCAGTTTAAAACCACTCGTGTAGCAGTGGCAAACCTGCCTGCCAGAATGCTAGTCCCCCACCTGTTAAGATGCAAACCGTTTTGTACAGTTCCCCCTTACTCAGGGACCACTGTAAAAGACTAGTACGAGATACATTCATCGCTCTACAAGAGGAGCTTCATCTATTTTTTGCAATCTGAATGTAAAAAAACTCCAGTGAACATTGAGTACGTCAGTCACTCCAACTGCGTCGATATGACTGATTGCAAAACAACGCAATCATCGTTTTGTGTGATGCCAATAGTGTGTTTATCCTTGGTTTCCATTGACTACAGTTTTACCAGTTTCTTGGTTTCTTACTCGGTAAAATGTAGTTGAGATTTCACCTTTGCCTTCATTCTGCACCAGCTTTTTTGTCCATGTTTGAGGGAAACCATTCCCCAGCTACTCTTCTGAGATACAAAACTGTACATTTAAAAGCTCTGGATATCAGAGTTTAGAGATTGGAGATGCGGCGTAGGAACAGGCCCTTTGACCCAACATGTCCTCGTCGACTATCTATCACCCGTACACTAGTTTTATGTCATACAAACCAGGGGCAATTTTACAGAAGCCAATTAACCTACAAACCTGCACATCTTTGGAATGTGGGAGGAGACCCGAGTTTAATCCTGACTGTTTGTAGGTGCTGTTTGTACGGAGTTTGTATGTTCTCCCTGTGACTGCGTGCTCCAGTTTCCTCCCACACTCCAAAGACGTACAGGTTTGTAGGTTAATTGGATTCGGTAAAAATTTTGAACTGTCCCTAGCATGAAGGATAGTGCTAGTGTACGGGGATTGCTAGTCGGCATGGACTCGATGGGCTAAAGGACCTGTATCTGCGCTGTATCTCGAAACAAAGTAAATGAAAGGTCCTAACCAAACCAACATTTGTCCATTCTCTGCAGGCTGACCCACTGAGTTACTCCAACACTCGGTATTTTGTTCAAGATTCCAACACATGCAGTTTCTTGTGTCTCCTTCTTGATATTGATTAGTTTGATTTCCGCTGTTATTGATGGTATTTAGTTTTGCTGCACTTTATTCACTTCAGCAAGATACTTTTGCTTAATATTTCTTCCTTGGTAGAACAAATATTTTTTTATGTGTAAGTTATGAAGCTCTAATTCAGAGTTATAAATGAATATTTTAAATGGCTATAATAAGGAGTAATCATTGAATAACAAACTTAAAAATTTTATTCATATTCTTAATCAATTATCAATAGCGTTCAATGGAAAATCAAAATGGAATTTGTGAAAGGTTGCAGAATGATGTTAATGCTGCCCATTGATTCATAAGAAGAATAAATGTTAGCCATGGATGGCATATTAAAATGCAAGTGTTCAATTGCTTTTTTTTCTATTTACACATTATAGATTTCACTAGACTAAGTGGGACCTGTTGGGTCCCATGTTCACACGGGAGGACTGGTCCCCCAACGCAATATTCCACCTCTCCACCAATTCCAATATTGGTGGCCAGCGGGGGAGGGGGGCTTTCTGGAGCCCTAGTATCAAAGGTATTTTATTAGTCACATTCACATACACCCAGGTGTAGTGAAGTGAAATGCTTTTTGCCATTTTGCAGCACACGAAAAAGAATACAGACATAACACCAATGAGAGTCTTAAACACATAGAACATCCCCCCACAATGGCTCCCACCATGAGGGAAGGCACGGCCAGCTGCCTGCCCCTTTTCCGGGGTTACGTCCGTGCCCGGGTGGGATTAGAAAGGGAATACGCCCTGTCTGTGGGCACCCTGAGGGAGTTCCGGGACCGCTGGGCTCCCACAGTGCCTCTATGGATTGGCCCGATAGTTCCATGGGCCGTTTCGCTGGGTGATGTTGTTCCGGCGTCTTATTGGGAGAGTCCTCCCAGCGGCCTGGGAACCTGGAACGGCCGCTTCCGCACCCTGAGGGGCCGCCACTGGGCTGAGGGTTCCGAAGACAAGGAAGGCCGCATATTTGTTCGTCGGATGGTGGAGCTCATTGTACTGGCGATATTTTCATCTAGAGATATTTTTGATTTAAAAAAAAAAAAAAAAAAAAAAAATGATGAAGGCACAAAGTTCAGTCTCCATCCCCCGTTCACCCCGGGCAGCATTGAGGCGCTCCACAGTTGCCTCTACAGCTCCGTGATGTTCCTGGCCGTACCTCGCGGTTGCTCGGCGTCGGGCGAGGCGACCAAGGCAAGGCATCGCCTGGGAACCCTGCGATAGCCGCTCCAGCGCTGGTGCCGCGGCTTCCGAAGCAGAGGTTCCGGTTGGGGGTCCCCGACAGGGCGATCTCGCTTGAGCTCCAGGCTCACGATGTTAAGGTAGGCCGCCGCCGAGGAGCTGGTCGCTCCACAGCTGCAGCTCCGTGATGTTTTACCCGGCGGTCTCAGCCAGCGCTTCGACCAGGTAGGGACCCTGTTCCGCGATAGTATGGGTGTTGTGCCGGCCGAAGCAGAGGACTGAGCGGCCCCCGACAGAAACGCCGCTCCAGCCCGCTGGTATTGTGGGCTGAATGGATTCATAGGCTGGCAGCTCAGTCACTCAGGCCTGGTGGGCTGTCAGCTCAGTCACACAGGCCTGGTGGGCTGGCACCTCAGTGACTCTGGCCTGGTGGGCTGTCAGCTCAGTCACACAGGCCTGGTGGGCTGGCACCTCTGTCACTTGGGCCTGGTGGGCTGGCAGCTCAGTCACTCAAGGCTGGTGGGCTGTCAGCTCAGTCACACAGGGCTGGTGGGCTGTTAACAGGCCTGGTGTCACTCGGACCTGGTGGGCTGGCAGCTCAGTGATTCAGGCCTGGTGGGCTGGCAGCTCAGTCACACAGGGCTGGTGTGCTAGCAGCTCAGAAACTGCCAGATATTCTGCCAAAAACAGGTGAGAGACTCTGTGTGAGAGAGAGAGAAGGGGGAGAGAGTGGAGAATCAATTTTAGACATTTTTCATCTTTTTCTGCAGATCACAGCAATGAAGGAGGAATGCTGCCTGGCTCGCTGAGTTACTCCAGCATTTTGTGTCTACCAACCTGAAACATCATCTGTTCAGATGAGGAATGTTCGGAACAAAACAGCGGCAACCAGGTCTGTGGCACCAAGAATGGCTCCGAGGCACAGCAAGGAAGGGTAACGTCATGCACGGCTACAGTGACAGGAGATCAAAGAAAGGTAGGTGTTGGTTTACAAAAAAAAGACTCAGAGTGCTGGAGTAACAGCGTCTCTGGAGAAAAAGGATGGGTGATGCTTCGGGTCGGGACCCTTCTATAGACTTGTCTAAAGAAAATCAGTAAACCAGTCTGAAGAAAGGTCCCGACCTGAAACGTCACCCATTCCTTTTTCTCCACAGATGCTGACTGACCTGGTTACTCCAGCTCATTGTCATGCTGAAGTTTCCAGCAACCTGCAATTCCTTGTCTCCCCATTGTAAATAATTAGATAGTTCTTCTTAACATATAGGGATTCTATGGGGGAAAGTAACTTTTAGGACCCTCTTGTTATTGCATATAAATTAATTTAAATTAAATTAAGTTAAAATCCCAAGAACCATTCTAAGAAGGGTCCTGACCTAAAACATCACCCATCCTTTTTCTCCGAGATGCTGCTTGACCCGCTGAGTTACTCCAGCACTCTATATGTCTATCTTTGGTGTAAACCAGCATCTACAATTCCTTATTTATCCAATATCACCATCATATAGCCGTGGAAACTGGCACCCTGTAGGTGCTGTAAAATACAGCCCTCTGGTGGTTGATGTGGAAAACTGCAAGTGTTCATACATAATACAACACCGCCATCTGCTGTCAGTGCGAGTAAACTGCAAATGTCCATACGGAGGTACAACACCGCCATCTGCTGTCGGTGCGAGTAAACTGCAAGTGCATACATGGTGGTACAACACCGCCATCTGCTGTCAGTGTAAGTAAACTGCAAGTGCATAAATGGTGGTACAACACCGCCATCTGCTGTCAGTGTAAGTAAACTGCAAGTGTCCATACAGAGGTACAACACCGCCATCTGCTGTCGCTGTGAGTAAAGTGCAAGTGTCCATACAGTGGTACAACACCGCCATCTACAGTCGGTGCGAGTAAACTGCAAGTGCATAAATGGTGGTACAACACCGCCATCTGCTGTCAGTGTAAGTAAACTGCAAGTGTCCATACAGAGGTACAACACCGCCACCTGCTGTCGGTGTGAGTAAACTGCAAGTGCCCATACAGAGGTACAACACCGACATCTGCTGTCGGTACAAGCAACCTGCAACAGCCTATTGTTAGGGACAACACCACCATCTGGCGTCGGGATTTGTAAACTGCAATAGCCAAATTGAAATGCAGCCAAGGCTTTGCAGTTTTTGAAAAAGGAAAATGCACATTAATGAAGAGGCAAATGAGACTTTCCAAGTAAGCTGGACAAGTCCCAAAATATTGCTAATAGCAACACATAACACAGTCAAAAAAGTTCACTTCCTAATTCACTTATTCAACAATTCTCACTCCCTAATTAACTAATTAAAATGACAGAAAGTGCTGGAGTATTCCAGCGGGCCAGGCAGCATCTCTAGAGAACATGGATAGTTGACTAGTCAGAACTTCTTCAGATTCAGTCCTTCCCGATCCGAAACATCAACAATCCGTGTTCTCTAGAGATGCTGCCTGACCAGCTGAGTTTAGTTTATTGTCACGTGTTCAGGTACAGTGAAAAACTTTTATTGCGTGCTAACCAGTTAGCAGAAAGAAAATACATGATTACAATCGACCCATCCACAGTGCACAGATACATGATAAAGGGAAACATAGAAACATAGAAACATAGAAAATAGGTGCATGAGTAGGCCATTCAGCCCTTAGAGCCTGCACCGCCATTCAATATGATCATGGCTGATCATCCAACTCAGTATCCCGTACCTGCCTTCTTTCCATACTCCCTGATCCCTTTAGCCACAAGGGCCACATCTAACTCCCTCTTAAATATAGCCAATGAACTGGCCTCAACTACCTTCTGTGGCAGAGAATTCCAGAGATTCACCACTCTCTGTGTAAAAAATGTTTTCCTCATCTCGGTCCTAAAAGATTTCCCCTTTATCCTTAAACTGTGATCCCTTGTCCTGGACTTCCCTAACATCGGGAACAATCTTCCTGCATCTAGCCTGTCAAACCCCTTAAGAATTTTGTAAGCTTCTATAAGATCCCCCCTCAATCTTCTAAAATCTAGCGAGTACAAGCAGAGTCTATCCAGTCTTTCTTCATATGAAAGTTCTGACATCCCAGGAATCAGTCTGGCGAACCTTCTCTGTACTACCTCTATGGCAAGAATGTCTTTCCTCAGATTAGGATACCAAAACTGTACGCAATACTCCAGGTGTGGTCTCACCAAGACCCTGTACAACTGCAGTAGAACCTTCCTGCTCCTATACTCAAATCCTTTTGCTATGAATGCTAACATACCATTCGCTTTCTTCACTGTCTGCTGCACCTGCATGCCTACTTACAATGACTGGTGTACCATGACACCCAGGTCTCGTTGCATCTCCCCTTTTCCTAATCGGCCACCATTCAGGTAATAGTCTACTTTCCTGTTTTTATCCACATTATACTGCATCTGCCATGCATTTGCCCACTCACCCAGCCTATCCAAGTCATCTTGCAGCCTCCTAGCATCCTCCTCACAGCTAACACTGCCCCCCAGCTTCATGTCATCCGCAAAACTGGAGATGTTGCATTCAATTCCCTCGTCCAAATTTAATATATATTGTAAATAGTGGGGTTCAGGTACAGTGAAAAACTTCTGCCTTGCGTGCTAACCAGTGATAGCAGAAAGAAAATACATGATTACAATCGACCCATCCACAGTGCACAGATACATGATAAAGGGAAACATAGAAACATAGAAAATAGGTGCAGGAGTAGGCCATTCAGCCCTTAGAGCCTGCACCGCCATTCAATATGATCATGGCTGATCATCCAACTCAGTATTCTGTACCTGCCTTCTCTCCATACCCTCTGACTCCGCTATTTAGGGCTTGTACACGCTAGAGGCAGGAAACATGTTCCCGATGTTGGGTGAGTCCAGAACCAGGGGCCACAGTTAAGAATAAGGAGTAAGCCATTTAGAACGGAGACGAGGAAACACTTTTCCTCACAGAGAGTCTGTGGAATTCTCTGCCTCAAAGGGTGGTGGAGGCCGATTCTCTGGATGCTTTCAAGAGAGAGCTAGTTAGGGCAACAATAGTGGGTCAGGGGATATGGGGAGAAGGCAGGAACGGGGTACTGATTGGGGATGATCAGCCATGATCACATTGAATGGCGGTGCTGGCTCGAAGGGCAGAATGGCCTACTCCTGCACCTATTGTCTATTGTTAATGACTCCACACATCTGGGAGCCCACACCACCGCCCTCACCTCTCTCCATCAATCCCATCCCCAATTCTCTTTTCCAACTTCCTATCTCCCCGACTCCAACCAGTCTGATGAAGTGGCCAGACCCAAAATATCATCTGTCCATCCCTTCCCTGGATGCTGCCTGACCCGCTGTGTTCCTCCAGCACTTTATGTTTTGCCCAAGAATTCCAGCATCTGCAGTTCCTTGTGTCTCAATGTTTCTTCATGGTTTAGAATGTCTGGATAGATCTTGTCCATGGAACTACTGGCTCTTGTCAGAGGTGACCCCATATTACACAGCAGTGACACTAGACCTCCTTCAGAGCCACCTGGCCTGAGGTAATGGATGTAAACCGGGCTGGTTTACAAGTTCACATGCTCTAAATCAGGCTGCTTTCATATACATCCCCTGTACTGCATCATCCAGAGATCTAACTCCCGCATAAAGCACCTGGGGAGTGTTTGAGTTTCTATAATTGCCCCAATGCGAAGCATTATGAATATATGTGGAAATAATCGCAGTCAGCGGTATCGTTGGAGAAGCTGCAGGACAAAACAAGCTGATCAGAGAATGCATGTAGGCGTGAGAATATGTGTTTTTACAAAGATGTCGAAAGCAATCTAATAGTCTGAGTCACACAGAGTGGAAACAGGCCCTTTGGCCCAACTTGCCCACACCGACAAACATGTCCCGTCTACACTAGTCCCACCTACCTGTGTTTGACCCATATCCCTCTAAACATGTCCTATCCATGTACATGTCCGTGTACCTGTCTAAATGTTTCTTAAATATTACAATAGCTCGTTCCACACACCCACCACTCTATGCATAAAAACATTAACTCTCGGGTTCCTATTAAATCTTTCCCCCTCACCTTAAACCTATGTCCACTGGTTCTCGATTTCCCTACAAAAGACTCTGCATTTACTCGATCTATTCCTCTCATGATTTTGTACAATCTTGTTCTAACTCCCTTCAACAAATAAGGATGTGGAATAAAAATGACCGAATCCCCAATTGAGAGCAGTCCTCACTCTAGACCCTCAGACTATCTTTAATCGGACTTTATTGGACTTTATCTTGCACTAAACGTTATTCCCTTCATCATGTATCTGTACACTGCGGATGTATCGATTATAATAATATTATATTTCCACTGACTGGTTAGCACTCAACAAAGGTACAAAGGGAATAGAAACATAGAAAATAGGTGCAGGAGCAGGCCATTCGGCCCTTCGAGCCTGAATTGAATATGACCATGGCTGATCATCCAACTCAGTATCCTGTACCTGCCTTCTCTCCATACTCCCTGATCCCTTTAGCCACAAGGGCCACATCTAACTCCCTCTTAACTATAGCCAATGAACTGGCCTCAACTACCTTCTGTGGCAGAGAATTCCACAGATTCACCACTCTCTTTGTGAAAAATGTTTTCCTCATCTCGGTCCTAAAAGATTTCCCCCTTATCCTTAAACTGTGACCCCTTGTTCTGGACTTCCCCAACACCGGGAACAATCTTCCTGCATCTAGCCTGTCCAACCCCTTAAGAGTTTCTATAAGAAATAAGAATAGATCAGGTAGACACACAGAATCTCTTGCCCAGAGCAGGGGAATTGAGAACCAGAGGGCATAGGTGAGGGGAGAAAGATTTAATAGGAACCTGAAGGGTAACTTTTTCAAGGGTGGTGGGTGTATGGAACGAGCTGCCGGAAGAGGTCGTTGCTGTAGGTACTTTCGCAACGTTTAAGAAAAATTTTGACGGGTACATGGATAGGACAGGTTTAGAGGGATATGGGCCAAACGCAGGTAGGTGGGACTAGTGTAGATGGGACATGTGTGTGCAAGTTGGGCCAAAGGGCCTGTTTCCATGCTGTATAACTCTCTGACTCTATAACAAAAGCTTTTCACTGTACCTCAGTACATGTGATAATAAACTATGTCTGAAGAATAGTCCTGGCCCAAAACGTCACCTATCCATGTTCTCCAGAGATGCTGCCTGACCCTCTGAGTTACTCCAACATTTTGTGTCCAGCTTTGGTATAAACTTTTGTCTGCAGTTCCTTGTCATTACATTCTTCCAATCAACCCCCTTTTGCCTTCCTCGCTTCCGACAACCCACGTCCTCGCACACATCACCTGTTACTTTTCTTTCAAGGCAACTTTCTGGATGGGCTTGTGGACAAAACATGATGACTTGTGCATGAGTGACCCGTGCAAAAATAATTTCACTCTGCAGTGCAGATGATTCAACAAAGAACCAATAAAACCAAGTAAAGCACCAACACAACTTTGTATTGAATCTTGTACCATATACACTCTACATACATTTCACACAAAGTTTTACATGAAGTTCACAAAGTTTATCAATAATGAGATATTTGATACTTAATTCATGATATTTGAAATGTACGCTATTATCAATGCATTTACAAAAATGTAATTACAATATATTTACTTCCTTGCATCACCTCAGGTTGCTAATTGTCTAGATTGCCTATGAGCTTGTAAATTGAAATCTATTCCATTTCCTTTGTTCTGGAATAACCACAAATGTTTGCACTGATCAGAATTAGCAGCAAATAATGTCTGCTGGTGTGATCAATATATCGCTATTTCCTCATGTTCGAATCATGATGCTGTCCCTTTAAGAATGTATCTGATGCCTGCATTCGAGGGTATTAGCTGTAAGCATTTGATGACACTGGGTCTGTACTCGCTGGAGTTTAGAAGGATGAGAAGGGGCCACATTTAAACTTACTGAATACTGAAAGGCCCGGATAGAGTGGCTGTGGAAAGGATGTTTCCACTAGTGGGAGAGTTTAAGAGCAGAGGGCATAGCCTCAGAATTAAAGGATGTACCTTTAGGAAGGAGATGAGGAGGAATTTATTTAGTCAGAGGGTGGTGAATCTGCGGAATTCATTGCCACAGACGGCTGTGGGGGACGTCAATGGGTATTTTTCACGGATTCTTGATTAGTACGAGTGTCAGGGGTTATGGGGAGAAGGCAGGGGATTGGGGTTGAGAGGGAGAGATAGATCAGCCATGATTGAATGGCAGAGTAGACAATTGCAAATGGAACAATAACGGAAGTCTACGCAACAGGTGGTGAAGTGTACACCATAAATAACTCAACGTGTGGAGATGACTGTAAATGTTCGTTGACAAACATCTAAGATACGTGTCAGATTCTTCTAAAGACGCTACTAACTGAGAGTCTTGACCTGAAATGCCACATGTCCATCTTCCCCAGAGGTCAGTTTTTAGAGATACAGTACAGTAACAGGCCCTTCGGCCCATCGAGTCGGCGTCGACCAGCGATCCCCGCACATTAACACTACCCTCCACACCAGGGATAATTTTACATTAATACCAAGCCAATTAACCTCCAATCCTGTACGTCTTTGGAGTGTGGGAAGGGTTGGGTCTCTGGCGCTGTAAGGTGGCAACTCTACCGCTGCACCACCGTGCCACACAAACTCACCGAGTTACTCCACCATTTTATCTCGGTCTTCAATCTATTTGGGGTCCAATTCAGTGTGAACACCATAGAAAAACAAAACGACTTTTGTTTCGTAAAGCAGCATCTGCAGTTGCTTGCGTCTAATCAATATAATGAATGTACAACCCTCAGCAGGGGAGAGAGGGTACAGCTGATATTCCACCCGATCGTAGACCAGAGGGCGTCACAAACAACGTTTGGACGAAGACAACCGATCAATTGCAGTTTCCACTTGTGCTGCCGAGAGGATTGTCCCTCACACGTGACTAACACACATGTGGTGTAACACGTTAATAGACCCACCAGCGGGCGTTTCTGGTGTGTAAACCGCGTCGTCTTGCAGCTGCTGAGAGCATCCAAACTCAAAGTCCACGTCGACTTCTGAAAAGCACAAAAGTCCCATTGATGGTGAATCAGTACTTGAGACGTTAATCACACCGATCGCCCACACACTAGTTCCGTCTGACGAAGGGTCTCGACCCGAAACGTCACCGATTACTTCTCTCCAGGGATGCTGCCTGTCCCGCTGAGTTACTTCAGCATTTTGTGTCTACCTTTGATTTAAGCCAGCATCTGCAGTTCTTTCCTACGCACACTAGTTTAGTTTCGTTTAGAGATACAGCGCGGAAAACAGGCCCTTCGGCCCACTGAGTCCACGCCGACCAGCGATCCCCGCACATTAACACTATCCTACACACGCTAGGGACAATTTTACATTTATCACAAGCCAATTAACCTGTACGTCTTTGGAGTGTGGGAGGAAACCGAAGATCTCGGAGAAATCCCACGCAGGTCACGGGGAGAACGTACAAACTCCGTACAGACAGCACCCGTAGTTGGGATCGAGCCCGGTCTCTGGCGCTGTAAGGCAGCAACTCTACCCGCTGTGCTACTGTGCCATCCAATAGTTCTATCCCACACACCGAGGACTATTTACAGAAGCCGATTAACCTGCAAACCTGTACGTCTTTGGAGTGTGGGAGTCAGGGCAGGGCACCTGGAGAAAACCCACGCGGTCACAGGGAGAACGTGCAAACTCCATACAGACAGCACCCATAGTCAGGATTGAACCCGGATCTCTGGCGCTGTGAGGCCTCACGTTGCAGTTTTTCGCAGGTTTACCTGGAGGTGACCCAAAGGCAACTTGACCGCTCCCTGTCTGTGGTGTCGGGTGTCTCCTTGTCACTGGCGGCCTGGCGAGGCTGGTGGGCTGTGTGCCAGTTTGAGGGGCATTCAGTCTGGGCCCAGCGACACAGGTACAGCAGCTGAGAAACATGACCTGCAAAGTCAGAAGAAACACAGTGCATTACTGGCTTGTGACAGGAAAATCTCCATAGGTCAAATCTGTAATGTTAAATAGCTTCCACCTACCCTTCCCTCCCTGTTCTCCCCTCCTCCCTGGTCCCCTTCCTCCCCACTAGTCGTCCAAACAGTTCCACCGTTGTATCCCTCGAGAGATGATACCTTCCCTGGCCAACAATGGCCCCACAAGACCACCTCCATGCCTGAAGTCATTTGTGGCGGCCATGAATGATTCTCGCCTCCAGCTCTTCCCCCCCCCCCCCCAATACTTTCAGTCTGAAGAAGGGTCCCGACCCGAAACGTCACCCATTCTTTTCCTCCAGAGATGCGTCTGACCCCATTCTTTTCCTCCATTTTCAATTTATATGGGGTCCAATTCAGTTTGAACATCTCAGTTGAGAACATTTCCATTTTGGTATTCAACTTAATGTTCAAGTTCAAGTATTGCCACATGCACCAATCAAGCTACAGTAGAATATGATGTGGAATGTTAAAACCAAACAAACCGTGTAAAGAACAGTGCCTCATATTCCATGTTCATAAGTTATCGGACCAGAATTAGGCCATTCGGCCCATCAAGTCTAGTTCTCCATTCAATCATGGCTAATCTAAATTCCTCTCTCAACTCCATTCTCCTGCCTTCTCCCTATAACCCCTGACATATTCCTCTTGGGTAGCCTACAACCCAACAGTATGAACATTGAAGATAGACAAAAAGAAGCTGGAGTAACTCAACGGGTCAGGCAGCATCTGTGGAGAAATGGAATAGGTGACATTTCTGGTTGAGATCCTTCTTCAGACAGATCACATGAACATTGAATTCTCCAATCCCCCCTCTCCCATTTCTCCCCCATTGATTCTATGCTCTACGTTACTTAGTAAAGGGATTATCTTTAACCTACTTGAGCTCGTTGACTTTCAGATAGTTGGTCCTGAAGTTCATGGTTTTGCTTCAGAAGTTGCAGACGTTCTCTCTCCAGCTCAGTAATTTTCTCCATCAAGTTGCACAATCGGAACAACATTCCCATTCTCATCTCTTCACTGGAAGCGCTGGGTCTGAACTGAAACAGCAGAATCATTCCATTTACAATAGACAACAGGTGCAGGAGTAGACCATTCGGCCCTTCGAGCCAGCATCGCCATTCAATGTGATCATGGATGATCATCCACAATCAGTACCCCGTTCCTGCCTTCTCACCGTATCTCCTTGACTCCGCTATCTTTAAGAGCCCTATCAAACTCTCTCTTGAAAGCATCCAGAGAATTGGGCCTTCACTGCCTTCTGAGTATTCCACAAGTTCACACCTCTCTGGGTGAAAACGTTTTTCCTCTTCTCCGTTCTAAATAGCCTAACCCTAATTCTTATACTGTGGCCCCTGGTTCTGGACTCCCCCAACATCGGGAACATGTTTCCTTCCTCCAGCATGTCCAATCCCTTAATAATCTGATAGGCTTCAATAAGATACCCTCTCATCCTTCTAAATTCCAGTGTATACGAGCCCAGCTGCACTATTCTATCAATAGACAATAGGAGCAGGAGTAGGGCAGAGCTGCCAGGTTTTGTCAGAGCATTTCAGTATTCTAATACACGAAAAGCAGTATTTTGCTGAGAAAATCAGTATTTTTTGTTTGCTGTGTCATTTTGCTGAAAAAAATGTTGTTTTTTATGTTTGGTCATACCCATGTAAGAGAACAAGAATGCATAACTTTGCCACCAATTGACATGTCTTCTACACACCTTACTTGACAGTGCATTCATTGCCATCTCTTTGTATACTTCTGTTTCAACGGCTGCTTCCTGCTTTTAGCACCAGATGTTGATGTAGAAGCCATTTTGTAAGACTCCCTCTCCCTCCCTCCCTCTCTCTCCTCATTCCTTTATTTCCCTTCCTCTCCCTCTCTCCCTCCCTCCCTCTCTCCTTCCCTCTCCCCTCTCCCTCTCTCCTTCCCTCTCTCTCATTCCCTCTCTCTCCTCCTTTCCTTCTCTCTCTTCCTCCCTCTTCTTCCTTTTTTTCTCCCTCCCTCTCGTATTTCCTCTCACTCCGCCTCTCCTTCACCCTCTCTCCTTCTCCCTTCACGAACAGTCTGTGACCCATAGCGCTGTGGCCATAGCACTAGGTGTAAAGGCAATAGCGCTCCAGCTGGTGGCGCTGTAATTAGAACCCATAGCGTTGTTTGTTTAAATTCCCACGCGTTAAACTGAGAGCGCTGTTTAAACATGTAGCGGGACAGGCAGATCAAAGCTTACAAAAATAATCATCCAGATCTTGACATTTAAAATTAATGGATTTAATCTGCTATAATTTTTAGAGTTACAGTATAACTTTTTATCTCCTTGCATTTTTTAAGCAGCAAGATGAAACAGGATTTTTTAACAACCCGTATTTTACAAAGCAAATCCGTACATTCATATTCTTATCGCATTTCCGTACAAAATACGGAAAATCCGTACTGCCTGGCAGCTCTGGTGAGCCATTCGGCCCTTCAGGCCAGCACCGTCATTCAATGGGATCATGGCTGATCATCCCTAATCGTTGCCTTTTTCCTTCGCTCCATAGATGCTGCTGCACCCGCTGAGTTTCTCCAGCTTTTTTGTGTACCTTCGATTTTCCAGCATCTGCAGTTCCTTCTTAAACACCCTTAATAATCTTATATGTTTCAATAAGATATCCTCTCATCCTTTAAACTCCAGAGATTTGACAGTCCCGCCATCCCGGGAATGACTGGCGGGCAACTGTACTAACCACCTTCAAGAACGAGTCTGAACGGTGGCATATCAGGTGCAGATGTTGGTTTATGCTAAAGATAGACACAAATTGCTGGGGTAACTCAACAGGTTTCTGTTTAGTTTAATGTCACGTGTACCGAGGTACAGTGAAAAGCTTTTGTTGCGTGCTAACCAGTCAGCGGAAAGACAATACATGATTACAATCAATCGATTTACAGTGTATAGATACATGATAAGGGAATAACGTTTAGTGCAAGGTAAAGCCAGCAAAGCCCCAATCAAGGATCATTCGGGCGACATCAAAGAGGTAGATAGTAGTTCAGCACTGCCCTCTGGTAGTGAGGTCATGCAGCATCCCTGGAGAAAATGGATAGGTGACCTTTCAGGTCGGAAATTAAGAAGGTACTTGGCATTGGAACATGGATAGGGGCTAGTGGAATCAAGGGGGTATGGGGAAAAGGCAGGCACGGGTTATTGATTGGGGCCGATCAGCCATGATCACAATGAATGGCGGTGCTGGCTCGAAGGGCCGAATGGCCTCCTCCTGCACCTATTTTCTATGTTTCTATGTTTCTATGATAGAACAGGTTTGCAGGGACATGGGCCAATGCTAGCAGGTGAGACTAGTGTAGCTGCGACATGTTGGCCAGTGTGGGCAAGTTGGGCCGAAGGGCCTGTTTTCATGCAGTATTGCTCAGTGACTCTAAGGGTCCAGAACCGAAATGTCATCTATCCATTTTCTCCAGGGATGCTGCCTGACACACTGAGTTACGCCAGTATTTTGACGACATATCAGTCTTTGTGTCAATCCTAGGTTTGGAGGGAATCTACAGATGCTGGTTTAAACCATAGACAGAAACAAAAAGCTGGAGTAACGCAGCGAGTCTGGCAGCTTCTCCGGAGAAAAGGAATAGGTGATGTTTCAGTTTAAGATTTGGAGGGAAATGTGCCAAACGCAGGCAGGTGGGACTAGTGTAGATGGGGCATGCTGGTCGGCATGGGCAAGTTGGGCCGAAGGGCCTGTTTCAATGCTCTATGACTATGATATCTCTGGATGGGTCCCAACCAGAAAAGTCGTCTGTTCATTCTCTCCGCAACTTCACCTATCCATGTTCTCTAAAGATGCAGCCTGACCCGCTGACTTACTCCAGCACTTAAGTGATTCTTGTACCAATATATTTGTGCCTATTTTGTAATGTAATGTAATGTGACATTGTAATGTATTGTAACGTAATTTAATGTAAGGTTATTACTGAACTGTATGCAAGATAGGATTTTCACTGTACCTTAGTACATGTGACAATTGGTGGATACACAGAGGCGCAGCGGTAGAGCTGTTGCCTTACAGTGCCAGAGACCCTTGTTCGATCCCGACTACTGGTGCTGTCTGTCCGTGACATGAGTGGGTATCCTCCGGTTTCCTCCCACACTCCAAAAACGTGCAGTTTTGTCGGTTAATTGGCTTCGGTAAAATTGCAAATTGCCTCTAGTGTGTGTCGGATAGTGCTAGTGTGCGGGGATCGCTAGTAAGTGCAGACTCGGTGGGCCGAAGGGCCTGCTTCCTCGCCGTATCTCTAACCTAAACTAAAGCAAAACTAAACTCTCCCATCTGGTTTTTAAAATGTTCACGAGTCAAATTGTCTTTTGTTAAAGCGAGCCTCCGTTTCTCAGTCACTTTGCATCTCCTTATCTTGCGATCTAAACATGATAATGTGTCCTTGGGAGTGTAAATCCCCTTCACAATAGTGCTGGTGAATCAATGCTAATCGCTCCTTAGTGAACATCTAATTGGGTATATCATATAACTGGGCCCTAGATAATGGTCACTGCTATTAATGGATCTGATGGGAGGAACAGTCATCAGGTTACAATGAGGCCACCGCACAGAAGCATGCAACCTGACCCACATGGTCAACCCTGTGTATGGAATCTACAAAGGTCTACACACACACCCCTTCACCGAATCTTTTCAGAGTATCCTTCTATTCTCTCTGTGCTCTCTAACTTCTCCTTGAATGCACCAACGATATTTGCCAAACCACTCCCTGGGCTAGAGTTGCACATTCTTGCCCATCATAGGTGAAGATTGGTGATACACACTGAGCTATAGGGAGAGATTGAGTAGCTGGGACTCTATTCCTTGGAGCGCAGGAGGATGAGGGGGTGCTCTTATAGAGATGGATGAAATCATGAGAGTAATAGATCAGGTAGACGCACAGACTCTTGCCCAGAATAAGTGAATCGAGGGCCAGAGGACACAGATTTAAGGTGCAGGGGAAAAGATTTAATAGGAAACTGAGGGGTGATTCACACAAAGGGTGGTGGGTGTGTGGAACGAGCTGCCAGAGGAGGTAGTTGAGGCAGAGACTATCCCAATATTTAATTAGGAAAGGAAAAATAGATTATGAAAGAAAACTGGCAGGGAACATAAAAACTGACTGCAAAAGTTTTTATAGATATGTGAAAAGAAAGAGATTAGTTAAAACAAATGTAGGTCCCTTGCAGTCAGAAACAGGTGAGTTGATCATGGGGACAAGGATATGGCGGACCAATTGAATAACTACTTTGGTTCCGTCTTCACTAAGGAAGACATAAATAATTTGCCGGAAATAGCAGGGGACCGCGGGTCAAAGGATTTGGAGGAATTGAGTGAAATCAGGTTAGCCGGGAAGTGGTGTTGGGTAAATTGAATGGATTAAAGGCCAATATATCCCCAGGGCCAGATAGGCTGCATCCCAGAGTACTTAAGGAAGTAGCTCCAGAAATAGTGGATGCATTAGTAATAATCTTTCAAAACTCTTTAGATTCTGGAGTAGTTCCTGAAGATTGGCGGGTAGCAAACGTAACCCCACTTTTTAAGAAGGGAGGGAGAGAGAAAATGGGGAATTATAGACCAGTTAGTCTAACAACGGTAGTGGGGAAACTGCTAGAGTCAGTTATTAAAGATGGGATAGCAGCACATTTGGAAAGTGGTGAAATCATTGGACAAAGTCAGCATGGATTTACGAAAGGTAATTCATGTCTGACGAATCTTATAGAATTTTTCGAGGATGTAACTAGTAGCGTGGATAGGGGAGAACCAGTGGATGTGGTGTATCTGGACTTCCAGAAGGCTTTCGACAAGGTCCCACATAAAAGATTAGTATACAAACTTAAAGTACACGGCATTGGGGGTTCAGTATTGATGTGGATAGAGAACTGGCTGGCAAACAGGAAGCAAAGAGTAGGAGTAAACGGGTCATTTTCACAATGGCTAGTGGGGTGCCGCAAGGCTCAGTGCTGGGACCCCAGCTATTTACAATATATATTAATGATCTGGATGAGGGAATTGAAGGCAATATCTCCAAGTTTGCGGATGACACTAAGCTGGGGGGCAGTGTTAGCTGTGAGGAGGATGCTAGGAGACTGCAAGGTGACTTGGATAGGCTGGGTGAGTGGGAAAATGTTTGACAGATGCAGTATAATGTGTATAAATGTGAGGTTATCCATTTTGGTGGCAAAAACAGGAAAGCAGACTATTATCTAAATGGTGGCCGACTAGGAAAAGGGGAGATGCAGCGAGACCTGTGTGTCATGGTACACCAGTCATTGAAAGTAGGCATGCAGGTGCAGCAGGCAGTGAAGAAAGTGAATGGTATGTTAGCTTTCATAGCAAAAGGATTTGAGTATAGGAGCAGGGAGGTTCTACTGCAGTTGTACAGGGTCTTGGTGAGACCACACCTGGAGTATTGCGTACAGTTTTGGTCTCAAAATCTGAGGAAGGACATTATTGCCATAGAGGGAGTGCAGAGAAGGTTCACCAGACTGATTCCTGGGATATCAGGACTGTCTTATGAAGAAAGGCTGGATAGACTTGGTTTATACTCTCTAGAATTGAGAGGGGATCTTATAGAAACTTACAAAATTCTTAAGGGGTTGGACAGGCTAGATGCAGGAAGATTGCTTCCGATGTTGGGGAAGTCCAGGACAAGGGGTCACAGCTTAAGGATAAGGGGGAAATCCTTTAAAATCGAGATGAGAAGAACTTTTTTCACACAGAGAGTGGTGAATCTCTGGAACTCTCTGCCACAGAGGGTAGTCGAGGCCAGTTCATTGGCTATATTTAAGAGGGAGTTAGATGTGGCCCTTGTGGCTAAAGGGATCAGAGGGTATGGAGAGAAAGCAGGTACAGGATACTGAGTTGGATGATCAGCCATGATCATATTGAATGGCGGTGCAGGTTCGAAGGGCCGAATGGCCTACTCCTGCACCTAATTTCTATGTTTCTATGTTAAGAAACAAACAGGTACATGGATAGTACACAAATATGCTGGAGAAACTCAAGCGGGTCCGGCAGCATCTATGGAGCGAAGGAGATAGGCAACGTTTCGGGCCGAACCCCTTCTTCAGACCGTGTCTTTTTTTTTGTAAACCAACACCTGCAGTTCCTTGTGTCTTTCTCCCTTGTGTTCCTGGTTCTCATTTCAGATTGATCTGAAGTACAGTATCTCCTACTCCTACTCTCATGCCCTCTAGAATACAATTAGTGCGGGTGTCAGGGATTATGGGGAGAAGGCCGGAGAATGGGGTTGAGAGGGAAAGATAGATCAGCCATGATTGAATGGCGGAGTAGACTTAATGAGCTGAATTGCCTAATTCTGCTCCTATCACTTATGAATTTATGAACAACATCCTAGATTCTCCTGTACATCGACAGATGATTCTGGCTTTGTGGTTATTAGATTCCCTGTGACTACCACATTCTGTTTCCTTCCTTGCTCCACACTTCCATGGCAGCCAATGTGGACATTCTCCTTGAAGTAACCCTTGTGACCCTCGGACTATCCATGATCGGACCTTGCTCGCTTTACCTTGCACTAAACGTTATTCCCCAATCATGTACCTATACACTGTAAGGGCCTGTCCCACTTAGGCGATTTTTTCGGAGACTGTCGATGACTGTCATGGTCATAGCTGGATACCGAAAAAGTGGAGACAGGACACCCCCCCCCCCCCCCCCCCCCCCGCGACATTGTCCATGACAAGCTACAACAACTTACCGCCTAGTCGACATCAAGCTACGGCAAGCTACCGACAACCAGCGACCTATTAGGACATCCACCTACGACCGCACCTACGATAACCTACAAGCACACAGGCGACAACCTACGACAACCAAAGTCAACCTGCGTTCACCCGCGACTCGCTACCACCCTGTCGGTGACAACTGAAGACAATTCAGTCGCTTGTTGACGTAGGTAGTCGCCAATGGAATTCACCGAAGTCAGCAACCGGCAACAAACAACGTCACCTGGCGACAACCTACGACAGCGCCTACTACAGGACAAGACAAGCTACATCAAGCCCACAGTCGCAGAAACGTTTTGAACATTTCAAAATCCAGCAGAGGCCTGAAAAACGTTACGACTCTTTGGGCGACTTGAGGAGACGACTCACGACCGTACAGGCGCCACCCCGCGATCTATCTTTCCCTAGTCGCCTGTGGTCGCCGAAAAAAACCGCCTAAGTGGGACAGGGGCTTAAATGGCTCGATTGTAATCATGTATCGTCTTTCCGCTGACTGGTTAGCACGCAACAAAAGCTGTTCACTGTACCTCGGTGCACGTGACAATAAACTAAACTGAAAAAGCCTTCACCCTGGACATTTCAGTGACCAGTGCCTATTGGCCTGGATCTTTGTCCATTAGTTTACCTGCGCCATTACCCGATTTAAACCTTCATTCCCCTGTCTCACGTTCCCACTTTACATTACACAGCTTTCATCTGTAGTATGACTGTACACTAACCTAAAAATTACTCCCTTTTGCTGAAGTGCCCAATATTTCTAATTTGCACTTGAAATTAACTATTGTCAGCTGTAGTGGCTCCAGGCAGATTCATTTCCTGTAGGTGTGACTTCCATTCTCCCGTACCATGGTCTTGACTCACGGATTGTGCTGATTTCTGTCGTTTTTAACTGCTATTCTGAGATAAAGTCAGAGTTTTGAAGCATTGTTGAGGCAACATTGTTGAACAGTCTTTACTTAACAATAAACTCAGTGGAATACTTGTCACTAATATTGACCAAGACTGGAAGACACACTTGAGAATCAGAGACAAGAAGTCAGCTTGCAGCTTCATAGGACTAAGGATTTTAAATTGTCCCTGATGTGTGGAAGATAGTGTTAGTGTACGGGGTGATCGCTGGTCGGCACAGACTTGGTGGGACGAAGTATCTCTAAACTAAACTACACTGTATCTCTAAACTTAACTAAACCGTAAAACCTTATGTGCAGGAAGGAACTGCAGATGCTGGTTAAATTCAAAGATGCTGGAGTAACTCAGCGGGGCAGGCAGCATCTCTGGAGAGAAGGAACGGGTGATGTTTCGAGTCGAGACCCTTCTTCATACTGAAACGTCACCTATTCCTTCTCTCCAGAGATGCTGCCTGTCCAGCTGAGTTACTCCAGCATTTTGTATAAAACATTATAATTGTGTTGACTAACCTTGGTCTCCAGCTTATTTTGTCTGAGTTGCATGTTGCGCCCAACTTTCTCCAAGATTGCAGGTTCCTCTGTCGTATTCCATTTGGTTTTCTTCCACCAGTGATTCGAAGTTATTTCACAGACATCTTTTTTTGTCTTGCTCTTGGAGACATCAGTGACCGTGGGGTCGGCCTTTGCGGGTACAGTCAGCTTTGCAAAGTTGCCCGATAGTTTTGGTGATGGAGGTGCACGAGGTAAAGGAGGTACATTGTTCATCACGAAGACCTCATCATCCATGGGGGACAACGCCATTTTACTTTCACTCGCTCCATCCGAGAGGGCGACACAGCTGAGAGATCGTTCGTACAGTCCCGATCTGCTGTCGCACGACAAGAAAGAGTAGAGGCTGGAACTGTTTGAGGTGTACCTGCTGTGTTCGGAGTTGTCCTCTTGTACGTCAGATGATGCCCTCTTCTGATACAGGCAAGTTGGGCTCGATAAGTCCAGCCCCGAATCTTCTGACCTGCTTCTCCAAAACGACGTGGGTTCTTGTTTAAATTGACTGAAATCACAATCTATATCATCTTGAGACACAGATTTCTTTCTCTCCTTTTTCTGTTTCTTGCCTGAAATGGAAATTGTTCACTAGAGGTTAGCACAAAGTGCTGGAGTAACTCAGCGGGTCAGGCAGCAGCTCTGGAGAAAAAATATGGAGTCGGGACCCTTCCTCAGACCCGAAACATCACCTATACTTTTTCTCCAGAGATGCTGCCTGACAGAAATATAGAAACATAGAAAAAAGGTGCAGGAGTAGGCCATTCGGCCCTTCGAGCCTGCACCGCCATTCAATATGATCATGGCTGATCATCCAACTCAGTATCCTGGACCTGCCTTCTCTCCATACCCCCTGATCCCTTTAGCCACAAGGGCCACATCTACCTCCCTCTTAAATATAGCCAATGAACTGGCCTCAACTACCTTCTGTGGCAGAGAATTCCAGAGATTCATCACTCTCTGTGTGAAAAATGATTTTCTCATCTCGGTCCTAAAAGATTTCCCCTTTATCCTTAAACTGTGACCCCTTGTTCTGGACCTCCCCAACATCAGGAACAACTTTCCTGCATCTAGCCTGTCCAACCCCGTAAGAATTTTGTAAGTTTCTATAAGATCCCCCCTCAATCTTCTGAATTCTAGCGAGTACAAGCCGAGTCTATCCAGCCTTTTTTCATATGAAAGTCCTGACATCCCAGGAATCAGTCTGGTGAACATTCTCTGTACTCCCTCTATGGCAAGTATGTCTTTCCTCAGATTAGGAGACCAAAACTGAACGCAATACTCCAGGTGTGGTCTCACCAAGACCCTGTACAACTGCAGTAGAACCTCCCTGCTCTTATACTCAAATCCTTTTGCTATGGCATTTCACGGTTCCAACCCAAACTGCCACCTATCCATCTTCTGCAGAGATGCTGCCTGGCCCGTTGAGTTACTCCAGCATTTTGTTTCTATCTGTGGAAGTAAGTCATCCTCACTCGCAAGTTCCCACCTGAGAAGAAGGCGGCTTTTATGTTAATCCAAAGATAACTGGAGCTCTTTTCCCTGGAGTGTTGGAGACTGAGGGGTAAACCTAGAGTGATACATTAAATCATGAGGGAAATAGATAAGGTGAATGGTCACAGAGAAGGGTCAGGACCTTTCTTCAGACGGATTGTAGGGGATGAGGATTTGAGAGCAGCCTTGATAGTGTAAACAAACAAGGTACATGACCCTCTGGGACAGCATCACTGATCTGAAATATGAGCTGTTTTTTGGTTCCCTAGATGCTGGCTCACAAGGTTGAAATTTATTTTGGAGAGATAGCAGCATGGAATCAGGCCCTTCAGCCCACCGAGTCCATTCTGACCATCAACCACCCATTTACACTAACAGAGTTATACCATCGAGACGTAAAACATGGAAATGCCCTTTTGCCCGACATCCTTGCCCACCAAGATGCCCCATCTAAGCTAGTCCTATTTGCCTACATTTGATCCATATTCCTCTAAACCTTTCCTATCTATGTACCTGCCCAAGTGTGTTTTTTTTTTAAAAGGACACTCGGACAGGTCCTAGACTAATCCAACTTTATTCTCCTCAGAGGATAGACACAAAAAGCTGGAGTAACTCAGCGGGACAGGCAGCATCTGTGGGGAGAAGGAATGGGTGACGTTGTGGGTTAAGACCCTTCTTCAGACTGAGAGTCAGGAGAGGGAGACATAGAGATATGTAAGGATAAGGTGTGAAAACAGGATCAAATGGGATGATGATAAAGGAAAATGTAGGAAAATGGTTTATTGTTAGCTGAGGGGAAGGTGACAAGGAAAAGCATATTGCCCTGAATGTCACACAGTGACGAGAATCTACACATGTGTTTGCCATGTGAGGGAATAAAAATCAGTTCATCACTGCCCACTGGATTGCAGTGCGTTCAATCGGACCTATGTTTGGATTCAACTTGTGAGGAAGGAACTGCAGTGGCTGGTTTACACTGAAGATAGACACAAAATGCCAGAGTAACTCAGCGTGACAGGCAACACCTCTGGAGAGAAGGAATGGGTGATGTTTTGGGTTGTGATCCTCTTCAGCCTGAGAGTCAGGAGAGTGGGAGACACAGAGATATGGAAGGGTAAGGTGTGAAAACAACAGATCAAAGCAGACAGTGATCAAGGAAATGTCGAATGGTTCACTGTTGGCTGAGGAGAAGGTGACAACGAGGCATACAATCAGAAAAATTAATCAGGAGGACAGTGAAACTAGTCAGAGAACTAGGGTGGGGAGGGACAGAGAGAGAGGGCAAGCAATGTTTACACAAAGTTAGAGAAATCAAAATTCATACTGTTAGGGTTTAAGCTGGGATATGTTATCCCATATCCTTTATGCATCCATGGAGACATAGAGTCAGAGTAATACGGCACAGAAACAGGCCCTTTGGCCCAAATTGCCAAAGCCAACCAGGATGCCCCATCTATATTGCCCACATTTGGCCCTTACCCCTCTAAAGGGCCTGTCCCACATGCCAATTTTGCAGGCGTCATATCAGTGTCGCCAAAAGATTTAGAACATTTCAAAATGTCCAGCGGTGACAAAAAAATGGCTGCAACACTTGAAAAAACACCGCGTGTAATACGCCATCACTCAGCGTCATACGCCATCACTCCGCGTCGTACGCCATCACTCCGCGTCACGCTGTATATTTTTCGGTTACATGATACGTCAGTCAGTATCTGCCTCAACCACCTCCACTGGCAGCTCTTTCCATGTCCCCACCACCCTCTGTATGAAAATGTTTTTCTCCACTCACCCTAAACCCATGTCCTCTGGTTCTTGATTCCCCAAATCCGAGTGTGTATTCACTCTATCAAGTTCCCTCAAGATCTTCTACACAATATAGGATTCACCTCCCTTCACATATTAGGGACAGTTATTAGAGGCTTATTAACCTACGAACCCGCACGTCTTTGTGCTTTGGGAGGGAACAGGAGCACCCAGAAAAAAAACCCATGCAGTCACAAGGAGAGCATGCAAACACCATACCGACAGCACCCATGGTCAGGATCGAAGACGGGTCTCTGGCGCTGTGGGGGGGAAATGCTACCGCTGCGCCACTGTGATGCCAAAAATGTATCATTCTCCTTCATCCCCATCAAGTTTGTACAATGAGAACTATGTTCAGCCTTCTGCATCTGCCCCATTGCTCTACCTATTACACTAGTGTTTGATGGTTGGATGTACGTGCAGTATATCTGATCTGTTTGGATAGCAAAGCTTTTCATTGTACCTCGGCACACATGACAATAATAAATTGAAACCTAAACCTAACCCATTCTTTTTCTCCACAGATGCTGCCTGGCTCGTTGTGTTACTCCAGCATTTTGTGTCTATCTAAGGTGATTCAGTCAGTGGCTGATAAAAGATCAACCCAAAATGTTAAGTAAGTATTCCCTCCAGAGAGTGGTGAGTCTGTGTAATTCTCTTCCTCAGAGGGCGGTGGAGGCAGGTTCTCTGGATGCTTTCAAGAGAGAGCTAGATAGAGCTCTTAAAAATAGCAGAGTCAGGGGATATGGGGAGAAGGCAGGAACGGGGTACTGATTGGGGATGATCAGCCATGATCACATTGAATGGTGGTGCTGGCTCGAAGGGTCAAATGGCCTACTCCTGCACCTATTGTCTATTGTCTATTGAAAGTTCCTGGCCAAAGGTTCTGATTTTGTCTCCAATTTACAATATACGGCTTTAAATTCAAGGTGAATGATTGAACAGCAGCCAAACATACTTCTATACATTCAACTAAAAATCAGTAGTGTCACAGTAATAGAGTGATACACTGTGGAAACACACCCTTTCACCCAACTCGCCCACACCAGCTAACATGTCCCAGCACCACTAGTCCCACCTGCCCGTGTCTGGTCCATATCCCTCCAAACATGTCCTATCCATGTGTAACTGTTTCTTAAATGTTGCAACAGTCCCTGCCTCCACTACCTCCTCTCTGGCAGCTTGTTCCATACATTCACCACCCTTTGTGTGAAAGAATTACCCCTCAGATTCCTATTAACTCTTTTCCCCTTCACCTTAAACCTATGTCCTCTGGTCCTCGATTTACCGACTCTGTGCGTCTCCCCGATCTATTCCCCTCACGATTTTATACACTTCAATAAGATCACCCCTCATCCTCCTGTTCTCCAGCCTGCTCAACCTCTCCATATAGCTCAGACCCTCTAGTCTTGGCAGCATCCTCGTAAATCTTCTCTGTACCCTTTCCAGCTTGACAATATATTTTCTATAACACGGTGCCCTGAACTGAACGCAATACAACGCAGTGCAATACAGTACAACATTACCTATTCTCCATTTGAACTGTGAAAAGATTTGCATCTTTTTCCCGGATGACATATCAGAAGAGTGTTTCTTTCAAATCACACCAATCGTCAATCCGTTTCTCCTCTCGACGAACTTCGCTACTAGTTCAGAGGTGGTGGCGGGGAAAAAAAATTCTAAATTCTTGTCACTTTGTAGATTACGTTTTTCTTTCTTCTCCAGAAATATAAATTTTCAATTTGAAGACACGTTTCATGCAGAGGAACATCAAGTAGGCGCATTTAACTGAACTGAAGTAAAGAGCAGGAACTGGTTTGAAACTGAATATGCAGCCTATTTATAGCATTGAGGACTAGATTATGAAATGAGCAAAAGGGATTACAGAAGAATGCACAAGGTGCCTGCATTCTCAAAGTGGCTTGGTGACATATTTCCACACATGCTTATTATACCTTACTGTACAAAGTGAAGCTTTCCTCAACACAAGCCTTCGGGGCAGATGATGTTTGACATATAACCATATAACCATATAACAATTACAGCACTGAAACAGGCCATCTCGGCCCTTCAAGTCCGTGCCGAACACTTATTCCAGATCTGCTGTTTTATTTTAGTTCAATCCCATATCTCAAATGCATTTCGTTGTCTCTTTTATTTTATTGAATCTGAATCTGAATCCCATATCTGAGCATTTTGATGGTTCAAGGGTTCTTCATTGTCACGTTTGTCAAAGGTGGCACAGTGGTGCAATGGCACAGCGGTAGAGTAGCTGCCTTACAGGGTTCGATCCTGGCTACGGTACTGTCTGTGTGGAGTTTGTACGTTCTCCATGTGACCTGCGTGGGTTTGCCCCGGGTGCTCCGGTTTCCTCCCACTCTCCAAAGACGTACAGGTTTATCGGTTAATTGGCTTTGATAAAATTGTAAATAATTGTCCCCAGTGTGTAGGGTAGTGCAAGTGTAAGGGGATCATTCGGTGGGCCAGGGCCTGTTTCCGCGCTATATCTCTCAAGTAGTCTAAAGTCTAAAGTATGCACTGCGCAGTGAATTTATACGCTTGCTTCCTACATTTATGCAATTTATTTACAGATCCGTGGTTGATTGATTGAAAAATGCAGTACGGAAACAGGCCCTTCGGCCCACTGAGTCCATGCCGACCATCAATTATCCATTCACAACATTTAAGAAACATTTTGAGAGGTACATGGATGGACAGGTTTAGAGGGTGGGCCAAACGCAAGCAGATGGGACGAGAGTAGATGGGTCATGTTGGTCAGCGTGAGCAGGTTGGGCCGAAGGGCCTGTTTTCACACTGTATGGCTCGATGACTCGATGACACAGGTCCTATGGATTTCCTCATTCACATCCACGTTCTGCATTCTAGGGGTAATTTACAGAGAGCCAATTAACCTGCAAACTCGCCCGTCTTTGATATGTGGAAGGAAACTGGATCACCCGTAGAAAACGCACTCACACACAGGGAGAACGTGCAAATCCACACAGACACCACCAAGGTCAGGATCGAACCCAGGTCTCTGGCGCTGTGAGGCAGCAGCTCTACAGCTGCACCACTGTGTGGCCATGTGTTAATTATCATCCATTAGGCTGGTGTAGGATCACCCACCTTCCATGCAATTTTGGATTGTTTTTATGCATAATTAAATTTCCAATCTATCGACTTTAAATATAAAAATGCTTCATCAACACTTATTTATATAAATTTGAAACGCTGTTACAATGCTGTTCTGCTTATTTCCAGCATTCTCTGTTTTTATCAGGCGGCACGGTGGCGCAGCGGTAGAGTTGCTACATTACAGCACCAGAGACCCAGGGTTGATCCTGACTGTGGGTGCTGTCTGTACAGAGTTTGTACTTTCTCCCCGTGACCTGCGTGGGGTTTCTCCCGGTGCTCTGGTTTCCTCCCACACTCCAAAGGCGTGCAGGTTTGTAGGTCAATTGGCTTTGGTAAAATTGTAAATTGTCCCTAGTGTGTGTAAGATAGTGTTAGTCACAAAAAGCTGGAGTAACTCAGCAGGCCTCACGGCATAACCATATAACCATATAACAATTACAGCACAGAAACAGGCCATCTCGACCCTTCTAGTCCATGCCGAACACATATTCTCCCCTAGTCCCATATACCTGCGCTCAGACCATAACCTTCCATTCCCTTCCCGTCCATATAACTATCCAATTTATTTTTAAATGATAAAAACGAACCTGCCTCCACCACCTTCACTGGAAGCTCATTCCACACAGCCACCACTCTCTGAGTAAAGAAATTCCCCCTCATGTTACCCCTAAACTTCAGTCCCTTAATTCTCAAGTCATGTCCCCTTGTGTGAATCTTCCCTACTCTCAGTGGGAAAAGCTTTTCCACGTCAACTCTGTCTATCCCTCTCATCATTTTAAAAACCTCTATCAAGTCCCCCCTTAACCTTCTGTGCTCCAAAGAATAAAGCCCTAACTTGTTCAACCTTTCTCTGTAACTTAGTTGCTGAAACCCAGGCAACATTCTAGTAAATCTCCTCTGTACTCTCTCTATTTTGTTGCCATCCTTCCTATAATTAGGCGACCAAAATTGTACACCATACTCCAGAATTGGCCTCACCAATGCCTTGTACAATTTTAACATTACATCCCAACTTCTATACTGGAGTAAAGGAATAGGCGACGTTTCGGGTTGAGACCCTTCTTCAGGCTTTCTTCAGTGTTGGTGTTAGTGTGCGGGGTGATCATTGGTCAGCGTGGACTCGGTGGGCCGAAGGGCTTGATTCTACAATGTATCTCTAAGCTAAACTATTTCTGAAGATCCCCACCTACTTTTTCAGCAGCAGTGACAAAGCAAAATTCCCCCAAAATATCAAAGAAACATTGTGAGAAAAATGTAGGCTCTAAACTTGAACGGAGATATCCGAGATGCGTGTTCCTTTGCACTGATCAGGTATCATTCTGACTATGTAATGGAAATAACTTTATAAGATTCTTTGGACATGAAACAACTAACATCAGTTATGCCCCAAATTATGCCTGGAAGGCATGGCTCGCCCACCCAGAGTGAAAGGAGTCGGATGGAGAGCTGGTGAGTGGGCCGGCTGTGGGAGAGCACAGCCTCGACGGGGGGAGTGGGCTGCTGGAGGCCCTGCTGCAGCCTGAGTCTCGGTCGGACTGAGCGCCGCTCCAAGAGGCCAAGCACGTGGACTGGACGCGGCCTACAGCGGTGGTGGAGCAGCGGTGGAGGACACCACGGCTACGCATGGCCAGGCCGACCCTGCAACGTCGCCATGACAACGAGCCTTCCTGGTCAGGTCAAGATCCCTGCACTTACAACTACTGGGACTTAAAAATGGAGACTCCGTACACTGTCTCAATGTACCACTGCTATACACTTGCACTGTGGCTGAGATGCTTATCTAAGATGTATCTAAGTGCTTAATTATGTACAGTGATACCTGTACTGAACTGTATTCAGAAATTAATTTCATTGTACCTCGATACAGGTGACAAACAAAGTACCGTCTGAAGAAGGATCTCGACCTGAAAAATCATCCATTCCTTCTCTCCAGAGGTGCTGCCTGTCCCGCTGAGTTACTCCAGCTTTTTGTGTCTATCTTTGGTTTACACCAGCATCTGCAGTTCCTTCTTACACCTTTGGAACCATTGTAGACTTAAGCAATTTAACATACGAACAGTCTTGGCATGATAAGAGTCATAGAGTCCCAGTGATACAGTGTGGAAACAGGCCCTTCGGCCCAACTCGCCCACACCGGCCAACATGTCTCATATTGATAATGGTATTGTTTTAGTTTTTACAGATACAGTGCGGAAACAGGCCCTTTAACACTGCTTTACATATTAGGGACAACTTTAATAATAATAATAATAATAATAATAATATATATATTTATTGTCATTGTACAAGAACAACGAGATTAAGATTGCAACCTCAGTTTACATATATACCCAGCCAAACTAACAAACCTGTATGTCTTTGGAGTGTGTGAGGAAACCAAAGTTCTCGGAGAAAACCCACACGGTCACGGGGAGAACGTACAAACTCCATACAGGCAGCACCCGAGGTCAGGGTTGAATCCTCCTCGTCCTGTAACCAGGGATCATTTCTATGTCACTTTGTCGGAGGGTGGTGACATTTTGGGTTGGGTCCCTTCTTCAGACTGGAGAAGGGTCGTGACAGTCTGAAGAAGGGCTCCAACCCAAAGTATCACCTGTCCATTCTCTCCGTAGATGCTGCCTGACCTGCTGAGTTATTCCTGTACTTTATAGTTTGCCGAGTGTTTGAACACAAACAACAACACACATTGGCCAGGGTATCCTCATTTCGATTATTGCCACTAAGATCAAACCAAGGGTGGGAGACAAGAGAAAAAAGTGGTGGCAGCAACATCAAGAAGGATTAAAAATGAAGTGCCAAGTGGCAATGTGTAGATCAAAACAGAAAGACAGCATGCCATAATTAAACACAAAACGCTGGAGTAACTCAGTGGGTCAGGCAGCATTTCTGGAGGAAAGGAATAGGTGGCGTTTCGGGCCGAGACCCTTCTTCAGATTCAACCAAAATGTCAACTATTTCTTTTCGCCAGAGATGCTGTCTGACCCATTGAGTTTAGTTTAGTTTAGAAATACAGCACAGAAACAGGCCTTAGGCCCACCGAGTGCACCGAGCAGCAATCCCCACACACTAAAATTATCCTACACACACTAAGGACAATTTACATTTCATCGGCGGGCACTTGAAGCGAGTACGCCAGTCCTCTTTTGGAAGGACGCCTGTGCGTGACTTTGTTTAACGTTGGGAGACTGGTGCACAGACAGCCACCACATGGTTCTTGACAGATCTGGGTCAGAAACATAGAAACATAGAAAATAGGTGCAGGAGTAGACCATTTGGCCCTTCAAGTCTGCACCGCCATTCAATATGATCATGGCTGATCATCCAACTCAGTATCCTGTACCTGCCTTCTCTCCAGGATCCAGTCCAAGACGACCGGCAACCCTTTTCTTTATGACATTATTACAATCGAGCCATTTACAGTGCAGCGATACATGATAAGCGAGTTCTGAAGAAAATGTTGGAAAAATACATAGCTGTAGGTGGAATTAAATCTTACCTGTGACCTCTGCTTTGTAATGGAAGCTGGTTGGATTTACTGCAACCTCTGCTTCTTTTCAGCTATGATGGGGTGCTTTCTTATATCAGTGCTCTCATTGTATAACCAGGGAACATTTCTACGTCTGAAGAAGGGTCTCGACCCGAAATGTAACCCTTTCCTTCTCTCCAGAGATGCTGCCTGTCCCGCTGAGTTACTCCAAATTTTTGTGTCTATCTACCATTTATCTAGGTTGTCGTGACATGTCCACGTCACTTTATCTGTCCATCTCCGTCTCCTTGCCTGATAGTTTCCATTGTATGGTATAATTTCATGCAAAATACATTATGCTAAATTTTTGATGGGTATCTTTCACAGGGTTAATGACTAACATTTGCAAGAGAGACTGATGCTTCTCAATGAAATGTTTACATAAGCAAGTTTAAATTACAATGAAACAGAGAAGCTATTAGTACCTGTCAGAAAAAGGCAGGGGATTGATCTGCATTTCACAGTGTTTTTCTTGAAAGATGCCTTCATTGTGCAATTGGTAATATGCATGTATTTAAAGATATGCGACACTGCCAAACTAAGATGATTTGAAGTCAAGCATAGTCATAGTCATAGAGTGATACAGTGTGGAAACAGGCCCTTCGGCCCAACTTGCCCACACCAGCCAACAATGTCCCAGATACACTAGTCCCAACTGCCTGCTCTTTGTCCATATCTCTCCAAACCTATCCTATCCATGTACCTGTCTAACTGTTTCTTAAATACTGGGATGGTCCCAGCCTCAACTACCTCCTCTGGCAGCTTGTTCCATACACCCGCCACCCTCTGTGTGAAAAAGTTACCCCTCGGATTCCTATTAAATCATTTCCCCTTCACCTTGAACCCATGTCCTCTATCTCCTCTATGTCCTCGATTCCCATACTCTGGGCAAGAGACTGTGCATCTACCCGATCTATTCCTCTCATGATTTTGTACACCTCTATAAAATCACCCCTCATCCTCCTGCGCTCCAAGGAATAGAGACCAGCCTACTCAACCTCTCCCTATGGGTCGCACCCACTAGTCCTGGCAATATTCTCGTAAATCTTTTCTGAACCCTTTCAAGCTTGACAATATCTTTCCTATAACACGGTGCCCAGAACTGAACACAATATTCTAAATGCGGTCTCGCCAATGTCTTATACAACTGCAACATGACCTCCCGACCTCTGTACTCAATACTCTGATTGAAGGCCAATGTGCGAAAAGCCTTTTTGACCATCTTATCAACCTGCAAATCGACCTTCAAGGAAACATGCATCTGTACTCCTAGATCCCTCTGCTATACAACACTACCCAGAGGCCTATCATTTGCTGTGTAAGTCCTGCCCTTGTTAGGCGTCCCAAAATGCAACAATGAAATTGTATTGTATTGTATTGTATTCAATTTATTGTCATTGTCCCAATTTGAGACAACGAAATGAATTTCCCTTACAGGCAGTATCATTAAAAAAGATCACAAAGAAATTATAAAAATAAATAATAAATAAATAATAAAACATATTAAAAATAAAATTGAAATTGAATTAAATTTTTTTAAAAAAGCACAAATACAGAAGTCCACGACTCAACATAACATAAATGCACCCAGGTGAGGACGGCACCATAGTCCAGCCAGCCTCCCCTCCGTGTTCATCCGTGGTCGGGGCCTTCCAAGCACCCGCAGTCGCCGCCCCGGGTGGCCCGATGTTCAGGCCCTCACGCCGGGCTGGTGGAACGCCGACGCCGAACCCCGACGGTGAGCAGCCTCCTCCACAGCGGCCCGGACCTCCTGATCAGCCGCCTCCTGCTGCCGGAGTCTGCAGCTCCTGAGTCCGCAGGTCGAGCCGGGCAGAGTCACAGGACCCCGCGTTGATTAGTCAGCGCCGCCCGCGTTGGGAGCTCTGCAAACCGCAGCTCCGTGATGTTGGTGCAGCAGGTCCAGCACTCCGGGCTCCAAACGGCGACCCCCGGTAAGGCATCGCCAGCCCCGCGATGTTCCAGCGCTGTCCCGCCGCTGCTGGAGCTCCGGTCGATCCCGGCAGGAAAGGCCGCGCCAATCCAGGTAGGTAGGCCGCTGTGGGGGGGGGGGGGGGGACACGACCCGAATAATAGTCGCGTCCTCCCCAGGAAGCGGCTGAAGGACGGTATCCCCCGCACCGTGCTCTCTTCCCCCACATAAAAACACCAAAAAACACAAAAAAATACACTTTTACATAACTAAATAAACAAAAAAACAAAAAGATACCGGGCTGTAGGTGGAGGCTGCTGGCACCAGCGCCACCGGAAGTACAATACAAATTCTTATTTGCAGCAGCACAACAGAATATGTAAAGATAGTACACTGTAAACAATATAATAAATGAGAAAAAAGTTTGGTGTGTATATATACACATACGCACATATATAATGATTAATGATTAGAGCAAAAAAGTTCAATCTGTCCTCAGAGTTCAGGAGATGTCCTCTTCAGCCGAGGCTCCTTGGCTGAAGAGGGAAGACAATACATGATTACAGTCGAGCCATTTACAGTGTAGAAACATAGAAACATAGAAACTAGGCCAACACCGCCATTCATTGTGATCATGGCTGATCGTCTCCTATCAATAACCCGTGCCTGCCTTCTCCCCATATCCCTTGACTCCACTAGCCCCTAAAATCATCGGTCAAAGGTTGAGACGCAAGAAATTGTAGATGCTAAAATCTTGAGTAAAACCCAAAGTGCTGGAGGAACTCAATCAGGCAGGCAGTATTTGTCAAGAGTCAAGATTGGATTATTGTCACATGTTCGAAAATGTTCAACTCCGCCTGAAGAAAGGCCCCCTCCTGAAATGTTACCTAACCATACTCTCCGGGGATAGACACAAAATGCTCGAGTAACTCAGTGGGACAAGCAGCATCTCCGGCGAGAAAGAATGGGTGACGGTTCGGGTCGAGACCCTTCTCCTGACTGGGATGCTGCCTGAACCCAGTTTCAGGGCCAGCTTCTTCCCTGCACCCATTACACTATTAAACACTACAACCTCCAAATAAGCTCTGAACTACATAGACTATCATTGCACTATGATTGTTTTGTTTTTTGTCCATTCAATGATTGTGTATTTTGTTGTGTGGCTTGTAGCTTTGGACTTCAGTTTGTAGCTTCTACTGAAAATGTAATGAAAACAGTCATGAATAAGTAGAAGAAAGAAGGAACTGCAGATGCTGGTTTATAAAAAAAACTACAAAGTGCTGTAGTAACTCAGCGGGTCAGGCAGCGTCTTTGGAGAACATGGAGAGGTGATGTTTCAGGTCAGTACACCTTCTTCACAAAAAATGGTTCAGGCCAGGAGACTTCAGGAATCTGAAGAAGGGTCCCTCAACATGCCATCTGGGGGAGTCCAAGAGGAGGGGGACTGGTGGAGACGGGAGAAGGGGTCATCAAAGATCGTTATAGGATCTTTGGGGGTCATCACTGGGTGGTGAGGACTCCTTCCCATTGAAAAACGCACACAGGCAGGGGTGCAGTAAGATGCTGCCTGACCCGCTGAATTATTCCAGCACTTTGTGTCTACTTTTATGACAACCCTAAAATTTGTTCTAAAGTATGCACCACCTGTACCATCTGTTCTAAATCCAGGAATGCTGACAAACCTGTGGGTTGAGAAGTCAAGGGCTCACACCCTTCCTATTACTCTAATCAATGGTCTGTTTTTAATAATGACGTGTGATTAACTCCCTGTTTGCAATTGAATTGCAAATTATATTTCAGTAATGTCACATCAGGAAACCTGTTACCTTAATGACCTGTGAATAGCAGGTTAGTAACAAAGACAAGTGATGGTCACACTGTTTTTCTCCACCTGTCTGTCTTTATCCTTGGTTTAGTTTAGCTTAGAGATACAAAGCAGAAACAGGCCCTTCGGCCCACCGAGTCCACGCCGACCAGCAATCCCCACACACTTACACTATCCTACACACACGAGGGGTAATTTACAATTTTACCGAACCAATTAACCTACAAACCTGTACGATATGGGCAAAAAGCAAGAACGGGGTACTGATTTTGGATGATCAGCCATGATCATATTGAATGGCGGTGCTGGCTCGAAGGGCCAAATGGCCTACTCCTGTACCTATTTTCTATGTTTCAATGTCTTTGGAGTGTGGGAGGAAACCGGAGCTCCCGGAGAAAACCCAAAACCCAAAACAAATGTCCTTGTTTTGTATATCATTTTTATTCTGCATTATTTAGAATGACGCAACAGTAAAGTTGCTGCCTTACAGCACCAGAGACCACAGTTCGATCCTGACTAGGGGTAGTGTCTGCACAGAGTTTTTACCTTCTCCCTGTGAGCTTGTGGATTTTCTTCAGGTGCCCTGGTTTCCTTCAAACTCCAAAGACGTACAGGTTTGAAGGTTAGTTGGCTTGGATAAGTTGTAAAATTGTCCTGAGAGTGTAGGATGGTGCTGGAGTACGGGTTGATCGCTGGTCGGCATGGACTCGGTGGGCCGAAGGGCCTATTTCCAGGCTGTATCACTAAAGTCTAAAGTAATTAAAGTTGAAATCAGGGGAGGCAGTCTTGATGCAGGGTCAAATCCTGATGAACCTCACAATGGTGAAACATTGCTGATGACATTGTCAATATTAAAAATACTCTCTGAATGCAGTTTACTATTTATAGCTTTTATACACAAAGGATGGTAGGTATTTGGAACGAGCTGTCAGTGGAGGTATTTGAGGCAGACACTATTACAATGTTTAAAAAACATTTGGACGGGTACATAGGTAGGACAGGTTTAGAGGGATAGCAATATAGATGGGGCATGTTGGTCGGCATGGGCAAGTTGGGCTGATGGGCCTGTTTCCATGCTTTATGACTCTATGACTCGATGACCTATACTGGACAGGGTGTCTATTAGTTATAATCAATGGTTTCAAGTGGGGTGGGAGATTGCAACCTTCACGTGGTCCGCCCTGTTTCGACGAATGCAATCAACCTGGCGTGCACAATCAAATAAGATCAAATGGAACAAGTTGTCCCACAACTTTACCTGGAGTAGGCTGTGCACGCCATACACAAGAAGAAGAAGAATGGTTTCAAGTTACATCAGAATAAACAGAGCATTTAATAAATCCTTACGGTGTTTAATAATAAACACGCTGAGTTTCTCCAGCATTTTTGTCTGCCGTTTAATTAATCCTAATGCTTTTTACATTTTTGCATTAATCGTAGGCTTTTAATCATCAGTCTGCCCAAATATCATAGAGTGTATACAACAGGTGTCAAGGGTTATGGGATGAAGGCAGGAGAATGCAGATAAGAGGGAAAGTTGGATCAGCCATGGTTGGATGGCAGAGTAAACTTGATGGGCAGAATAGCCTAATTCTGCTCTGAGAACTTATGAGCCTATGAGTGAGAAAGCAGGTGAAATATTGTAAAGAAATGTATTTTGTGCAACATTTGGATTCACTAGAGAGGAAGAAATAAGTTTTTCCCTACATCCCTCATAAAAAGGGAAAGGCTTATTCAATTATGGACCATACGTGTAGCAGGAAGACCAGAGACTGGAAAGGGTGAAGCCGGCAATGACGGATGCAAGGAGCAAGGCCGGTGGCAGAGAAGAGGGAACCGGGATCTGGCCTACTGCGTCCTCAAGGCCGGCGGTGGGAGAGTCCCAGCCTCTGGGGCACAAAGGTGGACGGGTGAGGAGAGGGATGTCGGTTCACTGGACAATCCAGACGTCCAAGGAAGGTGACGGCTCGAGGTAGGGTTGCCAACGGTCCCATATTATAGGGACATCCCATATATTGGGATAAATTGGTTTGTCCCATACGGGACCACCCTTGTCTCGTATTGGGTCTCAGCTGGCCCACCGGCTGGGCTTTGTGTGCAGTCCAGCACCCGTGCCAACTCATCATTCACCCAGCCACGGCCGAGTCGGTCAACGAATTGCCCCGGACATGGTGACTTGGTTGACGTCCTGTCACTTTCCGTGCATCAGTTGCCCGCCTGGTTCGTCGAAAGGATCAAAAATTCAAAATTCCAAGTACGGTTTCTCCCGAATGTGTATCACTTTTGCACGTAAAGTCGAAATATCATAAGTCAAAGCATCGTAAGTCGAGGAGCATCTGTACTCTGTAATCACCAGAGGGCCAAGCGTTCAGACAGATCCTGAATCTGATACAACAGCGTGCGTGCGTGTTGCATGTGCTGTTGATGCCACGCATCAGTGATTCACCCGTCATCCAATCACAGGCCCCCTGATGCGCATCGGTTGTACGCTATATTTTGCCAATTCCTGCCAAAACAAGAAGTTTCAGTAACGTCTGGTGTTGTTCGATCGGTTTGGCGTGTGCAAATATGGATAAACCTGCAAAAAAGGAAAGACTGTGTCAGCGGTGACTCGACGAAGGCCTTCTGTACTTTATGCCGTCGGGAATTTGTCCCTTATTTGGGAGTGAGAAAGTTGGCAACCCTAGCTGGAGGCCCCGCAGCAGCCTGGGGCTCGCCTGGGTCAGGCACCGCTCATAAGACTGGTCTAAAAAATGGCATCAAAACAAGGTGCCTCTTGCATGCAATCTCACCTCACTATTTCTGCACACTTTGCTAAACGGGGATAAAGTATGGCGATACTTTACTGAACTGAATGTAAGAAAAAAAATCAGTGCATTAAAGCATCATTGATTCAGATATTCTATAGTATATGGAAACTGGAGGTATTGCTTGCAGCTGGAGGTGCCAGGTAGTCTAGTTTATATTGTGCAGCAAGTATTTACAATCAGTGTGTTCAGGGTGTGTACAAAAAACACAGAACAATAAAGGATTTCCTATCACAGCTACTTGCACTTGTAAAAGCCATGGTGCCATGGCTGCATCTCCCTAAATGTTTGATAAATAGACCTGCGAGTGCCAGGAAAAACAATTTTACTTTTGTGTGCAATCAGAGTCCGTTGTCGCCGAGTTGAAGGACCTGTTTCCATGCCACATTTCTAAAGTCTAACGTAAAGTCTCAAGCTTTACTCAAACTCTTGTTATCAGACTCTTGAGCAGTCCTCTTACACTCTAAACAAATGATTGAATTCCTTATTTACGTCATCCTGACCCCTGCAGTTTTTTATCGCATTTTCTCTCCTTCTGCAATATTTTATTCCGCATTTTGCAGGCATGAGATTTCTCCGCGGATCAGCGGATTTTGAAATTCGGTAAAGAATATATAAATCTGTCTAATTCTCTGCTATAAATTGCTTTCCACGAGGCAGTGAGCCGCTGCGCCGATGGCTGAGTGCGTGGAAATCCATTAAGTCGATTTTAACGGAAAGCGTGTACGCGGGTGCAGACTGACCGTCTTCGCATGCGCATCTCTACGACTAGCGCTCAGCGCCGCACGTGGAGTGTAACGATTTTCCTCTGTCTCCTCGACCTACCGTACTGGGGTTGGAGCGGGGAGCACAGAGTCACGTACATGTACACAACGCTCACACTGCATTCAAGAGTCTGTATGTCATAGGCTCTACAATGTTCGTTTTCTTGCCTGATTCAATCAGGTTAAAATGTATTAATGTATGGTACAATTAGAAAAATTACAGTGTGTAAAGGAAAAACAGGAAAGAAAACGGTGTAACTTCAAGGTACAATTATCAAGAAATGACTGCATAAAGGGGGTGCTGCCCCCTTGTGCCCCTGCTAGGGGCAAGGAAAGATTTAGGGAGATACAGGCTATACACGGGCAAACAGGACTAACATGCATGAGCATCTTTGCTGGCATGGACGAGATTGGCTGAAGGGCTTGTTTACATGCTGTATGACTCTGTGACTCAATGAGCATGAAAGTATTTCACAAGAAACTAATCAGACAAGCCAGTACTTTTTTGGGAGAAAATGGCAACGTGTTTCTTTAGCAATAACAAATTTCTAACAACAACATGAGACTAAACTTTACAGAAGTCCATTTGTCCATAGTTGGACAAATATAACCGATTCTTATTTGGCAGCTGGTAACATCTATGTTCAGGATTCAACTTTGGCCTAAAACTGGTGTTTTATTGAATCTTTCTCAGAAGTCTGGCCTAATGAGATCAAAGGTTCATAAGTTCATGTAATAGGAGCAGATTTCAGCCATTTGATCCGTCAAGTCTAATCCACCATTCAATCATGGCTGATCTATCTCTCCCTCCTAACCCCGTTCTCCTGCCTTCTCCCCAGAACACCGGGGGGGGGAGACAGTGACACCCGTACTATTCAAGATTCTATCTATCTCTGCCTTAAAAATATCTACTGACTTGGCTTCCGTAGCCTTCTGTGGCAATGAATTCCACAGATTCACTGAGTCAAGAGATTCCTCATCTCCTTCCTGAAGGAACATCCTTTATAATTTGATAAATGTGATTGATGAGTCATTAACACAAATGGTTAATGGGAAGAGTTTGTTGTGGTACATCAATCTTGAACAATTTTGCTATCAAGCTGTGTGGCCATCAATAATTCCTCTTACTCAAAAACAAACATATCACTTGCTTTCTGCAGTGGTTCCATTGCATTGATGGAATAACTGTTTGGGTGGCACGGTGGCGCAGCAATAGAGTTGTTGCCTTACAGCGCCAGGGACCCGGGTTCGATCTTGACTACGGGTGCTGTCTATATGGAGTTTTCCGTTCTCTCTGGGCCTGCAGGGGTTTTCTCCTGGAGGAGCTCTGCTTTTCTCCCACACTTCAAAGACATACAGGTTTGTAGGTTAATTGGCTTGGTAAAATTGTAAATTGTCCCTAGTGTGTGTAGATTAGTGTTGGTGTGCGGGAATCGCTTGTTGGCCGAAGGGCCTGTTTCCGCGCTGTTTCTCTAAACTAAACTAAACTGTTGTTAAGCTGGAAAGGGTGCGGAGAAGATTTAGAAGGATGTTGCCAAGACTCGAGGGTCTGAGCTACAAGGAGAGGTTGAGCAGGCTAGAACTCTATTTCTTGGGCAGCAGGAGGATGAGGGGTGATCTTAGAGAGGTGTACAAAATGACGAGAGGAATAGATTGGGTAAGCACACAGTCTTTTACCCAGAGTAGGTTTAAGGTGAGGGGGGGGGAAAGGTTTAATAGTAACCTGAGGGGAAACCTTTCTTACAATTAGCGTGGTAGGTATATGGGCGAGCTGCCGGAGGAGGTAATTGGAGCACGTATTATCACAATGTTTAAGAAAGATCTGGACAGGTACATGGAGGGGCTGATGGTCAACTTTTTTTTTACACAAAGGGTGATGGGTAATTTCCAGAGTCTATGATATAAGTTAAAATTAAAAATGCTGATGTGCAGAAGTATTAATAGCACTAAATCATAACTCTCCCAGCAAGAAATAAGTGGGCTATTACCACAGATGAAATCACAGTCTATTTTATAAAGCAATGCTTTAAAATGAAACACTATAAACTGCTCGCTGTGCAATACTAAAAAGACCTGCTGTTTCATAGTTGTGTGAAGTCCGTCCATTTTGTAATCAGGTCCTGCCTTTGGCAGAGTTATATAGGCTTTGCTGAAGTTGGTAACTCCAAGATGGTTCATGTGGCCACAAACTATCAGCATCAGCCCAGCTCCATGTGAAAAACAGCATTCATTAGACACCTCAGAAATGCAGGGAGCATTCAGTGTTTGACCAACCTTCCTCATTAACAGGGCCTTGGATCAGACATCAGTGGTTCAGTCCACACTGCTGCAGCTAAATTGAAAGCTTTTTCACAAATGGTTTGTGCGGGGTGATTGAACAAGCAGTAGGAGGTTCAGAGACCACTGGCTTATTTTAGCTGTTTAATGCAACAGCTATTTCAGCTGTTTAAGGCGGCACGGTGGCGCAGAGTTAGAGTTGCTGCCTCACAGTGCCAGAGACCCGGGTTCGATCCTGACCTCGGGTGCTGTCTGTATGGAGCTTGTACATTCTGATTGAGGCCATTTGGGTTTCCTCCGGGTGCTCCAGTTTCGTCCCACATCCCAAAGTCGTGCGGGTTTGTGAGTTAATTGGCCCTGTGTATATTACCCCTCGTGTGTAGGGAGTGAACTAGCGCAAACCGGTGATCGATGGTCTGCCTAGACTTGTTGGGCTGAATGGCCTGTTTCCATGCTGTATCTCTAAACTGATGGACCTTTACAGGATGCTAAATAGAAAGTGCTGGAGAAACTCAGCGGGTCAGGCAGCATCCGTGGAGGGTATAGACAGACGATATAGAAACAAGGAACTGCAGATGCTGGTTTAGAAAAGAGGGCACAAAGTGATGGAGTAACTCAGCAGGTCGGTCAGCATCTCAGGACAACATGGATAGGCGACGTTTCAGGTCTAGACCCTTCTTCAGACAGATTGAGTCAGCAACTCCCTTGCAATCAGTCTGAATAAGAGTCCCAACCTGACTCATTACCTATCCACGTTCTCCTGAAATACTGCCTGACCCGCTGAGTTAATCCAACACTATGTTTCTTTGTCCACAGAGCAGGGAAGGTTCTTTAGACTTTAAACTTTAGAATTAGAGATACAGCGTGGAAACAGGCTCTTCAGCCCACTGTGTCCATGCTAACCAGCAATCACCCCGTACACTAGCACTATCCTACACACTTGTGATCATTCACAATTTTCTTTACCGAAGCCAATTAACCTACAAATCTGTATATCTTTGGTGTGGGGGGAAACTGGAGCACCCAGAGAAAACTCATGCAGGTCACGGGGAGAACTAGCAGACTGTATACAGACAGAGAACCTGAAGTCGAGATCGAGCCCGTGTACAAGGGAGCAACTTCACCGCTATGCCATCGTGCTGCCCGTTCGTTAAGGTGATTTCTGGGGCGAATAGATTAAATATAGAAGGAGTTGAGAAGGTTGGATTTGTATTCCTTGAGGTTTAGAAAGATGAGAACACATGCCATTGATTTCCCGTATATATGCCACTAGAGGGCGTTGCATGATGGCAGCCTCTGCCTACAGTCTGTCTGTTTTTCTATCTCTTTTTAATTTTTAGTCTGTTTAAAAAGTATGTGTTGGAGCATTTCTTAATATTTTTATGTGGGGGAGGTGGGTATGGTAAGGGGTAAACTGTTTCCCAGTCATTTCCTGGCGAGATGCGACTATTCTCCGAGTCGCATCTTCACCCCACCCCCTTGCGGCCTACCAGCTGGATTGGCGCAGCCTTTCCTGCCGGAGACCGACCAGAGCTTCAGCAGCGGCACAGCACTGGACTCATCGCGGAGCGGGCGATGCCTCACCTGGGATCGCTGTTTGAAGTTCCGGAGTGTTGGGCCTGCTGCTTCAACATCGCGGAGCTGTGGTTTGCGGAGCTTCCAGCCGTGGGCGACGCTGATTTCAACATCGCGGAATCCCGGGATTCCTTTGCCGAGGGCCGCCAGCGTGAATCTCCGCCCAGCGCGGCCTGTGGACATCGGGAGCCGTGGTCTCCGGTAAGAAGTGGCCGATTCGGAAGTCCAAGCCGCTGAGAATGTTCTTCCATTCCGACGTCGGAGTTCCATCATCCCGGCGGAAGGGCCTGAGCATTGGGCCGCCCGTAGTGGCGACTGCGGGGGGGGGGGGGGGGGGGGAGTGAACCTGACTACGGGTGAACAACAAAGAGGAGGATGACTGAATTTTGGTGCCTTCCCTCACAGTGGGAAACTTTCATTCCGCTGTGTGGGGATGTTTATGTTAAAGTCTATCGTGTCTTGTGTTCTTTTTTTATTCGTATGGCTGTATGGTGACCCCAAATTTAGACAATAAATGTATCTTGATCTCTTGATCTTGATCTTATGATGGATTGATAGAGTGGATGCTGAGAGGGTGCTCCCCCTAGTGGGGGTGGCTGGAACCAGTGGCAGAGCTTCAGAATAAGGGAATGCCTTTTTTAAGAGAGTAATGAGGAGGAATTTCTTCTCAGTTGGTTGTGACCTTTTTGGAATTCTCTATTCCAGACGTCTGTGGAGGCAAAACTCAAGGTTTGAATGATCAGGTACTCGAAGGATACAAGGATGATCAAGTAATGCATTTTTATGGGCATAAAACTGGGGAACTTAGCGGGTCAGGCAGCAACTCCGAGGGAGGATTCGACCCTGTAGTGGCCATTTGGCCTGTTTTGCATGTCATTGTGGATGGCATGTTCCTTTAAATTTTAGACTGCCCGTTATAATGTGGGTGGGGTTTATGACGTGTCTTTGGGCGTGTTTATGCAGCTTAACTGCTTGCATGGTAGTTTAGTTGGTTAGATTAGTTTTGGAGTGAAGAGGGAGAAGGTTAATCCTTTGAACATGTCAAGCCACATGTCGAGCATGTCACGCCACATGTCAAGATCATGTGAAGCATGGAGACACGAGGAGTTTTCTAGTATCTGAAGTAATGAGCTGGAGTTCGAAGAAGATTGCCGGAACAAGTCGGAAAAATCTTGGATGTATCTTATTGTTTTATATCTACAATAAAGAAAATATTCATTAAAAGACTGTGTGCTGAAGCTTTATGAAAGGAGAAGCTCTGAAGGTCTCTGAGGCAGCTTGCATGCGTACTGAAGATATTCCCCTTATCCCATCTCACCCAATTAGTGGCTAGGGAGTTAATTTCCTGAAAGATTTGAAAAATCTGCCGCTACAGACCCGAAACATCACCTAGTCTTATTCTCCAGAGATGCTGCCGGACCACTATGTCACTCCAGTATTTTGTGTCTATCTTTGGTATAAACCAGCATCTGCAGTTCATTCCTGCACTTATTTATTGCATATTTCTCCTGCCAGGAGATGGCGCTATTGAGGCTGCAAGAAATTTGAAAGATGGAAAAGTCAAACACGCATCTCATTTTAACCACTGCTCTCTTTTCTCCCTCTTCTCCC
Organism: Leucoraja erinaceus; assembly: GCF_028641065.1. NCBI lineage: Eukaryota > Metazoa > Chordata > Chondrichthyes > Rajiformes > Rajidae > Leucoraja > Leucoraja erinaceus. The sequence goes on from NC_073387.1 coordinate 53,143,091, forward strand.
TCTTCTCCCCTGGCCAAAAAGGTACAGAAGTGTGAAAACACACGCCTCCAGATTCAGGGGCAGCTGTTATCAGGCAACTGAATCATCCTACCACAACCAGAAAGCAATGCTGATCCACTATCTACCTCATTGATGATCCTTGATCAGACTTTGCTGGCTTTACCTTGCACCAAACATCATTCCCTTTATTTGCCATGTATCTGCGCTGTAAATGGCTCGACTGTAATCTTGTATTGTCTTTCCGCTGACTGGTTAGCATGCAACATCCTGGGGACCTATAGCCAGGGACCCGCCTGGAAGGTCCAGCTCGCCCCTAAGAGATTGATGACTCAGTGGGCCCGGCTCGCCCGCCATTTGGACGTAGGAACCGTGACCCCGTGCCAGAGACCGGAACCCGCCCGTAAAGACTCGTCTCACCTGCTGCGGACCGACCCAGGGTAACCCACCTGGAGGGCCGGTAAACGGGTGGGAGTGCGCGGTTGGAAGCCCTGCAGCAGCCTGGGTCTCGGCTGGACCGTGCGCCGCTCCAAAAGGCCTGGACGTTGCCTACAGCGGTGGAGCAGCGGCGGAGGACAGCACGGCTACGCGTGGCGAGGCCGACTCTGCAACATCGCCATGACAACGGGCCTTCATGGTCAGGTCAAGATCCCTGCATTCACAACAACTGGGACTTGAAAATGGCGCCAAACTGGCGACTCTGCGCACAGTCTCGGCGTACCACAGCTATACACTTGTACTGTATCTGAGATGCTTATCTAATATGTATCTAAGTGCTTATGTATAGTGATACTTGTACTGAAATGTGTACAAAAATGAATTTCACTGTTGCCGTCACATGTGACAAATAAAGAACCATGAAACCAAATGCTTTTCACTGTAACTCGGTACACATGACAATAAACTAGATTAAACAGAACCAAATAACATTGTTTTTAATTGTTTGCGATTGAATTCTAACACACAGTCAATTTCTAAATGAATCTGGTGCCTTACTCTTTGTGTAATGAAATTCTCAACGGAGTAGTTTTGTATCTATAAATCACATTTTTCATTGAAGGGTTAGTGCTGGAAGAATTAGCTGCTTCACATTCCTGGGCATTAACTTCTCCGATGACCTGTTTTGGGCCCACACTGTAATGTACTTGTAAAGAAGGCAAGCCAGTACCTCAGCTTTCTCAGAAGTTTAAAGAGATTCAGTATCATGAAAACGTCAACAAACTTCCACAGGCACCTTCTATTCCATCTGAGAGGTGGATAAAACCATGAGAGGTAGATGCACAGAGTCCCTTGCCCAGAGTAGATGAATTGAGGACCATAGTTAAAGATGAAGAAAGACTGGATAGACTCGGCTTGGTAGAATTTAGGAGATTGAGGGGGGATCTTATAGAAACTTACAAAAGTCTTAAGGGGTTGGACAGGCAAGATGCAGGAAGATTGCTCCCGATGTTGGGGAAGTCCAGGACAAGGGGTCACAGTTTGAGGATAAAGGGGAAATCCTTTAGGACCGAGATGAGAAAAACATTTTTCACACAGAGAGTGGTGAATCTCTGGAACTCTCTGCCACGGAGGGTAGTTGAGGCCAGTTAATTGACTATAATTAAGAGGGAGTTAGATGTGGCCCTTGTGGCTAAAGGGATCAGGGGGTATGGAGAGAAGGCAGGTACAGGATACTGAGTTGGATGATCAGCCATGATCATATTGAATGGCGGTGCAGGCTCAAAGGGCTGAATGGCCTACTCCTGCACCTATTTTCTATGTTTCTATGAAGAGGAAAAGATTTAATGGGAATCTGAGGGGTAATTTTTTCGCACAAAGGGTGGTGGGTGTATGGGACAAGCTGCCAAAGGTGTTAGTTGAGGCAGGGACTATACCAACATTTTAGAAACAGTCAGACAGGCACATGGAGAGGGCAGTTTTGGAGGGATATGGACCAAACGCGGGCAGGGACATGTTGGGCTGAAGGGCCTGTTTCCACGCTGTATGACTCTATGACTATCTATAGGCTTGACGCTTTCGAAAATGCCACTACAGGAACAGAATGCCTCACAGACTGCTGGTGGGTTTCCAGGAATAAAAGGTTAGGCTTCATCACCAATTCGCAGAACGCCAGCTGTGTTTGACAGTCAACTATTGAGCGAACGAGTTGGCATTCACTCGGAATAGTTTGGAAAGGTTTGGGGCGATTAGGTTTACACTGTGTACACACCAGGAGGCCAAAACCCAAGCTGAGGCTGGACAGGACAGTACAACTCCCATTGTTTCTCTCAGTGAAGTAGAAATGGAAAGGTACATAGATACATAGACAATAGGCTCAGGAGTAGGCCATTCAGCCCTTCGAGTCAGCACTGCTATTCATTGTGATCATGGCTGATCATCTACAATCAGTACCCCGTTCCTGCCTTCTCCCCATACCCCTTGATTGCACTAGCCCTAAGAGCTCTATCTAACTCTCTTTTGAATGCATCCAGTGAATCAGCCTCCACTGCCTTCTGTGGCAGAGAATTCCACAAATTCACAACTCTCTGAGATGAGAAAAAGTTTTTCCTCATCTCAGTTCAAAATGGCCTACTCTTTCTTATTAAACTGTGGCCCCTGATTCTGGACTCCCCCCATCGGGAACATTTTTCCTGCATCTAGCGTGTCCAATCCCTTAATAATTTTATATGCTTCTATAAGATACCCTCTCATCCTTCTAAATTCCAGTGAATACAAGCCCTGTCACTCCATTCTTTCAGCATATGTCGGTCCCGCCATCCCGGAAATTAACCTCGTGAACCTACGCTGCACTCCCTCAATAGCAAGAATGGTGAAACAGTTAAGATAGACACAAAGTGCTGGAGTAACTCAGCGGGTCAGACAGCATCTATGGAGATAAAGGATAGGTGACGTTCTTCAGAATGGATGGTTCTGACTGAGTTTGTTCTATGCATCTGTGCATAGATCTGTTCTATGCATATATGCATCTGTGGAGCACCCAGGCATGGAGTAAATGGTTTAGTTCAGTTCAGTTCAGGTTAATTTAATTTAGATAAGTCCAGTTTAGTTTAGTTTATTGTCCCATGTACTGAGGTACAGTGAAAAGCTTTTGGTGTTCGAAAAACCAGTCAGCGGATTAGTACCGGTGCCAGAGGTTATGGGGAGATGGCAGGAGAATGGGGATAGGAGGGAGAGATAGATCAGCTTTGATAGGATGGCAGAATGGTGGGCTGAATGGCCTAATTTTACATATCCCTTATGACCTTAGTACATGATTACAATCGAGCTGCCCACAGTGTACAGATACAGGATCAGGGGGATAACATAAATAAGGTAAAGTCCAGTAAAGGCCGATCAAAGATAGTCCGAGGGTCTCCAACGACAACAGGAAAATAACCTACATTACTGATATCCCTTAAAACAAAGCAAAATGGTTAAAGTTGATAGCACTGAAGGCTCATGAGATTTTCACAGCAAGAAGCAATGTAATGTTAGCTGGAGCCTAAAGATTCAGGTCAGGGGAAGTTCCCCTCACCACGGTCCCATGTAATCCCGTGCTACCTGCCTCATGGTCGGATAGTCGGTGACTAAACCGTCTCCCCCACCTGGTTTGCCAGGTGAGGAGGGGGCTGCGGACCACCAGCAGGACCCAAAAACAAGATCTGTCAAAGGGCGGATGAGCTCCTAGCGAGCCAACGGCCATCCACACTGCAGTAGAAGTTGCGTACACGGCATTGTAAGGAACGATGAGAAAGCACACACACACTCCAAAATCATGTACTTCCAGCGGTGGAAGTCTGCAAGGAACTGGAGGACAGAGATGTGTGGTGCGTCCGTCACCGTTTTCGTCGGAAACCAGCGCCACTGCGTCGCTAATGTTTTCAATGATGATATTGATGATGATTCTTGTTCAAACAACATGAATCGAATCATAAGGGGAATAGATAAGATTCCAGAGTAGGGGAATCACGAACCAGAGAACATACAGTAGGTTTAAGGCGAGAGGGGAAAGGTTTAATAGGAGACTGAGAAATAACTTTTTCCACACAGAGGGTGGTAGGTATGTGGAACAAGCTGCCAGAGGAGGTAGTTGAGGCAAATACCATAACAACATTGTAATGTTGTAACTGTGTTATGTTTAATTGCATGTGTGACAATAAATATCCAAATATTCATTGATCATTGAACATTTTAAAGGTATATGGATAGGAAAGGTTTAGACTTTGGACTTTAGAGATACAGCATGGAAACAGGCCCACCTAGTCTGTGCCAGCCAGCGATCACCCTGTACACTAGCTCTATCCTACACACTAGGGACAATTTACAATTTTACCAAAGCCAATTAACCTACATAGAAACATAGAAACATAGAAATTAGGTGCAGGAGTAGGCCATTCGGCCCTCCGAGCCTGCACCGTCATTCAATATGATCATGGCTGATCATCCAACTCAGTATCCTGTACCTGCCTTCTCTCCATACCCTCTGATCCCCTTAGCCACAAGAGCCACATCTAACTCCCTCTTAAATATAGCCAATGAACTGGCCTCAACTACCCTCTGTGGCAGAGAGTTCCAGAGATTCACCACTCTCTGTGTGAAAAAAGTTCTTCTCATCTCGGTTTTAAAGGATTTTCCCCCTTATCCTTAAGCTGTTACCCCTTGTCCTGGACTTCCCCAACATCGGGAACAATCTTTCTGCATCTAGCCTGGCCAACCCCTTAAGAATTTTGTAAGTTTCTATAAGATCCCCCCTCAATCTCCTAAATTCTAGAGAGTATAAACTAGACCCTGTACAACTGCAGTAGAACCTCCCTGCTCCTATACTTAAATCCTTTTGCTATGAAAGCTAACATACCATTGCGCTTTCTTCACTGCCTGCTGCACCTGCATGCCTACTTTCAATGACTGGTGTACCATGACACCCAGGTCTCGCTGCATCTCCCCTTTTCCTAATCGGCCACCATTTAGATAATAGTCTGCTTTCCTGTTTTTTTGCCACCAAAATGGATAACCTCACATTTATCCACATTATACTGCATCTGCCAAACATTTGCCCACTCACCCAGCCTATCGAAGTCACCTTGCAGTCTCCTAGCATCCTCCTCACAGCTAACACTGCCCCCCAGCTTAGTGTCATCCGCAAACTTGGAGATATTGCCTTCAATTCCCTCATCCAGATCATTAATATATATTGTAAATAGCTGGGGTCCCAGCACTGAGCCTTGCGGTACTCCACTAGTCACTGCCCGCCATTGTGAAAAGGACCCGTTTACTCCTACTCTTTGCTTCCTGTTTGCCAGCCAGTTCTCTATCCACATCAATACTGAACCCCCAATGCCATGTGCTTTAAGTTTGTATACTAATCTCTTATGTGGGACCTTGTCGAAAGCCTTCTGGAAGTCCAGATACACCACATCCACTGGTTCTCCCCTATCCACGCTACTAGTTACATCCCCGAAAAATTCTATAAGATTCGTCAGACATGAATTACCTTTCGTAAATCCATGCTGACTTTGTCCAATGATTTCACCACTTTCCAAATGTGCCGCTATCCCATCTTTAATAACTGACTCTAGCAGTTTCCCCACTACCGATGTTAGACTAACTGGTCTGTAATTCCCCATTTTCTCTCTCCCTCCCTTCTTAAAACCTGTACGCCTTTGGAGTGTGGGAGGAATCCGGAGCACCCGGAAAAAAACAATGTGGTCACAGGGAGAACGTAATAACTCTGTACAGACAGCACCCTTAGTCAGGATCAAACCCGGGTCTCTGGCGCTGTGAGGCGGCAACTCTACCGCTGCGCCACTGTGCGTCTGTTTAGAGGGATACGAGACAAACGCAGGCAAGTTGGACTCATGGGCATCCTGGTTGTTATGGATAAGCTTGGCCAAAGGGCCTGTTTCTGCTGTATGACTCTATGACCCTCTGACCATCTGCTCTGAATTTGCCAGAGCTGATGGTGTCAGGTGTGCCTTCATCATAAAGACTTCCATTCTTCAAGGAGACCATCTTGATTTCAAGGGTGACTAGCGATGGTATATAAATACTGACATTGCCACCAGCACCCAGATCCTACAGAAAATATATGTAAATAAAAATATGCCATAAGAGCTGCCCATAGACATTTGTGAAAAACATGTTGCTGGTGTCTGCCTTTGTCACAACATAAGTTCAGAGGTGCTTGGAGCAGAATTAGGCCATTTGGCCCATCGGGTCTGCTTTGCCATTCAATCATAGGTGATCTATCTTTCCCTCTCAACCCCATTCTCCTGCCTTCTCCCCATAACCCCTCTGGGGATCTGCATTTGTGTCTATCTTAAAGAAATTCCTCCTCATCTCCTTTCTAAAAGTATATCACAACATGTTAAAAAAAATAAAAAATTCTGTCCTGAAAATAGATTTTGTTGCTGTCTAGAGATAAATGGTGGAGCGCTGCTGCGGCCCGACCTCCGGAGATTCGGAGGCTGCAACTGCGGGTCTGGTGGACGGCGGCACCGGGAGCCCGCGGGTCCCTGGAGGGAGACCGTTTTTCAGGGCTCCCGCAACGGCGACTTCTCCTGCCCGAGTTGCGGGGTCGAAGAACTCCTGGAGCGGGGCCTCACAGCACCGCCCCGCGCGGCTTGGAATGGCCGCGGGACTCTGCGAGCGCACGCCGGGGGCTCTAACATCAAGAACCCGGTGTGTGACCTTGCATCACCCGGCGTGGCTTTAATGGCCGCGGGACAATTGCCATCGCCAGCCGGGGGCTTTGACTTTGACTCTGACATCGGGGGGGGGGGGAGTGCAGTGGAGAGATAAGTTTTTTTGGCCTTCCATCACAGCGATGTGATGTTTATGTAAATTATGTTGTGTCTGGGGTCTATTTGTTTGTAATGTATGGCTGCAGAAACGTCATTTCGTTTGGACCTCAAGGGGTCCAAATGACAAATAAATTGTATCTTGTATCTTATCTTGTATCTTGTACACCCGTACAAATCCAGAATCTGGCAATCTCTGCCTTAAAAATCTCCATTGACTTGACCTCCACAGCAATTCCACAGATTCACCACCCTCTGCAGTGGGGGGTCGCGATCCAAAACTTCTCCCATTCCCTTTGATCCAGAGATGCAGCCTGTCCCGCTGAGTTACTCCTGCATTTGTGTCTATCTTAAAGAAATTCCTCCTCATCTCCTTTCTAAAAGTATATCGCAACATGTTAAAAAAAAAAAAAAAAATTCTGTCCTGAAAATAGATTTTGTTGCTGTCTAGAGATAAACTAAAACACTGCAGGGTTCGGCTACTTGCACTAAAAGCAGAGCATATAAATATTTGAACTAGATATTGGATGTTTGTGATCTGTTTATCGTTACTGGCTGGTCACTAAAAATAGGCTGTTACTCACCGACCCTGCGCTCCAATCTATTATCACCTTCCAGCAGATGTTTACTATGGCAGCATAAAGAATAAGGAAAGTTCTGGAACAGAGTGATGCTGAAACCTCTGCAATCAGGTTTATCTGAAAGGCTCGACGATTCACAAAGTTGTGACCTCTCTAGCTCATTAGAAGGCCAGGGCAGAGGGCAGAGGGCAGAGGGCAGAGGGCAGAGGGCAGAGGGCAGAGGGCAGGGGCTAATTGTACATTCAAGTGGAGGGACTCGAAGTAGAGGAGCAGTTTCCCTTTCCCCGGACTTCCAGTCTGGAGAAGGGTCTCGACCCAAAACGTCACCTTTTCTCCAGAGATGTTGTCTGACCCGTTGAGTTACTCCAGCATTTTGTGTCTACCTTCGACCTAAACCAGCATCTGCCGTTCTTTCCTACACACACAGTCTGTTTTATATTGATTCTGGATTATCACCAACTTAGTTATTTCTGCACTTGACTTTTCCTGGTGCTTTCCGGACTGACTTTCCTCATTCTAACCTTCACAAAACTGAAGTTATTCCAAACATTCACTCACCTAGGGGCCATGAGCCCTCTGACTAACATTAGCTTCTAGTTATGCAATGCCTCCCTCTTAAACGGTTCGCCTTTACTTTAAAATGCCGTCCACACTGAAAGCTGTCGAAAAAAATCTGCACTCACTCGCTTCTGCCCTTCAGTAGTTCATGTGATAGGAGCTCTCCCTCTTAACCCCATTCTCCTGCCTTCTCCCCATAATCCCTGACACCTGTACTAATTAATGTGCCTCATATGCTGTCTGTGCCTCCTTTCAGACGTTCCTTACACTTTATAATTTTGACCTGGCTTCACTTTATACTTTACCTTTAGACTTTAGAGATACAGCGTGAAAACAGGCACTTCGGCCCAAAGTCCGCGCCGACCAGCGATCACCCCGTACACTAGCACTGCCCTACACATTAGGGACAATTTATAATTTTACTGAAGCCAATTAACCTACAAACCTGTTCTTCTTTGGAGTGTGGGAGAAAACCGGAGCACCCGGAGAAAACCACGTGGGTCACAGGGAGAACATGCAAACTCTGCACAGATAGCAAATGAGGTCAGGATAGAACCTGGATCTCTAGCGCTGTAAGGCAGCAACACTACCACTGCGCCATTATGCCACCGTAATACAATATAATGATACAATATAAATTGTATCGTCCAATTCGGCAAAGATCCGCATGCACTGTAGCCAATATTTTCCTTGCTGCATTTCTACAGATGCTATCAAAGGAAGACACAAAATGCTGGAGTAACTCAGCAGGACAGGCAGCATCTCTGGATAGAAGAAATGGGTTCAAGGCCCTTCTTCAGACTGACCCGAAACGTTACCCATTCCTTTTCTCCAGAGATGCTGTCTGTTGCATGCTCAACTCCCCTTGAATTACTTTCCAATTTTGTGTCTCTCTTTGGTGTAAACCAGCAACTGAAGTCCCTTCCTTTGGACACTATCAGTCTATTTTGTGTTACGTTCTAGACAACTCACATTCTACCCTTCAAAATGACTTCGAGATCTGCTGCTGAAAGCTGAGTCTTTTTTAATAACACAAGTTTATTTCTTTTACATAAAGCCTTTGATCTAAATCTATTTTCATCTTCTCTTATCAGCCACTACTGGACCACCCTGTTAGTGCTTTTATTTTGTACACAAAAAATGTGCCGTATTGCACAATTAATAAACATATGTATCATGTGGCTGGAGAATGAAATAAAGATGTTTAACTTTTTAAGAACTGCCATAATGCTATATAGGCGCATATGGTCACAAAAAAATACACTAGGATTTAGCGCCAGGATAAACATTTTGAATGGCAGACTGGACGTGATTGGCCAATTCTGCTCCCAAAACGCAAGAAAACCTGCTGTAATCTGAGTATTGCTTCTTTAAATGTTAGCCATTGCTGAGCTTAGTTTAGTTTAGTTTATAGATACAGCATGGGAACAGACGATCGGCCCACCAAGTCCGCACCGACCAGCGATTCCCGCACACTATCACTATGCTACACACACTCGGGACAATTTATATTCATACCTAGTCAATAAACCTGCAAACCTGTACGTCTTTGGAGTGTAGGAAGGAAACCGAAGATCTTGCGGTCACGGGGAGAACGTTCAAACTCCGTACAGACAGCATCCTTAGGGTGCTTTTTACAGAGACCAGTTAACCTACAAACCCATATGGCTTTGGGATGTGGAAGGAAACGGGAGCATCCGGAGGATGCACGCATTGTTGTTGATCCATTTTTGCTCAATTAATATTGCACTCATATGTTAATAATTTGTGATATTTCTGTGTGAATAAAAAGATTTAATGCGATTTTAATGCTGGAACAAATGTAACTCTAGCTTCCATCTGGCACTCAAATACACCTGGACCATTTCTGACACTTCCCAACCATTTCTTGACCTCACTATCTCCATCGTAGGTAATAGACTTCTGACCGACATCCACTATAAACCCACAGACTCCCATGGCTATCTAGAGTACTCTTCTTCCCACCCTGCTTTCTGTAAAGACTCCATCCCTACTCCCAATTCTTCCGTCTACGCCGCATCTGCTCCCAGGATGAGGTGTTCCACACCAGGGCATCGGAAATATCCTCATTCTTCAGGGAACAGGGGTTCCCCTCCCGTACTATAGATGAGGCTCACACCAGGATCTCTTCCATACCCCGTAACATTGCTCTCTCTCCCCATCGTTGCCTATTTCCTTCACTCCATAAATGCTGCTGCACCCGCCGAATTTCTCCAGCACTTTTGTCTACCTAAAGATTTGTAGGGTGATTGGCTTCTGTAAATTGTCCCTAGTGTACAGCAGTGATTCCCAACCTGGGGCCATGGCAAATTTCAGGGGTGCCACAAGAAAATTTGGGGATTTAAGGGGCCACGGGTTCAATGAAGGGGGCCACTTTTTTTCCACTAATAATGTCAGGGAGGGGCCACAGAAAAATTAAAGAGCCCAAGGGGGCCATGAACTAAAAAAGGTTGGGAACCACTGGTGTAGAGGATAGATCTAGAGTACGTGTGATCACTGGGCAGCGTGGGCTGAAGGGCCTATTTCAACGCTGTACCTCTAAACTAAACTAAACTTATTTACCTCACCTTAAAGAGTCGGAAATTGTCTCACTTCACTTGCTGGAGCTTCATGGAATATTTTCTTCAGTAAACCTGCTGTACAAATTACATAGTGCTTCAATAATGTTTCCCCATATGTTTTTTGATTCATCAGACTTGTTAATATCTATCACAGAGTGAGGTTAAATTCCCTTAATTCATTAAATGTTTGGTTTGGGAACAACTCCATCCAAGACCTCGAGACATTGCAGCAAATTGTGGATGCAGACCAGACCGTCACACAAGCCAACCTCCCTTCCATTGACTCCATTTATACTTCACGCTGCCTCGGCAAGGCCAGCAGCATTATCAAGGACGAGTCGCACCCTGGCCACTCCCTCTTCTTCCCCCTCACATTGGACAAAAGGTACAGAAGTGTAAAAACGCACACCTCCAGATTCAGGGATAGTTTGTTCCCAGCTGTTATCAGATTCCCAACGCATCACCGGTTCCTACCTCCCCTCCATTGAGTCTGTCCAAAGCAAGCGTTGTCTACGAAGGGCACACAGCATCGTCAAGGACTGCTCTCACCCCAGCCACAGTCTGTTTACCCTCCTACCATCAGGGAGGCGCTACAGGTCTCTCCGTTGCCAGACCAGCAGGTCCAGGAACAGCTTCTTCCCTGCGGCTGTTACATTACTTAACTCTGTACCTCGGTGATTGCCAGTCACCCCCCCCCCCCCCCCGGACACTCCTTCCCCCGGAAGAAAATTGCAGTACGACGACTGTATGTACGTATATATATTTATTGCTCATTATTCTATGTTCGCTCTTCTGGGGGAGATGCTAACTGCATTTCGTTGTCTCTGTACTGTACACTGCACAATGACAATAAAGTTTGAATCTGAATCTGAACTGAACCATCCTACCAACAACTAGAGAGCAGTCCTGAACTACTATCGAGCTGCTCATCAGACTATCTTTGATTGGACTTTGCTGGCTTTACTGTGCACTAACTGCTATTCCCTTAGCATGTATCTGTCCACTGTGAATGGCTCGATTGTAATCATGTGTATTTATTTCCGCTGGCTGGTTAGCACGCAACAAAAGCCTTTCACTGTACACGTGACAATAAACGATAAACTCAAGTCAAATACCCAGCAAGGCCAAAGCTGATAGTTTTCAATTCAAAATAGATTATTGTAAGCACTACAGTTTAATATTATACCGAGTATACTCATTAGTCTCCTGACCTGAATGGAATTTCCTTCCTTTCTTTGTCAGTTTTTTTCCTTGCATTATTTTAGCCAAAGAATAGAAATCTCTTTAGAGGTCACAACTGCTGAAAACAAACATAATGTATCCAAGGTTTTTTTTTAAAATAAGGGAGTTTCTATTACAGCTTACAATTTTTTAATGTTTTAAGAGAGTTGGTACATAACAACTGAGACGTGCTCTTTTATTTTCGGCTCGGATTCATTATTCTGTACACACTCTGCGAGCAAATTGGCATAATGTGCGGTGCAGACATTGTGGGCTGTACATTCTTGCGATCTACTTCTCTATGTTCTCTGTACACTGGTGCACCAATGGGGTTTAGAAGCATTCACACATCTAAACATTTAGATGATTTAGTTTAGTTTATTATTGCTACTTGTAACGAAGGAAACATGAAAAGCTGAGAGGGAGAGATCGATCAACCAGAATTGAATGGCAGGAGGCTCGATGGGCCGAATGGTCTAATCCTGCTCCTTTGATTTAGGAACACATGAAAATCTTTTATTTGAGTGCTACCCAGTCAAAGAACAGACTGTACATGAATGCAAGCAAGTTGCCACAAGGTAAGGGGTACAACAGTTAGCATTTATATATAAAGGTGCCCTTTATTGTGTATTATAGCTTAAAAGTACATCACCCTGAGTGTTTTGGTGGCTTTGTAGAAGATATGTTACTGAGTGCATCACTAATCCATGGAGATCAGGAACATGTCAGGGTTGATCTCTTGTTTATTCAGTGAGAGACTTTGTCTGGAGCACCATAGAGGGATGTTCTGTGTCAGCAGCCTGAGGGCTATTTTCAAAAAATGGCACCAATGGACAAGTTTCACTTATGATTACACTCCAGAATTCCGTGCTTTCAAATGTGCGCAAATATAGACACAAAAAGCTGGAGCAACTCAGCGAGTCAGGCAGCATCTCTGGAGAAAAGGAATAGGTGACGTTTCGGGTCGAGAACCTTCTTCAGACTGAGACTAGTTGAAAGGGAAACGAGAGATGTAGACGATGATGTAGAGAGAGATATAGAACATATGAATGAAAGATATGCAAATAAAGTCACGATGATGAAGGAAACAGGCCAATGTTAGATGTGGGCTAGTGGAAAACAAGTTACAGACAATGAAACGCACTAGGACGACAGTGAAACTAGTACAATGACTAAGGTGGGAGACTGACACCTGTATGCATCTGAGTTTCATCTATTCTCCTGTTTGACAACGATTTTGTACGTCATATTGTTATTAATTAGTCTGCTATTAATTAGTCTAAGGGGCCTGAAGAAGGGTCTCGACCCAAAATGTTACCTGCCTGCATTCCTTTTCTCCAGAAATGCTGCCTGACCCGCTGAGTTACTCCAGTGTTTTGAAGAAGGGTCTCGACTCCAGTCTGAAGCAGGGTCTTGACCCGAAACGTCAGCTATTCCTTCACTCCATAGATAGAATAGTTTCTTTATTGTCATTGTAACATGAGCCATGTACAACGAAATTTAAAAATGTCAGCCAGTCAGTGCACCATTCAAACATTTCTAAAAGCTAACGGTACATACAAGGTAAAATATTAAAAGATAAACAACTAAATAAATATCACGAAAATAGCACGCATAAACACCCAACCCTCCATCCTTCTGTCGATTTCACAGTGTACCACAGTCCCTTAGTATGTCTCGCCCCTGCGTTCCTTGGCGGCTACATTTAATGCTTTTATAGCAGTGGGGTAAAAACTGTTTTTTAGTCTGTTCGTCCTTGTCCTTGTAGATCTGTACTGTCTGCCTGACGGCAACAGTTCAAACAGGGAGTGTCCGGGGTGGGAAATGTCCTTTATGATGCTCTGGGATTTTTTGGTGCAGCGGTCAGATGCTGCCTCACCCGCTGAGTTTCTCCAGCATTTTTGCCTACCCGTGTTTTGTATCTGTCTTTTGTTATTAATTAAACAGTTATTCAAGTGGATGCACCACATTCAAATGCAGCAATAAGCGAAAGTACAAAAAACTAGAAAACACTCAGATCGGGGAAGACTATAGAGAAACAGGACTAGTGTTGGACCTCAGCTGGAATAAGTGTTTAGCATTGTTTGCTCAAATCAGCAAGATATTAATTTAGTTCAGAGATACAGCGTGGAAACATTATCTCCGAGTCCGATCACCGGTACACGTTCTATCCTACACACTAGGGACAATTTGCAGAAGCCAATTAACCTACAGACCTGCACATCTTTGGGATGTGGGAGGAAACTGGAGCACCGGGGGAAAACCCATGCGATCACAGGGAGAACGTACAAACTCCGTACAGTCAGCACCTGCAGTCAGGAACGAACTCGGGTCTCTGGCGCTGTGAGGCAGCAACTCTACCACCGTGCTGCCCATATTCTTGGGGTTTGTTGTCCACTGCAAATGATAAAAAGCCTCAACAGCTGGAACTTGGAAAAACACACAAATGTTTTCTAAAGCACCAGTATTGAGGAACCTAGCAACACATTGAAGTTTACAGTTTCATTATGCTACTGTATTGTTGTCATGCCAAACAGGATAAATTCCCCATCTGTTCACAAATTTGTGTCGGTTATTTGTTGATGCATGCCCAGTTGGAATTGGTTGATAGAATGTAATTCCTCTTTAGTTGTGCTAGCTTCAAACATCCACACTGATAGAAGTCATCTTTGTCCCAGGCACAGGCTGGGCAATCTGAGGAGATAAGTTAGTCATCAACCCAAAGTTCCCAGCACCTGCTTTAATAATAATATGTACTTGGCATGGATCATTCCCATTGATATTCAATATAAATTGAATTCAATATTCAATATAATTCAAATAATCAATAGTACTTCATTCGTCACATATGGAACAGCACAGTGCGATTTATTAGGTCTATACTACACACGTGGGCACCGCCATTTTTGGCACCATTGTCCAAAGTCCAGTTGGCTTGCGCGCTCGGTGTACTTGAGCAGTTCCTGCAAATCGATGTCCCTCAGTTCCTGACCATCCGTGTGTCCTGGGGGTGCCTCCTGCAGCCGCTGGAGGTATTACCCCGGATCACCCTCCCACCGGTCATTGCCCCTCGTGTCTAAGGTCTCCGGCTCCCTCCTGGTTACGCCGTCCGACGAGCCTTCGTGCGAGTTCCCGATCCCACCTACCGATGAGCCTTTAGAGTAGACAATCAGAACTATGTACCCCCAGGCTGAAATTGCCAGAGACTAGAGGGCATAGCTTTAGGTGAGAGTCATACAGTCATAGAGTCATACAGTGTGGAAACAGGCCCTTCAACCCAACTCGCCCACACCAGCCAACAATGTCCCAGCTACGCTAATCCCACCTGCCTGCGCATGGTCCATAACCCTCCAAACCTGTCCTATCCATGTACCTGTCCAACTGTTTCTTAAACGATGGGATAGTCCCAGCCTAAACTACCTCCTCTGACAGCTTGCTCCATGCACCCACCACCCTGTGTGTTAAAAAGTTACCCCTCTGATTCCTATTAAAACTTTTCCCATTCACCTTGAACCTATGTCCTCTGGTCCACGATGCCCCTACTCTGGGTAAAGGACTCTGTGCATCTACCTGATCTATTCCTCTCATGATTTTATACACCTCTTTAAGATCTCCCCTCATCCTCCTACGCTCCATGGAATAGAGACCCAGCGTACTCAACCTCTCCCTATAGCTCACGCCCTCTAGTCCTGGCAACATCCTCGTCAATATTTTCTGAACCCTTTCAAGCTTGACAATATCTTTCCTATAACATGGTGCCCAGAACTGAAGAAGGGTTTCGGCCCAAAACGTTGCCTATTTCCTTCGCTCCATAGATGCTGCCTCACCCGCTGAGTTTCACCAGCACTTTTGTCTACCTACAATATTCTAAATGCGGTCTCACCAACGTCTTATACCACTGCAAGGAGCAAAGCTTAAAGGAGATGTAAGGGAGAAATGTTTTATCACTGAGGGCGGTGGGTACCTGGAACGTGCTACCCGGAGTGATGACGGAGGCGGATATGATAGTGGCATTTAAGAGGCGTTTAGATCGGCACATGGATATGAAGGAATGGAGGGATATGGATCACGTGCAGGAAGAGAGATTAGTTTAGCTTGGCATTATGTTTGGCACAGACATTGTGGACCAAATGGCCTGTTCCTGTTTCTATGTATAGTTTAGTTTAGTATTGTCACGTGTACAGAGGTACAGTGAAAACCTTATGTTTGCTTGCTATCCAGCCAAAGCCTATACACTGAAATCGTACACACAGCACCCATAGTCAGGATTGAACCCGGGTCTCTTGGTGCTGCAAGGCAGCAACTCTACCGCTGTGCCACCATGCCGCCCATGTTCCAGTTACTGTTACAGAGAAGTGCAAAGTCGGCAGTGTTAGGGAACCCTGACTGATGTAGGATATTGAGGCCCTGCTCAGGAAAAAGATGTGTAGGAATGAACTGCAGATGCTGGTTTAAACTGAAGATAAACACCAAAAGCTGGAGTAACTCAGCAGGTCAGACAGCATCTCTAGAGAAAAGGAATAGGTGACGTTTCAGGTCGAGACCCTTCTTCAGACTGAGAGTCAGGGGAAAAACAACGAGAGATATGGACGGTGATATAGATTTAGAACAAATGACTGAAAGAAGTGCAAAAAAGTTGTATGTGTCAGGTAGGGACAATTTGAATCAAGCAAGTCTTCTAATTTCTTCCTCGATGCATGCACAGTACAATCTGGTTGGACAAGACAACACACATATATTCTGTGTTTAAGAGGGAACTGCAGATGCTGGAGAATCGAAGGTTACACAAAAAAGCTGGAGAAACTCAGCGGGTGCAGCAGCATCTATGGAGCGAAGGAAATAGGCCACGTTTCGGGCCGAAACCCTTCTTCAGACTGATCGGGGGCGGGGGTGGGTGGGGACAAGAAAGGGAAAAGGAGGAGTAGCCAGAAGGCTGGGGGATGGGAGGAGACAGCAGGGGGACTGAGGAAGGGGAGGAGACAGCAAGGACTAACAAAATTGGGAGAATTCGATGTTCATGCCCCCGGGGTGCAGACTCCCCAAACGGAATATGAGGTGCTGTTCCTCCAATTTCCGGTGCTGCTCGCTGTGGCCATGGAGGAGACCCAGGACAGAGAGATCGGAGACGGAGTGGGAGGGGGAGTTGAAGTGCTGAGCCACCGGGAGGTCAGCTTGGTTATTGCGGACCGAGCGGAGGTGTTCGGCGAAACGATCGCCCAACCTCCGCTTGGTCTCACCGATATAGATCTGCTGACATCTAGAGCAGCGGACGCTTTGTGGAACGTTTGTGGACGTTTGTGGAACATGCAGCTTGCTGGAAGGTATTACACATCAAAACGTTGCTCTTAGCAAGATGAAATGGCTCCAGCATAAACATGTGGCCGGATGTCATTCTATGCTGAAGTTATTTGAGGGAAAAGATGCCTCATTAAAGAACAATCCTGCATTTGTCATTGCAAGATCTGGAAATTTTGATTTGTTGGAAACTTTCTTAAAAGCCAATGGTGAAATATTCTCCAAGGCCAATGCTGACGGTCATTTAGTTACAGTCTATCAACATTTGCTCCGTGTAATGCATTACTTTATAACCATCTAAATAGTAGATTAATCAATCCTCATTTTGTTCCAGCACATTCAGAAAACCTCCCAGCTTTGTTGTTCTGGCCAGTAAAACTAAGTGGAAGTTATGTGTAGGAAGGAACTGCAGACACTGGTTTCAACCGAAGATAGACACAAAATGCTGGAGTAAAGGGCCTGTCCCACTTTCACGGCCTAATTCACGACCGTTTTTACCCGTGGACATTTTTCATCAGGCTAGAAAAACGCCCCGACCTACTTGATGCCACGAGTACCTACGACTAGCATCACGACCTACCTACGACCTCGTGACGACCATGCTGCGAGTATGAGTCAAGGGCAAACTCGGCAGAGGTCGTGAAAGTGGGGCAGGCCCTTAACTCAGCGGGGCGGGCAGCATCCATGCATAGAAGGAATGGGTGACGTTTTGGATTGAGCCCTTTCTGCAGACTGAAGTGAACGTTAGTTTTGTTTATTGCCACATGGATCAACATATCACTGCACTGTATTTCTGCATCGCTAAATAAATGTGATAGCTTCACTGGAGAAGGGCGTGGTATGATGCTTTGATACTGCACTCAATATTACAGTGAATATGGATATTACATTGTCCATAAGAAATGTTAGATTCTCCATATTTCCAAGTTTAGTTTAGAAATACAGCACGGAAATAGGCCTTTCGGCCCACCGAGTCCACACCGACCAGCAATCCCCACACACTAACACTATCCTACACACACCAGGGACAATTTATATTTATACCAAGCCAAATTAACCTGTAACCCTGCACACCTTTGGAGTGTGGGAGGAAACCGAAGATCTCTGAAAAAACCCACGCAGGTCATAGGGAGAAAATACAAACTCCGTACAGCCAGCAACCGTAGTCAGGATCAAACTGGGTCTCTGGCGCTGTAAAGGGCCTGTCCCACGAGCATGCGGCAAGCGTGACCTAACGTGGTCGCCTGAGCCGTACGGCCTTGCGGGGCCGGTCCTACTTCGATCGCTGGAGCCGTATGGAGTTGTGCGGAGCTGGTCCCGACATCGCGCGGGTCTCCGAAAAGCTGACACTGTCCAAAGATTCCGTGCAGCAACAGCTTGCCGGTCCGCAGCTGCATTGAGGCCGTACACTCCGCCTCAACGCCGTACGCAGCGTCCTGACGGTGTACGCCTAGCGCGAACTTCCCGCGGACTTCGCTGGAACTTCACGTCAACTCGTACGGGATCAGCTGACCTCCGTGCAGCCCCCGCTTCCGGTTTGGTCGCGCTTGCCGCATGCAGTCGCATGCTGGTGGGACAGGCCCTGTACGGGGATCACTCTACCACCACGCGGCCCCCTCTTCTGGTTTGGTCGCGCTTGCCGCATGCAGTCACATGCTCGTGGGACAGGCCCTTAAGGCAATAGCTCTACCACTACGCCACTGTGTCACCCCAGTTGCTTGCTGCAATGGGCTCCTCTGGCTTGTGTCTGCATGGGTGAAAACACTGCATTGGTACAAGTCATTACAACCAGTGACACTGCAAAGACATTGACCAAACAGATAAATGAAACATCCAGTCAGAAGTGCAAGTTATGTTCATAGCTTTATTGGCATTTTCTTGTGGTGTTTAGTGTCATAGTTACACAATTTTTTAAAGACATGAATATAGAAAATTGTAACTTAAGGTTAACGAACTAGTGGGTTTCCACAAACTAGAGAGTTGCAACATTTGTAGACGACGCTGTCAAAGCACTAAAATACATAACGTGGAATTAACTTTCAAAATCAGAAGATAGTGGAGGTTAGAAACAGAGCAAGTATTAGTTTCTTCGACAATGGTAAGTTTCGGTTTAAAAACTTGGACGCAAGAAGCAGGCAAACCATATAAATTTAGAACAGAATCTGTATAAATCTTGTACCAGAACTTTAGACAAGGTGTGAAAACAATGATCTCATTAACCCGCCACCGGTGTACAGAACAATTTCCTGCCACCATCATTTTTTTAAATTTTATTTATTTATTTATTTTTTTATAAATGGTATTTTTATTTAACCCTCAAAACTGGAGCAAAAATTGTTTTCAGATTACGCCACCAAAATAGTTTTCTGACAAAATTTACTAAATCACTCTAATGGGGCGGCATGTTGGCGCAGCGGTAGAGTTGCTGCCTTACAGTGCCAGAGATCCTGGTTCGATTCCAACTACAGAGTTTTATTTATTCATGTGTGTATATATTTATATAATGGTATATGGACACACTGATCTGTTCTGTATTCATGCCTTCTATATTCTGTTGTGCTGAAGCAAAGCTAGAATTTCATTGTCCTATCTGGGACACATAACAATAAACTCTCTTGAATCTTGCATCTTGCATGTTCACCCCGTGACCATGTGGGGTTTCTCAGGTAGCTACGGTTTCCTCCCACACCCTAAAGACATATACAGGTTTGTAGGTTAATTGGCTTTGGTAAAAATGGCTAATTATCCCTAGTGTGTAGGATAGTGCTAGTGCACAGGGATCAATGGTCAGTACGGACTCGGTGGGCTGAAGGGCTTGTTTCCAAACTGTATCTGTAAACTCTAAACTTATATTGACATAATTTTTCCACTGCAGAAACGCAAGAACCAAATTATATTTTTAACCTGACAGATACAAATTGCATTTTGTAAAAGGTAAATAGTTCACATCCTTGTTTTGCTAGGCCTTGCTTGCAACCAACTTATTGAAGACATGTTATTCTTTCAAGACTTTGTAAGCAGCACTTGCATTGAAATATAAACAGTATCTCTATTTATGCAGCATTTCAGAATTGTTCCATATTCCAAAATTTGGAACTAGCAAAGAAAGTTTTACTCAGCTATGAATGTTGTCTGTAAAACAATGTTATTGAACTGCCTAAATGCTCAAACTCAATTAGGTGCTACTTACATCATTCAAAATCATAAGTTAGTGATCAGCATCCTGAAAGGTAAGCGGATATTTAGGATTAGGGGGCAAAGTAACTGTGGCTAATATACTGCATCAGTATGCAATTACAAATCAAAGTTTAAAAAAAAAAAAGAATTTTAGAGAAACAGCACGAAAACAGATGCTTCGGCCACACCGACCAGTTATCACCTCATACACTAACACCATCTTACACCCCAGGGACAATTTTTCCGAACCCAATTAACCTACAAGGCTTTGTAGTGTGGGAGAAATCCAGAGAAAACGCAAGTGATCATGGGGAGAACGTACGTACAGCGCACATGGTCAGGACCGAACCCAGGTCTCTGGAGCTTTAAGGCAGCAGCTCTACCAATGCGCCACCGTGCCGCCATTTTGTTCCCTATAATTATTCCACCCACTATAATGACCCAGCCAAGCAGCTACAAGCCCACCACCAGATAAGACTTTAGACTTTTTTTTGCCAAATCTCTCATCTATTGATACAATGTGCTTTGACTTAGTATAGTAGCTCAAATATTTGTTTCAATTAAAAAAAAAAGAATTCTTTACATTCATCTTTAACCATTGTAATTTGTTAGATATTGAATATCTAGCCAAAGGCATCTGATGGAACTCAGGCCGATACAGAATGCATTGACAATCAATAGCTACAATTCATAATTCCAACATGTGTGTAACACTGATTATTCAGGATGAAAATAAAAATACTGTAGACAACATACAACTTGCTTGCAAGGATCTGTTGCTATGTAAACATTAGATGGTTTACAGATACACACAGTAATACTCCTGTTTCATGACATCGAGTCATGATTTTATTCAGTCCCATGAGGATGTGAGGGGAAAAAAAATGAGTTCAGTAAAACTACACTAACTTTGGTCCATTCATATCCGTAACCAGACTGCCTTTTAGTATGCGCCCATTTCTTTGGCCTAAAGCCAATAAGAAGCGGGGCTATCTCAAATCCATCTGGTATAACAATGTCAATCATTGCTCTTAAGGCAGCCATTTCTTAGGAATTGACTACCATCTTTCCTAGAGGGAACCCAAGTAAAGGCCAGATCACAAGCAGAGCCATGGAGCTGTACAGCATGGACTCAGTCCCTTTGGCCCACCCAAGATAGGCACAAAACGCTGGAGTAACCCATCAGGACAGGCAGCATCTCTGGGTCAAGGCCCTTCGTCAGACCGCAACGTCACCCATTCCTTCTCGTCAGAGATGCTGCCTGTCCCGCTGAGTTACTCCAGCTTTTTGTGCCTATCTTTGGTTTAAACCAGCATCTGCAGTTCCTTCGTACACTTCTGGCCCACCTTGTCTATGCTGGCCAAGTTGGCAGATGGGTCTAGTAACACTTGCCTGCATTTGGCCCATATCTATTTCACATCTTATCTATATACCTGTCCAAATCTCTTTTTAAAGTCATATCTGTATCTACTTCCATGGGTTCCCTCTGGTAGGTCATTCCAGATAGGGACTATCCTCTGAATGAAAAGGCTGTCCCCGAGGCCCCTCTTAAGTCTCTCCCCTCTCATCTTAAGCCTATGTCCTCTAGTTTTAGAATCCTCCATCCTTGGAAAAAGACAGTGCAAGCTTGCCACATCCATTCCCCTCATGCTCTTGTACACCTCATTAAGGTGTCACTCCTCAACCTAATGTGTTCCAAAGAAAAAAAAGTCCTGGTCGATCCAATCTCTCCCTTAAACTCAAGCACAAGTAACATTCTGATGAATCTCTTTTGCACCATTTCCAACTTAATGACATCCTTCCTATTGCTGGGTGATCAGGTGGAAAGTGTAGGATAAGGAATTGACGTTAATATACCCCCTCCATGCTGTAGGACTGATATCAGTAAGGGTACCAAAGGTTATGGGGAGAACGCAGGAACATGGGGTTGAGAGGGAAAGATAGATCGGCCATGATTGAATGGCAGGATAGACTCAATGGGCCGAATGGGCTAACTTCACACCTATGACGTTATGAACACTCCCGCTGCCACCATCTTGCAGCTCCCCCACGCAACATTACTAACATGCTTGCAAAATAACTAAAGAATCATTTCAAAATTGCATCCGAGACCATTTATCGAATCCCCACTGTGTCCCATCGAGTTGACTTCTCTCAAGGCCAACCTTCAGCACCTGTTCCGCATGAACTGCTTTCTTCCTCAAACTCAGGCAGCCAATTAATAACCTTTATTGCTATTCAACATGTGTAAGAAATGGGGCAGCCATTCAGAAAGGGCAGGTGTAAATAATGAGGCCCAAAAGGAAACAATTAAGAGCACATTTTCCAGCAAGGAACAAGCTGTAATATATCCCCACGATGCTCCAAATGTTTCACATTCACATTCCACTGGTGTAATGGTCGCTCATATTATTTTTAATATTCACGTTCTGGACCATCTCAACTGGCAAAATGTCAAGCACATTAGACATCCTATTGTGCAGAAAGGAACTGCAGATGCTGTTTTACACCAAAGATAGACACAAAATGACTTTAATTTAAAGTAACCATAGCATTCCCTCTCTCTCCCCATTCCTCCCCCATCCTAGTCTCTGACCAGTTTGACTGTCATCTAGATTAAATGTTATCTTTGTATGCATCGTTGTCACCTTCCCCAGCTAACACTGATCTACTCTGCATTTCTAGAGCTTCATCCCCTTTGATCTCTCGTTTTCACACCTTATCCTTCCATATCTGTGTCTCCAGGTCCCCTGGACTCTCAGTCTGAAGAAGGGTGTTGACCTGAAATGTCACCCAATCCTTCTCCCCAGATATGCTGCTTTTCCTGCTTAGTTACTCCAATATTTGTGTCAATAGAAACATAGAAAATAGGTGCGAGGAGGCCATTTGGCCCTTCGAGCCAGCACCGCCACTCATTGTGATCATGGCTGATCATCCACAATCAGTAACCCGTGCCTGCCTTTACCCCATATCCCTTGATTCCGCTATCCCCTAGAGCTCCATCTAACACTCTTTTAAATTCATCCAGCGAATTGGCCTCCGCTGCCTTCCATGGCAGAGAATTCCACAAATTCACAACTTACTGGGTGAAAAGGTTCTCTCATTTCAGTTTAAATGCCCCTCCCTTTATTCTTAGACTGTGGACCCTAGTTCTGGACTTCCACCAATATTGGGAACATTTTTCCTGCATCTAGCTTGCCCAGTCCTTTTATCATTGTATATGTCTCTACAAGAATCCCTCTCATCCTTCTAAATTCCAGTGAATACAAGCCCAGTCTTTCCAATCTTTCCTCATATTTCCTCAATCTTTTAGTGTTCCTGACTCTACTTCAATATTAATCCTCCCGTCTCTTTTCCACCCTACACTTGTATCCTTTCCTCTGACCTTAGATTTCACGCCTCTTATCGCCTTATCTTACATCCTTTTGTCTTCTCATCTCTGGCCCATGTCCAACTATCTTCCAATCAACCCCCCCCCCCCCCCCCCCCCCCCCCTCTCACATGTCCACCATTCAGCTGCCTGGCCTCCTGCCCCCACCTCTTCCAGCTTTTCCCTCCCCTACTACAATCAGTCTGAAGGGTCCCAACCTGACACGTCACCTATCCAGATGCTGCTCGACTCCGAGTCACACAAGCACTTTGCATCTTTTTTGGCAATCCAACGTCTGCAGTTCCTTGTGTCTTCAAAAATGTATGTAACATGTGAACTAGATGTTTCACGAAATAACGCTACTTCAGAATGCAGGGCGGCACAGTGGCGCAGCGGTAGAGTTGCTGCCTTACAGTGCCAGAGATCTGGGCTCAATGCCGACTGCGGGCACTGTCTGTTTGGAGTTTGTACATTCTCCCTGTGATCTGCATAGGTTTCCTCCCACACTTGAAAGATGTGCAGGTGTGTAGGCTCATTGTAAACGGTCCCTAGTGTGTGTGGGATAGTGTTAGTGTGAAGGTGTTGCCTGTCTGCATAGAATTTGTGGGCCAAAGAGCCAGTTTCCACGCCGTTTCCCTAAATTAAACTAAACCGCTTTCAATTAATCACACACAACGCCAACCAGAACTAAGTTTGGAGGAAAGCAGTGGGTTTTATTAAAGTTGCAATATACGTGTTATTTTAAAATCTATCTAATGGCATGGTCAATCACAATTAAGACAAAGGTGTGTAGAAAACAATATTATTACAGGGGACAAAAATCCATTCTGAAACAGAGCAGGAATGCATTGTTATCTGGAAACCATCAATGCGATTAGTTCCTTTCGGAAAGCAGTGCTGATCATTTGAAGCAAGGCAGCGAGTGTTAGCTTTCAGTTTGACATAAAATCCACTAATAATCTGGAAAGGTAAACATCCAAACTCCTACCAAGAACAGCTGGTAATCTTTTTTCTAAGCAGTATTTACTCTTTTTATCCATCTATCGTTAATCTGAAAGATCTAGAAGTGCATTCAGAAAAGATTCTTACATTTTGGTTTCAAATGTAATTAGAATTTTTCTGTTTAAGTTACTGTGCTCTTAAAAGCCAACAGGAAGACACTTGTTTGGTTACAATTCTGAAAGAAAAGAGAGTAGTATCTTTAAGAAGTTCCTGTGACATGCGTTTTGGTTTCAATATTAAAAAATATATAAACTTGACCAGATTTCTCACTCGGTAGCTTTTGTGAAAAAGATGCAGACAATTTGATCGTGACCCAAGTGCGATTATTAATCTGCTGTTGTGTTTTTCTGGTGGTAACTATGTTAGATTTGGGATGCTGAAATGCTGGAGTAACTCAGCGGGCCAGGCTACCTGTCCCGCTGAGTTACTCCAGCAGTATGTGTCTATCTTCAGTGTAAACCTGCATCTGCAGTTCCCTCCCACACATTAAGAAAGGCTACAGCTCTTCGCAGGTTTTGCAAGTTATTGCCAGACAATGAATTTCACCTCTCCTCTCTAGCGCTAATGGAAAGACACTTCAGCCGAGATCCCTTCCAGAATAGAATAGCCTCTTTTAGTACTAGGTCCGTAATTGAACACTGGCAACGGATAAGGAAATACATGATTGTAGCAGAGGTCTTAGTAGAACGCAAGAAAACCCAAATCCAAATGCAATAAAACATAAATCAATTGCAAGTTAACTTAATGACCATTGTCTAAAAATGCCTGGTAAACATTTGACAAAGTTATCAACGTCAATTCTGGATGAATGGTAATTCTGATTCTGCCCATTCTCGCAGTACTAACACAGATTTAAATTATGGCACAAATGAGTCAGAATCCAGATGTTAGAGCAAGGACGCACAAAGAAGAGACTTTACACCCTGGAGTTGGGATACACAGCTACCACCTCGTATCCTTCAGGTGGCTGAACCCTCGCTTTTGCATGGGTCTCACAATATAGCTGCTCTTCGATGAAGAAATATCCTTTCTGCTTCAGATTTAATCCACAGTCAGAACACATGAAGCAAGCGGGATGATATATCTTCTCCCGTGCCTTAATAACAGCGCCCCTGGAAAGACAACAAATAAAATGTTAAGAGGGATAGAAAAAAAACAATGATTCAGTGGAAAACTGGTACGTTCTCTGTCAGTATGGGAATGGCAAGGGGAGCTAAAATGGTTAGCAACTGGCAATGGCAGGCCTTGGCGGACCGAGCGCAAGGCAGAAGGGAAAGCACAAGGGTGAAGAGGAAGCAGAAGAAGAGGTGTCAGTGGGTGAAGTCTGTCTTGCAAAGAAGATTGATGCTTGGACAGTATGATAATCTGTCCAAATTGTCCAAGCATCAATCTTCTTTGCAAGAAGGCCTTTCTTGAAAGGCTGATGAAGCAAAAGGGCTGCTGTTGACAGCAGTAGATGTACTTTTAGTACCATCCACCTAACTAGTTCCTTCCCTGCTCTCACGGTTCTGAATGTTTAAAAAAAAAACAAAACCTGGGAGGCTTTTGCAAACTCTGCAACTATGATTGAGCACGCCCAGGAGTGACAGAGGTCACATGCTTATGTTAATATTAACCTTTTTTTCCCACCCAGTTTTATTCCACCAGGGAAGGTCTTACCTTCCACTAGCTGCAACCTCCGGCAGCCACCGTCAACTAACATCGCAACCGGCTTTGACTAAAATATTACCGATTTTTAGAACTACAACCTATTTTTAGTTGCGGCCAGTTTTGAATTTTTTGAAATAATCGCCAGAAGAAGCGGAAACCACTTTCGACCATTAGGGAGACTGACAAAAACCTCCGGGAACCGTACGGAACCCCTGGGTGGGGCGCAAAGTCTCCAGAGGTTTCCGTTCAGGTTTCCCAAGTGGGACAGGGGTATTACTGAGCCAGCGATCTGGGTTCAATCCCGACTACGGGTGCCGCCTGTAGGGAGTTTGTACCTTTTCCCCGCGACTGCGTGGGTTTTCTCCACGTGCTCTGGTTTTCTCCCACATTCCAAAGACGAACAGGTTTGTAGGTTAGTATTGGCTTCAGTAAAATAAAATTCAAATTGTCCTCCTTGTGTGGGATAGTATTAGTGTACGAGGTTATTGTTGCTTGCCATGGACTCTTAGGACCGAAGGGCCTGATCCGCGCTGTATCTCAAAAGAAAACTTTTTTAAAAGGTGAGCTTCAGTTTACAATTTACAGAAGCCAATTAACTTACAAACCAGCAAAATCTTTGGGATGTGGGGGGGGAAACTGGAGAACATGGAGGTAGCCCACACGGCCACAGGGAGAACGTGCAAACTCCACACGGACAGCACCCGATGTCAGGATCGAACCCGGGGCTGGAGGAGAGATGGGGCAGAACGAAGCCTGGCGAGTGATAGGTGGATACTGGTGAGGTGGGGTTGATAGGATGGATAAAGGCGAGAAATGAAAATGTCTTATTTCGAGTATGAACGTGCGGTTAGACGGAGAGATTGCATACTTACACTATGGCAGTCTCGCATCTGGTACAATGTGGTAACCTCTGCAGTGTGGGAGGAGCATTGCTGAATTTTGTGACCGGAGATTTGATGCTCTTGATGGCAGTCGGCCTTTCACTTCTCTCACCTAAAAGAGATTTCACAAATTGAAAATGCTCCTTTCCTGTCACTGCTGGTATTTTTTCCCCCCACACACAGAACAAAGATTGATATACATGTTTGTTTTAGTTTCCAGATACAGCAAGGACACAGGCCCTTCACCCCACCGGGTCCATGCCGACCATCGATCACCCATTCACACCAGCTCTATGTTATGCCACTTTTACATCTACTCCCTACACACTAGGGGGTGATTGACAGAGTGCCAATTAACCTAGACACCCCACAGGTCTTTGGGATGTGGGAGGAAACCAGAGCATCAGGAGGAAACCCACGCAGTCACAGGGAGAACATGCAAACTCCACACAGACAGCACCCGTAGTGAGAATCGAACTTGGGTCTCTGGCACAGTGAAGCAGCAGCCCTACCCACTGTGCCACCCGCATTTGTTAATGTAAATACTTTGCCTATTCCAATTATTTACCCGCTGAGTGGAGGTATACGAATTGTGTTGGCCTTGGCATCATATTCAGCATGGATATTGTGGGCCGAAAGGCCTGTTCCTGTGCTGTACCCAGTGGTGGACTGGCCAGGGTGTCAGCTTGCCCGATGGCAAGTGGGCCCCCTATATCAAGTGGGTCCCCTTTGTCTCCTGGAAACCAATATTATTGGACCCAGTCCGCCACTGGCTGTACCATTCTATGTGCTATGCAAGTGGACAGACACACCGGCTCTTTGTCTTTGTATCACCCATTACCTGTCTGTTCAGCCTCCAGCATTCCCTGCAACATTTTGAAAGATCCCGACTGTTTGGGTTCTGAAGGGGGTTCCTCACCATCACGGAGCATCTTATAAACATCCGATTCAGTGTCAACCTCATTCCATAATTTGGGTGATAACTTTGGAGATTCAATGCTATATTAAAAAGTAACGTAAATTAAACATTGATACAAAAATATAATATGTTCTTTGCTAATTGACTGCAATTAAGCAAAAAAAAATCACCATTCTGAAAATACTGGCCATTAATTTACTGAAAAATGCAAGTCTGCTCATATGATTTTATTATGGCATACATCCACCTACTTATATGCAATAGACAATAGACAATAGGTGCAGGAGTAGGCCATTCGGCCCCTCGAGCCAGCACTGCCATTCACTGTGATCATGGCTGATCATCCACATTCAGTACCCCGTTCCAAGGATGTACAATTGGTACATTACAAGTGGAGAAAGCCTCAGACTATAGACTATGCAGCAAGAACAATATATTAGACACAGAATGCTGGAGTAACTCAGTGGGTCAGGCAGCATCTCTGCAGAAAGGGTCGAGAACCTTCTTCAAACTCGACCCAAAACATCTACTATTTCTTTCTTCCAGAGATACTGTCTGGCCCGCTAAGTTTAATTTAGTATATTAACCGCAGAAACCAAGAACTGCAGATGCTGGTTTGTACCAAACATAGAAACATAGAAATTAGGTGCAGGAGTAGGCCACTCGGCCCTTCGAGCCTGCACCGCCATTCAATATGATCATGGCTGATCATCCAACTCAGTATCCCGTACCTGCCTTCTCTCCATACCCCCCGATCCCCTTAGCCACAAGGGCCACATCTAACTCCCTCTTAAAAATAGCCAATGAAGTGGCCTCAACTACCCTCTGTGGCAGAGAGTTCCAGAGATTCACCACTCTCTAGACACAAAGTGCTGGCGTAACTCAGCGGGTCAGGCAGCATCTCTAGAGGAAAAGGAATAGGTGAAGTTCTGAAGAAGGGTCCCGATCCGAAATGTCACCCATCCTTTTTCTCCAGAGATCCTGCCCGACCCACCCGCTGAGTTACTCTTGCACTTTGTCTGACAATAGATTGCAAACCAGCATCTGCAGTTCCTTGTTATCGTATTACTATATTGACAATGTTGTACATCTGAAACTCATTAATAGCTGAGTCTCACGTTGCGAGTTGACACAAGAGGTACCCCGAGTGAAAGACTCGTGGTTGTGTACGAGATTGCAAGTGTATGATCAAGAGTTTAACCGAGTTCCCACGGGTATGACAAGTTTGCCGTTTACTTGTCATTTCTGCGATGTTCCAAGTTCGTCTCCCGAGTTACTCTTGAGCCAATCCTGATTGAAGGTTTGTTTTAATAAGCAACAGTGTTATGTTTTAATAAGCAACAGTGTTAAAGAAGACCTCTCCATCCTGTGGCTTTGTTTTAAAGATAGAATTCAGCGCGGCCGCATCTATTGATGTGACCTACAAAGGGAAAATGCACACCATCCAGTGCCAGAGCAGTTATACTTATGATTTGTTTGAAACACACAGGTTTGATATGTTTTAATTGAATTTACTGCCATGTCTACACACTGCGGGGAGAGGGGAGATTAAATCTTTGAATGTGGACGGATGTGCACATCAGATTGTTGTGAGACGGAGCTCAGGGTTCGCCTCCTGAGCTGCTTTGGTGCCCAGGTGTGAGTTGAGGTGGAGAGAGGGATTATGTTTAAGCCAGCGAGGAGACATGTCTTTAAATAATGATTTTACAATGTGAGGTGACAATATAAGCCATGGGAGATAGACACAAAATGCTGGAGTAACTCAGTGGGGCAGACAGCATCTCTGGAGCGAAGGAATTGGTGACGTTTCGGATTGAGACCCTTCTTCAGACTGGTTTTGTGCTGTGCTGTTGCCGTATCTCTGGAGAGAAGTAATGGGTCTCGACCCGAAACGTCCCCCATTCCTTCTCTCAAGAGATGCTGCCTGTCCCACTGAGTTACTCCTGCATTCTGTGTCCATCTTCGCTGGCGAGGAACCGTGCCTACCCTTTGCAAGTTTTCACTCTCGAACACAGATAGCAGCGGATTATTAGGGGAAGAAACTCGTGTTCATGCCGCAAGACGTGTTTGACCACCTGCCCCCGCTACTCAAGGAGCTTGCGCCGAGTGGTAACCAGCTGTGGAGCTTCAACTGGGGTTGGAGCTGCTGGACCTCGGTAGCAACCTGTTGACCACGGTGCCTCGCATGCTGTCCAACTGCACCCAGACTCTGCGGCTTCAACCTTGCCCGCGACCAGATCTCCACGCTGACCAAGGACTTCCTGCGGGACATGACCTCCCTGCGGGACGTGACCTCCCTGCAGTACTTGGATCTCAATTACAACAACTTGAAGACCATCCAGGCCTCCAGTTTCCTGGACAGAGCCATCAAACACCTTCGGGAGCTGCGGCTAAGCGGCAACCACTTTCTCTGTACCTACATCCCTCCCCTGGTCACCGATGTCACCTGCACCTCCCCCATAGCCCACCGCGGCCACAGCGTCGTCATGGTGAACCTGCACTCCTGCGAGTTGGACTACATGGGCATTGGCCTCTACACTTTCTCCGCCTTGATCACCCTCTTGCGCAGCGGTAGAGTTGCTGCCCGACAGCGAATGCAGCGTCGGAGACCCGGGTTCGATCCCGACTGCGGGTGCTATCTGTACGGAGTTTGTAAGTTCGCCCGTGACCTGCGTGGGTGACCTCCGAGATCCCCCCACATTCCAAAGACGTACAGGTTTATAGGTTAATTTGCTTGGTGAATGTAAAAATATCCATAGTGGGTGTAGGATGGTGTTAGTGTGCGGGGATCGCTGGTCGGCGCGGACTCTGTATCTTCCGCTCTGTATCTCTAAACTAAACTAACAGGGGAGAACACTGGACCTTCTTGGTCAGTTTATTATTTTACACATATACATTACACAGATCACGGAGTGTGAAATAAAGCTGGCAACCCAAGGTCATGCAAGAAACGGAGGAAAACGGGAGACGATTTTATTCAGCAACTCCGTTCTGGCAGAACATCTATCCTGTGTTAAGAAACCTAACTTTCAGGGGATATAAATCTTGAGTTCAACTTCTACCTGGGCTCTCCCCTGGGCCGGTGCAATGGGCGGGGAGGGAAGGGGTCACACACATGGCCGGGAAGCAGAGGGGTGTAGGTGGGGGCGGTGACAGATAGGGCCAACAATGAGTGGAGAAAGACAGAAACACCAACGTGCAAAGGAGACCTACAACAGTGCATGATCTCTCTCGCGTTATGGCAGGAGATTGTCGCTGGGTAACTGAAGGGAGCGGCAATCTGCTGCTGCCTGCCCACTGAGTTAAAGAGTTCCCACAGTAGACTCACGATACACTAAGGTAAACGCACGGGCCACTGCGTTCTTACAACGAGTTAAAATGTTTCAATTCTTAACCACAAGAGTAAATTTGACTCGGGGAGAAAAACTTTAAACATCTTTGATTTTTTCAAGAGTTGACAAGTTTCACGGGTACCTGCCGTTAGCGCCATGAGTCTCTAAGTTGCGTCCACGAGTTCCGTACATTAATCGTATGTTATTACCACGAGTTTTAACTCGGGGTACATCTTGTGTCAACTCGTAACGTGATACTCAGCTTTAAGACATCAACATGTCCATGGTCATTCATGAACTTTCAAACATCACTCCGATAATACAAGTGACGATAGTAAACGCAAACATGACCCTAGATTTCGAAGCATCCTGTAGTGAAATTTTATGTACATGGTCCACCACCGACTTTCTGGCACCCTTGGATGTCGGGTATAGGAACAGCCGGGCCGGAGTTCCAGACCCCTGGCCGCAGGGGGCAGATTGTCCCCATGAGATAATGGACGCAGGAGTAGGCCATTCGGCCTTTCAAGCCAGCGCCGCCATTCAATGTGATCATGGCTGATCATCCCCAATCAGTACCCTGTTCCTGCCTTCTCTCCATATCCCTTAACTCCGCTATCCCTAAGAGCTCTATCTAACTCTCTCTTGAAAGCATCCAGAGAACCAGCCTCCACTGCCTTCTGAGGCAGAGAATTCCACACTCACAAATTTCTGTGTGAAAAAGTTTTACCTCATCTCTGTTCTAAATGGCTTACCACTTATTCTTAAACTATGGCCCCTGGTTCTGGACTCCCCCAACATTGGGAAGATGTTTCCTGCCTCTAGCGTGTCCAAACCCTTAATAATCTTATATGTTTCAATAAGATTCCCTCTCATCCTTCTAAATTCCAGAGTATACAGGCCCAGCCGCTCCATTCTCTCAACATATGACAGTCCCCGCCATCCCGGGAATTAAACTTGTGAACCTACGCTGTACTTCCTCAATAGCATGAATATCCTTCCTCAAGTTTGGAGACCAAAACTGCACACAATACTCCAGGTGTGGTCTCACTAGACCCCTGTACAACTGCAGGAGGTCGATATCGGCCACCTCACCCGGCCTAGGCAGGGGGGGGGGGGGGGGGGGGGGGGGAGAGGGACACCTCTGGGAGGGGATTTCGAGCACTCTCTCGTAATTTTGTCCAGATAAAAGGGGGAGTGCCAGACCACCAGGTGCCGGAAAAACTGTTGGTGGAACTATAGTAGGTTCATGAACAAAATAATCACGGGCTTGCCTCGCAACAGCTGACCTTTGTCTTTTTAGGCCCACTAAACACCTTTCCAGGCCTTGATGCTTCCACTGGAATAAACTGTGCATTAGAATGATCTGAAATAAATGTTTTAGGTAAAGAAAAATGCCGGAGAATCTCAGCGGGTGAGGCAGCATCTATGGAGCGAAGGAATAGGTGACGTTTCGGGTCAGCCCAAAACATCACCTATTCCTTCGCTCCATAGATGCTGCCTCACCCGCTGAGATTCTCCGGCATTTTTGTCTACCTTTGATTTTTCCAGCATCTGCAGTTCTTTCTTAAACATTTCATCTGAAATAAATGCTTTGGTATTTTAACTTTTCCCACATTGTAGGAAGGGGGGGGGGGGGTGATTATTTTAATCCCACCGTAAAAACAAACAAGCATTTGCTGGCCATTAATTATCAGGTCAAAAAGACAATGGAAACATTGTCCTCTCTTCTCAGGAATCCGAGGGCCCTACAAAGAAAGACTCACTCTAACAAGGCAGACATCATTAACCCAAGACGAGTTGACTCGGGATGGATTGCAAGCTGCGCTAAATGTTGATGTGTTACAATAAAAGTCACTTCTGATTATGTGAAGCAGGACCCTTGGCAGCTTTGCATTTTACACCAAGGCAACAAGGCACAAGAGAATCATTTCAATGTACACGCAGTTCTTTGTCTCTCAGTTACATCTGGTTTCCTCTCCTGCTGCTTTGTAGCTCCATTGGGCGTCAGCCCTTCTCCCAAATCTAAAATTTTTAGGTAACCTCTAACAAACTGCACCCCCTTCTCACTCCCTCGTCCATCATGCCAAAGGTATAGAAGTATGAAAGAGTGAAACATCCAGATTCAGGGGCAAGTCAAGTTAAGTCAAGTTTATTTGTCACATACACATACGAGATGTGCAGTGAAATGAAAGTGGCAATGCTCGCGGACTTTTGTGCAAAAAGTCAAACAACCAAACAAACTATAAACACAATCATAACACACATATACCTTTACATAATAAATAATGGAAGGAAAAACGTTCAGTAGAGTTAGTCCCTGGTGAGATAGGCGTTTACAGTCCGAATGGCGTCTGGGAAGAAACTCCTTCTCAACCTCTCCGTTCTCACCGCATGGCAACGGAGGCGTTTGCCTGACCGTAGCAGCTGGAACAGTCCGTTGCAGGGGTGGAAGGGGTCTCTCATGATATTGTTGACTCTGGAATTGCACCTCCTGATGTATAGTTCCTGCAGGGGGGCAAGTGAAGTTCCCATAGTGCGTTCGGCTGAACGCACTACTCTCTGCAGAGCCTTCTTGTCCTTGGCAGAGCAATTCCCAAACCAGATGGTAATGTTCCCGGACAAGATGCTTTCCACCGCCGCTGCGTAGAAGCACTGGAGGATCCTCGGAGACACTCTGAATTTCCTCAATTGCCTGAGGTGGTAAAGGCGCCGCCTTGCCTTACTCACCAGTGCTGAGGCGTGTGATGACCATGTCATATCCTCAGAGATGTGGACTCCCAGATATTTAAAACAGTTCACCCTATCCACAGGATCCCCATTTATCCTCAATGGAGAGTACGTCCTCGGATGATGTGCCCTCCTAAAGTCCATGATCAGCTCCTTCGTTTTTTTGATGTTCAAGAGGAGGATGTTACCCTGGCACCAGAGTGCTAGATCAGCCACCTCCTCCCGGTAGGCCTTCTCATCGTTGTCTGAGATCAGGCCCACCACCACAGTGTCATCAGCAAACTTAATTATTGAGTTGGAGCTGAACCTAGCCACACAGTCATGTGTGTACAGGGAGTACAATAGGGGGCTGAGGACGCAACCCTGGGGTGATCCTGTGCTCACGGTGAGGGACTTCGATGTATTCCCTCCCATCTTGACTACCTGGGGCCTGGCGGTGAGAAAGTCCAGGACCCAGGCACACAGGGAGGTGTTGAGCCCCAATTCCAGTAGCTTCCCGGCCAGTCTGGTGGACAGTTTCTTCCCAGCTGTTATCAGGCAACTGAAGCATCCTCCAACTAGAGAGCAGTCCTGAACTACTATCTACCTCATTGGAGACCCTCGGACTACCTTTGATTGGACTTTACCAGCTTTATCGTGCACTAAACGTTATTCCCTGTATCATGTATTTGTACACTGTAGATGTCTCGATTGTACTCGTGTATTGTCTTTATATTGTCAGTACTGTATATTTTTTCTTTGCTTCGCTTCTTGTACAAGGCAGTGAATCATTACGATATACTTACTGTGGCGAGGCAACATGAAGGCCACTTAACTGCTCCGGTAACGAGTGGTCAATGTTGTCATTGGTGTAGAGTGCGGCAGGTGTGTTATACTGTGCATTAGCAAGCTGTCTGCCCTCATTCACATTTGTGCTCATTGTGAATGGCGTCGGCTTCCTGCTATTTGGACTCCCAGTTGCTCTGCATTCCTGTGGAGTGAATGAAAAATAAAATAAAAAGGCTTTGCATGGAATGTGTGTATACAGGAATACAGTACAGGAATAAGTCAACCTTTCCCCAAACACTAACAGAATAAAATGCATTTTTGATGATTTTTACATGTGTTGGCTACAATTCCTCGCCCCAGCGGAGATGACTATATGTTAAAACATTGCTTTCTTAATACCTTCAAGAAGAACTTAAAAAAATAACAGCACTGCATTAACACAAGTGAAAGCAAAAAAATCCTCCTAAAAGAATTAGGTAATTCGGCCCATCAAGACTACTCTGCCATACAATCACAGTAGATCCGTCTCTCCCTCCTAACTCCATTCTCCTGCTTTCTCCCCATAACCTCCGACGCATTGGACTCGTAAAGGAGAGTGAGCAGTTCGATCCCGACTACAGGGGTTGTCTTTACAGAGTTTGGACATCATCCCCATTACAGTGCGGATTACCTCGGAGATCTACGGTTTCCTCCTAAACTCCAACGATATACAGGTATGTAGGTTAAATATGTAGGTTAAACAGGTGTTGATCATGGGGAACAAGGATATGGTGGACCAATTGAATAACTACTTTGGTTCCGTCTTCACTAAGGAAGACATAAATAATTTGCCGGAAATAGCAGGGGACCGCGGGTCAAAGGAGTTGGAGGAATTGAGTGAAATCCAGGTTAGCCGGGAAGTGGTGTTGGGTAAATTGAATGGATTAAAGGCCGATAAATCCCCAGGGCCAGATAGGCTGCATC
Source organism: Leucoraja erinaceus (assembly GCF_028641065.1). Lineage (NCBI taxonomy): Eukaryota > Metazoa > Chordata > Chondrichthyes > Rajiformes > Rajidae > Leucoraja > Leucoraja erinaceus. The sequence goes on from NC_073387.1 coordinate 53,178,893, forward strand.
CCAGAGTACTTAAGGAAGTAGCTCCAGAAATAGTGGATGCATTAGTAATAATCTTTCAAAACTCTTTAGATTCTGGAGTAGTTCCTGAAGATTGGCGGGTAGCAAACGTAACCTCACTTTTTAAGGAGGGAGGGAGAGAGAAAATGGGGATTACAGACCAGTTAGTCTAACATCGGTAGTGGGGAAACTGCTAGAGTCAGTTATTAAAGATGGGATAGCAGCACATTTGGAAAGTGGTGAAATCATTGGACAAAGTCAGCATGGATTTACAAAAGGTAAATCATGTCTGACGAATCTTATAGAATTTTTCGAGGATGTAACTAGTAGCGTGGATTGGGGAGAACCAGTGGATGTGGTGTATCTGGACTTCCAGAAGGCTTTCGACAAGGTCCCACATAAGAGATTAGTATACAAACTTAAAGCACAAGGCATTGGGGGTTCAGTATTGATGTGGATAGAGAACTGGCTGGCAAACAGGAAGCAAAGAGTAGGAGTAAACGGGTCCTTTTCACAATGGCAGGCAGTGACTAGTGGGGTACCGCAAGGCTCAGTACTGGGCCCCCAGCTATTTACAATATATATTAATGATCTGGATGAGGGAATTGAAGGCAATATCTCCAAGTTTGCGGATGACACTAAGCTGGGGGGCAGTGTTAGCTGTGAGGAGGATGCTAGGAGACTGCAGGGTGACTTGGATAGGCTGGGTGAGTGGGCAAATGTTTGGCAGATGCAGTATAATGTGGATAAATGTGAGGTTATCCATTTTGGTGGCAAAAACAGGAAAGCAGACTATTATCTAAATGGTGGCCGATTGGGAAAGGGGGAGATGCAGCGAGACCTGGGTGTCATGGTACACCAGTCATTGAAGGTAGGCATGCAGGTGCAGCAGGCAGTAAAGAAAGCGAATGGTATGTTAGCTTTCATTGCAAAAGGATTTGAGTATAGGAGCAGGGAGGTTCTACTGCAGTTGTACAGGGTCTTGGTGAGACACACCTGGAGTATTGCGTACAGTTTTGGTCTCCAAATCTGAGGAAGGACATTATTGCCATAGAGGGAGTGCAGAGACGGTTCACCAGACTGATTCCTGGGATGTCAGGACTGTCTTATGAAGAAAGACTGGATAGACTTGGTTTATACTCTCTAGAATTTAGAAGATTGAGAGGGGATCTTATAGAAACTTACAAAATTCTTAAGGGGTTGGACAGGCTAGATGCAGGAAGATTGTTCCCGATGTTAGGGAAGTCCAGGACAAGGGGTCACAGCTTAAGGATAAAGGGGAAATCCTTTAAAACCGAGATGAGAAGAACTTTTTTCACGCAGAGAGTGGTGAATCTCTGGAACTCTCTGCCACAGAGGGTAGTTGAGGCCAGTTCATTGGCTATATTTAAGAGGGAGCTAGATGTGGCCCTTGTGGCTAAGGGGATCAGGGGGTATGGAGAGAAGGCAGGTACGGGATACTGAGTTGGATGATCAGCCATGATCATATTGAATGGCGGTGCAGGCTCGAAGGGCCGAATGGCCTACTCCTGCACCTAATTTCTATGTTTCTATGTTTCTAAATTGGCTTGGTATAAGTATAAATTGTCCCTAGTGTGTGTGTAGGATAATGTTAATGTGCAGGTATCGCTGGTCAGTGCAGACTCGGTGGGCCGAAGGGCCTGTTTCTGTGCAGCACCTCTAAATCTACAATTAAAAGTAGAACGAAACAGATTGCATGCAATATCAGGACTGATTTTAATTTGTTCTTATTTTAGAGATACAGCGCGGAAACAGGTCCTTCGGCCCACTGAATCTCCCCCGACCAGCGATCCCCATACACGAGCACCTTCCTACACGCTAGGGGCAATTTACAATTTACAGGAGCCAAATAACCTACAAACTGCACGTCTTTTAAGTGTGGGAGGAAGCTGGAGTACCCAGAGAAAGCCCACACAGTCAATAAATAGACAATAATAGTACAAAGATAATGACCAAAGACTATATAGTTTGGAGCCTACTTGGGGGCTGTTTCGTTCAATAGCCTGATGGTTGTTGGGAAGAAGCTGATCCTGAACCTGGTCGCTACAGTTTTCAGGCTCCTGTACCTTCTTCCCCATGGCAGGCGTGAAATGAGAGCTAGCCAGGGTGGTGTGGGTCTCTGATGATGCTGGCTGCCTTCATGAGGCATTTTACAGAACACTTGTGTTAGCATATGGTCGTAAATCAGCGGCTTGTTTGGGAAGTATAAACACATTTGTTTAAATTACTTAACTCGCTTCCAAGTTAATACATTAAACACAAAACAGATGAGATCAGAATTTTAGAAAACGTCAGTGTCATTACTCAGTGATCCCTCAGTAATGTGGAGAAACGGGGCACTGTTTCCAACTGTAGCCAATGCTTTTGTTATTATCCAGTCACAGACCAAATCATATCAGCAGGGAGCTAGTCTGAGAGTAGTCTATTAACACACATAAAAATTAATCAGTTTAACGAAGAAAAGTGGGGCATGTGGAGAATTCCTTAATGTTTGCATCTGTAAATGAAATGCCTAGTTTGGAGAGACAGCATGGAAACAGGCCCTTCAGCCCATGCCAACCATCAACCACCTAGGTCATATGTTATCCCACTTTCTCACCCACTCCCTACACACACGGAACAATTATACAGAGGGGCAATTGAACTCCAAACCCGCAGGTCTCTGGGATGTGCGAGAAAACAGGAGCACCTGGAGAAAACCCTCGAGGTCACTGATAAGAACGTACAAACTCCACGCAGACAGCACCCGAGGTCAGGATTGAACCCAGCTCTCGGGCGTGGTAAGGCAGCAACTCCAACAACTGTATATAAAATTATTAACATTTTATATTTGGACAATAGGTGCAGGAGTAGGCCATTTGGCCCTTCGAGCCAGCACCGCCAATCAATGTGATAATGGCTGATCATCCCCAATCAGTACCCAGTTCCTGCCTTCTCCCCATCCCCTGACTCCGCTATTTCTAAGAGCCCTATCTAGCTCTCTCTTGAAAGCATCCAGAGAACCTGCCTCCACCACCCTCTGAGGCAGAGAATTCCGCAGACTCACCACTCTCTGTGAGAAAAAGTGTTTCCTCATCTCCATTCTAAATAGCTTACTCCTTATTCTTAAACTGTGGCCCCTGGTCCTGGACTCCCCCAACATCGGGAACATGTTTCCTACCTTTAGTGTGTCCAAGCCCTTAACAATTTATATCTAGGTATATAAAACAATGAATGAATAAGTTTATTGGTCAAGTATTCATATACAAGGAATTTGTCTTGGTGCTCCGCCCACAAGTGACAACATGACATACAGTGACAGTTAGGAATGACACATAAAACATTAAACATTAATAATAAAACATTATTGATTAAACATGCAAATTAAATAAAATACCAGAGCAAAAGGAGGCTACAGATTTTTGGCTGTTGAGTAGAGCAACTACTCGTGGAAAAAAGCTGTTTTTATGTCTGGCTGTGGCAGCTTTGACAATCCGGAGTCGCCTTCCAGAAGGAAGTGATTCAAAGAGTTTGTGACCAGAGCGAGAGGGGTCAGAGATGATCTTGCCCGCTCGCTTCCTGGCTTTTACAGTGTACAGCTCATCAATGAAGGGAAGGTTGCAGCCAATAGCCTTCTCAGCTGATCAGACGATTCGCTGCAGCCTCCAGGTGTCATGCTTAGTGGCTGAGCCAAACCAGACCATGATGGAGAAGGTGAGAACAGACTCTACGCTGGCAGTATGGAATTGGATCATCATTGCCTGTGGCAGATTGTACTTCCTCAGCTGCCGCAGGAAGTACATCCTCTGTTGTGCCTTTTTGACAGCGTAGACAGTCAGAACCTTTCTTCCCCCCCTCAGATTGGAAATATCAAACATTTGGAGCACAGGAGGATGAGGGATAGAGGCATACAAGATCATGAGGGGAATAGATTGGGTAAATGCACAGTCTTTTACCCAGATTAAGGAAATCAACAACCGAGGACATAGGTTTAAGGTATGGAGTGAGAAGCCAGTTGAGACAGGTACTGTAACAACATTTAAAATACATTTGGACAGATATATGGATAGGAAAGCTTGAGAGAGAGAGATATGGGCAGGTACGACTAGTGTAGATGGGGCATCTTGGTCGGCAGGGGCAATTGGGCCAAAGGGCCTGTTTCTGTGCTGTATGACTAGATGGCACAGCTATAAAGTGAGAGACACAAAGTTTTAAAGGAGATTGCAGAGGGTAGTGGGCACCTGGCATGCAACGCCACAGGTGGCAGATGCAATAATAGTGTTTCAGAGGCCTTTAAGTTGGCATATAGATATGCAGGAAATAGCCCCCCACCACCACACAAACTGACATGTTGAACTTTTCTCAGCATTCGGGTGCAGGTACCATCGAGAGACTTGGACAATGCTCGAGTGAGAGTCCATGCCTCACACACATACAATAACATGGTCTCTACAGTTCTCTAAGAGTTGTATACAAATTAATCTTTACCAGCGCTTTTTCTTTGTAACGAAACATGTGGCACCCCTAACGTGACACATATGTTTATTAATCGTGCAAAGCTAATGGATAACTTAAATGAAAGAATTAGAACATTTATTTGCAGGGATGTAGAGTTTCATCATTATATTACAAGTTGGTGTTCCAGCATTCGTTACATGGAGGGGAAAAAATTGTTGATACATGTAGCTTAATTTTTCATTGATATGGGTATTTAATTAATATTTAATAGACGGGGGTGGCACAGCAGTAGAGTTGCTACCTTACAGCACCAGAGACCCGTGTTTGACCCGACAACGGGTGCTGTCTGTATGTAGTTTGCACGTCCTCTCTGTGACCACGCGGGCTTTCCCCGAGTGCTCCGGTTTCCTTCCTCCAAATGCATACAGGTTGGTAAAAATTGTCAATTGTCCCTGGTATGTAAGGGTGGTGCGAGTGTACGGTGTGTTCATTGTTTGCCATGGCCACGGAGGGCTGACGGGCCCAGTTTCCATGCTGTATCTCTAGAGTCTAAAGGTCAAAGTCTACGCATACCGCCACCTTTGGCTAGAAAAAACAAAAAGCGTATTGGACTTTGCAAAATTCTTCTGAGTTTTAACATTCTCACTACAAATGCAATTAAGACCAGTTAACTTGATGTAGAACAGCGATCAATACTGGGCCAAACCACAAAATGCTGGAGGAACTCAGCGGATCTCTCCAAAGGAAATGATTAGGTAACGTTTTGGATCCCGACACAAAATATAACCTAACCATTTCCGCCACAGATGCTACCTTGGACTTCATTCCTTGGAGCGCAGGAGGATGGGGTGATCTGGTAGAGGTGTACAAAATCATGAGAGGAATAGATTGGGTAAATGCACAGTGTCTTCTGTCCAGAGTAGGGGAAATCGAGGACCAGAAGACATAGGTTTAAGGTGAGGTGGGGTGGAGGGGGGGGGGGTTAGATGCAGTTGGTAGCATCACAATATTTAAGAAACATTACACAGGTACATGGTTAGGGCAGGTTTAGAGAGGTATGGGCAGAATGCAGGCAATTGGGATTAGTGTAGATGGGACATGTTGGTCAGAGAGGATAAGTTGGGCCAAAGGACTTGTTTTCATGCAGTACGATTCTATGACTCCGATTCGGGTTCCAGCATCTGCAGCTCCTTGGATCTCGACACTGGGCAAACTCTGGCCAAACAAGGAGCTTTCGGGGAGGTTAGAATGATTGTAGGTTTACATATTTTTCTAATAAGTTAAAAATAACAGTACAGGATTGTATAAAGAATAAGAAATATACTTTGATCTCATTCCAGTTACTTTCCCACAGCAGTGATGTGATGAATAGGTATTGATGTACTTCAAGCTTCAGTCTGAACTGAATAAACCAGTAAATGAGAAAAATTCTGTGTGATGTTATCTATTTCAGAAACTAACAGTTTGTAGCAGATACCCAACGTAAAATCCCGCAAGTACGGGCAGCACAACGGTAGAGTTGCTGCCTTACAGTGCCAGGGACCCAGGTTAGATCCAGATTACGGGTGCTGTCTGTACAAATGTTGGACGTTCTCCCAGCGACCGTGTGGGTTTTCTCCGGATGCTCCAGTTTTCTCCCACACTCCAAAGACATGCAGGTTTGTAGGTTAATTGGCTTCTGTAAAATTGCAAAATTGTTCCTTGTGTATAAGATAGTGCTAGCGTGTGGGGATCGCTGGACTCGGTAAGACGAAGGGCCTATTTCCGCGCTGTCTAAACTAAACGAAGTAATCCAATCATAACTCAATAAACCAAGAGTTAATAAAAACATTTCTGCAAGAAACTACAGGGAAGCCAACACAGGGAATGCTTCAAACCTTCCTTCAAATTACATAATCTTTGGCAGAATTTGCCGATAACATCCGTCAATTCAGTCATGTTAAAAATAATTCCACTTCAAAAAAGAGTGGCATCGATTCAATGTATTCATATTTTTTTTCCATGAGTGATGCATTAATGTCAAACTGCAGATATTAAGTCGCATTTGATTAATAAAAATATTTTTTTTAAAGCTTAGTTTAGTTTGGTGATGTAGTGTAGAAACAGGTTCTTCGGCCCACCCAGACAACGCCCTACCAGTGATACCCATATATTAAGCCCTATCCTACACACGAGGGACAATTTACAGAAGCCATTAACCAACAAACCCTCACGTCTTTGGAGTGTGGAAGGAAAGCAGAACTCCCGAGAAAAACCCCATAGAGTCACGGGGAGAACGTACAAACTCTGTACAGACATCACCCGCAGTCAGGATCGAACCAGAGTCCCTGTTGATGGAAGGATGCGCCACCCTAATGTTAAAGTAATTTCGTTTTTAAAACAATTTAAAGCGAATTTATTACCCAACTAAATTTAAACTTTTTGTATCACTTTTTAAAGCCTTGCGCCTTTGTACTTTGGGTCGATTGAGTCACGGAGTCTCTGATAGAATTTTGTGAGCACAGGGCTTTAGCGGGTCCTGGTCCAGCCTCTACACCTGGAACCCATCACGAGTCGAGAGTGTTTTATTGTCATACAAGGTCATATAGAATAACAGTAGAATTAGGCCATTCGGCCCATCAAGTCTACTCCGCCATCCAATCATGGCTAATCTACCTCTCCCTCCTAACCCCATTCTCCTGTCTTCTCCCCATAACCTTCGACACCTGTACCAATCAAGAATCTATCCATCTCTGCCTTGAAAATGTCCAAGTCCCCCCTCATTCTTTTAAACTCCAGCGAGTACAGGCCCAGTGCCGACAAATGCTCATCATATGTTAACCTACTCATTCCTGGGATCATTCTTGTAAACCTCCTCTGGACCCTCTCCAGATCCAGCACATCCTTCCTCCGATTATGGTGTCCAAAATTGCTCACAATATTCCCTCCATTATTTACCAGCATCTCCCATCCCTCAAGTTCATCAGCCCATTGATGCCAGCAATCATTTTAATGCTTGTTGTTGTTGTCCCTTGACCTTAGAGATACAGGCCCTTCCGCTGACTGAGTCCGCACCGACCAGCAATCAGCACATACTCTAGCACTGTCCCACACACCAGGGACAATTTATAGTTTTTACCGAAGCCAATTAACCTTCAAACCCACACGTCTTTGGAATGTGGGGGGGAAACTGAAGCACCCAGAGAAAACTCACGTGGTCACAGGGAGAGCATGCAAACTCCTTACAGACAGCACCCATGGTCAGGATCGAACCCAGGTCTCCGGTGCTGCCAGGCAGCAACTTTACCGCTGTGTCACGGTGTCCTTGCACAGTTTGGTCTCTAAACATTCATTTTCACAAAGAAGGCAACCAGATATCCCCTGGTGCTGCTATTGGTTTGCAGATTAATCACTTCCAGCTTCCCTGAACATCATTCGGCTGTTAATGTGTGTGGTTTTACACATATCCACGCTGGCATGCACTCATTTGGCACTTCATCTGGTGTGGAGTTATAAACAGTCAATACTCAGTCATTTAGTTCAAAAAGATACAAAAAGCTGGAGTAACTCAGCAGGACAGGCAGCATTTCTGGAGAGAAGGAATGGGTGACGTTTTGGGTCGAGACCCTTCTTCAGGCAGGCAATTTAGTTCAGTACAGTTTCGAAACAGTATTTAAACTGTGCCAAGCACTGCTGGCAAAGTTCAATTTAAAAAAAAAATTTCCCCAAAACTTTTTTTTGTGAGAAAGCAACGAAACAGGCCCTTCGGCCCACTGAGTCCGTGCCGGCATGCGATCCCTGCACATTAACTGTTCTACACACACTAGGGACAATTTACAATTTTACCAAACCAATTAACCTACAAACCTGTACGTCTTGAGTGTGGGAGGAAACCGGAGATCCCAGGGAAAACCCACGCCTGTCACTGTGTTGTAAGGCAGCAACTCTACCGCTGCACCACCGTTTCACCTTCAAAAACAATATTGCAGCAGTGTTGCCCTTTGGGGTGGGCGCAGAAACACTAAATCATCCATAGGTTTCACCAATTTCACCACGCCAGGCTCCTTGTTGAACGGATGTTAATTAAGTTGTAAAACATGACCTTTCCATCCAATTTCAACATAATGTACTAGGTGAACGGCCCGTTAATAAAGCAGCCTGTGACCTTTCAAACCCATTTCTGCACAAAATTACATAATGCATGCCATGCATATTGATTTCTCGTACATACCCGAGACTGGAGGTCTCCATTGGTACTCTGAAACGATATTATATAACCATATAACAATTACAGCACGGAAACAGGCCATCTCGGCCCTACAAGTCGATGCCGAACAAAATTTTTTCCCCTTAGTCCCACCTGCCTGCACTCGTACCATAACCCTCCATTCCCTTCTCATCCATATGCCTATCCAATTTATTTTTAAATGATACCAATGAACCTGCCTCCACCACTTCCACTGGGAGCTCATTCCACACCGCCACCACTCTCTGCGTAAAGAAGTTCCCCCTCATATTACCCCTAAACTTCTGTCCCTTAATTCTGAAGTCATGTCCTCTTGTTTGAATCTTCCCTATTCTCAAAGGGAAAAGCTTGTCCACATCAACTCTGTCTATCCCTCTCATCATTTTAAAGACCTCTATCAGGTCCCCCCTTAACCTTCTGCGCTCCAGAGAATAAAGACCTAACTTATTCAACCTATCTCTGTAACTTAGTTGTTGAAACCCAGGCAACATTCTAGTAAATCTCCTCTGTACTCTCTCTATTTTGTTGACATCCTTCCTATAATTTGGCGACCAAAATTGTACACCATACTCCAGATTTGGTCTCACCAATGCCTTGTACAATTTTTTTTTAACATTACATCCCAGCTTCTACACTCAATGCTCTGATTTATAAAGGCTAGCATACCAAAAGCTTTCTTTACCACCCTATCTATATGAGATTCCACCTTCAAGGAACTATGCACGGTTATACCCAGATCCCTCTGTTCAACTGTATTCTTCAATTCCCTACCATTTACCATGTACGTCCTATTTTGATTTGTCCTGCCAAGGTGTAGCACCTCACATTTATCAGCATTAAACTCCATCTGCAATCTTTCAGCCCATTTTTCCAAATGGCCTAAATCACTCTGTAGACTTTGGAAATCCTCTTCATTATCCACAACACCCCCTATCTTGGTATCATCTGCATACTTACTAATCCAATTTACCACACCTTCATCCAGATCATTGATGTACATGACAAACAACAAAGGGCCCAACACAGATCCCTGAGGCACCCCACTAGTCACCTGCCTCCAACCCGATAAACAGCCATCCACTATTACCCTCTGGCTTCTCCCATTCAGCCACTGTTGAATCCATCTTGCTATTCCTGCATTTATACCCAACAGTTGAACCATCTTAACCAACCTTCCATGAGGAACCTTGTCAAAGGCCTTACTAAAGTCCATATAGATTCAGATTCAGATTCAGATTCAGATTCAATTTTAATTGTCATTGTCAGTGTACAGTACAGAGACAACGAAATGCATTTAGCATCTCCCTTGAAGAGCGACATAGCAAACGATTTGAATAAAAAATAAATAATAAGTGTCCGGGGGGGGGGGGTGATTGGCAGTCACCGAGGTACGTTGTTTAGTAGAGTGACAGCCGCCGGAAAGAAGCTGTTCCTCGACCTGCTGGTTCGGCAACGGAGAGACCTGTAGCGCCTCCCGGATGGTAGGAGGGTAAACAGTCCATGGTTGGGGTGAGAGCAGTCCTTGGCGATGCTGAGCGCCCTCCGCAGACAGCGCTTGCTTTGGACAGACTCAATGGAGGGGAGCGTGGAACCGGTGATGCTTTGGGCAATTTTCACCACCCTCTGCAGTGCCTTCCGGTCGGAGACAGAGCAGTTGCCATACCATACTGTGATGCAGTTGGTAAGGATGCTCTCGATGGTGCAGCGGTAGAAGTTCACCAGGATCTGAGGAGACAGATGGACCTTCTTCAGTCTCCTCAGGAAGAAGAGACGCTGATGAGCCTTCTTGATCAGAGTAGAGGTATTGTGGGTCCAAGAGAGGTCATCGGAGATGTTGACTCCCAGGAACCTGAAGCTAGAAACACGTTCCACCTCCGTCCCGTTAATGTGGATGGGGGTGTGCGTGCCACCTCTGGACTTCCTGAAGTCTACAATGAGCTCCTTGGTCTTCTTGGAGTTAAGGGCCAGGTTGTTGTCAGCGCACCATGCTGCTAAGTGCTGGACCTCCTCCCTGTAGGCCAGCTCATCGTTGTTGCTGATGAGGCCAATCACCGTTGTATCATCTGCATACTTGATGATGGTGTTAGTACCATGTACAGGTGTGCAGTCATAGGTGAAGAGGGAGTAGAGGAGGGGGCTCAGCACACAGCCCTGAGGAACGCCGGTGTTCAGGGTGAGGGTTGAAGAGGTGTGCTTGTCTAACCTCACAGACTGGGGTCTGTTGGTTAGAAAGTCCAGTATCCAGTTGCAGAGGGAGGGGTCGATGCCCAGGTTACCGAGTTTGGTGATCAGTTATGATGGAATAATGGTGTTGAATGCTGAGCTGTAATCGATGAACAGCATTCTTACATAAGTGTCTCTGTTGTCAAGGTGGGAGAGGGCGGAGTGAAGTGCCGTTGAGATGGCATCCTCCGTACTCCTGTTCTTGCGGTAGGCAAACTGATAGGGATCCAGTGTGGGGGGTAGGCAGCTTTTGAGGTGTGCCAGGACCAGCCTCTCGAAGCACTTGGTGATGATGGGGGTAAGTGCAACTGGGCGGAAGTCGTTGAGGCTTGCCGCAGTGGAGTGTTTTGGCACTGGCACGATGGAGGTGGCTTTAAGGCAAGTGGGGACAACTGCTTGGGCAAGTGACAGGTTGAAGATGTCAGTCCAGACGTCTGTCAGCTGCGCAGCACAGGCACTGAGCACGCGCCCGGGGATGCCGTCAGGGCCAGCAGCCTTACGTGCATTAGTCCTACTCAGTGCCACGTACACGTCGTAGGGGGGTGAGTGTGAGGGGTTGGTGATCGGCAGGTAGCACAGCCTTGATGGCTGTCTCTAGATTGTCCCTGTCGAAGCGGCCATAGAAGTGGTTAAGCTCCTCAAGGAAGGAGGCGTCGCTGGATGTGGGGGTGATGTTGGAGGGTCTGTAGTCCGTGATGGCCTGGATGCCTTGCCACATGCGTCGGGGGTCGGAGTTGTTGTTGAAGTGCTCCTCAATCCTGAGCTTATGGCAGTGCTTGGCCTTCCTGATGCCCCTCTTCAGGTTAGCCCTGGATGAACTGTAGGCTCGAGCATCGCCTGACCTGAAAGCGGTGTCCCGTGCTTTCAGCAGTAGCCTGACCTCGCTGTTCATCCATGGCTTCTGATTCGGGTATATGGTCACCTGTTTGAGGGAGGTGACACTATTGATGGTGGAGTTTATAAAGTCCAGAACAGAGGATGTATAGGAATCAATGTCCGTGTGAGAGTCAAGGGTGGCCTGGGCTGCAAACGCCTTCCAGTCAGTGTTTCCAAAACACTGCTGAAGTGTGAAGTCCGCTTCCTCTGACCAGACTTTAACTGTCCTTACAGTTGGTTTAACCCGTCTGATGAGTGGGGAGTACTTAGGGAGCAGGAACAATGAGACGTGATCAGACTGACCAAGGTGGGGGAGGGGGATGGCTTTGTAAGCTTCAGCCATGTTGGTGTAGACTTTGTCCAGTGTCTTGTCTACTCTAGTGGGGAAGGATACATGTTGGTGGAATTTGGGGAGTACAGTCTTCAGGTTGGAGTGATTGAAGTCACCCGCAACAATGAAGGCTGCCTCGGGGTTGTGCGTCTGTTGTTTGCTAATGGCAGTATGCAGCTCTTTCATTGCAAGCTTGGCATTAGCATCAGGAGGGATGTAGGCTGCAGTCACAACAGTGGAGGTGAACTCTCTGGGCAGATAGAACGGTCTGCATCTAACCAAGAGGAATTCAAGGTTAGCTGAGCAGTGACTCTCGATGATGGTGGAGTCCGTGCACCATGCTTTGTTTACATAAATGCACAGACCCCCCCCTCTGGTCTTACCAGAGTCTGATGTCCTGTCCGCTCGGAGTAAATGACGCCCCGATAGCTGGATGGCGCTGTCAGGAACGTCAGTGTTGAGCCAAGTTTCAGTGAAGATCAAGATGTTGCAGTCCTTGATCCGGTTGTGGGAGGTGATCCTTAGCCGGAGTTCATCCATTTTGTTTGCCAGTGAGCGCACGTTGGCGAGGAAAAGGCTAGGAATCGCTGCCCTGTGTGGGGCTAGCTCTAACCTGGCCTTTAACCCACCTCTGCGTCCCCGGCGGTGTTTTCGTACCCGTCGCCGTCTGTTGGTGCTTCTGGTGGGCCGAGCTGGCTTGGTGCGCGCTGGTGTTCTGCCGCTCCGTTGCTCCGCGTCTGCGTTACTCCGCAGGCGGTCTTCAGCCCCGCGGCTCTGCTGATGGTCTCCAGCCCCGGGGCTTACCTGGCGTTCTCCAGCTCCACGGGTCGGGTGGTGGTCTCCAGCTCCACGGGTCGGGTGGAGGTCTCCAGCTCCACGGGTCGGGTGGCGTTCTCCAGCTCCACGGGTCGGGTGGTGGTCTCCAGCTCCACGGGTCGGGTGGTGGTCTCCAGCTCCACGGGTCGGGTGGCGGTCTCCAGCTCCACGGGTCGGGTGGCGTTCTCCAGCTCCACGGGTCGGGTGGTGGTCTCCAGCTCCACGGGTCGGGTGGTGGTCTCCAGCTCCACGGGTCGGGTGTCGTTCTCCAGCTCCGGGACTCACCTGGCGTTCTCCAGCTCCGCGGGACGGTTGGGCTCCGGGGATCGGGTGAGTACCGGGAGTCGGGCCAGGACCGGGGGTCGGGTCAGGGCCGGGGATCGGGCGAGAACCGGGCGTCGGGCGTGGGCCGGGAGTCGGGCGAGGACCGGGGATCCGGTGAGGGCCGGGCGTTGGGCGTGGGCCGGGAGTCGGGTCAGGGCCGGGGATCGGGCGAGAACCGGGAGTCGGGCGAGAACCGGGGGTCGGGCGAGGGCCGGGAGTCGGGCGAGGGCCGGGAGTCGGGTGAGGGCCGGGGATCCGGTGAGGGCCAGGCGTCGGGCGAGAACCAGGAGTCGGGCGTGGGTCGGGAGTCGGGCGAGGACCCGGTGAGGGCCGGGAGTCGGGCGAGGACCGGGGATCCGGTGAGGGCCAGGGATCCGGTGAGGGCCGGGCGTCGGGCGTGGGCCGGGAGTCGGGCGAGGACCGGGGGTCGGGTCAGGGCCGGGGATCGGGCGAGAACCGGGAGTCGGGCGAGGGCCGAGGGTCGGTTGGGCTCCGCGGGTCGGATGGCGGTCTCCAACCCCGCGACTCACCTGGCGGTCTCCAGTCGGGTGCTCTGTTGCTCTGATGAGCTCAGTCGGAAGAGGGAGATCGTCCAAAAAGTTGTTGCAGCCGCAGGAACCGAAGTCCAGAAGTTCCTGTCGGCTGTACGAGATGAATACAAGACTGCTCCGAGTGAGCAGCCTTGAAGCAGGTAAGGGGATCGTTGCTATTTTTCCCATTCTAGGGAGACACAGGGCGTCGCGGTGTGCCCGCGCCACCGCCATTTTGTGCAATAGACAACATCCACTGCTTTACCCTCGTCAATTTCCCTAGTAACCTCTTCAAAAAATTCAAGAAGATTAGTCAAACATGACCTTCCAGGCACAAATCCATGTTGACTGTTCCTAATCAGACCCTGTTTATCTAGATGCTTATATATATTGTCTCTAAGTATCTTTTCCATTAATTTTCCCACCACTGAAGTCAAACTAACAGGTCTATAATTGCTAGGTTTACTCTTAGAACCCTTTTTAAACAATGGAACAACATGCGCAGTACGCCAATCCTCGGGGACTATTCCCGTTTCTAATGACATTTGAAATATTTCTGTCATAGCCCCGGCTATTTCTACACTAACTTCCCTCAATGTCCTAGGGAATATCCTGTCAGGACCTGGAGACTTATCCACTTTTATATTTTTCAAAAGTGTCAGTACTTCTTTTACTTTGAACCTCATAGTATCCATAGCTACTCTACTAGTTTCCCTTACCTCACATAATTCAATATCCTTCTCCTTGGTGAATACCGAAGAAAAAAAAATGTTCAATATCTCCCCCATCTCTTTTGGCTCTGCAGATAGCTGTCCACTCTGTCTCTCCAATGGACCAATTTTATCCCTCCTTATCCTTTTGCTATTAATATAGCTGTAGAAACCCTTTGGATTGACTTTCACCTTACTTGCCAAAGCAACCTCATATCTTCTTTTAGCTTTTCTAATTTCTTTCTTAAGATTCTTTTTACATTCCTTATACTCCTCAAGCACCTAATTTACTTCATGCTGCCTATAATTATTGTAGATCTCCCTCTTTTTCCGAACAAGATGTCCAATTTCCCTTGAAAACCAGGGCTCTTTCCAATTTTTACTTTCCTTTCAACCGAACAGGAACATAAAGATTCTGTACTCTTAAAATTTCCCCTTTAAATGTCCTCCATTTCTCTTCTACATCTTTCCCATAAAACAAAATGTCCCAGTTCACTCCTTTTAAATCATCTCGCATCGCATCAAAGTTAGCCTTTCTCCAATCAAAAATCTCAACCCTAGGTCCAGTTCTGACCCTCTCCATAATTATATTGAAACTAATGGTATTGTGATCACTGGACCCGAAGTGCTCCCCAACGCATACCTCCGCCACCTGTCCAGTCTCATTTCCTAACAGGAGGTCCAGCACTGCCCCTCCTCTAGTAGGTACCTCTATGTATTGCTGCAAAAAACTATCCTGCACACATTTTACAAACTCCAACCCATCCAGCCCATTTACAGAATGTGTTTCCCAGTCTATGTGTGGAAAGTTGAAATCTCCCACAATCACTACCTTGTGCTTACTACTAATCTCTGCTATCTCCTTACACATTTGCTCTTCCAATTCTCGTTCCCCGTTTGGCGGTCTATAATACACCCCTATAAGTGTTGCTACACCTTTCCCACTTCTCAATTCCACCCAAATAGCCTCCCTAGATGAGCCCTCCAATCTATCCTGCCAAAGCACTGCTGTAATATCTTCCCTGACTAGTAATGCAACACCTCCACCTCTTGCCCCTCCAATTCTATCACACCTGAAGCAACGAAATCCTGGAATATTTAGTTTCCAATCACAGCCCTCCTGCAACCACGTTTCACTGATCGCCACAACATCATACTTCCAGGTGTCTATCCAGACTCTAAGCTCATCCACCTTTCTTACAATGCTCCTAGCATTAAAATATGCACATTTAAGAAAACCCCCGTCTCTTATTCTCTGTTTATTTCCTTTTTTTCCTTTCTCCTCTTGTGTCTGAGTGCTTCCCATTTCTGCTTCCTGCCTCCCACTCTGTCTACTACCTTTCGCTATTTGAGTCCCTCGCCCCAACCATTCTAGTTTAAAGTCTCCCCAGCTGCCTTTGCAAATTTCCCCGCTAGGATATTGGTCCCCCTCGGGTTCAAGTGCAACCCATCCTTTCTGTACAGGTCCCACCTTCCCCAAAAGAAGTCCCAATGATCCAGGAACTTGAATCCCTGCCCTCTGCACCAGTCTTTCAGCCACGCATTTATCCTCCACCTCGCTCCATTCCTACTCTCACTGTCGCGTGGCACAGGCAGTAATCCTGAGATTGTTACCTTTTTGGTCCTTTTTCTTAACTCTCCTCCCAACTCCCTAAATCCTCCCTTCAGGACCTCTTCCCTTTTTTTTCCCTATGTCATTGGTACGTACCTATATGTACCACGACCTCAGGCTCCTCTCCCTCTGATTTAAGGATATCTTGGATGCGTTGAGACACGTCCGAGACCTTGGCACCAGGGAGGCAGACCACCATCCTGGTCTCCCGACTGCGTCCACAGAATCGCCTATCCGACCCCCTAACAATAGAGTCCCCAATTACTATTGCCCTCTTTTTTTCCCTAGCTTTTGGAGCAACAGGGCCGGTCTCTGTGCTGGAGGCCCGTCCGCTGTCACTACCCCCGGGTAGGCTGTCACCCCCATCCGTACTCAAACAGGAGTACTTATTTGCAAGGCGTACCGACATTGGAGTACTCACTCATCCCTGCCTCTGCCCCTTGCCCTTCCTTAACGTGACCCACATGTCTCTCTCCCGTGGTTTTGGAGTGACCACCTCTCTATAACTCCCCTCTATGACCTCCTCACTCTCCCTGATCAGAGCGAGGTCATCGAGCTGCTGCTCCAGGATCCTAATACGGTCCCTTAGGAGCCCCATCTCGCTGCACCTGGTGCAGATGTGGATGTCTGGAGGGCCATTCGACACCATGACCTCCCACATCTGACATCCAGAACAGTACACTGCTCTGACTGTCATTCTCCCGCCTTACCCTGGATCCGATACCAGTATAATACAATAGAAACTGCTGGGAGAAATCAGCAGGTATCTGACTCACAACAGCTGCTCCCTCGTGACCTTTAAACTGCACCTTTATTATATTATGTTTAAATTTAGAAAAAAATTAGGAGTGACATTGTTGAACCCTTGGTTAAATTTGATAGGACTTGGGGAAGATTTATTCAACATTTTCATACGACATAAATTGTCCCCTCTCGAACTGTTATAATAATTTTTTTTACTGGTTTACGGCGGAACGCACTTGATGACAAACAGGGATTTAAATTGTTGAATCTCTTTGCAGCTCAGATTTTTCCTCTCTAGTTTAGGGAGGTTTTGTTTTTTTGTTGTTTCTCTTTTTTTCTCTCATTTCTTTTTTTCTTTGTGTTTTTATACATACAAGTTCTCTTTTAAACACTTAACTATATTTACATAGAGACCGGGAGATCTATATTCAATGTGTAATTTTGACACTGGACTCATATTTAGGTTATACCTGCCATTGGTGTAAACCTGATCCCCATGTATCAATATCACTGCACAACCAGCAACAGATGACCAAGGAAGAGTGGAGTCCATAATGGTCTCCTAATCTGAGGAAATACATTCTTGCCATAGAGGGAGTACAGATAAGGTTCACCAAACTGATTCCTGGGATGTCAGGACTTTCATATGAAGAAAGACTGGATAGACTCGGCTTGTACTCGCTAGAATTTAGAAGATTGAGGGGGGATCTTATAGAAACTTACAAAATTCTTAAGGGGTTGGACAGGCTAGATGCAGGAAGATTGTTCCCGATGTTGGGGAAGTCCAGAACAAGGGGTCACAGTTTAAGGATAAGGGGGAAATCTTTTAGAAACGAGAGGAAAACATTTTTCACACAGAGAGTGGTGAATCTCTGGAATGCTCTGCCACAGAAGGTAGTTGAGGCCAGTTAATTGGCTATATTTAAGAGGGAGTTAGATGTGGCCCTTGTGGCTAAAGGGATATGGAGAGAAGGCAGGTACAGGATACCGAGTTGGATGATCAGCCATGATCATATTGAATGGCGGTGCAGGCTCGAAGGGCCGAATGGCCTACTCCTGCATGTTTCTATAATGGCCCATTGTCAGCTGGGGTAGAGGTGATAATAAAGGGATACAAGGATGCAAATGGTGGAACTAGTAGGAAGGCTATGGTGGGGGAAGGAAGAGATGAATGTAGGGGCTACTGGAAATAGGACAAATCAACATTCATACGACTGGTTGTAAGCTGCCCAAGCACAATGAGGTGCTGTTCACCCAATTGATATGGTGGGCACACCAACAGTGGAGGAGGTGGGATAGAGGGTTGACAGGATAAAGTCAACAATGCATGACAAACAAAGTAAACAGTCACACCACCTGATTCTGCTGCTTTTGCACTGACAATTTAATAACTGGCACTGAGTAATAACTCTGGCACTGGCTCATGCCACTTAAATCAGCTGCCCTTGACATTTTATGACTGTTTTTTACAAGTCAAGTCAAGTTTATTTGTCACATACACATACGAGATGTGCAGTGAAATGAAAGTGGCAATGCTCGCGGACTTTTGTGCAAAAGACAAACAACCAAACAAACTATAGACACAATCATAACACACATATTCTTTTACATAATAAATAATGGAAGGAAAAACGTTCAGTAGAGTTAGTCCCTGGTGAGATAGGCATTTACAGTCCGAATGGTCTCTGGGAAGAAACTCCTTCTCAACCTCTCCGTTCTCACCGCATGGCAATGGAGACGTTTGCCTGACTGTAGCAGCTGGAACAGTCCGTTGCAGGGGTGGAAGGGGTCTCTCATGATATTGTTGACTCTGGAGTTGCACCTCCTGATGTATAGTTGCTGCAGGGGGGCAAGTGAAGTTCCCATAGTGCGTTCGGCCGAACGCACTACTCTCTGCAGAGCCTTCTTGTCCTTGGCAGAGCAATTCCCAAACCAGATGGTAATGTTCCCGGACAAGATGCTTTCCACCACCACTGCGTAGAAGCACTGGAGTATCCTCGGAGACACTCTGAATTTCCTCAATTGCCCGAGGTGGTAAAGGCGCTGCCTTGCCTTACTCACGAGTGCTGCAGCGTGTGATGCCCATGTCATATCCTTGGAGATGTGGACTCCCAGATATTTAAAACAGCTCACCCTATCCACAGGATCCCCATTTATCCTCAATGGAGTGGACTTGTATTTTAATGTTCCTGTTTTTACCTGCACTTTTTAAAAAACTATTCGTACTGTTTTATCAGGAACTGGATTTTTTTAAAATCGGTTTTATTTGATGCGTTTTTATGTGCGATGCTCCGGTATTCCCTGGGAAACGTCTTCTCATTTTGCACTGTACAACTGTTGCTTTGCAAGATGACAATAAAGGATGATAATGATGATCCAAATCAAATAAATTCTTCCTACAACCATAGGGCAGGATGGTGACACAATGGTAGAATTGCTGCCTTATAGCGCCAGAGACCCGGGTTCGATCCTGACTATGGGTGCTGCCTGAACAGAGTTCGTACGTTCTCCCTGTGACTTGCGTGGGCTTTCTCCGAGATCTTCGGTTTCCTCCTTCACTCCAAAGACGTACAGGTTTGAAGGTTAATTGGCTCGGTATCAAGGCAAATTGTGAGCGTGCGTGTGCGTGGATAGATTTAGTGTGCGGTCGGTGCGGACTCAGTGGGACGAAGGGCTTGTTTCTGTGCTGTATTTCTAAACTAAACCCCTCCTTTGATGAAGAACGAACAGCAGATTCTGGAAAAATAGAAGGTAGACAAAAATTCAAGGGTCTTGACCCAAAACGCCACCTATTCCTTCGCTCCATAGATGCTGCCTCACCCGCAGAGTTTCTCCAGCATTTTTGCCTACCCTCCTTTGTTGAGCTCATTTTTAGCTGTACCTTTCGACACTGAAACGATGCAATTAGACTAGGCTTAGAAATATCAGCCTCATGTTTTAGTGTATCATTAGTGCTAGTTAGTAACAAAGTTCTTGCTGCTGGTTCCAGTCTGGCAAATGGACATAAGAAACATAGAAAATAGGTGCAGGAGTAGGCCATTCGGCCCTTCGAGTCTGCAGCGCCATTCAATATGTTCATGGCTGATCATCCAACTCGGTATCCTGTACCTGCCTTCTCTCCATACCCCCTGATCCCTTTAGCCACAAGGGCCACATCTAACTCCCTCTTAAATATAACCAATGAACTGGCCTCAACTACCTTCTGTGGCAGTGGAGTATGAATTCTCCCAATTTTGCTAGCCCTTGCTGTCTCCTCCCCTTCCTTAACCCTTGAGCTGTCTCCTCCCATCCCCCGCCCTTGGGCTCCTCCTCCTCCCTTTTTCCTTCCTTCTCCCCCACCCATCAGTCTGAAGAAGGGGTTTGGCCCGAAACGTCACCCATTTCCTTCGCTCCATAGATGCTGCTGCACCCACTGAGTTTCTCCAGCATTTTTGTGTACCTTCTACCTTCTGTGGCAGAGAGTTCCAGAGATTCACCACTGTGTGAAAAATGGTTTTCTCATCTCGGTCCCATAGGATTTCCCCTTTATCCTGAAACTGTGACCCCTTGTCCTGGACTTCCCCAACATCGGGAACAATCTTCCTGCATCTAGCCTGTCCAACCCCTTATGAATTTTGTAAGTTTCTATAAGATCCCCCCTCAATCTTCTAAATTCTAGTGAGTACAAGCCAAATCTATCCAGTCTTTCTTCATATGAAAGTCCTGGCATCCCAGGGAGAACTTGGGAGAACAAAATAACTTTGTCAACCGTTCTTGTGTTTGAGATTGTTTTGTATCCAAGGAAGTATTTATACAAAGAGCTTCCACATGATCCCCATGGAATTCACTGGCCATCTTCACTGTTGAAACAGCAGCTGAGAATAGTTTAATTTAAGCATTTCCTGGACGTCACTTGTCATTATTGATTTGGAGCTGAAACATTTGGAGTTGCAGATTTGACACTGCCAGGTTATTCTGTTGCGGGCAGCAGGACATTTAAAAAGGAGCAAAATTAAATTAAATTATATTTGAATTGAGAACCAAATATTTCATCAAACGCTGATTGGAGGATAAGCCAATCTTACCAAAGCCAATTAACCTACAAACCTGTACATCTTTGGAATCCACAAGATTCATAAGAAATAGGAGCAGATTAGGCCATTCGGTCCATCAAGTCTACTCCGCCATTTAATCACGGCTGATCTACATTTCCCTCCTAATCCCATTCTCCTGCCTTCTCCCCTTAACCCCTCAATGAGGGAATAACCAGAGCACCCGGAGAAAACCCCACGTGGTCACAGTGAGAACATGCAAACTCTACACAGACAGCCACCTTGAACCCGGATCTCAGGCGCTGTAAGGCAGCAACTCTACCACTACGCCTCCTTTGTTAATCAACCAATTTTTAAAAAGAATCCAGAGGTAACGGACTGCAAAATTTTAAAATTTATCAATTTCCCTCCTGGGATAAATAAACTTATATGGTATCGTGCAAGAAAAAAAAATCACCTAAAAAATGGATGATCAGCCATGATCACATTGAAAGGCAATGCTGTCTCGAAGGGCCGAATGGTCTTCTACTGCACCTATTGTCTAAAATCATTGCTGATGTTCTCATCTTGGTTTAAATCAGATTGCGAGCATTTCCCTTTTGCCTTTCCACTTCCTTTCTTCCTTTACAAATCTTCTAAAGGAATTCTAAAGGCAGTTTAGTCACCTTCAGTTGAGAACATTTAGATTTTAGAGATGCAGCATTTAAACAGGCCCTTTGGCCCACCAAGTCTGCCCCAACCAATGATCACACGTAAACTAGTTCTATACTACACAATTTACAGAAGGCAATTAACCTACAAACCTGTACGTCTTTGGAGTCTGGAAGGAAACCAGAGCACCCGGAGAAAACCCACGCGGTCACATGGAGAACATACAAACTTCGTACAGACCGCACCCGTAGTCAGGATCGAACCAGAGTCTCTGGCATCGCGAGGCAGCAACTTTGCCACTGTGCCACCCTTTTACATTTTATTATTGCAAACAGGCATTTAGCTCTACTGCCAGAGTTACAATAGCTCCCGAGAGTTCCCCAACTTTGCCTTAAAGTAGAGTCTGCTACCGAAATGCCAAGGACAGGTTGAAGATAGTCCCCAATGGAACAATACCACTGAAATTATTTATAGTACATACCTGCGGCTGTGCTTGGAGAGAGTTTTGGAAAGGCCGAGTGCTTCCATCTTCAATACCATTCGGGGACCAGGGCTTGTTTTCATTCCTGGAATAAAGTAGCATCAATCTTGAATGATGGATGGCTAGGAATGTTTCTACAAGTAAAAACCAACAGAAGAATTCACACTGATAGCCGGAACCACAATATATGAAAACGGGGCCGGAATTCAGAAAAAAACCAGGCAGCACACAAGAGTTGCCGACTCCAGCAATCTACAATTATATTGATAGTAGATGCGGTAATTTCTAGCATTCAACAGGTAAAAATTGATCAACACATAACCGCACAAGGGTCTAAAAATTGAACACAAGGTTCGCCTTCCAAGTTATTATTCTTTTCATTTGGCCACCAACATGGAAAATCATTAGAAATTCATGCTCTTGATATTGTAATCTCCCTGTCAGATAAAGCACAATAGGAATATGTAAACACGTTTACCATCTCCCTAAAATTTCCATTCATTTAAAATTAATAATAATTTAATTCACCAAGCTCCAAAAATAAACCAAGCCCAGCTTCATTCAATTTAAAAAAAACCCCAAAAAACAATAATATTTCTATTAACCTAATAAAAATGTACACCCCAAAACATATCAGAAATTATTGATAATTCTCCAGGGATAAAGATCTACTGGGTAGGAAAGAACTGCAGATGCTGGGCTATACTGAAGATAGACACAAAATGCTGGAGTAACTCAGCGGGACAGACAGCGTCTCTCGAGAGAAAGAATGGGTGGCGTTTTGGGTGTCTGATGAAGGGTCTCAACCTGAAAAGTCACCCATTCCTTCTCTCCAGAGGATAATAGGACTTTATGGTTACGGCTTTTAACATTTATTTTTAAAATTCAGACTGGAAGGGTATAAGATGGCGCCCAAAATGTGGCAACTCTTGTGTGCTACCTCAGTGTATCTAACAGTCTTGCACAACACCTATCCATGTCCTCCAGAGATGCTGCCTGAACCAAGACGGACACAAATTGCTGGAGTAATTAAGCAAGTTAGGCAGCATCTCTGGAGAAAAATAATAAGGTGATGTCTTGGAACTGAACCCTTCTTCGGACTGAAAGTAGATGTGGGGTGGGGGTGGGGGGCGTAAATCTGAGGCAAGACGAGGTCAGAACAAGGGCCGGCAACAGATGACCTCAGGAAGAGTGGAGCCCGTCTACCAACCCACTACTGTAGATCTATTACAAATGTCAGCGTTATAAAATGCAATGGAACAAAGTTCAGTGTTTAGCTCATTAAGTGTTTAGAAGTGAACCCTTAATACACTCCAGGGACATGACCTGCTTTGCATGGAAAACACAATGCCCATGAATGCTGCATTAATGACAGCAGCAGAGGCTAGGAATGGTTGTAATGAAAGTGCGTATCGCACAACACCCTTTAAGACCATGATATACAGCAGGGTACATAACACAAGCATCAATTGTGTGGTTACCAAGTGCCACTAAATTGGTCGGTCACCAACATCAAAGCCTTGAGATGACAGGACTTGATTTATGCGTTGCACATTTCAAGATGTAAGAGCGAAATAGACCAGTGACAACTTAAAAAAAAAAAATCATGACCCAACCTCTTTAATGAGGTGCAGCGGTAGTGTTGCTGCCTTGCAGCGCCAGAGACCCGGGTTCGATCCCGACTACTGGTGCTCGTCTGTACGTTCTCACCAGGACCACGTGGGCTTCCCCCAGATTTTCTGTTTCCTCCCAAACTCCAAAGACCTCCAGGTTTGTAGGTTGATCGGCTTGGTATAAATGTAAATTGTCCCGAGTGTGCAGGATAGTGTTAGTGTGCGGGGAATCGCTGGTCGGCGTGCACTCTGGACTTTTTCTTCGTTGCATCTCGCAACAAAACTAAAAAGTACCATAATCCCTCCATGCTACCCATGTTAAGATGACAGTGATACTAAAAATTAATAGCAATTCCCCAGGGACAGAGATCACACATGTCAGCATTATAAAATGAAATGGAATAACTTTCTGTATTTCCCTTAAGTGTTTTCACACACTCATAGTACACTCAGAATCATAGAGGCTTACAGCATGGAAACAGGTCCTTTGGTCCAACATGTTCCAGCTACACTAGTCCCACCTGCTTTTGTTTGGCACATACTGTATCCCTCCTAACCCGTCCTATCCACGGACCTAACGGCTGGATAGTCCCTGCCATGACTACACAAGAGACTGTGTGTCTACCCGATCTATTTCCCTCATGATTTGATACACCTCTAACATCTCCCCTCATCCTCCTACACTAAGGAATAGAGTCCCAGCCTATTCAAACTCTCTCTATAGCTCAGACCCGCTAGTCATGGCAACATCCTTGTAAATCTTCCCTGCAACCCTTACACTCCAGGCGAACGTTTCCACCACACAGGCAGTATCTCTGGAGAGAAGGACTGGGTGATGTTTCAGGCCTAGACCCTTCCTCAGACTCGGAGGGGGAGCAGCACGTTCACAAAATAGGAGAGTAGAATTAGGCCATTCGGCCCATCAAGTCAACTCCACCATTCATCATGGGTGATCTATTCTTCCTCATCCCATTTTCCTGCCCTCCCCATAACCCTCAACACCCGTTCTAATCAATAATTTATCAATGCCTTAAAAATATCCACCGACTTGGCCTCCACAGCCCTCTGCGGCCAATGAGTTCCACAGATTAACTATCCTCTCACTAAAGAAGTTCCACTTCACCTCCTTTCTGAAAGTGCACCCTTTAATTCTGAGGCTATGACCTCTGGCACCTAGACTCTCCCACCAGTGGAAACATCCTCTCCACATCCATGAGAGGGTGTTACAGAACTTTTGTCAGACAGAGGAGAACTTCTTCAAAGTAGATGCACCTTTCAGATGTTACAGTGGAGCAGACAAAATGCTGGCTTACACCAAAGATAGACACAAAATGCTGGAGTAACGCAGTGGAGGCATCTCTGGAGAGAAGTAAATGGGTGACCTTTCAGGCCGAGAACCTTCTTCAAATCTTGATGGATTACTGCTTACTTGATGAAGCAGAGATCTGATTACTGATGACAAGTTCTTTGTACTTTCTAGATGGAGGGTGTGGGACGGGTGGGTGTAATAGACAAGCTGTCATTATCATTGCAGGTTAAGTGACAGATAAAATGAAGAGCAATCAGCTGTTCCTGCCCTCAGAAAATGCAAAGACCTTCAACTAGTTTAGCATCACATATACTGAGGTACAGAAAAAAGCTTTTAGTTGCATGCTAACCAGTCAACAGAAAGACTATATATGATTTCAATCGATCAGTCCACAGTGTACAGATACATGATAAAATAAATAACATTTAGTGCAAGATGAAGTCTAATAACGTCTGATTAAAGAGAGTCTGAGGGTTTCCAACTACAAGTCTTTCTGATTTCTAGATTTCCTAACTCCATGGGACAATATCAACTATATTCATTTTCTGCACGCATCGTCACATTGCATTGCACAATGCAATTTATTTTCCATTAGGGTGGCACGGTGACGCAGTGGTAGAGTTGCTGCCCTTACAGCGCCAAAGACACGGGTTCAATCCCGACTGCAGATGCTGTCTGTATGGCGTTTGTAAGTTCTCCACATGAACTGCGTGGGTTTTTTCTGACCTTTGGTTTTGTCCCACACTCCAAAGCCATACAGGTTTGTAGGTTGATTGGCTTGGCATAATTGTAAATCGTTCCCAGTGTATAGGATAGCGTTAATGTGCGGGGATTGCTGGTCGGTGTGGGCCAGGTAGGCTGAAGAGAATTAGATCCTTTATGTGTCATTCAGACCTTTTGGTCTGAACGAAATGTCGTTGCCTGCAGCCATACATGTAATAAACAACAAAACACACAATAAACACAAATTAACAAGTTCACCAGGCACCTCCTCACTGTGATGGAGGCAAAAATCTTAGGGAGCCCGTTTTCATACTAAATCACTAAACTAAACTAAATTAAGGCTCGTGACTTATGCTACAGTTGTTCCAGACACCTGCAACCACATTACCTTGTCCAAGAAGCCATTCTTGGTGCAAAGTTCACCTGTGATTATTAATAAGCTAAAAGCTAATCCAAGTTTCTCGAATGAACCTTGAAAGCTCATATTTCATTCTTGTTTGCAATGGAACTAAAACCAACACGCCTAATTCCTTCCTTTAAATAGGCGTATGTGCAAGCTTTAACACTATCAATAATTCACGGCACTTTCAAAAAGCCAGGAATTTATGAGGTGATTAATTGCTTTCACAAGAAAGGTTTAATCTCTATTTACCCAAAAGGTTTGGGTTTGCTTGTGAATCACAGTTATGGAGAAATTGAGTGATGGGATTAGTCAAAGATGTAGACTTAGTTGCACCAAGTGCAGAGTTGCAGATGTAGCCCTGTCCATCCCAGGCTCCCCACCATTGACTATCTACACTTCACATTGCCTTCGGCCAGCAGCCAACATCATCCAAGACTTGTTACACCCTAATCATTCCCTTTTCTCCCTGCTCCCATTGGGAAGATGATAGAAACTAAAAAACAAAAACAGGAAGAACTCAGCAGGTCAGGCAGCATCTGTGGAGGCAAGGCTATGGCTGACAATTCTGGTTAGCATCCTGCGTCATTACTTTTAACCACAGATGCTGCTTGAAGCACTGAATTCCTGCAGCAGTATTTTGTTAAGCAATCCATGTTCCACCCCCTCCCCACCCCATGTTAAGACTCAACTAATTTCAAGCTGCTGGTTTAATGGAAATCTCAAAGCTTTCATTACATTTTCAACTAAAATTATATCCTAAAATCCAGGTGCTGAAGATAAAACACATATTTAGGATCAATGCAATATGCCGTAATTGAAAAAGCAGTACTTCTCTATTAAGTTCACATTTAAGTTACAATATACCCTATATTCTGTATTAAAATACAAATATAGGAACACAGCAAATTATTTGTAGAATTTCATGGACACAGATGATAAAGTCCCAGTAAAGACAAGGAACTGCAAATACTGGTTTACAAAATATAAAAATCACAAAGTGCTGGAGTAATTCAGCAGGTCAGGCAGCATCTCTGAAGAAAATCAATAGGAAACAAGATGCTAATTTCTGAGTATGAAAATGGCCATAACTTCTTTATTACTTGATATATGAAAGTGAATTAGGTGTCAAATTAAACTTATTGTTATGCTTTATCTGATGGGATAAATTGCAGACTTGATTTTTTAAATCTCAAAATTTTGTAACATTGCTACATAGATGAAAGGACAGGTATAAAGGTGTAAGATAAAGGATAGAGTTGTTATCAATTGTGAAGCCAGAGAAAGGAATATAGGTGGAAGGGAGAGGGGAAGGGGAGAAATGTGCGCTACACAGGTCAGCGGAAAGACAATACACGATTCACAATTGAACCGTTCAATGTGGACAGATACACAAGGAAATAAGGTTTAGTGCAAGGTATGGCCAGTAAAGTCTGATCAAAGATCGCCCGAGGGTCACCAATGAGGTGGATAGTAGTCCAGGACCGCTCTCTGGTTGTTGTAGGATTGTTCAGTTGTCAGATAACAGCTGGGAAGAAACTGTCTCTGAATCTGGAGGTATGCGTTTCCCCACTTCTGTGATGGGAGAGGGGAGAAGAGCGAGTGGCCAGGGTTCTGACTCGTCCTTGATTATGCTGCTGGCCTTGCCGAGGTATAAATGGGGCAACCGGGACTCCTTGGCAAACCGAGTGTCCACCGAAATGGCGGCCGAGCCTACACTTGGTCTCGGTGAAGTAAAGAAAGCTATACCAGAAACTCTGGATGCAGGTTAGAGGAGATGCACGTGAACCTCTGCCTCATCTGGAAGGATCGCTGGGCTCCCTGGATGGATGCGAGGGAGGAATTAGAGACAGGTGATAAATTCCCAGGTAAAAAAGTGAAAAAACCTACAGAGAAGCAATGAATTACAAGTCATGATAGCATCAATTTCCATGTAGGTGGAAACTAATAGATTTAGGAGGCATTTCTAACGGCCTTTATGTTCAAACATTTAAATCTAAACATTATATATTTAAAATATGTTTGCATTGCAGATGCTGAACCACTTTGGAAAAAGTCCAGTCACAACATGCATTGTAAATCACTTAAACATTTGAAATTCAGAGAATTAGATCAAACTGCTCCAACAACTTGCGGCAAAGCGAAAGATAAATGCAGTTGGGCAGAAAAAATTAAGTTTAAAGAGGCACATCTGCCATGAATCATTTGCAACTGGGTTTCTTTAAGAAGCAGCTCTTACAACAATGAAATGTCTGCAATTTTGGACAATACCCACAGGTGATCATTAATGGGTTTGTTACAGAGCAGATTTCACTGGGCACATGTCTCCCTTTGCATGGTGCAAGTCAAAAGCTTTCAGACACAGGGTTACTCCAACAGCGAAGCATCTTGCCAAAATGTCCAGGTCAATTTTTCACCATTCACATTCAATGTTGCGTTTGGGAATTACCGTAAACTGCTCCCTCCTGGCGTTTCTCGTCCAAATTTAAAACACATCTCTGTATTCACCAACAATCAACTGTATTTACACAGAAATGCCGGTTTTCATTATAAATCAGGAAGCCAACATACGATTTACAATTCAACATACACGACAATATCAATACATGCTTTCAAAAATAAGAGCGAACGGATGTGTCCAAACCAGAGACCGTTACAAGATGCGATGAAAGGATACCTCGTGTTATTGGTAATTCCAAAACACACATTGCAGCAGTAGAGTTGCTGCCTTACAGTGCCAGAGACCCGGGTTCAATCCTGATTACAGATGCTGTCTGCAAGGAGTTCGCATGCTCTCCCTGTGACCGCACTGGTTTTCTCCGCATGCTCCGGTTTCCTCCCACTCCAAAGATGTACAGATGTTAGGTTAATTGGCTTGGTATAAATGCAAAATTGTCCCTAGTGTGTGTAGGATTGCTGGTCAGTGCAGACTGTGGGTCAAAGGGCCTGTTTCTGTGCTGCATCTCAAAACGAAACAACGTTGGTCTCCCTCTTAACTCCTCAGGGAAACCACCAAGAACATGGATGTTCAGTTTAATATTGCTTCACTTTTAAGTATCATATCCTGGTTAGAGGACATGGACACATCACTTGGCCAGGCCGACCCTCGCAACACTGACCCAGTGTCACCATCAGGACTATAGACAGACCTATGTAGGAAGGAACTGCAGATTGTGGTTTACACCGAAGATAGGCAAAAAGTGCTAACTCAGCGGAACAGGCAGCATCTCTGAAGAGAAGGAATGGGTCCAGTGCCTGAAGAAGGATCTTAACCCAAAATGTCACACATTCCTTCTCTCCAGAGGACAATAGGACTTTAAAAAGACTAATCTTTAAATTTTATTTTTACAAATTCAGACTGGAAGGGTACAAGATCGCACCTAAAACGTGACAACTCTTGTGTACTGCCTCAATGTGGTCTCCTAGCTCATAATCTTGTACTTGGTATGATTGCGCCTAGTTTATGGTAGGATTGTCACTGAACTGCATGTAAAAAAATCTCACTGTACTTGGATACATATGACAATAACGAACCATTAAACCATCGCCTCCTCTGGGAACCTTCTATGGAGTGAGAGAGAAGGAGCAGCCACCTGCGTTAGTTAGAGATACAGCATAGAAACAAGCCCTTTTGTCCACACTAACTATCAATCACCCATTCACACTAGTTCTATGTTATCCCACTTTCATATCCACTCCCTACATCATTGGGGCAATCTACAGAGGGCAAATTAACCTACAAATCCACGTCTTTGGGATGTGGGAGGAAACGCACGCGGTCACAGGGAGAACGTGTAAACTCCGCACGCAGACAGCTCCCGAGGTCAGGATCGAACCCGAGTCTCTGGTGCTGTGAGGCTGCAGCTCAACCAGCTGCACCACTGGTCCCTAGATAAAGGAAAATGGTCATAATTGACTCGTAAGCAGCATGACCCAAACACACGCAGGAGGAACACGACCAGATACCATCAGCTTTCTTCCTGCAAATGACATTGATAGAAATAAAAAGGGTCTTTCCCAAGTATGTTTGTCATCAGAGATAACTCTGATCTTTGAAAACTGACTGAAAAAAAAACCACTCGAGCTGTGGAACTGGCAAGCAAGAACAGGCAGGATTAGCAAGACCAGATGGTCCAGGGATCTGAAACTTGGCAAAACACATTGTTCGGAAACAAATTGAACACAGTTTTTTTTTAGGCTTGAAAAGGCTTTACCACTGGCAGGGTGGGGAAAATTAAAAAAAAATAAAAAACACACGTTTTGCCTAAATGCTGGTTCTCATGTGGCTTGGAATCACATGTGGTTTAGAAGGTTACATTAGATGAGAGAGTAATTTTAGTTTCTCAGTTTTAGAGTTACAGCGCGGAACCTTCGGCCCAGTGAGACCACAGTGACCAGCGATCCCTGCACATTAACACTATCCTACACACACACTAGAGACAATTTACATTCATACTAAGTAGGAGGAAATCGGAGATCTCGTAGAAAATACACGCAGGTGATGGGGAGAAGGCACTAACTCTGTACCGACAGCATCTGCAGTCAGGATTGAACCTGGGTCTCTGGCACTGTAAGGCAGCAAGTCTACCACTGCGCTAGGAGTGAGCAAATAGTTGAGCAAAGAAAAATGAAAGGAAAGTACTCAAGATTTCCCCTAACGCTCCCTCTCCTTCCTATCTCCCTCCCTGCCACCCTCCCCCTCAATTCTTCTTCTGAACCTTGACTGAACCCCCACCCCCTTTCGTACACACTTGCAGTTTCTCCCCATCCACCCACCCCCCACAGGGGTTTGGAGGAAGAGTGGATCAGACGGAGTAGACTTGATGGCCAAATGGCCCAATTCTGCTCCTAGCACATAAGACTTTATGACCCCCCCCCCCCCACTAAAAATCCTCAATAAGATTTGCTAACTCTAGTGTGTCGGATAGTGCAAGTGTACGGGATGACTGCTGGTCAGCATGGACTTGATGGGCTGAAGGACCCGTTTCCACACTATCTGTCTAAAGTCTACATTTTGTGAGCTCTGGAGGCAGGGTGCAATGCATACTTAGTTTAGTTTTGTTTAGAGATCCACCCCTCTGGCCCACCAAGTGTGCACTGACCAGCGATCACCTGTACACTAGTTCTATGTTATCCCACATTCCCATCCTATATACCCGGTGAAATTTACAGAAGCTAGTTAACCTACAAAGCTGCACGTCTTTGGAGTGCGGGAGGAAACCAGAGCTCCCGGTGAAAACCAACACGGTCATAGGGAGAACGTACAAACTCCATACAGACAGCACCCGTGGTCAGGATTGAACCTGGATCTCTGGCCCTGTCCCACTGTACGAGTTCATTCAAGTGCTCTCCCGAATTTAAAATCAAACTCATGGTAAGCACGTAGAATGTACGTTGCAGGTACGTCGGAGTTCGGGAACGGCTCATAGCGCTAACGGCAGGTACTCTGGAAACGCGGCAAGCTCGGGAAGACTCGTGAAGATTTTTCAACATGCCCCGAGTACCGACGAGCGGCCA
This sequence comes from Leucoraja erinaceus, assembly GCF_028641065.1. NCBI lineage: Eukaryota > Metazoa > Chordata > Chondrichthyes > Rajiformes > Rajidae > Leucoraja > Leucoraja erinaceus. Next base: position 53,210,464 of record NC_073387.1, read on the forward strand.
TTACCTTAAATCTCCGAGTTCGAATCGGGGTAAACTCGGGAGAACTCTTTGAATGAACCCGTATAACGGGACAGAGCTTGAAGGCAGCAACTCTACCACTGCGCCACCATGCTGCCCAGAGTGCTGTTCCAACATTGCTCTTCAAGCCAAGGTCAGTAATATTCACAAAACTGGAGACAAATAATCAGGATCTCAGATCAAAAACCTCATGGGAGACCTTCAAACTACCTTTAAGAAAGAACTGCAGGTGCTGGAAAAATCGAAGGTGGACAACAATGCTGGAGAAACTCTGCGGGTGAGGCAGCATCTATGGAGCGAAGGAATAGGTGACGTTTCAGGTCGAGACCCTTCTTCAGAAGGAATAGGTGACGTTTCGGGTCGAGACCCTTTGGGTCTCGACCCGAAACGTCACCTATTCCTTCGCTCCATAGATGCTGCCTCGCCCGCTGAGTTTCTCCTTCATTTTTATCCACCTTTCAGCTATCTTTAATAAGACTTTGCCTTGCACTAAACATTATATCCTTCATCCTGTATCTGTACACCGTGGACAGTTTGACTCTAATCATGTACAGGCTTTTCACTGACTGGATTGCATGCAACAAAAAACTTCTTATACCTTGGTAGATGAGAGAGTAATAAACTAGACAAAAAAAACTAATAGAACCGTTAAGTCTTTGGAATAAGCAGCATTCATGGTGTCAATATTAAAGTACGATGGATCCATCTGTATTTGTGGAGATTACATAGCAACTGCGAATGGTGTCTTTGCAATAAAACTGCATGGCATTCCTTGAACAATCAATCAATCAATCAATCAACCTTTATTGTCATCTTGCAAGCAACAAGTACAGTGCAAAATGAAAAGACGTTTCCCAGTGAATAGCGGAGCCTCGCACATGAAATTTAAAAACTTCTCACATAATACTAAAAAAAACAATCCAGTCCCTGTGGAACAGAATAAATAGTTAAAATCAGGTAAAAACACAATGTTAAAAACAAAAAAATCTAAAAAAATCCGGGCCGCTGATTTGAGTGGCCTGCCAGTTATTAAAGTGTCCGTGCCAGCCGCAGAGTCAAGTCAAGTGACTGTGAGTGCAGAGTGACTGTTTAGCAGCCTCACAGCCTGTGGTAGGAAGCTGTTTAGCAGCCTCGTAGTCCGGGCTTTGTTGCTTCGATATCTCTTGCCTGATGGCAAGAGATCCAGGTGTGTGTGGAGGGGGTGCAGTTTGTCCTTGGCAATTCTCTGTGCTTTCTTCAGACAGCGGCTCTGGAACAGTTCTTGTACCGAGGGTAGGGAGACGCCAATAATCCTCTCTGCTCAGAAGACTTATTTGCAGTTTTTTTTGGAGGGCAGCAGTTCACCGAGTTACATACAGGTCATGCATATTAACAGAGTTTTACGGAGGATTAGTCCAAGTTTCTGACTGTCATCACACAAGAGCTCCTTCACATACGGACTACCATGCTTCAGTTTTGTCTGCACCTGCTATCTTTCAGAGGACCATGAAAAGGGCTGGCACAGGGCATGTCCAGAGATGACGTGGATAGTGAACATTTTCGGTCAACGAAGCTGTCGCAATAAGAGGTCGTCTTTTTTGTTTTGGAGATGCAGAGTGGAAACAGGCCCTTTGGCCCACCGAGTCCACACCAACCAGCGATCCCTGCACACTAACACAATCCCACACATATGTAATATTTACATATACCAAGCCAATTAACCTACAAACCTGTACATCTCGAGTGTGGGAGGAAACAGACGTTCTCAGAGAAAACCCACGCGGTACAAACTCCGTACAGAAATGCACCAGTAGCCAGGATCGAATCCGGGTCCCTGGCGCTGTAAGGCAGCAACTCTACTGCTGCGACACCATTACAAAACTTACCTAAAGACACAAGTGCCACACACACACACACACACACACGCCAACCAAGATGCCCCCATCCAAGCTAGTCCCATTTGCCACATTTATCTCCAGTCCCTCCATACCATTTCCAATCATGTACCTATCCAAATGTCTTTTGAGTGTCTGAAACATAGAAAATAGATGTAGGAGTAGGCCATTCGGCCCTTCGGCCCTGCACCGCCATTCAATATGATCATGGCTGATCATCCAACTCAGTATCCTGTACCTGCCTTCTCTCCAAACCCCCCGATCCCTTTAGCCACAAGGGCCACAGAAGAAGGGTCTCGACACAAAACGTCATCCATTCCTTCTCTCCAGAGACGCTGCCGGTCCCACTGAGTTACTCCAGCATTGTGTCTACGTTCGACTTAAACCAGCATCTGCAGTTCTTTCATACACACTTGCAGTTCCTTACTACACAAGTGTCTTTAAAAGCTGTTATTATAGTATCTTCCTCAGCTATCACCTCTTGCAGCCCCGTACCATATACCTACCACCAAAGATGAAAAATATTTTCTGAATGCGGACTCAAAATATATTGTCAAAAGAAAGTGCCAAGATAGTGAATGCTTATCCTGTCAAAAATAAAACAAGCTCCATAGAAAAGTACATGGGCGGCACAGTGGTAGAGTTGCAGCCTTACAGCACCAGAGACCTGGGTTCGATCCCGACTACGGATGCTTGTACTATATAGTGTGTGCTGAGTGATGCCCCATCTACAGCTTTTCAGCTTATTACATCCAGATATACAAAGTTTGCACGTTCTCACATGACCTGCGTGGGTTTTCTCCGAGATCTCGGTTTCTTCTCCACACTCCAAAGATGTACAGGTTCGTAAGTTAATTGGCTTGGTATAAATGTAAATTGTCCCTAGTGTGTGTAGTGCGTTAGAGTGCGGGGATCGCTGGTCGGCACAGACTCGGTGGGCCGAAGGGCCCGTGTCTGGGCTCTATCTAAAGACAGAAGAATCTAATTCAGCATCAAGAACCAACTGGATTTTGCCTGTGGACATCCTAAATTGCCACAATGTGGAAGTATTAAACATGCAAGATCCTGATCCAGATTTTTGTAACTTCAACAGCTGGTGTCTACAATTGCTGCTTTAGGGCTTCTCTCAACATAAACATCAACTTATCCACACTGGGCCTGGATCCTAAACCACTTTTCAGTGTCATCAACCATTAGGTTAATCTCCACAACGCATTTGTTTTGTTTCAAGAACAATAGCTGGAGCCCGGTTTCCAGACATATTCCAAAATGTTTTCTTCCTGCATCATTTGAACTCATCTAAGCAGAACTACCCATCTCCTCTGATCTACCAAACTGCTCACCACAGTCAGCTCCCTGGAATTCTCACATTAAACCATTCATGTTTGCTGCTACTTAGTTTAGAGAGACAGCACAGAAACTGGCCCAAGAGTATAGGCAGTGAAGGAGTATGAACGGGTGATTAATGATCCATGTGGACTCAGTGGGCTGAAGGGTCTGTTTCCGTGCTGTTTGGCTCAGAGATACAGCATGTTAGAGGCTTGCCGGCTCACCAAGACCACACCGACCATCAATCCCACGTTTTCACCCGCTGTCTCATCGAGGGGACAATTTGCAGATCAACTAATCTACAAACCCACATGTTTTTGGGATGTGGGAGAAAACTGGAGCATCTGGAGGAAACCCACGTGGTCACAGGGAGAACGTGCAAACTCCACACAGACAGCACCCGATTTCAGGATTGAAACCAGGTCTGGTAAAGGTTTAAAAAAAGGTTGTTTTAAGTTGGAGAGAGAGAGAAGGTGGGTGGGTGATCGTCACACCAGACAGCAAGGTATTTGAGTTTATGAAAACAACTATTTATATGACAGTGGAGAATACACCCAGTTATTTTGAGCAAATAAATAAAATTACAGCAGCACAGTGGTGACAGCAGTTCTCCCTGTGACCTCGTGGGTTTTCTCCAGATGCTCCGGTTTCCTCCCACACTCCAAAATGTCTTGCAGGTTAATTGGCTTCGGTCAGTTGTTCCTAGTGTGCAGGATAGAACTACAGGTGATCGATGGTCAGCGCAGGCTCGGCGGGCCGAAGGGCCTGTTTCCGCACTGCATCACTAGACCCACAAGGTTTCACATATGACAAGCAAAGCAATATCCAGCACACCCGTCCCTTTACAACCCCGCCCATTCAAACACAGGAGATTGTCAGTCAGTGAAAAGACAAGTAATTGTTAGTCGAAGGGTAGAATTGCTCGGTATTTACAGTTGCAAGATCACAATTACTACAGCCGTAGGCATTCCAAGTCTCAAAACGCCAATTCTAGATGTCTAAAAAAGAAAGGTGTAAAAAACAAAATTGCTGAACATAATAACTGTCTGGGTTGCAGCTTTAATGAGTTATTGCGTAAAATACCAATTACACAATTTAAAATTGCTTACGAGGCACGATTTGATACCCGATTCAGCCTCGATTTATAGTCACGTAATAATCAGTTTACCCAAAAGGGATTCCCTATGCTCCCAAGCGAGTGGTTACAACACAGCCTGTAGTTACTGGCTTCATTTCACTGCATTTCTGAATTTAAGGATGGAATTAGGGCCAAGCACGAGGCGACACTGCAGTTTGGACAAAATGAAGCCAAACGAAAGAGACTCATACCGCATGGAAACAGGCCCTTCGGCCCAACTTGCCCATGTTGGTCAATCTGCCTCATATACACTAACCCCACCTGCCGCGTTTGACAATAGGTGCTGGAGTAGGTCATTCGGCCCTTCGAGCCAGCACCGCCATTCAATGGGATCATGGCTGATCATCCCCAATCAGTGCCCTGTTCCTGCCTTCTCCCCATATCCTTCTAAACCATTCTTATCCATGTATCTGTCCAAATTTATTTTAATTGCTGTTATGAGTACCTGCCTTAATTATCTCCTCTAACAGCTTGTTCCATATACCCATCACCCTCTGTGAAAAGGTTGCCATCTGGTTGCTATTAAATCCTTCCCCCACTCAACGTAATCGATGTCCTTTGATTTTCAATCCCCTTCTCTGGGTAAAAGATTCTGTGCATTCACTTCATTTATTCTCATCATTATTGTAGTCCACGAGAGAAGATCGCCCCTCAGCCTCCTAGGAATAAAGTCCAATCCTGCCTGACATCTCCCTACAGCTCAGGCCCCTCGTGTTCTTGCAACGTCCTCATAAATGTCTCTGCACCCTCTCCAGCTTGATGACTTCCAAATATGCCAGTCATTATATTTGGTTCCTTTGCAGAGAGCACTGGAGTGGGCATGATGAACCTAATCAAAAGCACTTTATGAGGCAATCATAAAGAAAGCCCACCAACATCTCTACTTTGAGGAGATTTGGTTTGACAACGAATACTCTTTCAAATTTCTACAGGTGTGCGGTGGAGAGCGTATCGACAGGTTGCATCACGAGCTGGTTCAGCAATTCGAACACCCAGGGGGGGAAAGATTGCAAAAACTGGCAAACACTGCCCAGTCTATCACAGGTACCGACCTCCCCATTATCGAAGTCATCACACGAGTCTCTGCCTCAAAAAGGCCACCAGCATCAGAGACCTACACCACCCCGGCCACACTCTCATTTCACTGTTGCCATTGGGAAGAAGGTACAAGAGCCTGAAAACTAACGTCCAGGTTAAGGAGCAGCTTCTTCCCTGCAACAATAAGCTCAAAACTACATAGACCTGGGGGCATTTGGTTTTTTTTGCCTTTGCACTATTATTGTCTTTTTTTTAAATAAAATATATTATATAGAGAAACTTTTATTGTTTATTATAGTGTTTACGCGAGTCCCATTTATATCGGTTGCACTGCTGCTAGTAAGGATTAATTGTTCAGTTTTGGGATATGATAATAAAACACTAAATTCTCAACTCTTATTAGTGGAACAAGGATTTGAGGCAGATTGGAAATGTTATTTTTCTTGAAGATAATTTGAAACATAGAAAATAGGTGCAGGAGGAGGCCATTCGGCCCTTCGAGCCAGCACTGAGCCAGCATCATGCTTCAGCAAAGAACAAATAATATAAAATTGAAATACAAGCATCCAAGCTTGTATGTAGAACTGTTTTTCCAATGTCAGACACTAACTCTGAACAAAGTCCCCTTAACACAGGCAGCTGGTGAAAGGTTTTGTGGATGAGACTTCACTTCAGTCCAATGCACACAATGCAGTATTTAACCTTGAGATCATACGACAATTGGCTGGTGTTTGTGACAAGGGCAAGCGAGGCAATAGCAGGCAGATCATCTTAACCCAGTAAAATGTAGTCCAAGGCTTCCATTGCAAAAGATGGACATAAAATGCTGGAGTAAGTCAGCGGCTCAGGCAGCATCTCTGGAGAGAAGTAATGGGCGACGCTTCTGGTCGCGACCCTTCTTCCGACTGAGAGTCAGGTGCATTCTATCTTCTTCTTTCGTGTGGCGTGCACAGCCTAAAGTTGTTGGACAACTTGTTCTATTTCAACTTGCGTTTGTGCACGTCGAGTTGATTGCATTAGTCGAAACAGGGCGGACCACGTGAAGGTTGCAATCTTCCACCCCAGGTGCATTCTATAGCAGACAAGTACAAATGTGGGCAGCACGGTGGCGCAGCAGGGGAGTTGCTGCCTTACAGCGCTTAAAACCTCAGTTCGATCTTGACTACAAGTGCTGTCTGTTTATACGTTCTCCCAGTGACCTGCGTGTGGGTTTTCACCGAGATCTTCAGTTTCTTCCCACGCTTCAAAGATTTAGAGGTCTGTAGCTAATTGGCTGGGTATAAATGTAATTTCTCCCTAGTGTGTGAGGGATAGTGTTAATGTGCAGGGATCGCTGGTCAGTGCAGACTCAGTGGGCCGAAGGGCCTGTTTCCGTGCTGTATCTCCAAACGAAACAAACATTAAAAGTGGAAGTAATTAGGCTTTACGATTGAAAGATACAGGGTCCAATGTCATTAATTTTTTTAAATGCACTCACAAGGTCCTGAAATTCTATGAACCAAATATGCAAACCACAGAATTCTTCACTTTAAATTTTATTACTGCACTTTAATCAAATGCACATTAGCCAGAATAACTTACGACAGTTGATTTCGCAATGATTAAACGAATCACTGTTGCCTTGCCCTTTCTAAAGTCCAAAGAATTCTAATTAAAATGTAACATTCTTTACTCACTTTAATGTTTAAAAAGTTGCATAAAGCATTGAGTGCCAGTTTTGCCTGGAGAGCAAGTAACTTTGGATAGCAAAAGAAATCAAACCAAATCCCAAATGTTTTGCATGGAATGTGAAACAAAGAATTATAAAGTATCATTCATTCAAGATGTCCATCTAAGATGGTCCCATATCCCTCTAAACATTTGCTACCTGCAGACCGGTTCAAGCATCCTTCAAATGGGAGTAACTTAGTGGGGCAGGCAGCATCTCTGGAGAGAAGGAGTGGGTCGAGACCCTTCTTCGGACTGCATCAATTAGCAACTCATCAATCCCTTTGTCTTATTCCTTCTGCCTTTCCATCTTCACCCTTTGTCCAACCACCTGCCTTTCAAAACCCCTCTCACCTGTAACTACATATTACCCGCCAGGCTTTGTCCTGCCCCTCCTCATTTCCAGCATTCTATCCCCCTCCTCACAAATCAGTCCGAAGAAGGGCCCTGGCCCAAAACATCACCTTATGAGTACATCCATGCTCTCCAGACGCGTGTCCTGGCCAACCGAGTTACTCCAGCACTCTTTCTGTATATGTATCTGGATCATAAACTTATGGACATGCTCGGTTTATGGACATTCTCCTGAATACTTGAGTAAGAGATGAAGAGCAGAACTACTTGCTGTTACAACTCAAACTGGATAACGCCAGAGATGTATTATTAAAAACACTCGAGAAGCTTCCATTTATGACAGTTTTCATATCCCTGCCTTGCCTCAAGGCAGCTGGTAACACATTGTAATCACAGTTAAGTGGAGATAAAGCAGTGAAATTAGACACAAAACGCTGGAGTAACTCAGCAGGTCAAGCAGCATCTCAGGAGAAAAGGAATGGTATCCCTTTGGGTCAGAACACTTCTTCAGGCAAAGCTTGGGAGGGGGAGGAGAAGAAGAATCCGGGGATAGGAAAATGCAATATGCTGCCTGACTCACTAAGTTACTCCAGCATTGTGTCCATCTTTGGTATAAACTAGCATCTGAAGTTCCGTTTTATTACAAGAATATATATATGCTCGACAACAAACAGACTCATGAAGTGGCCTAAAGAATCAAGCAACAATCTGTAAAAAGTCAAAGTTTGCTCACTTGGATATTGAATTCAGTAATATATTGATGGTACCTCTCCAATCATTGTGTGTTAAGAACCCATATGAATGCCCAAGCTGAAATAAATGGGGCAAATGTGCAGAAAGTTATTAAAATTAATTTCCAAAGTGTTGGTATTTGGCCAATACGTCAACTTTACATTGCAGCATGGCAATGTTCTTATTTCATAAACCATTGGATTATTAAACACGGGAGGCTGTGGGCTCATTATATCCATACCAGCTCTTGACAGAGTAACCCACTGGTTCCACCTCACGACCTTTCCATGCAGCGTTGCAATTTTTTTCACCACCATATAGTTATCCAATTGCCTTGAAGGCTTCAACTCAAGCTGCCTCCACCCTATCGCCAGCTGTGTGCTCCACATTCCAACTGCACGCAGCATTTAAAGCTTTTACCACACATTACTATTAAATTCTCTCACCCTACATTTTACACCTGTGGCCTCTGGTCTTTGATCCTTCAAACAAACAGCCGTCCCACTCAGTCGCCACTGTTCAGAGCTTTGATCTTGCAGAGGTGTATCGCAACATTTAGACAGGTACATGGATAGGACAGATTTGGAGGAATATGGGGTAAATGCGGGCAGGTGGGACTAGTATAGACGGGACTTGTTGGTCGGTGTGTGGGCAAGTTGGGCTGAGGGCCCATTTTCATCACTCTATGACCCTATGCAAGGTCCTCTGGATCTCATCTTGTCCAAAAGAAAAGTGCTCTAGCCCCTCTAATTTACAATATGTCCACAACAATAATCTGGAGTCTCTGGAACTGTCAGATGCCTTTTCTAGACTCTCAATCTTGCAGTGGTGATCAGAAATAATGACCAATCCAATTAGGCTTCATGCTTAAGAAAGAATTGCAGATGCTGGTAAAATCCAAGGTAGGTGGAGCAACTCAGCGGGCGACAAAATACGGAGAGAAGGAATGGGCAACGTTTCAGGTCGAGACTCGACCCAAAACATCACCCATGCCTTCTCTCCACAGATGCTGCCTCACCCACTGAGTTGCTCCAGCATTTTGCGTCTACCTTCAATTAGGCTTTATGACTTATAGAGTATGGAAAGAGGTCCTTTGGTTCAACTTGCCCATCTACACAGTTCTAACTGTTATAACATTAGAACTGTTCAGCACACATTCCTTGTCTCTATTGATCAAGAGAGTGGGATAAAGGTAAAACTAACACAATTTTAGAAGTTGGCATTGGGGCTTGCAATACAAAGACACATTGCTTCTTTACATCAAGACAACCATCAATGAGAACATTAGGCTGGAAGTTATTTCTGGAGATGGAAAGACACAACATGTAGCAGTAATTCGGGGCAACACAATGACGCAGCAGTCGAGCTGCTGTCTTCCCGAGCCAAAGACCCTGACCAGGGTTCGATCCCGATTACAGGTGCTGTCTGTACAGAGTTTCAAACGTTCTCCCCGTGACCAGCATGGGATTTTCTCCGGGTGCTCCCGTTTCCTTCCACACTCCAAAAAGACACAGGTTTGTAGGTCAATTGGCTTTGGTTAAAAAAAAGCAAATTATCCTACACACTAGGGACAGTGTCAGTATAGGGGGTGATCGGTGGATATCCACACTGTATCTCTAAAGTCTAAAGCAATGTCAAACTCAACAGTTCAGCAAGCATCCGTGGAGGACATGAATAGGTGATGTTTCAGGTCTGGAAGTCACCTATCCATGTGTTCCCAGGATGCTGCCTGACCCGCTGAGTTACTCCAGCATTTGTGTCTTTCCTTGACAAAGCAGCACCTGCAGTTCCTCTTTTGCATATCTAGAGTAGTTTTGGACTGAAGACACTGACCTGTTTATAGAAAGTGTAAGCTGGTCCATACATGCCTTGATCTTGTTTTGGGCATCCAGATGGCTCATATTCTCCGTGCTGTCATCGTTGATAGCTACAATGATATCTCCGGGGCACAGGTTTGCTGAGGAGGCTTTACTTCCAGGAGTAACCTACAACAAAATTTAAAAAAAGATTACAAATTAAATCCACAAAGCATGTGTTAATCATAGAAACATAGAAAATAGGTGCAGGAGTAGGCCATTCGGCCCTTCGAGCCTGCACCGCCACTCAATATGATCATGGCTGATCATCCAACTCAGTATCCTGTACCTGCCTTCTCTCCATACCCCCTGATACTTTTAGCCACAAGGGCCACATCTAACTCTCTTAAATATAGCCAATGAACTGGCCACAACTCCCTTCTGTGGCAGAGAATTCCAGAGATCCACCACTCTGTGTGAAAAATGTTTTTCTCATCTCGGTCCGAAAGGATTTCCCCCTTATCCTTAAACTGTGACCCCTTTAGTTTGACATATTAGTTTGAGTGGGGGCTGATTATTTGACTAGGGCTGAATAAGACATGGGCAAAACGCTTTGAATTGTTACAATACATCTTGGAAAGATGCAATTAAGTTAAAATCATGTCATCACATGTATGTGGTGTGCTTTACCTTGGTAACTACAGCTTTTCCTCACAAAACAAATCTCTGGTGCACTGCAATTTAGGTTTAGGTGAAGGGGAGAAGATTTAATAGGAATCTGAGGGGTAACTTTTTCCACACAAAGGGTGGTAATTGTATGGAATGAGTTGCCAGAGGAGGTAGTTGAGGCAGGTACTATCGCAATGTTTAAGAAGCAGTTAGACAGGTACATGTTAGGACAGCTTTCGAGGGAAAAGGTCCAAATGTAGACAGGTGTGACTAGTGTAGCCGGGACTGTTGGCCGGTATGGGCAGCTTGGCCGAAGGGCCTGTTTCCATGCTGTATCACTATTTAGGTTGATTATTGTCACAAGTACTGTTTCCATGCTGCATCACACTATTTAGGTTAATTATGGTCTCAAGTACTGAATGAAGCGCTTCGTTTTGCACGCTATCTAAACAAATCAGATAATACCACACAGCCTAATCTAAAGTACAATAGATAGAGCAGAGGAAGATAAGCAATCTCAACGATGCAGCACATCAGTTCCATTGACATAGTCTAATAATAGCAGCTGGAAACGAGTTTGAGTGCAAATTTTAAAACTTTATTCAATGTCTGTGTTCCCCACCATGGCACCAGAGCTCACACAATAATTACTCTAATTGCACAGTGCAAACCTCGTATACTCTACTAAAGTAGGTTAAATTCCTTTGCACACAGAATTTTGAATGTAAACACTATTCAAAATTCAACGTTGAAACCCACATCTCTGCCTCCCTCATCACTTCAATTCCCACGTGCATTGCTGCTATTTCCATTACATTATTGAAAGCTTTCCCAACTTTCACTGCGGAGGATCCACCCAAGGATTTGGGAAGTTATTACTCAAATCAGGAGAACAATCTTGCACAACACATTTAGAAAGAAGTTCAATTCAAAATTCAAAAGAGCCAAAAATCAAACTAAAACAGAAAACATTGGAGGTAATCAAGAAGTCTTCGAGTTTTTAGTTTTAGAGATACAGCGTGGAAACAGGCCCTTCGGCCCACCGAGTTCTCACCAACCAGCAATCCCTCTATATTCGCAAGCACTATCCTACACACCTTAGGGATAATTTACACTTAAAGAAAGCCGATTAACCTACAAACCTGTACGTCTTTGGAGTGTGGGAGGAAACGGAAGATCTCGGAGAAAACCGACGCGCGTCACGGGGAGAACGTACATACGCCGAACAGACAGCGCCCGTAGTCGGGATTGAACCTGGGTCTCTGGTGCTGAGAGCGCTGTAAGGCAGCAACTCTACTGCTGCGCCACCGTGCTGCCCACACAACACATGCGGAGAGCAGAACACAGGTAATCTTTCAATAGACAGTGATCTGCAGATGCAGATTTTTTTTAAAGTGCAGGAGTAACTCAGCAGGTCAGCCAGCAAGTGGAAATAACAAATTGCAGATGCAGGTTTATACTAAAGATAGACACAAAGTTCTGGAGTACCTCTGCAGGCCAGGCAGCATCTCTACAGAAAATGAATAGGTGACGTTTTGGGTTGGGACCTTCTTTCAGACGAAAAGTTTGACCCTCGTTCAGTCTGAAAAAAGCTCCCGACTCAAAATGTCATCCATCCCTTTTCTCCAGAGATGCTGCCTGACCCATTGAGTTACTCCACCACTTTATTTCTATCTTAGGTCAGGCAGCATCCTTGGAGAACATGAATAGGTGCCATTTGGTGTCAGTACCTTTCTTTAGATTGAGTTTAGTAGGGGAGAGAAAGCTGGAAGAGAATTGCGGATAGGCAAGAGATTGGCTTTTAATACAACTGAATGTACAGATAGTTTAGAGGACAATTTAGGACCACTTGCCTGGCTTTGTCACGCTCCAACCTCTCAACCAGATTTCACCCCTCCTACACTCAATCTGAAGAGGAATCGTGACCTGAAATGCCATCCATCCATATTCTCCAGAGATGCTGCCAAACTTGCTGAGTTACTCCAACAGAGTTAATGTTAAGATCAATGACTTTTCATCAGAACAGTTTAGAGGTTCATTCGCCCAGTTGTGTCGTCAACAACACATCTTACCTCCTGCAGCAAAATTGAACAACAAATCAAACTGAACATAGCAACAAAACTGTGTTCATTCATTTGTTCAAACTTGTGCACCTCCCACGATAAAAAGTGTTACGCAAAATGTCCACCATCATAATCAAGGATGAATCGCACCCTGGCCACTCTCTCTTCTCCTCTGTCCCATCAGGTAAGACTATAGAAGTGTGAAAACGCACACCTCCAGATTCAGCGGCCCGGGGTGGTCGAAGCCCAGCGGTTATCAGGCAACTGAATCACCCCAGCACAACTAGAGAGCAGTCCAGGGCTACCATCTCCCTCATTGGAAACCCTCAAACTATCTTTGATCTGACTTTACTGGCCCTATCGTGAGACTGTTTCAGATCAAGACCTTTCCATTAACAGTTTATCAGTTCATTACCCTGTAGCTCGTAATCACATATTGTCTTTCCATTAGATGGAACAACAAACGTAACTGAACATAGCAACAAAACTGTGTTCATTCATTTGTTCAAACTTGTGCACCTCCCATGAAAAGAAGTGTTATGCAAAATGGAGATTTCATAAATTATGATCACGCACCCCAGCAGGAGAAAATTCCTCTGTCCCATCAGTTAAGACTATAGATAGTGTGAAAACGGGTCGGTCTCCAGATTCTGGGTGAAGATTGAAGGAAACTGCCCTCTAAACCAGACATCAATATGAAGCCATGGGCCAAGAGCACTGTGGCTATTAGAATCTCATTCCATGAAATAAATTAAACAGATTAGCAGGCAATATACTGTTCCAAATGCAACTGCACTTTCAATAGATAATCTTAGTGTCTTAGTTTTGGTTTTAGAGATATCGTGTGGAAATAGGCCCTTTGGCCCACCCCGACCAGCAATCGCCCAAACACTAGCTATATCCTGCAGACTAGGGACAATTTGCTGAAGCCAATTAGCCTAATGGAGCCAATTAACCTAAAAACCAGAGCACCTGGAGAAAACCCATGCAGTCACAGAATGTAAAAAAAACATCAGAGGTCAGGATGGAAGCTGGGTCTTTGGCACTGGGAGGAAGCAACTCCACCATTGTGTCAGGGTGCCACCCCTTGCGCCACTATGTTGCCCCATCTCATTCCAGATATTAAAAATATTGCCGGGCACTCTCTGTTACGAATGAATATTGCACCTTCAATGGTGCAGCAAGAGGCCAAGTGTCAAGTCTGGTGACTCTCTCAACTGGGTCCAAAGACATCACAACAACCCTTTGAGGACCAGAGACGTCAACAAGTTACAATCCCATCTCTTCCCTGTACGGGTGACCCGACCTTTTCCGTGTCGGGTCTCCGTTGTCGTTGGGGCCTAGCACTGTGGAGCGGCCTCCAACCGGAACGAGCCGGGGGCTCCTGTCTCGGAGCCTGCGGACTACTCGCCATCATGGGGCTAGCCGGCTTCGGAGCATGAAGAGCTGGGGTGGCGCGCGGCTGCGACCCGACGCCGGAGCTCGGAGGCTCCAGCCGCAGGTCCGGTGGACGGTGACATCGGGAGCTCGCGGGTCCCTGGCGGGAGACCGCTTTTCGGAGCTCCCGCAACGGAAACTTCTCCCGCCCGAGTTGCGGGGTTGAGGGCGAACCGGAGCGGGGCCTTGCATCGCCCGGCGCGGCTTGAACGGCCGCGGGACTTGCCATCGCCCACCGGGGGGCTTTAACATCGGGAGAAGAATGGAACACGGGGGAGAGACAAGACTTTGCCTTCCATCACAGTGAGAAGGAAATTCACTGTGATGGATGTTTGTGTAAATTGTGTTATGTGTGTGTCTTGGTTCTTTTCTTGTTGTATGACTCCAGAAACCAAATGTTGTTTGAACTGAGGTTCAAATGACAATAAATTTGTATTGTGTTGTATTTTGAGATAGTCTTTCCACACACCAAAAGAAAATTAGACATCGTCTTAAAACAAGATGGATTTGCCCTCATAGAAACAAAAGAAATCCAGGTGCAGGTTTATACTAAAGATAGACACAAAGTGCTGGAGTAACTCAGCGGGTCTGGCAGCATCGCAGGAGAGAAAGGATGGGTGACGTTTTGGGTCGGGACCCTTCTCAGAGATGCTGCCTGACCCGCTGAGTTACTCCAGCACTTTGTCTATCTATGGATTTCCCCTCCCATGTACTCGGGTACAGAAAGGGGAATTCAGAGCAGGGAAGAACCCAAATGTCAGGAGTACAGAAATGTTGGCTGCCTGCCACGTGGAGAAATAAATCAAAACTTTCATTCTGCAGATTCTTTGATACAATTGGGGACTTTCAGAGAACACGGGGAATTCTGCCCAACGAGACTAGAACTACTGCACAATGGGACATAACCTGCACCCATTATAGTTGGCTGTACCAGTGATAACTAACAAACAGCATTTCTTCCCAATAACCCTTTCTGGCTTAAGCCCTCCCTTCACCACCTCCAGTTTAAATTCCATTTGGAATATTTTGGAGGACCAAGAAACCAAGATGCTAGGTGGCTAGGATGGAAGTGTTGTCTAATCAGCTGTCAATGGTTAGCATTTCACTGCGTGTGGTTATGGAAGGGCAATAGAGAGCCGAGCAGATTAGAATTGCTAGAAAAATTGAAAGACATGGTCGATTAATCTCAACATTGATTTCCTTGCTCAATATCATTCAGAACACCAACTTTTTCCATAACCACCCCCCCCCCCCTCCAAAACCCAGACACCATTTCCGACCAAAATGGCCAAATATTAGGCTCCTTCTGAACTACTGAACAGCTTCAGGACACCTTCTAGCTCACGAACGCCAGGGTTACAAGGGATCTTAGAGTCAGTCATGAGAAGACCTGCGACTTTAGAGATACAGCAAGGAAACGGGCCTTTCAGAACAACGTCCACACTGACCACTGACCACCCCTTACACTAGCACTACCTACACACGAGGGACAATTCACAATGAACAGAAGCCAATTACTTACAAACATGCACGTCAATGGAGTGTGGGAGGAAACCGGAGTGCCCGGAGAGAGGACCTGTAGTGTGTCAGGCACCAAGGTAGCAACTCTACAGCTGCGCCGCCCAAGAACTTTGGACATGTTGGGGGAGTCTAGAACCAGGGGTCACAGTTTAAGAATAAGGGGTGGGCCATTTAGGACGGAGATGAGGAGAAACCTTTTCACCCAGAGTTGCGAATCTGTGGAATTCATCATCGGCAGTCACTCAAAAGGAGTATGACTGTCCTCTCATGGAAGACGCCTGTGCGTGACTTTGTTTAACGTGGGGAGACTGGTGCACAGACAGCCATCCCATGGTCCTTGACAGATCTGGGTGAGGATCCAGTGGCATTGAGTCCAAGACGACCGGAGACCCTTTTCTGCCGCAGCCTTCATCCGCCTTCCAAGCCGTTGTGACGCTCCACTAAAGTGTGGCATCATCCTCTGCCTGTTCCACCATCGAGGTCTTGTTTGGATTGCTCTTTGTCAGAGATCTCCCCCTCGACCTTACCGCCATGGGTGGCCCTACCAGGAGCATAGCTCCAGACGGCATCGCTCTCAGGATCTCAGGTCCACACAAGCTTCCCCACCACGACAAGGTGACAATCCACAGAAGGACTGCAGAGATGTTGCCTGTCCCACTGAGTTACCCCAGCATTTTAGTGTCTATCTTCGGTGAAAACCAGCATCAGCAGTTCGTTCCTACCCAACTTCTCCACACTGACCAAGTTGCCCCGTCTAAGCTAGTCCCATCGGGCCACATTTGGCCTTTACGTTAAAAGAGTCCTCCTTGCAGGCAATGTTTGGAACAGCTGGACATTTGTCAAAGACGGAACAAAACCTGCCCACCACCCCTTCCCTTATAATGGAAATAAAGTGCTGGCAGTCCTCATCCCTGGTATCCTGTCCAACATCTAGCAACCAATTAAGTAACGTTCTTAAAGTAAACACCCCAAGAATCATCATGGTGAAAACAGGCTGCTTTACTTCCTGCGTTGCAACTCTTAAATGCTTCAGAAAGCTCATCATTGGCAGCAAAAGGAGTCAGAAGACTATAAATATTTAGTTTTACAGAGGCATTCAATGATGGTGCAATCGTTGAATACAATCTTGCTTTGATCGCTACTCTGCCTGAAGAAGTGCCCTGACACAAAACGTTGCCTGGCCTTTCCCCCTCAGTTGATGCCTGGCCCGCCAAGTTCCTCCGTCACTTTAAAGACACAAAGTGCTGGAGTAACACAACGGGTCAGGCAACATCTCAGGAAAAACATGGATAGGCGACGTTTCTGGTTGGGGACCCTTCATCAGACCACTTCGGGTCCTGACCTGAAACATCACCTATTCATGTTCTCCAGAGATCCCGCCCGATCCGCTGAGTTACTCCAGCACTTTGTGTATGTATTTGTAAACCAGCATTGTATTCCCCTGCAATTTGCTTTATGGTTAAACATTAGGCAACAATGCAAACAGCATGCAAGGAGCAATCACAAACTTGTTCCAGCTAACTTACTACAGTAGTCCCTCGTTGACCATGAGGGGGTAGAATGGTGTCCATTGTTGCTCATTGTCTCTTATAACCAAGAATGAGATTATCACGTGTTTAAGAAGGAACTGCAGATGCGGGAAAATCGCAGGTACACAAAAATGCTGGAGAAACTCAGCGGGTGCAGCAGCATCTATGGAACGAAGGAAATGAGCAACGTTTCGGGCCGAAACCCTTCGGAGGAACGGCAGTTGCTGGTTTAAACCAAAGACGGGCACAAAAAACTGGAGTAACTCAGAGGGTCAGGCAGCATCTCTGGAGAGAAGGATTAAGTGATGTTTTGGGTCATAATTGATAGGAGCAGAATTTAGCCTTTAGCCCACCAAGTCTACTCCGCCATTCAATCACGGCTAATCTATCTTTCCCTCTTAACCCCATTCTCCTACCTTCTCCCCGACACCCATACCAATCAAGAATCTATCTATCTCTGCCTTAAAAATATTCACCGACTTGGCCTCCACAGCCTTCTGTGACAATGAAGTCCACAGATTCACCACACTCTGATAAAATAAATTTCACCTCATCTCCTTCCTAAAGAAACTTCCTTTTATTCAGAGTCTATGACTGGTGCCAGGCTCATCCACTAGTGGAAACATCCTCTCCACATCCACTCTATCCAGGCCTTTCACTAGTTGCTAACATCAATGAGGTCCACCCCTCATCCTTCTAAACTCCAGCTAGTAGAGGCTGAAGGCTTTCGATTCCAAAACACCACCTATAGGGTGATTTCACCAAATGTCAAATGAGCATAGATTCCCCCCTCACGTGACCGAAAATTTTAACTAGAGGACATATGTCAGTTCGGTACATGTTCGTGAATGGGGAAACGCGCACTTTCCCACCCGTTAAAAACATGGAAAACGGCCGATTTTTTAGCTGAAATTTTCTGTGCTAGTCGGGGTGACCGTGAAGCACAGCGACCTAAATTTTCGAGCAAAAAGAAAAGATAGAAAGGTAATTACAAGAGGGAACTGAAGGTAGAAAACAGCGGAAGTGAACAGCCGACATTTGCCGTGGAGATTTAAAGATCCAAAATATCGGGAATTATCGCGTTTGCTCGCTGAATTTCATCAAAAGTAAGGCATTATTAACTTACTTTTGATGAAATTCAGTGAGCAAACGCGATAATTCCCGATATTTTGGATCTTTAAATCTCCACGGCAAATGTCGGCTGTTCACTTCCGCTGTTTTCTACCTTCAGTTCCCTCTTGTAATTACCTTACTTTCTATCTTTTTTTTTGCCTGAAAATTTAGGTCGCTGTGCTTCACGGTCACCCCGACTAGCACAGAAAATTTCAGCTCAAAAATCGGCCGTTTTCCATGTTTTTAACGGGTGGGAAAGTGCGTGTTTCCCCATTCACTAACATGTACCAAACTGACATATGTCCTCCAGTTAAAATTTTCGGTCACGTGAGGGGGGATCTACGCTCATTTGACCTTTGGTGAAATCACCCTATTCCTTTTTTCCAGAGATGCTGCCTGACCGGCTGAGTTACTCCAGCTTTGTGTTTGTCTAAGGGATTACCATTGTACAAGTTGTAGAAACAACACCCAAAATAAAATGGAAAATTCTGTAAGCACTTAATAGGTCAGGTCATGCCCAGGAGAAGGGAAACAGAGCTAACACTTGAAGACACTTAAGTAAAACAAAGTCATGGCGAAACTCAACGCAAGACACCTCATTATTCCCCCTTTAGATCAAGTCTGGCATTTACTGGCATTTTTCAAAAACTGATCAGATCAACAAAAAATGTAATTCTGTTTGTAATTTGAAAATGCATAGATCAAGTCATCCTTTAAAATCATACAGCTCGTATTTCACTCTACTAGACACGAGTCATAGAAACATAGAAAATAGGTGCAGGAATAGGCGATTCGGCCCTTCGAGCCTGCACTGCCATTCAATATGATCATGGCTGATGAGTCGAATTCCTTTTGGACAATTGAGACGTATGTATATGCTTTTGATTACAAAATAATTTTGTGGAATAATGCACTGGTGAAGCTGCATATGCAGAGACGGACAAATCATTTAAAATATATTGCTTAAGAAGGAACTGCAGATGCTGGAAAATCGAAGGTAGACAAAAGTGCTGGAGAAACTCAGCGGGTGCAGCAGCATCTATGGAGTGAAGGAAATTGGCAAAGTTTCGGGGTTTCGGCCCGAAACGTTGCCCATTTCCTTCGCTCCATAGATGCTGCTGCACCCGCTGAGTTTCTCAAGCACTTTTGTCTTCATTTAAAATATATATATTTTTGGTTCTATTTAACAAGCTGATAATCAATAATTCCAGCACTAAAATAATGACCAGTGGATCAAGCCTAGCAAGGGTCAGCAGATATCTGATGAATACAACCACTCCAGAGAAACCAATAATGTAGAATAGTCTGCTTTGATCTGTCATTTTCACACCCTACCCTTCCATATCTCTAGACTCCCTCTCCCCCAAGTTTCAGTCTGAAGAAGGGTTTCGACCCAAAACATCACCCTTTCCTTCTCTCCAGAGATGCTGCCTGTCCCGCTAAGTAACTCCTGCATTGTGTATCTTGGATGTAAACAGCATCTGTAGTTCCTTCCTACACAAACCAGTAATGGTATTTTTTGGGGTTGGGGCCAGGCAGAGTGCCTGGTATTTTAATTAAAGAATAGACTAGCAAACAGACTGGTTGCATTACAGCCTGGCTCGGTAACTCAAACGCCCAGGAATGAAGGAGGCTATAGAGATGCCCGCCCCATCATAGGTACAGAGTTCCCCGCCATTGAAAGGCTCTATAGAAGGCATTGCCTCAAAAGAACAGCCAATATCATCAGTGGGCCACACCACCCTGGGCACACTCTCATCTCACTTCTACCATCGAGAGGGTGGTATAGAAGCACAAAAACAGTCGAACAACATCTTGCTAACAACTAGACTCTTGAAGCCCGCACAGCATTAACCACTACCTCAG
Source organism: Leucoraja erinaceus (assembly GCF_028641065.1). Taxonomy (NCBI): domain Eukaryota; kingdom Metazoa; phylum Chordata; class Chondrichthyes; order Rajiformes; family Rajidae; genus Leucoraja; species Leucoraja erinaceus. The sequence continues at coordinate 53,230,648 of NC_073387.1, forward strand.
CAACTATGAACCACCATGGACTGTTTTTGGCAGCACTACAGACTTTGGCTTTAAACAATTATGGTTACCTAGTAATACTGTTATTAATACATTGTATTATGGGCTAATATACATTTTATTTGTGCGTGTTATTACATTAATGGGCTTGTTAAACTGCAACATGCACATATTTCATTGCTCTGTTGCGACACAAACCCATTAAATTCTTAGAGTAGAAACAAGCAACTGCAGATGCTGGTTTGCAGAAGACACAAAGTGCTGAGGTTGGATCCTGATCCAAAACTTCACCCCCTCAATGTTCTCCAGAGTTGCTGCCTGACGTGCCGAGTTAATCCAGCACTGTCTGCTTCTGCAATGAATTCTTGCTTGCTACAGGTTAACAGATTTAGGGGTGGCACAGTGGTAGAGTTGCTGCCTTACAGTGCCAGGGACCTGGGCTTCACCTCGACTATGGGTGCCGTCTGTAAGCTCTCTCTGTTATTGCGTAGGTTTTCTCTGGATGCTCCGGTTTCCTCCCACACTCCAAAGGCGTACAGATTTTTAGATTAATTGGTTTCCCTAAATTTTATCCATCTTTGATCAGACTTTACCTTGCACCAAACGTTACTCCCTTATCATGTATCTGTACATTGCATATGGCTTGATTGCAATAATGTATCGTCTTTCCACTGAATGGTTAGCATGCAACCAAAGCTTTTCACTGTACCTCTGTACACTTGGCAATAAACTAAAACCAAACTGAAATAGTGGGGGTATAGGTATGAATCAAGGTGTAACCTGATGTTCACTAATTATACAACTGCTTAACAAAACAGTTAAGTCACGGTGGCGAAGCAGTAGAGTTGCTGTCTTACAGCGAATGCAGCGCTGGAGACCCGGGTTCGATCCTGACTACGGGCACTATCTGCACGGAGTTTGTACCTTCTCCCCGTGACCCGCGTGGGTTATCTCCGCGTGGGTTTTCTCCGAGCAAAGAGTAGGAGTGAACGGGTCCTTTTCACAATGGGAGGCAGTGCCTAATGGGGTACCGCAAGGCTCAGTTCTGGGACCCCAGCTATTTACGATATATATTAATGATTTGGACGAGGGAATTGAACGCAACATCTCCAAGTTTGCGGATGACACGAAGCTGGGGGGCAGTGTTAGCTGTGAGGAGGATGCTAGGAGGCTGCAAGGTGACTTGGATAGGCTGGGTGAGTGGGCAAATGCATGGCAGATGCAGTACAATGTGGATAAATGTGAGGTTATCCACTTTGGTGGCAAAAACAGGAAAGTAGATTATTATCTGAATGGTGGCCGATTAGGAAAGTGGGAGATGCAACGAGACCTGGGTGTCATGGTACACCAGTCATTAAAAGTAGGCATGCAGGTGCAGCAGGCAGTGAAGAAGGCAAATGGTATGTTAGCATTCATAGCAAAAGGATTTGAGTATAGGAGCAGGGAGGTTCTACTGCAGTTGTACAGGGTCTTGGTGAGACCACACCTGGAGTATTGCATACAGTTTTCATCTCCTAATCTGAGGAAAGACATTCTTGCCATAGAGGGAGTACAGAGAAGGTTCACCAGACTGATTCCTGGGATGTCAGGACTTTCATATGAAGAAAGACTGGATAGACTCGGTTTGTACTCACTAGAATTTAGAAGATTGAGGGGGGATCTTATCGAAACTTACAAAATTCTTACAGGGTTGGACAGGCTAGATGCAGGAAGATTGTTCCCGATGTTGGGGAAGTCCAGAACAAGGGGTCACAGTTTAAGGATAAGGGGGAAATCTTTTAGAACCGAGATGAGGAAAACATTTTTCACAGAGTGGTGAATCTCTGGAATTCTCTGCCACAGAAGGTAGTTGAGGGCAGTTCATTAGATGTGGCCCTGGTGGCTAAAGGGATCAGGGGGTATGGAGAGAAGGCAGGAACAGGATACTGAGTTGGATGATCAGCCATGATCATATTGAGTGGCGGTGCAGGCTCGAAGGGCCGAATGCCCTATTCCTGCACCTATTTCCTATGTTTCTATCTTCGGTTTCCTCCCACATTCCAAAGACGTGCAGGTATGTAGGTTAATTGGCTTGGCAAAAGTAAAAATTGTCCAGAGTGGGTGTAGGATAGTATTAATGTGCGGGGATCGCTGGTCGGCACGGAACTGGTGGGCCGAAGGGCCTGTTTCCACGCTGTATCTCGAAACTAAACTAAACAAACAAACCTGTTCAACTGGGGATTTCCACAGAATGTTTAAAACCGACCATTGTCTAACACGACCAGAGATGCCAAAGGAGTTCCCCAGAGATTCCATGGAGATGTGCAAATGCCTGATATAGGAGTAGAGGCATTTATGGACACAGCTAATCGCAGAAAGGGCCTCATGGTTGAGGAGCATGGTGGAATGTGAAGAGTCCAAAAAAGGCTTTTGCATTTTACCTTCAAAACTGCTGGGGAAAAAAAAGAGTCAATGTTGAAAATCGCTTGAAGATGCTTCGGTCAAATAGTCCAGTCACCCAGTCAGAGATTTTTTTGTAAACTAGCATCTGAAAAGTTCCCTAACAGGACAGGCAGCACCTCTAGAGAGAAGGAACGGGTGACTTTGAGTTGAGACCCTTCCTCAGACCTCAGGTCTTAACCCAAAACATCACCTTATGAAGAAGGGTTTCGGCCCGAAACGTCGCCTATTTCCTTCGCTCCATAGATGCCGCTGAGTTTCTCCAGCAAATTTGTGTATCTTCGATCTTCCAGCATCTGCAGTTCCTTCTTGAACACCTCTCCAGAGATGCTGCCTGTCCCGCTGAGCTACTCCAGCTTTTTGTGTCTATCTTCTGTTTAAACCAGCATCTGCAGTCCCTTCCCACAGATCTGAAGTTCCTTGTGTCTTTATGAAGTTGTGCCAATTAATAAGTTGCATGTTAGATTTTGTCGTTTACAGGAATAAAATAACATTTTTCTTTATCCAAATGAATACTTGGCAGAATTAGCATTCTAAAAGGAAGCTTTAGGTTAGAACTGTCTTGCGTGAAATTCTGGTGAGACTCCCATGTCTCAATACACCATCCCCAAGCCCCTCTGTGGTGGTAAATGCAGCTGTACAGTTTATATGGCTAATTCTACAATAGTGTCCTGACGAGCAATCACTTGGGTGTTTCAACTACAGTGCACTGGTCCAGCCATTCACCAATTGCAACTTCCAGCAAAAGAAAATCCAGCGTTTCAGCCAAAAGAACAGAACCTCTTTCAATTTATAAGCCTAGAGGTGTTAGCATAGCAATGCCTTATAGCCCATTCCATCACAGACCCGACTTCCCACCATTTCACACTGCCTTGGAAAAGTAAACGACATAATTGCCGACTTGTCCTACCCTGGTCATTCCTTCTTCTCAGTGTTCAGGAACAGCTTCTTCCCCTCCGTTATCAGGGTTCTGAACAATCCTTCCATAAGCCTTTGTGCTGTGAAGGGCGGCAGGGTAGAGCAGCTGTAGAGTTGCTGCCTTGCAGCACCAGAGACGCGGGCTCGATGCTGACTACGGTTGCTGAATATACAGAGTTTGTACCAAAGATCCTATAGCGAGCAAGATAGATCACTCTACGGAAAAGACGTAGAACTGTCGTGGGCAGATTCATGGGTAATCTTCCGCCCCATTTCCGTAACCGGCTTCCGTCTCCGACACCAAAGATCCCATAGGACATTAGTCCGGCGACGGAAGCCGGTTACGGAAACATCCCCGTACAAATAAAAGTTTGGGAAAAATCTTCTCCTCATTTTCAGAATTATAATTTATTAACACAAACTGTTCCCCGCAATGTTGATTACACTGCGAGTCGGGTTGGGTTATTGAAATGGATGAAAAAAAAAGGCCCACGTTCCGCACTGCACGTCAACCCATTACATTTAGAAGGAGTGGTCTATCTTGGTCCACTATAGGATCTTTGGTTTGTACGCTCGCCCTATGCTTGCATGTGTTTTCCATTGGCGCTCTGGTTTCCTCCCACACTCCAAAGATGCACAGATTTGTAGGTTAATTGGCTTCAGTAAAAATAGTAATTTGTCCCCCGTCTGGGTTCGGCACGGACTCGGAGGGCTGAATACTATGCTGCTGCTGCATCTGCATCACCAACAGGGCTCTCACTTAACTTTTATTCTCCGTTGTCAGCCGGGCAACCTTGGCAGCTTTTTAGGTTGCCAAATGACAGTTTAGGTGGTCATTTAAGACGGCTTGTATGACGCTGGCGATAATGTGCTCGGACGAAGTGCGTAGTTACCCATCGGAATTATGCTAAGTGAAGCATTCACATATTATTAAACTGTCTGGATACATCTCTAGCCCATTGCGGACATTGGATTTTGTTTCTGGAACTGATTGGCCACAATGTTGAGAACTATATTCTGCACCCTATCTTTCCCTTTGCTCTACCTATTGTACTAGAGTTTAACGATTGGATTTATGTATGGTATATTTAATCAGATTGAATAGCATACAAAACAATGTTTCTCACAGTACCCGAGTACTCAGGACAATAATAATAATAAATAATAATCCCAACATAATGAGAGATTTAATCAATGTCTAAAGAAATAACAGCCTCCAGGTGGCAGCACAATGTTAGCTCCAAAAGAGCCTACCTAGATAGTGAACTTCACCTTCAATCATACATCATGGCTCTTCAGCCCAACTCACCCATGCTGACCAAGATGCCCCATCCACGCTACTCCCACCTGCCCATGCTTGGCCCATATTGCTCAAACATACAATGATTGTATTGCCCCCGTTCCACTTAGGAAACCTGAACGGAAACCTCTGGAGACTTTGCGCCCCACACAAGGTTTCCGTGCGGTTCCCAGAGGTTGCAGGTGGTTGCCGGAGGTTGCAGGTAGTGGAAGCAGGTAGGGGGACTGACAAAAACCTCCGGGGACCGCACGGAAAGCTTGGGCGGGGTGCTACGTCTCCAGAGGTTTCCGTTCAGGTTTCCCAAGTGGGACAGGGGCATAAAAGGGGCAAGAAACCTTACTTTTAGTTTAGAGATACAGTGCGAAAACAGGCCGTTTGGTCCGACGAGTCCTCAGCTGCCATCAATCAGCCATTCACTCGTTCTATGCTATCCCACTTTTGCATCCTGCACACGAGGGACAATTTACAGAAGCCAAATATGAACCTATAAACCTGCGCGACTTTGGAATGTGGGAGGAAACCGGAGCACCCGGAGAAAACCCACACGGTTACAGTGCGAACGTACCTGCTCCGTGCAGGCAGCACCCAAACTCGGGTACCAACCGGGTATCTGTGGCGCTGAGGCAGCAACTCTACCGCAGCGCCACTGCTTTGGAGTTTCTCCATGGCCACCATATCCAAGTTCCACACATTACTATGTGTGCTTCGCATCTCTACAAGAAAACTTACAAAATACCCACACACACATGACAAACCATCTTCCACATAACATGCACAAAGTGCTCAGTTCTCTTTGCATTCCAAGCTTCTAGTTGAAGATTAGTTGCGAGATTTGTTCACAAAAGGCCGAACAAGACGGCCGTTTGATGGATTTGCACAAAAGGGAGAACTGACGGAAAAGTGACAATTCACCGAACACAACATCATCATCTCAAATTGTGACCTCGGAACCTAAACCCTAACAATAGACAGAGAGCTCCAGTTAATGTCTGCTGTCATTTTTAATTCTATAAACTAATTACAGATTTTCTATTTTCATTAATTGCAACATTGAATAAAAACAAATTTGTTAAGCAATTGTTGCCTTGTCATTAAGTGTGCTGCATACTATAGCAATTATCATTCAGAACAGTTACATAGTATTTTATGACTGTTGTCAGTTCTTACAGCAGAATCTCAAATCCTGCTAACACTAAAGGCTTTGTGTGGAAGGACTACAATCTAAGTTTAGTTTTGGTTTCATTTTTGGAGATATTGCGCGGAAATAGGCCCCTTCGGTCCACCGAATCCTCACCGACCAGCGATCCCTGCACAGTCACACTATCCTACACACATGGACAATTTATTTATATTTATACCAAGCCAATTAACCTACAAACCTGTACGTCTTTGGAGAATGAGAGGAAGCCAAAGATCTTACCAAATATTACTTTGTGTTTATTTAAATCCTAAAAGGGTTAGAAACATCTGCACCCCTCAAGCTATGCACATTGTGAAATCACAATATTTTCAATTTATTAAAAAAGCGAAAAAAATATTTTTAAAGTATTTGCGAATGGGCAACGCTAATACAACATTAAGAATGTAAAATGGCGACACAAAAGAGAATTTAACTAATTTACCAGATTAATTCTTTAATTTGATTTTCAAGTTGTACATAAAATGTATTATGTAAATATATATTAGGCACTTTGGTACCATATGACTGTACTTACTTCTAATAAAATAAAAATAATAATTTGATTTTCACGGAAATATTGGTCAAAGCCATCTTCATGGATACTGCGATTTCAAGGGAAATGTGGCAAGGTAGTTGGATTGAGTGCCACTGACAAATGGCTTCCCATTTGGTTTCCGCAAATTAGCCCTGGTGTGTAGGGAATGGGTGCAAAAGCGGAATAACATAAAACTAACGATCGATGGTTGGCATGGACTTGGTGGGTCGAAGGGCCTGTTTACATGCTGTATCCCCAAGCTAGATGCCTTCGTCAGTACTGGTCATCCAGGCATTATGTGTAGGAAGAAAATGCAGATGCTGGTTTAAACCGAAGATAGACAAAAAAAAAATGCTGGAGTAATTCAGCGAGACAGGCAGCATCTCTGGAGAGAAGGAATGGATGACGTTTTGGGTCGAGACCCCTCTTCAGTCTGAAGAAGGGTCGAGACCCCAAACCCCACCCATTCCTTCTCTCCAGATGCTTCCTTTGTCGCTGAGTTACTCCAGCTTTTCATGCCTATTATCCAGGCATTACTCAGGATGGAACAGGCTCAATCATTTTCTGCCCACTAACCCACTGGGACTGCTGTATTCAAGGTCTGTCAATGTTGTAATTCTTGTATCTGCACTACAACACCAGTCGTGCATTGCAAACATTTATAGACACAATTTGCTGGGCTAACTTAGCAGGCCAGTCTGCATCTATGAAGAAAATGGATAAATGAATATCAGAAGAAAGCTCCAGTCCTGAAACGCCTACTATTCAGGTTCTTCACAGATGCAGTTACTCCTGCACTTTGTTTCTATCTTCGGTATAAACCATCACCTGCAGTTCCTTGTTATTACATAGCAAACCACTTGATGACCCAGCTCTACCCACAAAGCACAGCTACTACATATTATATTCCTGAATGAGCTATGGATAAGGAGGGTTTTTTTTTTTTAAAAGAAGGCAGTTGGCCAAATACAAGCAAATGGGATTGCGAGGGAAAGATAGGTCAGCCACAATTGAATGGCTGAGTAGACTTGTTGGGCCGAATGGCCTAATTATGCTCCCCTAACTTGTGAACATAAATGGGGCTAGCCCAATCTACCAACTCAAGGACATGTGTAGGTGACATTTTAGGTCTGAAGGAGGGTCCCAACCCAAATGTCTTCCTGTCCATGTACTCCTGAGATGCTGCCTGACCCACCGAGTCACTCCAGCACTTTGTGCTTGATGCAAAATTCCAACATCTGCAGTTCCTTGTTTCTCCACGCCAAACCCAATGCCTAGTTCCATGCTGTAGAGCTCTATGATGATGTCACAAGTTTACCAAAACATTTAGGGTATTGCCAGTTGTGTTTAGCTATCATTTCCCAGTCAGTCAAAGGGTTGCTATTCAACACTCAATGAAAGTTATTCCATACACAATAGAATTTCTAACGCAGTATATTGGACCCAATTGTATATTCAGAGTCTCCCGATTCAGAGTCTGAAGAAGGGTCCTGGCCCAAAATGTCACCCATTCCTTTTCTCCAGAGATGCTGCCTGACCCGCTGAGCATTTTACTCCAGCATTTTGCATCTATCTTCAGTGTAAATCAGCATCTGCAGTTCCTCCCTACACAAATCTGTGGAACTCAACCTATGTGGAGGTCAAGTCATTGGGTACGGAGGAACTGCAGATGCTGGTTTAAACCAAAGATGACACAAAAAGCTTGCTTGTCAGAGAGGAGAATTTTGTCAAAGTAAACAAAGTTTGAAGAAGGTTCTCGACCCAAAACATCACTCATTCCTTCTCTCCAGAAATACTGCTCGCCCCGCTGAGTTACTCCAGCTTTTTGTTTCTATCTCCAAGTCATTGGGTATTTTTTAAAGTGGAGACTCACAGGTTCTTGATTAGCAATGGTGTTATGGGGAGAAGTCAGAAGAATGTGGTCGAGGGAAAAAAATTGATTAGCCATGATTGAATGGCTTAGTAGACGATGGGCTGAATGGCCTATTTCTGTTCCTGTGACATGAACTTAATGAGCTTCGTGCCAACATGTAATTCCATTGCACCCTGGAGTATGTGACAATATACTAATCATACCAATGTACTAACCACAATATACTAACCATTCAAGTATTTAAAGCCAACTAATTTGTTACTGATTTCCACAGCACAGTGCTCAGATGTGGTCTCACCTTACACTCGGAATTGACATAAGAGCCGTATAAACAGACCGATCCCAACCAGCTCCTAAGGTCAACACTATGGATTTCTTTCCCTACCAAACAATTGCACAGAGCATTAGATCCAAAAAGGTGGGTACAAAATGCTGGAGTAACTCAGCGGGTCAGGCAGCATCTCTGGAGAGAAGTTTTGGGTCAAGACCCAAGGGAGACCTAAATGGAAATGCTGGCTTCCAACATCTAGACCCTTAGTCGAACCGAAACGTGACCCATTCTTTCTCTCCAGAGATGATGCCTGACCCGTTGAGTTACTCCAACGTCTTGTGTCTACCTTCGATTTAAACCAGCATCTGCAGTTCTTTCCTACACATTAAATACACAAACATTTATTTTAAAAGGTGGTAAAATCATTCGACGTTTGAGCCTAAATGCTCATTAAGTATTAACATAAATGACAAAGGCAACATTTTCAATTAAATATTTTGATACATCTGAGAATCCAAAACTAAAAGATCCGTTTAGTTTTATTGCATTGTAGAATTCATACAAACTCCCTTGAGTACCATTTTTATAGTTCGTTCTTTGTAAGATGTAGTTACGACTTTGTTACCCCTGGAGAATACTGGAAATCTCTCAATTTATAAACCGCCTTCAGCTAAAGTCGGTCCCAACCAACCAGGGGCACATATGCACTTACTATGAACAAAACACTTAGTAAAACAAGCAAAGACTATGCAAAGCGAGAAAGGTTTGTGATTTATTAGCGATACCAAACAAGAACAAGTGATTTAAAACAACGTTAATGGCCATTTAAAATTGTTACATACATACAGAGAGTGGAAAGAGCCACATTATTTGCTAAATATTTCAACTGAGCCCTGTATGAATTATAGCTCAACGTTAATCCTTCATCCAAAAATGCGCCCACAATGAGAGTTGTAGCGTGGTTTCCTGACAAAAAAAATATTCTTCTCTCAGAACTGAAGTTTGCTTGTTGCATTAACTCACTCGTGCATTCAGGAAAATTGCCTTCAGCATTTTCAACGAGTCCCATTTCACCACTTGAAATAACACTAGAGTCCAGAACCCAGCAGAGGTTCACTTACGGTGAACTAGTCTGCAGCCCGTTATGCCTTCGAGATAACAATAGGGGCGATTGTTTTTAAAAACTCGCATCCAGGACTAGGCACCAAGTAAATATTCGAGTTAGCACACAATTGCAAGTGCAAAGAGTAGCAAGCCAATGTTCCACCTTCACAGAGTGAAACAAATAACACTGGCAAAATAAAGAGTCTGGAATGGTCGAGAATACCCTTACTTCAAACCACATTTAAAAAGCAGAAACTTAAAGGCCATTCCAGAATTACTTTTTAACACAAAGTGACCAGCACAAGTTTGCTGCAAGTTTCCATCATCTGCTGACCTCCTTCAAGATCTGAAATCACAATGACACGGTCACACATTGTCTCCAGCGATTGCTGGAGCCAGGATGAACTGTACCACGGCTCGCTGAGCAAATAGCTTCAAGTGCAATGGAAGAGAAGTTTCCCCATTGCCCTTCTCCCGCAGAGAGGTGTTGCTTACCCGCGATATTGTTAAGGGCTGGCTATAATCCTTGCCTCCTACTAATCTAAAGCCCCATGGTGAAGGTCCGTACAGAGTCACAGGGTGAGGCATTTTTTTTTATGTGCAATGCTCCTCCAGCAACAATTTGCAACAAGCACTTTCTGTCTTCCCAGCGAGACTGACTAAGCAAAAAAAAAAGCTGCACTAACCCTTCCCTCCTCTCTACCCCCCTCCCTTTAAATGAAGTGCTTCGCATTACGTCATTGACCGGGACATCCCCCGTCCGCGCGTGACGCAGTACAAAGGAGCCGCCGCCGTGATTGACAGTCCCGCCGTCGTTGCCAGGGCGACCGCTCCCGGGACTCCAGGACGCGCGCCGTGCTCGCTGGGAGTTGTAGTCCGCATTCACAAACAGCATCATGCCCACCTAGTGAACCATTGAAGGTAGACACAACATGCTGGAATAACTCAGTGGGAGTCGGGACAGGCAGTATCTCTGGAGAGAAGGAATGGGTGACGTTTCGGGTCGAGATGCTTGTCTCCATTTACACTTTGCAAATCAGTGCAGGTCAAAATAGGGTTGTTGGCTCACTGGAAATTTTAACATCTTAGTAAGCTTCTGGAAAAGCAAAATTTCCAACATGATGATCCCGTCGGAAAGCCTCATTCACGGCAATATCATGGAGTCATAAAGTCACAGACATACAGTGTGGAAACAGGCCCTTCGGCCCAACTTGCCCACACCGACCAACTTGTCCCAGCTTCACTAGTCCCACTTGCCTGCGCTTGGTCCATATCCCTCCAAACCTGTAGCTATCCATGTACCTGTCTAACTGTTTCTTAAACGTTGGAATAGTCTCAGCCTTTCATAACCTCCTCTGGCAGCTCGTTCCATACATCCACTACCAATTGTGTGGAAAAGTTACCCTTCAGATTCCTATTAAATCATTTCTCCACCTTCAGATTCAGATTCAGATTCAGATTCAATTTTAATTGTCATTGTCAGTGTACAGTACAGAGACAACGAATTGCATTTAGCATCTCCCTGGAAGAGCGACATAGCAAACGATTTGAATAAATAATAATAAGTGTCCAGGGGGGGGGGGGGGGGGTGGTGATTGGCAGTCACCGAGGTACGTTGTTGAGTAGAGTGACAGCCGCCGGAAAGAAGCTGTTCCTCGACCTGCTGGTTCGGCAACGGAGAGACCTGTAGCGCCTCCCGGATGGTAGGAGGGTAAACAGTCCATGGTTGGGGTGAGAGCAGTCCTTGGCGATGCTGAGCGCCCTCCGCAGACAGCGCTTGCTTTGGACAGACTCAATGGAGGGGAGCGAGGAACCGGTGATGCGTTGGGCAATTTTCACCACCCTCTGCAATGCCTTCCGGTCGGAGACAGAGCAGTTGCCATACCATAATGTGATGCAGTTGGTAAGGATGCTCTCGATGGTGCAGCGGTAGAAGTTCACCAGGATCTGAGGAGACAGATGGACCTTCTTCAGTCTCCTCAGGAAGAAGAGACGCTGATGAGCCTTCTTGATCAGAGTAGAGGTATTGTGGGTCCAAGAGAGGTCATCGGAGATGTTGACTCCCAGGAACCTGAAGCTAGGAACACGTTCCACCTCCATCCCGTTGATGTGGATGGGGGTGTGCGTGCCGCCTCTGGACTTCCTGAAGTCTACAATGAGCTCCTTGGTCTTCTTGGAGTTAAGGGCCAGGTTGTTGTCAGCGCACCATGCTGCTAAGTGCTGGACCTCCTCCCTGTAGGCCAGCTCATCGTTGTTGCTGATGAGGCCAATCACCGTTGTATCATCTGCATACTTGATTATGGTGTTAGTACCATGTACAGGTGTGCAGTCATAGGTGAAGAGGGAGTAGAGGAGGGGGCTCAGCACACAGCCCTGTGGAACGCCGGTGTTCAGGGTGAGGGTTGAAGAGGTGTGCTTATCTTACCTCACAGACTGGGGTCTGTTGGTTAGAAAGTCCAGTATCCAGTTGCAGAGGGAGGGGTCGATGCCCAGGTTACCGAGTTTGGTGATCAGTTTTGATGGTATGATGGTGTTGAATGCTGAGCTGTAATCGATGAACAGCATTCTTACGTAAGTGTCTCTGTTGTCGAGGTGGGAGAGGGCGGAGTGAAGTGCCGTTGAGATGGCATCCTCCGTACTCCTGTTCTTGCGGTAGGCAAACTGATAGGGATCCAGTGTGGGGGGTAGGCAGCTTTTGAGGTGTGCCAGGACCAGCCTCTCGAAGCACTTGGTGATGATGGGGGTAAGTGCAACTGGGCGGAAGTCGTTGAGGCTTGCCGCAGTGGAGTGTTTTGGCACTGGCACGATGGAGGTGGTTTTAAGGCAAGTGGGGACAACTGCTTGGGCAAGTGACAGGTTGAAGATGTCAGTCCAGATGTCAGAGAATTGTGAGTCTGTGGAATTCTCTGCTTCAGAGGGTGGTGGAGGCCGGTTCTCTGGATACCTTAAACCCATGTCCTCTGCCCCTCGATTCCCCTACTCTGGGCAAGAGGCTCTGTGCATCTATCCGATCTATTCCTCTCATGGTTTTATACACCTTTACCAATCAATCAATCAATCAATCAATCAATCAATCAATCAATCAACCTTTATTGTCATCTTGCAAGCAACAGTTGTTACAGTGCAAAATGAAAAGACGTTTCCCAGTGAATAGCGGAGCATCGCACATGAAATTTAAAACACTTAAAAACAATCCAGTCCCTGATGGAACAGTACCACTATGTTTACCAGTGAACCATTGAATCCGTTTATTGTACTTCCGGTGGCGCGAGTATTGTACTTCCGGTGGCGCTGGTGTCAGCAGCCTCCACCTACAGCCCGGTATCTTTTTGTTTTTTTGTTTATTTAGTTATGTTAAAGTGTATTTTTTTGTGTTTTTTGGTGTTTTTTATGTGGGGGAAGAGGGCACGGTGCGGGGGATACCGTCCTTCAGCCGCTTCCTGGTGAGGACGCGACTATTATTCGAGTCGCGTCCTCGCCCCCCCCCCCCCCCCCTCCCCCCACAGCGGCCTACCTACCTGGATTGCCGCGGCCTTTCCTGCCGGGATCGACCGGAGCTCCAGCAGCGGCGGGACAGCGCTGGAACATCGCGGGGCTGGCGATGCCTTACCGGGGGTCGCCGTCTGGAGCCCGGAGTGCTGGACCTGCTGCACCGACATCATGGAGCTGCGGTTTGCAGAGCTCCCAACGCGGGCGGCGCTGACTACAACGCGGGGTCCTGCGACTCTGCCCGGCTCGACCTGCGGACTCAGGAGCTGCAGACTCCGGCAGCGGGAGGCGGCTGATCAGGAGGTCCGGGCCGCTGAGGAGGAGGATGCTCACCGTCGGGGTTCGGCGTCGGCGTTCCACCAGCCCGGCGTGAGGGCCTGAGCATCGGGCCACCCGGGGCGGCGACTGCGGGTGCTCGGAAGGCCCCGACCACGGATGAACACGGAGGGGAGGCTGGCTGGACTATGATGCCTTCCTCACCTGGGTGCCATTTATGTTATGTTGTGGACTTTATGTGTTTGTGCTTTTTAAAAAATTTTAATTTTAATTTTAATTCAATTTCAATTTTATTTTTAATATGTTTTATTATTTATTTATTATTTATTATTTATTTTTATTATTTTTCTTGTGATTTTTTTTTTAACGATACTGCCTGTAAGGAAAATTCATTTTGTTGTCTCAAATTGAGACAATGACAATAAATTGAATACAATACAATACAATACAATACCAATACAATACCATGCATATTGAAACATATAAGATTGTTAAGGGTTTGGACACGCCAGAGGGAGGAAACATGTTCCCGATGTTGGGGGAGTCCAGAACCAGGGGCCGCAGTTTAAGAATAAGGGGTAAGCCATTTAGAGCGGAGACGAGGAAACACTTTTTCTCACAGAGAATTGTGAGTCTGTGGAATTCTCTGCTTCAGAGGGTGGTGGAGGCCGGTTCTCTGGATACTTTCAAGAGAGAGTTAGATAGAGCTCTTAAAGATAGCGTAGTCAGGGGATATGGGGAGAAGGCAGGAATGGGGTACTGATTGTGGATGATTAGCCATGATCACATTGAATGGCGGCGTTGGCTCGGGCCTAATGGCCTACTCCTGCACCTATTGTCTATTGTCTATTTTCTATTGTCAAATCAGTACAGGTCAAAATAGGGTTGGCTAACTGGGAATTTTAACATCTTTGTAAGCTTCTGGAAAGGGAAATTTCTAACTGGAATTGTTTCATGATGATCCCAAATGAAAAGCCTCATTCACGGCAATGCCTGACGAAGGGCCTCGACCCAAAACAGAGATGCTGCCTGTCCCGCTGAGATACTCCAGCATTTTATGTCGAACTGCAGCCACTGACCTAATTTTCTCCCTCTGCTCAACATGTTAAATCTCAGGTAGACAAAAATGCTGGAGAAATTCAGTGGGTGAGGCAGACTGAAGAAGGGTTTCGTCCCGAAATGTTGCCTATTTCCTTTGCTCAATAGATGCTGCCTCACCCGCTGAGATTCTCCAGCATTTTTGTCTACCTTCAATTTTACAGCATCTGCAGTTCCTTCTTAAACATGTTAAATCTCAGTTTCTGTTTTGGAATTCTTGCAAATACTTTGCTTTACGTGTACAGTGAAAAGCTTTTTTGTTGCATATAAACCAGTCAGCGGAAAGAGTCTAAAGAAGGGTCTCAACCTGAAACGTCACCAATTCCTTCGCTCCAGAGATGTTGCCATTCCCACTGACTTACTCCAGCATTTTGTGTCTATCTTCAGCGGAAAGACTATACATGATTGCAATCAAACCATCCACAGTGTACAGACACATGATAAAGGGAATAATGCGAATAAAGTTTCGTTTTTTAAATTTCAAAATAGACTTTATTCAAGTAATAAATATACACAATACATGAACCGTGCAAAATATTCATCTGACATTTTCGGAGGTTAATACAAACATTCAATACTGTTTACATACATTGCTCAAATTTCACAAATTTATCCCCCACCCTTGCCACTCATGTGGTCCACTGGCGTGGAATCCCTTCCCTTATTTTGAGGAAATAAATTATTTATCCCCCACCACACCCTGCCCCCCCATGTCCAGCAGCAGAAGGACCCTAGACTGTGGTCCTCCCCCACCGAGCCTCGGGAGTTGGCTTCACCGAGCTTCAGTGCGTCCCTCAGCACGTACTCCTGCAGTCTGCAGCGGGCCAGTCGGCAACATTCTCCGAATGACATCCCTCTCTGCTGGGAGGTCAACAACGCTCGAGCAGACCAAAGAGCGTCTTTCACTGTGTTCATGACCTTCCAGCAGCACTCGATGTCAGTCTCTGAATGCGTCCCTAGGAACAGTCCGTAAATCACAGAGTCCCCTGTGACAGAGCTGTTCGGAAGATAAAGCCAGTAAAGTCCGATGAAAGATATTCCGAGGATCTCCAATGTAGCCTAGGACTGCTCTGTGGTTGTGGTTCGATGGTTTAGTTGCCTGATAACAGCTGGGAAGAAACTGTCCCTGAATCTGGAGGTGTACGTTTTCACACTTCTATTTCTTTTGTCCGATGAGAGAGGGGAGAAGAGGGAGTGGCCAGGGTGCGACTCGTCCTTGATTATGCAGCTAGCTTTGCCGAGGCAGTGTGAGGTATAAATGGAGTCAATGGTTCACTGTCAAAGGCAGCTGCCTGCCTGCCAGGACTGTAGCCGCTGACCTCATTTTCTCCCTTCTCCCTCTGCTCAAAGTGTTCAACCTCAGTTTCTGTTTGCAATGCTCACAAATCCATTGCTTTACTGGTTTTTTTGGACCTCTTCCAGGCTTGTAGTCACACAAAAAAAAACTTGCCAATCAGTACAGTGCAAAATAGTGTTGTTAGGCCACAGAGAATTTTAACATCTTAGTAAGCTTCTAGAAAGGGAATTGTTTCATGATGACCCCAACAGAAAGCCTCTTTCGTGGCAATATTCTGCAAATAAATGTAATCAAAGGTCTTTGAATGATTTTAAGATCAGCAACTTGCCCAACGCAAATTGTTTAGCTGTCATAAGAGTAATAATAATGCTATTAATATCTAGACTTTAGGCTTTAGAGGTACAGCATAGAACCAGGCCCTTCAGCCCGTGAAGCCCGTGCAGACCAGCGATTACCCCAGGACAATGAAATTCTTGCTTTGCTTCAGCACAACAGAACATAGTAGGCATTTACTACAAAACAGATCAGTGTGTCCATATACATGATATAAATATATACACACATGAATAAATAAACTGATAACGTGCAAATAACAGATAATGGGATATTAACCAGCACAAACTGGAGACAATTTACCAATTTTACCAAAGTCAAGTAACCTACAAACCCGTACATCTTTGGAGTGTGGGGAGAAACCGGTGAAACCCCACGCAGTCACAGGGCGAACTTACAAACTCCGTCCAGACAGCACCTGTAGCCAGAGTTGAGCCCGCGTGCGTCTCTGGTGTTGTAAGGCAGCAACGTTACTGTTACGCCACCGTGCCGTCCTCAAGTTGTCAACTTTAGTTGGCAAAAGAAATTAAATTAATGACGGCAAGTGGTAGACCTTGAAAGAGCATGATTGCGAGAAACTTGTGCATTGTTTCACAACATCAACAAAACGTTCACAATGATGTCTTTGTACTAATGTAAATAACGTCATTGTGAAGGATTTCTAAAGGTTGTGCAGCATGTGCTTCCAGGGTTTTGTAAGAGAGGATCCAATAGTTAGATTCTGAAATGTCATTGCTATGTAGACACATTAATATTCCCATATTATTTTCCAGTTTACTCTTGGCTATTTAGGATGATTTTTGTTCAGGATTAAGATGAGTTATGCTGACTAACTATTAAAAAAAAGCTAAGACGGAAGAAAAGCATTTGCATTAATTTATTTTTCTTTAAGGGTAATTAAAACAAATCATAAAAACAGTTCACAGCCAGTTAAATACTTCTTTGACTGTTGTAATGGAAGCAAACAGATGAAAATATATCTACAGTGAAATCCCACAAGTGGCAATACAAGATAAATGTTTGGATAATGAACCCGAGTGATGTTAGCTGAAGGAGAAATGTTGCCCAGTGCTAAAAGACATTTTGATGCCCTTCCTCACATTGTGTTGTGGCAATGCTTGCTTTCTATCCAGAGGTGCAGATGGTTCTTCAATCTTACTTCTTATCTGACAATAGTTGCTTAGAATTGCAAAGAAGCAGTCCAGAATATCCAGGGCGATTCAAGGCGGGCCCGCAGTGGTAGAGTTACTGCCTTACAGCGCCAGAGACCCGCATTCAATCCTGGCCTCAGGTGCTGTCCGTACGGAGGTTGTACGTTCTCCCTGTGACCATGTGGGTTTTCTCTGGGTGTTCCAGTCTCCTGAGGAATTGTAAGGGTAAAAAGACCCCAATGGGAGTTATCTACAGCCCCCCAAACAGAAGTCTGGATATAGGGTGCAAGTTGAATCAAGAGTTAAATTGGCATGTAGCAGAGGCAATGCCACGGTTGGTATGGGAGATTTCACCATGCAGGTAGACTGGAAAAATTAGGTTGTTACTGGACCCCAAGAAAGGGAGTTTGTATAGTGCCTCCGAGATGGATTCTTAGAGCAGCTTGTACTGGAGCCTACCAGGGAGAAGGCAATTCTGGATTTGGTGTTGTCTAATGAACCGGATTTGATAAGGGAACTCAAGGTAAAGGAGCCATTAGGAGGAAGTGACTATAATAATTTTTAATCTACCATTTGAGAGGGAGAAGGGAAAATCGGAAGTGTCAGTATTACAGTTGAGCAAAGGGGACTATGGGGGCATGAGGGAGGAGCTGGCCAAAGACTGGAAAGAGACCCTAGCAGGGATGATGGTGGAACAGCAATGGCGGGCCTACCTGGGAATAATCCAGAAGATGCAGGATCATTTCATCCCAAAGAGGAAGAAAGATTCTAAGGGGAGTAAGACGCTGACAAGGGAAGTCAAGGACAGTATAAAAATAAAAGAGAAGATGTATAACATAGCAAAGATGAGCGGGAAGACAGAGGATTGGGAAACTTTTAAAGAGCCACACAGGATAACTAAAAATGCAATATGGGGAGAAATGATGAAGTACGAAGGTATGCTAGCCAAGAATATAGAGGAAGATAGTAAAAGCTTATTTAGGTCTGTGAAGAGGGAAAAATTAGTTAAGACAAATTTGGGTCCCTTGAAGACAGAAACAGGTGAATTTATTATGGGGAACAAGGAAATGGCAGTCGAGTTGAACAGGTACTTTGGATCAGTATAAAGATGCATCATAACTTCCCTGCTTATATTACCTCTGCTTCTGTTCATAAAACCCAAAGTTGCTTATGTCTAATGAATTGTTTTTTTAGTTTATAGAGATACAGCGTGGAAGCAGGCTCTTCGGCCCACTGAGACTGCACCGACTAACAATCACCTGTGTCCACTAGTTGTATCCTACACACTAGGGATAATTTACAGAGACCAATTAACCTGCATCTGCACACTGTGGATGGCTTGACTGTAATCATGTATTGTCTTTCTGTTGACCAGTATGCATACAACAAAAGCTTTTCACTGTACCTCAGTACTCATGACAATAAACTAAGCTCAAACTCAATCTGCACCTCTTTGGAATGTGGGAGGAGACCGGAGCACCCAGTGGAAACCCACTTGGTCTCAGGGAGAAGGTACAGACTCTGTACAGACAGCACCCATAGTCAGGATTGAACCCGGGTCTCTGGCGCTGTAAGGCAGCAACTCTACCGCTGTGCCACTGTGCTGCCCACAGTTGCTTTATCAACCTGGTTTACTAGTTTTGATGATTTGTGCACACATAGTCCTGGCTCGCTCTGCTGCTGCACATACCTTTCAGAACACTATTGCTTGTTTTGTTTGGCTCTCCTCTTGTCCCGTAGCAAGATGCATCATACATATTGAATGCCACGAGCCACGTGTCTTACCATTCCACCAGCTCGTTTGTGTCCTGCTGAGCTCCAGCATCATCTTCTCCTCATTATCTTTGTAATGATTCACAGTTTTGTGTGATCTGCAAGTTTAGAAATTCTGCCCTGCATCCACATCTAGGTCACTAATATAGCTCAGAATAGCAATCGTCCCGGGTTTGACCCTGACTACGGGTGCTGACTGTACGGAGTTTCCATGCCCATGACTGTGTGGGTTTTCTCCGGGTGCTTTGAGAATAAGAATATGCCAAGTCCACACATGTATCCACACATTATATCACTTCTTAGCTTTGCATATGAATATCAAAATATTAATAGGATAGGAAAAGAGGGGAAATCCTTTAGGATTTAGAGGGGAAATAGAGGGGAATCCTTTTGTACCGAGATGAGAAAAACATTTTTCACACAGAGAGTGGTGAATCTCGGGAACTCTCTGCCTAGAAGGTAGTTGAGGCCAGTTCATTGGCTATATTTAAGTGGGAGTTAGATGTGGCCCTTGTGGCTAAAGGGATCAGGGGGTATGGAGAGAAGGCAGGTACAGGATACTTAGTTGGATGATCAGCCATGATCACATTGAATGGCGGTGCAGGCTCGAAGGGCCGAATGGGCTACTCCTGCACCTATTTTTCTATGTTTCTATGGAATAGATACTGACTGGATAGAACAGGTTTAGAGAGATACGGACCAAACGCAGGCAGGTGGCCAGGGTGGGCAAGTTGGGCCGAATGGCCTGATTCCATGCTGTAGGACTCTATGACTACATTATGCCAGCACACTGCATACAGTGCCTCAAGGGCGGCACGGTGGCACAGTGGTAGCGTTGCTGCCTTGCAGCCCCAGATACCCAGGTTCGATCCTGACTATGGGTGCTGTCTGTACGGAGTTCTCCCTGTGCCTTTTCTCCAGGTGCTCCCGTTTCCTCCCACACTCCAAAGACGTGCAGGTTTGTAGGTTAATTGGCTTCTGTATTGTAAATTGTCCCTGGTGTGTACAAGTGTACGGGCTAGTGTATGGATGATTGCCGAAGGGCCTGCTTCTCTGCTATATCTCTACACTGAAAACTCAACTAAACTAAACCCACAATATATCACTTCTCATCTCAGCATATGAATATTAATATATTATGCCAGCATACCGCGCTACAAGGTAATGTATTAAAAATATGTAAGTTGAATATCCAGCGTTTATATTTATTATGGATGTTTCATTACACTCCCCTTTGAATACACTTGAATTTATCAGACAATGTCGACACTATATTGAATTCCATAGCAAAAATAATACCCCATGCTTAAAATCATGGCAATTTGTCCAACTTTTTGTATAAATCTTATTACTATTCTTGGTTTGTAAGTTAAACTGATGTCCGTAGATGTTTGTGATTTGATGACTATTATAAATATAAAATATAATATTATAAATATAAATACAAAATGTCAAATGACCGCGCGGAGAGCCTTTTACCGCTGCTCAATACCACTAGTGTGATTTTATGAGCACTCACTGTGATGGATTTCAACCCATTTAAAACGCAGAGAGCTTTGTTTATTTTCACAAGAATGAGACAAGAAGGAATATATTACACTTTCAGTTAGAATGTGGAGTTACAATTGCGCTTAAAAAGACATGGCTTACGTGTAATATAGTATCTGGGGCACATGCATATTTAGTTTATAGTTTGGTTTAGTTGAGAGACATGGCATGGAAACAGGCCCTATAGCCCACCGACCATTGATTGCCCACTCACACACTACTCCTACATTATTCCACTTTAGCATCCCCTCCCTCCACGCTAGGGGCAATTTTTACAGTGGCCAATTAACCTACAAACCCGCACGTTTTTGGGAAGTGGGAGGAAACAGGAGCACCTGGAGAAAACGCACGCGGTCACAGGGAAAACGGCCAAACTCCGTAGAGACAAGCACCCGTAGTCAGGATCAAACCCGGGTCTCTGGCGCTGTAGGGCAGCAATTTTACCGCTGCACCACTGTGCCGTCCCCATGGTGCAAGGACTATTTTTCTTCCACTTGTAGGTTTCTAGATCATTTTCTGGGCAGTTGCGAATCAACTACTTTGGTGCAGAACTGATGTTGTACACAGGCCAAACTGAAAATTGGCGACCTTCTCTGGAAGCTATTTGGAGCCAATGAGGCCTATTAAAACAATCTGACAGATTTTACTAATAAAAGTTTTCTTTATCTATTTCCTCATTTCCATTTAAAATGGAACACAAATCACCGTGATTGGTTTTGAGTTCACATTCCACTGGATTAATAGATCAGAAGGGCAGCATGGTGGCGCAGCGGTAGAGTTGCTGCCTCACCGCCAGAGACCCAGGTTCGATCCTGACTATGGGTGCTGTCTGTACGGAGTTTGTACATTCTCCCTGTGACCAAGTGCGTTTTCTCCGAGATATTCGGCTTCCTCCCGCACTCCGAAGCTGTACAGGTTTGTAGGTTAGTTGGCTTGGTATAAATTTAAATTGTCCCTAGTGTGTGTAGGATAATGTTAATGTGCGGGGATCGCTGGTCAGTATAGACTCAGTGGGCCGAAGGGCCTATTTCCGCATTGTATCTCTAAACTAAACAAACTCACATATCATTCGAAGATTTACACTCAGAAAAATGTACTTTCTTTTCATAAAAGGTAAAAGGGGCAGAATAGTGGGATAAATGGGTGAGCATCCAGGTGGGGAAGAGAGGGGAAGGGGTTAAAAAAAACAGAAGTTGGATGGTTTCCAACTGATTTCAGAAGGCTGACGAGGCCAAGTCAATGGATTTTGTAAGGCAGAGATACAGTAGATAGATTTGTGATTAGTATGGGTGTCAGGGGTTATGAGGAGAAGGCAGGAGAATGGGGTGAGGAGGGAGAGACAGATCAGACACGGTCGAATGGCGGGGTAGACATGATGGGCCGAATTCTGCTCATATCATATATATATTTCAGGTTCAAATCCTGATTCCATCCGTAACAAATCGAGTTAGCAAAGGAAACATCAACCATCCTGATTAATGCCCAGTGATCCGGGCGTTCAAGTGTCTTCACGTGGCCGTGGACAAGATCCAGGCTCCAGTTTGATGCTCTCCACATGTGAAGCTGGGCAGTCGACTCTGTTTAAGTTCACGGGTGAAGAAAAGCCATTTGGATGAAGCGTTAAAAGCTCCAGCGTGCCTCTGGAACCGAAGCAATCATTCATGGAATTTTCAAGATGTCTGGTCAGAAGTGGAACCTTTTCACATAAAACATATCCTCTGCTTTTACCGCAGTCAGACCTGTTTATTTCCACCAGTCCATTTTGTCCCCTCATGACAGCGTTGGCTCCGTGATAGAGTACAGTTGCCTTGTGGCCGCTCTCCATACTGCCGTGACTGCTCCATCCGTGGCCATTATTCATATGCAATCCCAGCTGGTTAGATGTTGACAGACTGCATGACTAATAGAACCTTACGACTGAGACTGTAGCGAGATTGTTTGAAATGTACAGGATAGTGAAAGGCTTGGATACAGTGGATGTTTCCACTAGTGGGAGAGTCCAGGACTAAAGGTCGGAATTAAAGGAAGTTCCTTTAGGAAGGAGATGAGGAGGAGTTTCCTTTGTGAGAGGGTGGTGAATCTGTGGAATTCGTTGTGGAGGCCAAGTCAATGGATATTTTTATTATATGGATTCTTGATTAGTACGGGTGTTAGGGGTTATGGGGGGGGGAGGCAGAAGAATGGAGATGAGAGGGAGGGAGGGATGGATCAGCCATGATTCAATGGCGGAGTAGACGATCAGACGAATGGCCTAATTCTCCTCCTATCACGTAAACCTATGACGATACAGTGTGGAAACTGGTCCTTCAGCGCCAAATATTACATCAGGGGGCGCTGACGATGGCTGCCTAGCCAACGGTCTGTCTGTCTTTTATTTCTGTTTTGTTATTTTAAGTATGTGTTAAAAGTGTTTTAGTGTTCCTTGGTTTGTTTTGTGGTGGGGGTTGGGGTGGGGGTTTGGGAGAAACCTTTTTCAATCTCTTACCTCGATGGAGATGTGATTTTTTTCCATGTTGTATCTCCGTCCCCCATTGCGGCCTAACATTGTAGAGCGGCGCGGCCTCTCCCGGAGACCGACCCGCGCTTCAACACAGGCGCGGCTTGTCGCGGACGTACCTTTGTGGAGTTGCGATCCCCTTGCCAACCGTGGCCCTGCGGTCTTGAACATCTTGGAGCCCGGTTTAAAGATCGCCGTCCCTGGTTAGGGACCGAGACGGGGCTCCAAGCCGCGGTGAGTTTCAACCGTCCCGACGAGGGAGTTCTATCACCCCGACACCAGGGCCTCGGATCTCCGACTGCGGGCCTCGACCGTGGATGGTTCGATATCCCCAACCACGGATAAGAAATGGGGAGAGATTTTAGACTTTATTGCCTTCCATCACAGTGAGGAATGTGGTGGATGTTTATGTTAAATGTTTATTTTCTGTGGTTGTGTGTCGTACTGCTTTGCACTCAGTCTGGCCGTATGGTAACTCGAATTTCACTGTACCTTATGGTACATGTGACGATAAACCCATCTTGCATCTTGCATCTTGGAGTGTGGGAGGAAACCAGAGATCCTCAAGAGTCAAGAGTCAATTGAATTGTCATTTGGACCCCCTGGAGGTCCAAACGAAATGCCTTTTCTCCAGCCATACATTACACACAAATAGACCCCAGACACAACATAATTACATTTAACATAAACATCCATCACATAGCTGTGATGGAAGGCCAAATAAACTTCTCTCTCCCCTGCACTCTCCCCCCCCCCCCCGATGTCAGAGTCAAAGTCACAGCCCCCGGCTGGCGATGGCGATTGTCCCGCGGCCATTAAAGCCACGCCGGGTGATGCGAGGTCGCACACCGGGTCTTGGTGTTGGAGCCCCCGGTGTGCGCTCGCAGAGTCCGCGGCCATTCCAGCCGCGTGGGGCGGTGATGTCAGGCCCCGCTCCAGGAGCTCTTCGACCCCGCAACTCGGGCGGGAGAAGTCGCCGCCGCAGAAGCCCCGAAAAGCGGTCTCCCTTCAGGGAGCCGTGGGCTCCCGGCGCCGTCGTCCACAGACCTGTAGAGAGCCTCCGACTCTCCGGCAGCAGCAGCAACAGCATCAGCAGCAGCAGCGCTCCTCCACCGCTCCGGACTCGGCCAGCTCCGCGACGGCAACGGTGAGTCGGCACCTGAGTCCCCGGTCTCTTCCTGTTGGAGGCCGCTCCTCGTTGCGGCCTCAACGACGACTGAGACCCGACGAGAAAAGGTCGGGTCTCCAGTGCAGGGAGAGATTCAAAAAGTCCCCCCCCCCCCTCCCACCCCCCCCCCCCCCCCCCCCACACACACCCCAACATAAAATAACAAACACTACATAAAAACACAGACAAAAATAATAAAAACGCGGACAGGCTGCAGAGGCCGCTGCTGGCCAGAGCCGCGCCGCCTATCCTGAAAAAAACCCACGCAGGCCACGGGGTGTGGTTTGTTTTGTGTGGGGGATTTCACTGTACCTTATGGTACACGTACAAACTCAGTACAGACAGCGCCCGTAGTCAGGATCAAAACGGGTCTCTGGCACCGTGAGGCAGCAAATCCACTGCTGCACCAACCCCCCCTCCCCGCAAGTCTAATTCTGTTCTGTCCCATTTTTTTCTATTGGGAATAAGCGGGTAATAGTTATCAACAGAAATCCTAAGAAACGTTTTTCTTCCTTACCTAGGAGCACTGAAAATAACCATAAGTATTCCAAGCACCGTTCCAGCTGGGATCCTTAATGCACCACAGATGGTGGATCGAATCAATGAACGTTCAAATATGAAGGATCGGAAGAAGGGGCAGCTGGTTTAAAAACATTAAAACCCATTGAAGTCTTCATGGTTCGAGCAGTTCAGCTGCTCTCTAGATAAACGTTGTGAATCATGTCAGACAATCTTCAAAACATGGTGAATAAAATGTCTTACAACAGGTCTGCCGTACTGTTTATGGCAACACAGGAGGCCATTCAGCCCAGGGGCCTATACTGGCTCACATCTTCTACAGGGAGAGCATATTGACTTTGAGGGGGAGAACTGGATATTTTTAGTGCCTTCCCTCACAGTGAATTCTGCTGTGGGGGGACGTTTCATGTTGATTTCTATAATGTACTGTTCTGTGTCTTTTTTCTTTTTTCTCTTTTTTGTTTTGTATGGATTTATTGACATTTGATCTGTTCAATTAATTTAATCAATCTCTGTAAAGCACTTTGGTTCAAATACTGGTTTTGTTGAAAAGTGCTATATAAATAAAGATTATTATTATTATTATTATTGACTGGTTGCATCACGACCTGATACGGCAACTCGAAAGCCCAGGAATGAAGGGGGATTGCAAGAAGTGGTGAACACTGCCTGGTCCATCAAGGGTGCAGACCCCCCCCACCTTCAATGGGACCTACGAGGAGTCTCTGCCTCACAAAGGCAACCAGCATCGTCAGAGACCCACACCACCTTGGCCACGCTCTCATTTCACTCCAGCCATCGGGAAGGTGGTACAGAGGAGTCTGAAAACCGTAACCATCAAGTTCAAGAACAGCTTCTACCCAACAACGGTCAGGCTCTTGAACGCAAGCACTAACTCAACCGTGAACAAGGTGCTGCCTTGGTTGTACTGAGGACCTCCAACTTTGTGCACTAACATTGCGGTTTTTGAATTCATTGTAGTTTTGTTTTGTTTATTATGCTATCTATGAGTACTGTACTTTCAGGCCTGTTATACTGCTGTAAGTAAGAATATCATTGTTCTGTTGCCAGAATATGACAACATGTGACAACACTTTGACATCCATTAATCCCATTCCATCCCTCCTTACTTCCCCACATCTCATTTGACCATCAACTCCCCTTCATTTAACCAGCAAACGCACACATCCTAGCACCCTGGCCACTCTCTCTTCTCCCCTCTCCCATCGGGCAAAAGGTATAGGTGTGAAAACGCACAACGCCACATTCAGGGGCAGTTTCTTCCCAACTGTTATCAGGCAACTGAATCATCCTACCACAACCAGCGAGCAGTGCTGAACCACTATCTACCTCTTTGGAGATCCTCGATCTATCTTTGATTGGACTTTACCTTGCACAAGACGTTATTCCCTTATCATGGATCTCTGTACAACATAAATGGCTCGATTGTAATCATGTATTGTCTCTCTGCTGACTGGTTAGCACGCAACAAAAGCTTTTCACTGTACCTCGGTACATGTGACAATAAACTAAACTGATCTTCTTTGATATTAGTTCAGTTTAGAGATATAGCGTGGAAACAAGCCCTTGGGCAAAAAGCTTTTATGTGCATGCTAACCAGTCAAATCAGATAATACTATACAGGGATGCAATCAAGCAACATGCAGGTAAAAACAAAGAACTGAAGGTGCTGGTTTCAAAATACGGCCTCAACTACAATTCTCTGTGTGTGTATGTGCACAAAGTTGTGTGTGAATAAGCCTCTGGTAACACTCAAAATGTTTAAATGTGTAATGAAGGGAACTCATATATCAAATTGGACTTCAGCGTTTAGGAGTCCAAGCATCCATTTGTCTTTTTGAAAATGAATCAATTTTATCTTTCTTCATTCCATTTGCAGACATGTTAGTAATATGAAGCTTGCATCTTGATTTGCCAGTATATGGTTGCTTTCACAACTACGGATATATTTAAGATTGTAAGATAACAGGCAGTGCAGTTGCACAGCGGTAGAGTTGCTGCCTCACAGCGTTAGAGACCCGGGTTCGATCCTGTCTACGGGCGCTGTCTGTACGGAGTTTGCACGTTCTCCTCGAAATCTGCGTGGGTTTTCTTTGAGTGCTCCGGTTTCCTCCCACACTCCAAAGACGTACAGACTGAGAGTCACGAAGCAGGGTCTCGATCCGAAACGTCACCTGTTCCTTTTCTCCAGAGATGCTGCCTGACCCGCTGAGTTACTCCAGCTTTTTGTGTCTATCTTCGGTGTAAACCAGCACCTTTCTACAAATTTCATCTCCGTACAGCATTGGGAATGCAATATTTTTGGAAATTATACTGGCTGACTTCCCCAGAATGACCCATTGTCATGATAACACACTACCATGCCTGGACATATATACAGTAGATGTATTTTGTAGTTGTACCGCCGGCTGCTGCAATATCAAAGCCACATCCTCCTCATTCAATGATACTTGAATTGATCATCCTAACCCATACGATCAGCATTGTTAAATATTTCCTGTCCTGGCATTCTGCCAAACCACAAGAGACACAAGAGGCGTGCGATGGAAAAGGTGAGCAGGATAAGACCAAATCACCATAACAACAATAAAACAGCGACAAACAATGGGAGCTGTCTCTGCGCAACTGATTTTTCAACTGTCAACCTAATAAAGACTTGGCAATGGAAACTGGACTTAATGCTGAACCATAAGATAAGGGAATAGATACAAATGCTTGAGATTGGTAATTATGTTTGTTAAGGTTTGTGCAGAGTATGATTCCATGCTAAAGGCGCAGCATGGTGGTGCAGCGGTAGAAGTGCTGCCTCACAGCGCCAGAGACCCAGGTTCCAACCTGACCATGGGTGCTGTCTGTACGGAGTTTGTACGTTCTCCCGGTGACCGCGTGGGTTTTTTCCGGGTGCTCCGGCTTTCTCCCACATTCCAAAGACGTGCAGGTTTGTAGGTTAATTGGCTTTTTGTAAATTGCAAATTGCACCTAATGTGTACGTTAGTGCTCGTGTACAGGGTGATCGCTTGTCGGCGGGGTCTCGGTGGGACTAAGTGTCCTCCCTGTATCTCCGTAGCCTAAAATCTCAATCTTAATTAGTTTAGTTTTGTTTAGAGATGAACAATTCCTTCAGTCCGCTGAGTCAGCGCCAACCAGTGATCACCCACATACTAATTCTATCCTACTCGCTAGGGACAATTTACAGAAGCCAATTAACCTACAAACCCGCACGCCTTTAAAATCTGGGAGGTAACCGGAGCACCCAGAGAGGTACCTGAACTCTGAAGAAGGGTACTATCCATATTCCCCATAGATGCTGCCTGGCCCGCTGACATACACCAGCAGTTTGTCTTTTTTTTTTGTAAACTAACATCTGCAGTTCTTTGTTTCTACAAGAAATTCTCCTTGTTCTCTTGAATCTCACCGAAACATTTCCCCGCAACTTAAAATATATTCGATTTGTGAATTTCCCCAGTTCTGATGAAAGATTATTGATCTGAAATATCAATGCTTTCACTCTTCTCAGCTGCTAAACAATCTCGGCCTGTCTATGAACCGCAGTCAGATGGAGGGAGGACCTGGCGAGGGATACTGTGCAACTTTGTTAAGCGTACTTTATGTGGCGACTCTTTGCATACCTTGGGAGCGCAAAACAAAGAATATCACTGTGATTTAAAGTATAGTCATAAAGTATCATTCATTGAATGTTATGACAAAGGGGTGTATACATTGAGAGACATAACAAATAATTGTGGGCATTTATGCAAAGCAAGTTCCGTCATTAAGCCATTTTTAGTTTGTATTGTGTATATTACCTTAGAAAACATCTGATGCTAATTGGCACTTACGTCATTTCTGACTCAAAAATTACAATTAGATGTTGGATCAATATACTATGGAACAAAAAAGTCTTACAATTCCCTCTGGTTTTGAACTTGAATGGAGAATTACTGTAAGTTGTTTTTGGACGGTGTTCGTCATCTCTTGTTATAAATGTCAGAAATGCATGAAATAGGTTGGATAGCCCCAGGCAACCAAATAATTAGGTGGAAATCATTTCCAATATTCCAACTAGGTTCTGTAATCAAGATATCACTAATGCACAGTAACATTGCCAGACCACACACATGGTGCAATAATAAAGAACATCTGGTTCAGTAACAATGGTAACGGACAGATATCCAGTTTGCCTGTGCATGTACTTTAGTTTAGTTTAGAGATACAGAACGGTAACAGGCCCTTCAGCCCACCGAGTCCTTGCTGACCATCGATCACCCGTTCACACTAGTCCACTTACTCATCAGCCCCCCGACACACCAGGGGAATTTTACAGAGGCCAATTAACCCACAAACCTGTTAGACTTTGTGAGGTTTAGTTTAGTTCAGAGATGTGGCACGGAAACAGGCCCTTCAGCCCACCGAGTCCGCGCTGACCAGTGAACCCTGTAAACTAGCGCAATCCTACACACATTAGGGACAATTTACAATTTGTTTTACCGGATCCAATTAAACTACGATCTTTGGATTGTGGAAGGAAACCAGAGCACCCGGAGAAAACCCACGTGGTAATGGGAAGAACGTACAAATTCCGTACAGGCAGCACCCGTAGTCAGAATCGAACCCTGGACTGTACCGCTGTGCTACTGTGCCACCCATTAGCATTCAATAAATAAATGTCCCTTTTCTTTTTAATGCAATGGAATAAATTATGAGCTATTTCTTCCACTTGCATTTTGGGTCAAAACATTGGTTCAAATATTCCAGCTGTCAAATTACACAAGGAAAATGCATATGAACACTGATTATACAAGCCATTTATTATTTAAAGATGTCATTCATTCATAAAGTCTCCAAAGACTTAGAGTCAGAGGGTCATGTGGCACAGAAACAGGCTGCTTTGCCCAACTTGACCCTGCCATCCAAGATGGCCGCCTCAGCTTGCCCCCTTTGTGTGCAGAAACAAAGAAGATAGCATGTTGGAAGGAGCTGCAGATGCTGGCTTAGACCAAAGAGAGACACAAAGTGCTGGAGTAACTCAGCGGGTCAGGCAGCATCTCTGGAGAAAAAGGATGGGTGATGTTTCGGGTCGGGACCCTGCTTCAGACACTGAAACTGAAGATACTTAAAAAAGCTGGAGAAACTCAGCGGGTGCAGCAGCATCTATGGAACGAAGGAAAAAGGTAAAGTTTCGGCCCGAAACGTTGCCTATTTCCTTCGCTCCATAGATGCTGCTGCACCCGCTGAGTTTCTCCAGCTTTTTTGTGTACCATCGATTTTCCAGCATCTGCAGTTCCTTCTTAAACACTGAAACTGAAGATCCTGGTTTTCAAAAGAAGACAGAAGAAGGGTCCCGACCTAAAACGCCACCGAGCCATGTCCACCGGACCCGCCTGCCTGACCCGCTGAGTTACTCCACCACTTTGTGTCTTTTTTTTTTGTGAACCAGCATCTGCAATTCCTTGTGTGTCCATACCTTGAGTTTATTCGCCTTGCTTCTCAGGCCTTGAGAGTGAGTTTTAATTCCCATGCAGAATACAAGAATGATGCCACTAAACTTCACACATAATTGTTGCTCTGACACATAGAGTTGCTTTTTATGGCCACTGCTCGGCAACTATGTGTCTTTAAGCTGCGTGCTTGAATCGGATCCAGAGAGACAGCGCTAGGCTCTTCATGTGAAATATTTGACTCCTCTTGATCTTAAAATGAGACACATAGTATCATTGGCCCTTTCCTCGTATGACATTTGGGTGGCCAAAATGAAGTCATAGATTCAAACAGCAGAGAAACTGGCTCTTCAGCCTAACTTGGTCATGCCGACCAACATGTCCCATCTACACAAGTCCCACCTGCCTGTGTTTGGCTCCATATCCCTCTAAAGCCGCCCTATCCATGTGCCTGTCCAAAATGTCCTTTCATTGTTGTGATAGTACCTGCCTCAACTACCTCCTCTGGCAGCTCGTTCCGTATACTTACCCACCGTTGTTGTGCAAAACAATGTTCAATGTTGCTGCACAGGGACCAACTTGCGACCTGGTCCATTTGCTGGGCCAAAACTTTTTAATGCACTGATGTGAAGTGCAGATGAAAAGCTACTGCCTTGGGCATTGATCCCACTCTGCGACTACATTGTAGAAACAAAGAACTGCACTTGCTGATTAATACACAAAGTGCTGGAGTAACTCAGCAGGTCAGGCAGCATCTCTGGAGAACATGGAATGGTGGCATTTCGAGTCAGGACCCGTCTTTGGACTTATTGAGTCAGTAACTGATTCAGCAATTGATTCGGTTGCAGCTGTCATCAGGCAACTGAATCATCCTACCACAACCAGAGAGCAGACCTTAACTACTATCTACCTCACTGGTGACCCTTGGACTATAATTTAAGAAGGAACTGCAGATGCTGGAAAAATCAAATGTAGATAAAAATGCTGGAGGAACTCAGCGGGTGAGCCAGCATCTATGGAGCGAAGGAATAGGTGACGTTTTGGGTCGAGACCCTTCTTCAGACTGAAGAAGGGTCTCGACCCGAAACATCACCTATTCCTTCTCTCCATAGATGCTGCCTCACCCGCTGAGTTTCTCCAGCATTTCTATCTACATTGGACTATCCTTGATCAGGCTTTGCTGGGTTTACCTTGCACTAAACGTTATTCCCTTATCATGTATCTATACACTGTAAATGGCTCGATTGTAATCTAATCATGTATTGTCATTCTGCTGACTGGATAGCATGCAACAAAAGCTTTTCACTGTACCTCGCTACACGTGACATCAAACTAAACTGTAATCTGTATAGTCAATCAGAAGAAGGGTCCTGACCCGAAACATCACGTATCCATGTTCTCCAGAGATGCTGCCTGACCCGCTGAATTACTCCAGCACTTTGTGTCTTTTCTGCCCTATCATTTATCTCTCCCAGATTTTTACATGGTCAGTCCCCCTGCTTCTTTATACTATTATTCAAAGTGAGACATTTTGTTTGCACGCCTGCCTTGTCTAATGCGAAGTTCCGTTCTGATAAGATGATTAATAAGAGCTCCGTCATTCAATCTCCATTTCTCATGTGGTGTGAACTTTGAATGCACAGGGTTGAATTCACTGCTGTGACTCAGTGTGTCTGGTGCCTGATTAAACATGCGCAATGAGCTCATGTTTTAAATATTACTCACAGTGATGATGTAAACGCAGCACATTTAATGAGATCGAATGTTGGGTTCTAGGGAAAGGCTGCTAGACATTGCTGGAAGGCAGCCATGCGCTTCATTGTTTTGGGCGTATCTATTACACAATTGAACCTCTGACATCGTCGGAAGTCATGTCAGACAAGGAAGATCTATTCAAAGAAGTCAAGATGCAACTTGCCAGAGTGAGGCCAAATGCAAATTGGAGGAACAGCACCTCGTATTTCGCTTGGGCAGCTTACACCCCAGCGGTATTTAGTGTTAATTTCTCCAACTTCAAGTAACCCTTGCATCCCCCTCTCTCTCATTCCTTCTCCACCCTAGTCATTGTATTAGTTTCAATGTTGTCCTGGTGAGTTTCACTGAAGAAGTTTCAGTCTGAAGAAGGGTTTCGGCCCGAAACGTCGCCTATTTTCTTCGCTCCATAGATGCTGCTGTACCCGCTGAGTTTCTCCAGCAATTTTGTGTACCTTCACTGTCTGTAACTTGTTTTCACCTAGCCCCACAGCTAACAATGGCCTGTTTCCTTTATCATCTACTTTTTTGCACATCTTTCATTCATTTGTTCTATATCTCTCAAAACGTCACCTGTTCCTTTTCTCCAGAGATGCTGCCTGACCCATTGAGTTACTCCAGTTATTTTGTGTCTTTGGTTTAAATCGGCATCTGCAGTACCTTCTTACGCAAGATGTAACATGTAATCTATAGTCTAACAGGGTCTGGTGTGTGACTAGCCCAGTCAGAGAAGGATGAGTTCATTCTAAAGGCCTTGCCTCATTGACGTTCTGCAGAAGAAAGGAAATGAGCTGGTGAGTAAGCCAAATGTAGGGACTTGTAGGGTCTGACGAAGGATCTCAACCCGAAACATCACCCATTTCTTCTCTCCAGGGATGCTGACTGTCCCGCTGAGTTACTCCAGCTTTTTGTGTCTATCTTCGTTTTAAACCAGCATCTGCAGTTCCTTCTTACACAATAAGTGTCTTTGTCTGTGGTTGAAGTGAGTGTTAAATTTTGACAGATGTAATATGGGAATAGTATAATTGACCATAGATTACCATACATGGTAATGGTTTGGTCATAGGGCCATACAGCATAAAAACTGGCCCTTCGGCCCAGACTGCCTGTGCCGACCAAGGTACCCCACTGTGTTAGCCTAACTGTGTTAGCCCCATCTGTCTCTATTTGGCCCATGTCCCTCTAAACCTCCATGTACCTGTTTCAATGTCTTTTACACTCAACTAAAACCAATTTAAGTTTAGTTTAGAGATACAGGGCAGAAACAGGCCCTTCGGCCCACTGAGTCCGCACTGACCAGCGATCCCCGCACATTAACACCATCCAACACACACTAGGAACAATGTTTTGAAACATTTATACCAAGCCAATTAACCTACAAACCTGTACGTTGTCGGAGTGTGGGAGGAAACCAGAGCTCCAGGGGGAAACCCACACAGATCACGGGGAGAAGGTACAAACTCTGTGCAGACAGCACCCGTAGTGAGGATTGAACCCGGGTCTCCGGTGCTGTAAGGCAGCAACTCTACCCCTGCGCCACAGTGCCACTCTACAATGTTCACCAGTTTTGATAGAGCAGTAAAATACTTACTCGAGAATAATTTAGGAAATTCCAGTCAATTTAATTTGACCATTGACATTTTGATCGTCATTACAGATTGGACGTTCTTTCCATTTCCTGTCCATTTTAAAGCATTTCCTAATATAGTCCGTAACTTGGTTAATGGTTATTAAACCAATTCAAATTTCCGCACATAATTTCCTGGGAAGGTGCCAAACTTCTTGGTTCTTATAGATGTACCTGCAAATGAAATACAACTGTAATGAATAGTCATACAGAGTGAAAAACAGGCCCTTCAACCCAACTTGCCCACACTGTCTAACAAGTCCCATCTACAGTAGTCCCACCTGCCTGCGTTTGGCCCACATCCCTCCAAACTTGTCCTATCCATGTACCTGTCTAAGTCTTTCTTAAACGTTGCAATAGTCCCTGCCTAACCAACCACTTCTGGCAGCTCATTCCATACACCCACCGTCCAGGTGAGACCACACCTGGAGTATTGTGTACAGTTTTGGTCTCCTAATCTGAGGAAAGGCATTCTTGCCATAGAGGGAGTACAGAGAAGGTTCTCCAGACTGATTCCTGGGCTGTCAGGACTTTCATATGAAGAAAGACTGGGTAGACTCGGCTTGTACTCGCTAGAATTTAGAAGATTGAGGGGGGATCTTTTAGAAACTTACAAAATTCTTAAGGAGTTGGACAGGCTAGATGCAGGAAGATTGTTCCCGATGTTGGGGGAAGTCCAGAACAAGGGGTCACAGTTTAAGGATAAGGGGGAAATCTTTTAGGACTGAGATGAGAAAAACATTTTTCACACAGAGAGTGGTGAATCTCTGGAATTCTCTGCCACAGATGTAGTTGAGGCCAGTTCATTAGCTAAGAGGGAGTTAGATGTGGCCCTTGTGGCCAAAGGGATCAGGGGGGTATGGAGAGAAGGCAGGTACAGGATACTGAGTTGGATGATCAGCCATGATCATATTGAATGGCGGTGCAGGCTCGAAGGGCCGAATGGCCTACTCCTGCACCTATTTTCTATGTTTCTATGTCTCTATGTTTCTATCCTTTGTGTAAAAACTTTACCCCTCAGATTCCTATTAAATCTTTTTCCCCATCACCTTAAACTTATGTCCTCTGGTTCTCGATTCCCCTATTTTGTGCAAGAGACTCTGTGTCCTCCTGATCTATTTTTCTCATGGATTTTATACACCTCTATAGGATCCCCCCCCCATCCTCCTGCGCGCCAAGGAATAGAGTCCCAGCCTGCTCAACCTCTCCCTGTAGCTCTGACCCTCGTGTCCTGGCAACGTCCTTGTAAATATTTCATGCCTTGAGTTGTTCAGTTAACACAGGACGCAGATTGCCCCAAGGAGTTTGTACGTTCTCCCCGTGACCGCGTGGCTTCCTCCCACACTCCAAAAACCTGCAGGTTTATTGGTTAATTGGCTTGGTAGGAATGTAAAGTGTCCCTCGTGTGTGTGTGTAGGATAGTGTTAATGTGCGGGGATCGCTGGTCGGCGCTGACTCGGTGGGCCGAAGGGCCTGTTTCCGCGCTGTATCTCTGAACTAAACTAAAATTATTCATGTACTCTGAACGGAAAGTGACTCATAAGTGTCACATACTCCATGAATTTGATGCCTCTGTGACAAATAATTTTCAAGTACTTAACACGTAAGTGGCCATTTAGAACTCACAAACTTTGCACAACTTTACAAAGCTGCTCATTCATCCATTTCACTTAGCACTGACAACGTGCTATAAAAATGTTGAAAATTAATAATCAGACGATAAATCGCTCCTGAGCTCTGGGTGTTCCCACAATTCGCATTCTATGCTCCAGCATTAAATTAGCTAGAACATATCTAAAGCATAACTAAGCAGGAATCCTTCAATTTTTTTGTAAGAATAATATCAATTTTGGATGGTTTCTCAAACTCAAATTGTCCTAAGAGAGACACAAAAAGCTGGAGTGAATCATTGGATCAGACAGCATCTCCGGAGAAAAGGAATAGGCGATGTTTCGGGGTCGAGACCCTTCTGCAGACTTCAGACAAAAATAGTCCCACCTACCCAGTTAAAACACTCATTCTTTCAGTGTTACTGGGTGTGTTAAAGACATATCTTTCTAGCTTCTCACACTTGACATCTTCACTTGTTTTACTGGCCTGACCCACACTCTCAGCTGCTGGGGAATACCTTTCATCAGAAAAGCATCAATAATTCTTATCCAGCAACACCCCCACTCAGTCTGTTCCCCAAAGATCAGCGCAATTGCTATAAGATGTCAGGCCTCACATGGCATCAATGATAAGTGATAAAGAGACACCACATCTGGAGTGAATTGTGTGTGGGAAGGAACTACAGACGCTGGTTAACTATGTCTAACTTTAAGAAATGTTCAGGAAAGAACTGCAGGTGCTGGTTTAAATCGGAGGTAGACACAAAATGCTGGAGTAACTCAGTGGGACGGGCAGCATCTCTGGAGAGAAGGAATAGGTGACGTTTCGGAATTAGACCCTTCTTCAGGCTGGACGTGGTGAATTGATGTTAGAGCCCCCGTGAAAAAATGCTTAAACTAACATTTCTTAAATGCTTAAACTTTCATTTCGCTAAGATAATAGCCAAGCGGCACGGTGGCGCAGCTGTAGAGTTGCTGCCTCACAGCGGCAGAGATCCGGGTTCGATCCTGACTACGGGTGCTGTCTGCATAGAGCTTGTGCGTTGTCTCTGTAACCGCATGAGTTTTCTCCGGGTGCTCCGGTTTCCTCCCACACTCCAAAGACGTATGGGCTTGTCTACAAGATTCTGACTATCTATCCTGTCTATGCCTCTTATCATTTTACATGCTTCTATCAATTTCTTCTCAACCTCCAACGTACCAGCGAAAACAGTCCAAATTTGTCCAACCTCTCCCCGTAGCCTCGAATCCCTCTCCCTTGTTTCCCTCTCCCCGACCCTCAGTCTGATGAAGGGTCTCGACCCAAAACATTGCCTTTTCCTTTTCTCCAGAGATGCTGCCTGACCCGCTGAGTTACTCTAGCGTTTTGTGTGTACCCTCTAATCCAAGCAGCATTCTGGAAAACCTCTTCCGCAAAACCGTCACATCCTTCCTATAATGGGGTGACCAGAACTGCATGCAATACTTCAACTGCAGCCAAAACAAAGTTATGAGAAGCAAGAATGACGCCAACTCATTTTAGCATCTTAGAATTGGGTCTTCCTGTTATGGATATGATGTGATATGATTGATTAGGGATAGCCAGCATGGTTTTGTGCATGGAATGTCATGTCTGACAAATTTGACTGAGATCTAGTCTACATGAGCTTCGGCGAGGTCTTTGATTAGGTTCTACATGGTCCCCCTGCTCCAAAAGGTTACATTGCATGGGATCCAGGGAGAGCTAACTAACTGGATACAGAGTGTGTAGGAGTGAACTGCAGATGCTGGTTTACACTGAAGATAGATATAAAATGCTGGAGTAACTCAGCGGGACAGGCAGCATCTCTGGAGAGAAGGAATGGGTGTGATGTTTCAAGTTGAGACCCTTCTTCAGAGATGCTGCCTGTTCCATCTGACCAGCTGAGTGACTCCAGCATTTTGTGTCTATCTTAACTGGATACAGAATTGAATTGATGGTGGGAAGCATAGGCTGGTGGTGGAAGGTTATTTTGCAGACGAGAGTCCTGTCTGGACTGGACCCAAGTCGTGTGCCTTTTGCTGGGTGCTGGGTCCACTAGTATCTGTCATCTATACCAATCATTCGGATGAGAATGTACAAGGCGCGATTAGATCTGACGAAAACGTCACCCATTCCTTCTCTCCGGAGATACTGCCGCAGAGTTACTCCAGCAGTTTGTGTCTATCTTCGGCGTAAACCAGCATCTGCAGTTCCTTCCTACACATGATTAGTCGGCTTGCATCGTGGCTTGGTTCGGCAACTTGAGCGCCCCGGAGAAGAAGAGACTACAAAAAGTAGTAAACACTGCCCAGTCCATCATTGGCTCTGACCTTCCTTCCATCGAGGGGATTTATCGAAGTCGCTGCCTCAAAAAGGCTGGCAGTATCATCAAAGACCCACACCATCCTGCCCACACACTCATCTCCCTGCTACCTTCAGGTAGAAAGTACAGGAGCCTGAAGACTGCAACGACCAGGTTCAGGAATAGCTACTTCCCCACAGCCATCAGGCTATTAAACCTGGCTAGGACAAAACATTAATAACCCATTATCTGTCATTTTGAACTTTATCAGTTTATTTATTCATGTGTTTTGTAGTCAATGCCTATTATGCTCTGTGTGCTGAAGCAAAGCAAGAATTTCATTGTCCTATCAGGGACACATGACAATAAACTTGAACTTGAACTTGCAGATGACATTGCAACAGATGCTATTGTAGACAATAGAGACAGCTATCAAGAATCACAGTGTGATCAGCTGAGCTAGTGGGCTGAACAATGGCCAGTGGAGTTGTGTTGTCTGTTGAAGACACAAAACCTTTTTGTTGAAGAGCAGCCGCAATGAAGCAGCTCTGTTGCAAACCACATCCACTAATTAGGTTTCAGAGTTGGATCATGCGAGCACATTCCACCGAGAGGGGCCTTGCACTTTACTCTCTCCACGTTGCCTTCCGCATGACCCTTCCTGGAATCCAGCTCACATAGCGGTGAAAATTTGTTTTCCTTTCCTGCACTTAAGATGTCATAAAATTCCAGCTGGATGAGACACGAGCACGGGGAAATCTATAGCAGGAACAGATACAGGCCCCATGAGCCTACTCTGCCATTTAGCAAAACCCTAGCTGAACCCTTGGCCCTTTTCCTGCCCTCTCGTCCCTCTCCCCCTCATTCCCCAATTCCCTTGATATCAGATATCTATCAATCCCAGTTACGAATGCAATCAACTACTGCCTTCAGGATAGATGATTTCAAAGTTTCATCATTCCCAAAGTTAAAGAAAGTCTGAAGAACGGTCTCGACCTGAAACGTCACCCATTCTTTCTCTCCACAGATGCTGCCAACCTGAGTAACTCCAGCATTTTATGTCAAACTTAAAGAAATGTTCAGGGAGGAACTGCATGTGCTGGTTTAAATCGAAAGTAGACACAAAATGCTGGAGTAACTCAGCGGGAACAGGCAGCATCTCCGGAGAGAGGGAATAGGTGGCATTTCTGAAGAAGGGTCTCGACCCGAAAAGTCACCCATTCCTCCTCTCCAGAGATGCTGCCTGTCCCGCTGAGTTAAAGAAATGTTCCCTTGTTTACGGCTTAATTGGCTCTGAGACTGTTATCTTTTGCTCTGGACTCAGTAGCTGGGGAAACACCCTCTCCACATCCATCGTATTGAGCCCTCTAAGAATTTTGGACATAATGAAGCATCTTCTCATTCTTCTGAATACCTAACATACTCAATCAGCACAGTGGCGCAGCGGTAGAGTTGCTCCCTCACAGGACCAGAAACCCTGGTTCGATCCTGACTAAAGGCCGTTGTCTATAAGGTGTTTGCACGTTCTCCCTGTTTTCTCGTGGGTTTTCTCCGGGTGCTCTGATTTCCTCCCACATCCCAAAGATGTGCAGGTTTGTAAGTTAATTGGCTTCTGTTAATTGTCCCTAGTGTGTCGGATAGAACCAGTGATCAATGAGCAGTGCGGACTTGGTGGGCCGAAGGACAGTACAGACTGTTTGCATGTGATCCATATCCCTCCTGCATATCCATGTCTCTGGCTGAAAGCCTCTTAAACACCACTATGCCACATACTCAATAAACCAAATAGTTCAATGAAACATCAATTCTCCTTTATAAATCCATATTAATTCTGCTCATATTAGTATTTGCAAATCTTGATGTAACATTGCTTCCACTAGCTTCCATTAATTTCTGTCCTCTCTCCACTCTCCAGGACTAATATTAAGTTAGTTCTTGCTTCTCTGTCTCTGCCTGCTCTCTGTCTCTGTTTCTCTCTCTGTCTCTCTCTCTCTCTCTGTCTCCCTGTCTGTACCTCTGTCCCTGTCTTTTCTCTCTCTCTGTCTCTCTCTGTCTCCCTCTCTCTCTCTCTGTCTCTTTCTCTCTGTCGGTCTCTGCCTTTCTCTATCTCTCTCCTGTCTGTCTCTGTCTCTATCTCTCTCTCTCTGTCTCTCTCTCTCTGTCTATCTCTCTCTCTCCTTTCATAAACAGTGGGGTCTCATTTGTTAGCCTCAAATCCATAGGAACCATTTCAGAATGTGTAATGCTTGGCAGCTGACATTTAGACCCTTCACCGCCTCTATTTCCCTTGGAATTTATCATCAGTTTGCAGGTTCAGTCTGAGGCAACTATGAAATATCAATTGCATTATGTGATACAGTTAACACTTGCTTTGCATCTTCTAACTCGTACTACAGTGAGATGGTTCTTATGCATTTTATTTCACGGGACTCTACAGAATCTGCCACAATTAGAATGTGCTTGTGACTTACCCAAGTACCATCCATCATCGCATTTTTTAATAACTTTAACGTGGTCTCCTTGTCTGAGCTCAAGCTCATCGAGCTTCTTAGGGACAAATGAATATAAAGCCAAGTATCTGTAAAATAGTGGGAGTTTTATCACATATTATTTGCATTCGATTCAAGATATATTGGAGCGGCACAGTGGCGCAGCGGTTAGAGCCCCTCCTTGCCTCACACCCGAGTTCGATCCTGACTACCGATGCTGTCTGTACGGAGTTTGCACGTTCTCCCCGTGACCCGCGTGGGGTTTCCCTGGGATCTCCGGTTTCCTCCCACACTCCAAAGATGTCAGGTTTGTAGGTTAATTGGCTTTGTATAATTGTAAATTGTCTCTAGTGTGTAGATGAGCATTAGTGTAAGGAGATAGCTGGTCGGCACGGACTCGGTGGGCTGAAGGGCCTGTTTCCGCCCATGTATCTCTAAACTGGACTAAACTAAGCTACAGCAATCTTGGAGGCACATGGCAGAGTATAATTGGACCTTCCATTCTTCTAAGTATCAGTATTTGAGTTACCGCAGGGG
Source organism: Leucoraja erinaceus (assembly GCF_028641065.1). Lineage (NCBI taxonomy): Eukaryota > Metazoa > Chordata > Chondrichthyes > Rajiformes > Rajidae > Leucoraja > Leucoraja erinaceus. Next base: position 53,271,191 of record NC_073387.1, read on the forward strand.
GGGAATGTTTGTGGTTGAACACATATCATGTTTCTCAGTAGAATGATTGTTACAACAATAACAGCTTGTTATTATAAAGCATCTTCAACACAGCGAAGCACTCAGGGACATTTCACAGGAGTACTATCAGAAACAACTTTACACCAAGCTCCACATGACTGACGGTCAGAAGGCTGTTCAGAGCAATAGCTTCCGATTGCCTTTGAGGAGGAAAGAAAGGATTAATGAGTGAATTACAGAGCCTTGGGCCTTGGCCGTCGAAGGCAGGCCAGGGTCACCAGTGGAGATTGGGAGCATTTAAACGGCAGGTAGCAGAGAAGTTGAAACCTTCAAGTTCAGGTATGTTGAAGTGTTGAAACAACAAACTGCAGATAGACACAAAAAGTTGGAGTAACTCAGCCGGACAGGCAGCATTTCTGGATAGAAGGAATAACATATAACCATATAACAATTACAGCACGGAAGCAGGCCATCTCGGCCCTACAAGTCCGTGTCGAACAATTATTTTCCCTTAGTCCCACCTGCCTGCACTCATACCATAACCCTCCATTCCCTTCTCATCCATATGCCTATCCAATTTATTTTTAAATGATACCAATGAACCTGGCCTCCACCACTTCCACTGGAAGCTCATTCCACACCGCCACCACTCTCTGAGTAAAGAAGTTCCCCCTCATGTTACCCCTAAACTTCTGAAGTCATGTCCTCTTGTTTGAATCTTCATTATTCTCAAAGGGAAAAGCTTGTCCACATCAACTCTGTCTGTCCCTCTCATCATTTTAAAGACCTCTATCATGTGTAGGAAAGTCTGAAGAAGGGTCTCGACCCTGAAACGTCACCCATTCCTTCCCTCCAGAGACGCTGCCTGTCCCGATGAGTTACTCCAGGATTTTGTGTCTGTCGTAGAAGGAATGGGTGACGTTTCCAGGTTGAGACCCTGCAGATGCTGGTTTGCAAAAAAATGACCCAAAGTGCTGGAGTAACTCAGCAGGTCAGGCAGCACCCCTGGAGAACATGGACAGGTGGCGCTATGGGTCGGGACCCTTCTTCGGACTTAAGAAGGCACACAGGCTTTTTTTTGTTTAAAACACTAAATGTTGGAATTATTCTGCATGTGGGCCTATCCATGTCTACCAGAAATGCTGCCTGACCTGCTGACTTAAGCCCCGTCCCACTTTCCCGAGTTAATCACAAATTCTCCTCGATTCAAACTCGGAGATGCCAACCGTAGGTACTCGGAGCTATTTATTTAACTCGTAGACATTTTTCAACATGCTGAAAAAAACGTCCCGGCTTACCTGATGCCCCGAGTACCTACGGCTGGCATTACGAGCCGCTACGAAATATCTACGGACTCCTACGGAATCGCTACAGACATTCTCCGAGTTTGAATCAAGGGGGAAACTCGGGAGAATTCGTGAATAACTCGGGAAAGTGGGACGGGGGCTTAACTCCAGCACTTTGTGTTCTAAACAAAAATAAAACATGTTTGCCATCTCAGGTAGATATAAAGGTTTACGGTGCTTTATCTTTAAACCCTCAGCCAATATCACAATTATCTAATTCTTGCAGGAGATGCGATGAATAAATTAGTTTTGTTACTTTTGTTACAGCAACAAGCTGACATCAAAGGTGAAATATAATAGCAGAAAATACTTAAAAAGGCAAGCAGCACGGGGGTCCCGGGTTATGGGGAGAAGGCAGGAGAATAGGGTTAGGAGCGTGACTTAGATGAGCCGTGATTGAATGACGGAATAGACTTGATGGACCGAATGGCCTAATTCCACTCCTGTTCCTTATGACCTTACGAGTATGATGATGATGTATTGGCTTATTTCTCTGTCCAAAGACGTACAGGTTTGTAGGGTGATTGGCTTGGTATAAATGTCAATTGTCCCTAATGTGTGACGGGTAGTGTTACAGGCCTGTCCCACTTGGCGATTTTTTTCAGCGACTGCCGGCATCATTGACTGACGGATCAGTTCACGGTGATGACGTATTGACGCGCGGTGTTTTTTCAAGTGTCGCGACATTTTTTTTGTCGCCGCTGGATTTTGAAATGTTTGTCCCTTTGATATCTTGTGGCGACACTAATATGACCCCGACAGGCGCCGAAAAACATCACCAAGTGGGACAGGCCCTTTAATGTGCTGGAGTAACTGGTCAGTGCAGACTCGGTGTGCCAAACTGCCTGTTTATGCGCTGTATCTCCAAACTAAACTAGAGTAAATCAAAGGCTTTCAAACATTTCCTCATGTTGATGGTGTACATTCTTAAAAAGAATTGTAGAGACAGATAATGCTGATTCTTGCCATTTGGGAGCATGGTATGGCAATGTTAAATGACTAGACATTGGATAAATCTGAATTAAACATTACAGGCAACGCTGACGCTCTTTGGTCTTCTGCTTGTATATCCACAAGTGATAACTCAGTACTCTTTTTGACTAACCCTTTCAAGAGAGTTTTCCAAATGTAAACAGATTCTATTGAGCAAAATTGGATGAAACAAAATAAAACGATCATCTTGATTAACGTCCTTGGTAAATATATGTAGTAGCGAGACAGAGTGGGCGGCACGGTGTTGCAGCGGTAGAGTTGCTGCCTTAAAGCGCCAGAGATCTGGTTTAGATCCTGTCTGTACTGAGTTTGTACGTTCCCCCCATGGCCTGCATTGGGTTGTTTCTGGGTGCTCCGGTTTCCTCCCATACTCCAAACACGTACAAATTTGTAGGTTAATTCGATAAAATTGTAAGTTGTATCTCCACACTAACACTAAGCAAAACTAAACAAAGTACTGGAGCAGGGGTGGGGAACCTGCGGCCTTCTCAGCCATTAAGTGCGGCCTTTTGAATGAATCCAAATTTTGTAGAACAAATCTTTTTATTATTATTAATATGTTTTTGTTCATCTTTTATTATTTTTATTTTAATCTTAAAATGAACGTATTTCAAATACCAAAGTGTAAAAGAAGATTCAATAAAATAATCCTCTCCGACTGACGGCCAGAATTAAAACATTAGTAAGTCATGAGGGCTATTTTAACAAAATAATGTCCATTTTGAAGTGTATCTAATTGAAGTTTCTTGGATGCGGCTTTATTAGATCACAGCTAACTTAATGCGGCCTTCCTCCACGACCCTGTGTTGGAGTAACTCAGCAGCCCGGTTGCATCTCTGGAGAGATGGACTGGGTGACATTTTGGGTCGAGACTCTTCTTCAGACTCAGAGAAAGAATGGGTGATGTTTCGGGTCAAGAACCTTCTTCAGAGAGGCTGCATCGGTGGAGAACAGGAATAGGGACACTCCGACCCTTGACCCCTGTGCCCTAACCTGAAATGTCCCCTATCTACGTCCTCCAGAGATGATGCTGCCTATCCCACTGAGTTAATCCAGCATTTTGTGTCTATGCTGCCTGACCTGCTGAGCTACTCCAGCATTTTGTGTTCTACTCAAGATTCCAGCATCTGCAGTTCCTTGTGTCTGCTTCTTATAATCATTGTCAGTGGTTTATGCATGATATAAGATTACTTTTTTTTTAGATTTCTTTGTCTCTTATACAAAACTATCTGAAGCATGGAACAAATTAGATATTGTGTCTAAACAGTATTGTTTTAATTAATGCTGAGGTAGTTAGTTAGGTATTCTTGAGCGATTTTTCAGTGCATTTGAAGCAGTGTATTTTTAAAACTCGATTAAATTAAATACTTACATTTCTTCACCAAGCTGAGCGTTGTCATAATTCACGTTTCTTTGATGAAGCTACAGGAGAGAAAGGGCATCCTTTAAAACTTTGGAGACAACGGAACCTTGGGCGGCACGGTGGCGCAGTGATAGAGTTGCTGCCTTACAACACCAGAGACCCGAGTTCGATCCTGACTATGGGTGCTGTTTGTATGGTGTTTGTACGTTCTCCCTGTGACCACGTGGGTCCCCTTTGGGTGCTCAGGTTTACTCCCACACTCCAAAGACGTGCAGGTTTGTGGGTTAAATGGCTTCAGTAAATTGTAAATTGTCCCTAGTGTGTAGGATAGTGCTAGTGTACGGAGTGACCACTGGTCGAGATGGGCCTGGTGGGCTGAAGGGTCAGTTTCCACACATAAAGTCTAATGTAAAGAAAAGAAAAGGTTACAGCAGAATAAAATGAGCTGGCAGTCGAGGTGTAATTTTGATTTATCGAAAGAAAAGCAGAATGCTCCTATGATTTACTGGTCCATTTTGAAAAAATATGACTCAATGTCTGCAGTTGTAAGGAACGTTGCAGGAATCCGCATACATATCAAGAGGTCTCAATGTTTGCAGAATCACCAGAGTGTAAGACCGATGATTTAACGAGTCAAGATTCAAGAGTGTTTTAAAGCCATACGTCCCAAAATGGTTTTATTCTCGACAAGGCCAGCAGCATAATCCTGGATGAATCTCACCCCAGTCACTCCCTCTTCTCCCTTCTCCCTTCTCCCATCAGGCAAGAGGCACCGGAATGTGAAAATGCGCACCTCCAGATTCCTGGACCGTTTCATCCCAGCTGAACTGTCCTCTCACCAACTAGCGAGCGGTCCCGAACGACTATCTCCCTCATCGGAGTCCCTCGGTCTATCTTTAATTGGACTTTACGGGACTAAACCTTGCACTAAATGTTATTCCCTTTATCATGTATCTGTACACTGTGGACGGCTTGAATGTAATCATGTATTGTCTTTCCGCTGACTGGTTAGCACGCAACAAATGCTTTTCGCTGTACCTCGGTTTTTGTGACAATAAACTAAACTTAGCAAAACAAAAACAAGTTTAAGTGAGTTTATTGTCATGTGTCCCTGATAGGACAATGAAATTCTTGCTTTGCTTCAGCACACAGAACATAGTAGGCATTTACTACAAAACAGATCAGTGTGTCCATATACCGTAATCTAAATATATACACACATGAATAAATAAACTAAACTAAACTAAACTAAACGAAACTAAACTGGGGAAGAAGCTGCTCCTAAACCTGGACTTCAAGTCTAACAAATATTTCAAATTCTTTGCCAAAATGAATGACGCTACAAAGTGACAGTGAAGGTCAAATGTCCCGTAATTCATTTGCGTTTCAGCAAACCCTTTAACCATTTTCAACATGTTGAAACTCTTTCTGTGCTCGCATCAAGTCTCAGGAGAAACCAAATGGTGGAGTCTCTTTGCCTGTCGTGGTTCAATGAGTTATGATTGAAAATAGGAAAGAGCCGCCATCTGTACATTCAACAGATGCAAATATTAATTCTCATGTAAAGGAAAAACATTCCACGGAGTTATTGTGTAATTTAACATTTAAAATGGCAATCACATCGATACCTATCTGTCACATTCTTTGTTGGTATTCAAGTGCGTAAAGGAACCTAATGTACTTTGTAACTATGCACTCCATATGTGGTGACTCTTTGCATACCATGTGTATGGTATTCACGACAAATAACTTCACTGTGGCATGCCAGTTGATGTCTATGAATGTCTATAGCCTCTGCTAACATGACGACAGTAAATAGACAATAGACAATAGGTGCAGGAGTAGGCCATTCGGCCCTTCAATCCAGCACCTGGGTCTCTGGCGCTGTGAGGCAGCAACTGTACCACTGCGCCTAATTAAAATGTTGGCTCCATGTAAAATATTAGCAAGGCAACCAACTGCAGTGCAGGGCGAGCAAAATCTCTCTCTGTGCAAATCAAAGTTTCCAGGGCAATAATATCCAGATGAAAATAGCTGGAGGTGAAGCAATGGATTGGAATAATAAATCAGCTACACCTTTTTCCATAACAAGGGCAGCTCATGTTTGTTGGAAATGTGTGCACACATCCAGCCTGAATATTCATATTCACAGATGGACACAAAATGCTGGAGTAACTCAGTGGGACAGGCAGCATCTCTGGAGAGAAGGAATGGGTGACGTTTCGGGCCGAGACCCTTCTTCAGACTGAGAACTAGGATGGGGGAGGGATGGAGAAAGAGGAAAAAGAAGGGTTATTTGAAGTTAGAGAAGTCAATATTCATACCGCTGGGGTGTAAGCTGCCCAAGCAAAATATGAGGTGTCAATAGACAATAGGTGCGGGAGTAGGCCATTCGGCCCTTCGAGCCAGCACCGCCATTCAGTGTGATCATGGCTGATCATCCCCAATCAGTACCTCGTTCCTGCCTTCTCCCCATATCCCCTGACTCCGCTATTTTTAAGAGCCCTATCTAGCTCTCTCTTGAAAGCATCCAGAGAACCGCCCTCCACCGCCCTCTGAGGCAGAGAATTCCACAGACTCACCACTCTTTGTGAGAAAACGTGTTTCCTCGTCTCCGTTCTAAATGGCTTACTCCTTATTCTTAAACTGTCGTTCCTCCAATTTGCGCTGTGCCTCACTTTGACAATGGAGGAGGCCCGGGACAGATAGGTCAGTGTGGGAATGGGAGGGGGAGTTAAAGTGTTGAGCAACTGGGAGAACAGATAGGTTTAGGCAGACTGAGCGGTTGTGTTCAGCAAACACTATTTCTATTTCCTTCAATATTCATACCACTGTTCGCAGATGGGCAGTCATAAACCGGATACAAGCACGACTTGAAATACAGTCGCTGTGCACTTTAGCACACAACCAATTGTTGGCACAAGCTCTCTTTATTAAATGTGTTTACTTTCAGTTTGATCCACAGTCAACACCAAGGCTGGCCTCAATATGGAGTTAGAAAGAGCAAACACCAATCTTAAATCTGTACAAAGGATGCTGGTTTAGACCGAAGATAGACACAAAAAGCTGGAGCAACTTACGGGAACAAACAGCATATCTGGAGAAAAGGAATAGATAACCCTGACTCTCAGTCTGAAGAAAGGTCTTGACCCAAAAAGTCACCCATTCCTTTTCTCCAGAGATGCTGTCTGATCCGCTGAGTTACTCCAGCTGTTTGTGTCTACCATCGATTTTAAATCTTCACACTCAATCAATGAATCATTCACAACCATGGTGTCAAAATTAGAACAGTGAAATTGTTTAAAATACCATTGCTTTGCTCTGATTCTTGTCAGTGTGGGTGGGCAAATTTGCAAAGACTCTGTGCTGTAGGTGCAGCGGTAGAGTTGCTGCCTTACAGTGCTTGCAGCGGCAGAGGCCTGGGATCGATCCCGATGGCGGGTGCTGTCTGTACGGAGTTTGCACGTTCTCCCCGTGACCTGCTTGGGTTTTCTCCAAGATCTTCGCTTTCCTCCCACACTCCAAAGATGTACAGGTTTGTAGGTTCATTGGCTTGGTATAAGTGTAAATTGTCCCTAGAGTGTGTAGGTTGGTGTTAATGTGCGTGGATCGCTGGTCGACGCGGACACGGTGGGCCCAAGGGCCTGTTTTCGCGCTGTATCTCGAAACTAAACTACACCAGACTAAACTAAACTGAACTTAAAATATTAGACGGACAGAATTCTTGTGGCTAACCATGAGTTCTTTCAACTTACATCTTCTGGTTATAGGATTCGCAGAATGTTTAACAGTTTCAGGACAAATTGTTCCCCTCTGCTATTCTCTTTACTTGGCTGATCCTTGTGGAGATAATATGTTAGCAATACAGTGGGAATTGGTTACACCTGTAAAAGCTTTCCCACAGAGTTGATGGGACCAGAACAAGCCTGGGGGAATAAGGCTTGTTTTTGTTGCAAGCTATCCAGTCAGTGGACATAATATATGTGATTACAATCAAGCTGTCCACAGTGTACAGATACAGGATAAAGGGAATCATGTTTTGTGCAAGGTGAAGTCCAGTTAAGTCCGATTAAAGGTAGCCCGAGGTACTCCGATGAGGTTCTTTATTTCCTCAATACTGTTCTGTATAGACCATCGAAGATAGACACAAAATGCTGAAGTAACAGTGGGACAGGCAACATCTCTGGAGAGAAGGAATGGAAGACGTTTCGGGGCAAGACCCTTCTTCAGACCATCACTGATCTCTATAATTTCCTCCAAACACAAGGCGTAGCTATGGGCACACGCATGGGCCCCCAGCTACGCCTGCCTCTTTGTCGGGTACGTCAAACAATCCTTGTTCAATACGTACCAGGGCCCCATCCCCGACCTCTACCTCCGTTACATTGACGACTGTTTTGGGGCCACCTCCTGCACCCACCCACAACTGACTGACTTCATCCATTTCACCACCAACTTCCATCCGGCACTCCAATACACCTGGACCATTTCCGACACTTCCCTACCATTCCTTGACCTCACCATCTCCATCGCAGGGGATAGACTTCTGACTGACATACACTACAAACCCACTGACTCACATGGCTATCTGGACTACACGTCTTCCCACCCTGCCCCCTGTAAGGACTCCATCCCCTACTCCAAATTCCTCCGCCTACGCCGCATCTACTCCCAGGATGAGACGTTCTACACCAGGGCATCGGAAATGTCCTCGTTCTTCAGGGAACGGGGATTCCCCTCCTCCACCATTGATGAGGCTCGCACCAGGGTCTCATCCATACACCCCGCAACACTGCTCTCTCTCCCCATCCCCGCACTCACAACAAGGGCAGAGTCCCCGTAGTCCTCACCTTTCACCCCAACAGCCGGCAAATACAACAAATAATCCTCCGCCATTTCCGCCACCTCCAACGTGACCCCCATCACTCGCCACATCTTCCCATCTCCCCCTATGTCCGCCTTCCGCAAAGAACGCTCCCTCCACAACTCCCTTGTCAATTCTTCCCTTCCCTCCCGTACCACCCCCTCCCCAGGCACTTTCCGTTGCAACCGCAAGAAATGCAACACCTGTCCCTTTACCTCCCCCCTCTACTCCATTCAAGGACCCAAGCAGTCGTTCCAGGTGCGACAAATGTTCACCTGTATCTCCTCCAACCTCATCTACTGCATCTGCTGCTCTAGATGCCAGCTGATTTACATCGGTGAGACTAAGCGGAGGCTGGGCGATCGTTTCGCCGAACACCTCCGCTCAGTCCGCATGAACCTACCTGAACTCCTGGTGGCTCAGCACTTCAACTCCCCCTCCCATTCCCAGTCCGACCTCTCTGTCCTGGGTCTCCTCCATTGCCAGAGTGAGCAACACCGGAAATTGGAGGAACAGCACCTCATATTCCGCCTGGGTAGCCTGTGTCCGGCAGGCATGAACATTGAATTCTCCCAATTTTGCTAGCCCTTGCTGTCTCCTCCCCTTCCTTAACCCTCGAGCTGTCTCCTCCCATTCCCCCGCCTTCGGGCTCCTCCTCCTCCCTTTTTCCTTCCTTCTCCCCCCCCCACCCCCTATCAGTCTGACGAAGGGTTTCGGCCCGAAACGTCACCTATTTCCTTCGCTCCATAGATGCTGCTGCACCCGCTGGGTTTCTCCAGCATTTTTGTGTACCTTCGATTTTCCAGCATCTGCAGTTCCTTCTTGAACACTCTGTAAAATAACTGCTGGACTGTGTTGCAAATATCCTGCTTTTTGTTGCATGCCATCCAGTCAGCGGAAAGACTATAGATGATTACGATCAAACATGATGACAATCAAAAACTATACATGATTACACTGTGTGCATCTATCCACAGTGTACATATACAGGGTAAAGGGTATCACATTTAGTCCAATATAAAGTCCAGCAAATTCCGATGAGAGATAGTCCGAGGGTCTCCAATGAGGTAGATGGTAAATTAGGACCTCTCTCTAGTTGGTGATAGGATGGCTCAGTTGGATGGACTGACAACGTTTTGGATTAAAACCCTTCTTCAGACTGATAGGATCAGGGGATGGAAAGCTGAAAAGGGGAGTTGGGGGGGAGGACAAAGATGGCGAGTGATAGGTGGATACAAGTGAGTTTTGATTTGCAAATGGATGAAGTAAGTGGCAAAGGCTAAGTGAAATGCAGATGAAAGGTTGACAGATAAGGAGATGTGTAAAATAAAGCTGTCAGGAGAGAGATAGATACAGCAGGCAGTGAAGAAAGCTAATGGCATGTTGGTCTTCATAACGAGAGGATTTGAGTATAGAGGCCCTTCTGCAGTTGTCCAGGGCCCTGGTGAGACCACATCTGGAGTATTGTGAGCAGTTTTGGTCTCCTAATTTGAGGAAGGACATCCTTTCTCATTGAGGCAGTGCAGCATAGATTCACGAGGTTAATCCCCGGGATGGCGGGAGTGTCATATGAGGAAATCAAGGGATATGGGGAGAAGGCAGGCACGGGTTACTGATTGTGGATGATCAGCCATGTTCACAATGAATGGCGGTGCTGGCTCGAAGGCCCAAATGGCCTCCTCCTGCACCTATTTTCTATTTTAGTTTTGTTTCTATTGTTTTTCTATTTACATGGAAATGCAGGGAAAGGAGGGATGTGGATCTCATGCAGGCAGAGGAGATTTGTTTCAATTGGATTCATGATCAGCATGGACATTGTGGCCAAAGGGCCTGTTCCTGTGCAGATTTATGCTGTGGCTATTTTATACTCCTTGTACCCCCCCCCCCCCCCCCCCCTACTTACCCCACTCCTCAGTCACCCACCACTCTCCAGACTCATGCATTTCAGCTAGCATCTAAAACAGATATCCCTTGTGCCATCTTACCTGATGTAAAGACCTCTGTGAAGCCACCTCTGTATCCAAATGACTTGCAGGTGTTGGCGTGTGATCTCGGTGGCACATGTGATCGCCTGGTGGTTTTCCAATCACTTCAACATATGTAACAGGAAATATCCCCTTCCGATCTGTCCCAGGGGCCTTTCCTTCGTACCAGTTCTCATCTATCCTCCGGAGCAAAATTACCATCTGATTCTGAAATAAATCAATTGTTAGTTAAAGCTGTTGTGGGGGCATGGACCAATATCACAGATTTAAATAGTAAGGTTCAAGGTGGCGCAGTGGTAGACTTTGCTACCTTACAGCACCAGAGACCCGGGTTCGATCCTGACTACGCGTGCTGACTGGGTGGAGTTCGTACGTTCTCCCCGTGACCTGCGTAGGTTTTCTCTGGGTGCTCCGGTTTCCTCCCACACTCCAAAGATGTACAGGTTTGTAGATTAATTGGCTTGGTAAAATGATAAATTATCCCCAGTATGTGTAGGATAGTGTTAATGTGCGGGGATCGCTTCTTAAAAACATAGAAATTAGGTGCAGGAGTAGGCCATTCGGCCCTTCGAGCCTGCACCGCCATTCAATATGATCATGGCTGATCATCCAACTCAGTATCCCGTACCTGCCTTCTCTCCATACCCCCTGATCCCCTTAGCCACAAGGGCCACATCTAACTCCCTCTTAAATATAGCCAATGAACTGACCTCAACTACCCTCTGTGGCAGAGAGTTCCAGAGATTCACCACTCTCTGTGTGAAAAAAGTTCTTCTCATCTCGGTTTTAAAGGATTTTTCCCCCTTATCCTTTGGACTGTTTACCCCCTACCATCCGGGAGGCGCTACAGGTCTCTCCGTTGCCGAACCAGCAGGTCGAGGAACAGCTTCTTTCCGGCGGCTGTCACTCTACTAAACAACGTACCTCGGTGACTGCCAATCACCCCCCCCCCCCCGGACACTTATTATTTATTTTTTATTCAAATCGTTTGCTATGTCGCTCTTCAAGGGAGATGCTAAATGCATTTCGTTGTCTCTGTACTGTACACTGACAATGACAATTAAAATTGAATTGAATTGAATTAAATTGAATCCTTAAGCTGTGACCCCTTGTCCTGGACTTCCCCAACATCGGGAACAATGTGGTGTGGCGTGCACAGCCTAAAGTTGTAGGACAACTTGTTCTGTTTGATCTTCTGTTTGTGCACGTCGAGTTGATTGCATTATCTCTAAATTTAACTAAAAGAAAATGTGCGCATGCCGACCAGCGATCACCCCATACACTGGCATTAACATACTGTACATAGTAGGGACAATTTGCAAATTACAAAAGCCAATTAACCTACAAGCCTGTATGTCTTTGTAGTGTGGGGGGAAACCAGAGCACCCAGAGAAATCCCACACGGTCACAGGGAGAATATACAAACACCTGTAGTCAGAATCGAACCCTGCTCACTCGTGCTGTAAGGCAGCAACTCTATCGCTGCGCCGCCGTGCTGCCCCTTGGAGAATCACATTTGAACACAGATGACTTTTTAGCTTCTATTGAAGTTCATCGCATTGACTTTGACATTCCGTGACTCAAGAAAGCTAACATAAAACCATAAGGTGCTGGAGGAACCCAGCGGGTCAGGCAGCATCTGTGGAGAGAAGAGAAAAGCGACGTTTTGGATCGGGACTCTTCTTTAGAGTCCGAACAAGGGTCCTAATCCGAAAGTCACCTTTCCAGTCCAGGATCGCAACCCGAAAAGTCACCGGTCCGTTCCCTCCACGGATGCCGCCTGACCCTCTGAGTTCCTCCAGCACTTTGCGATTTGCTCAGGTTTCCAGCATCTGCCGTTCCTTGTGTCTCTCATATAAAACCAAGCCAATTCCCTCAAAGCCTAAATGGCCACTATTCGCTATAAACCTGAAGCAATGCAGCCTTAACTTTCAAGGATAATCATTTTTATTTAAAAAAAAAATATTTTTATTAGAAGCAATGTACACTTATAAACCATGGCTTATAGCATAATACATTTCGTGTACAACTTCTTGTTTTAAATTTAACAATAGAAAAATAATAGACGCAAGAAAAGAATAAAAAAGAAGAGATTAATACCTTCCCCTTTTTTTTCTATTTCTTTTTTTTTTTGCTCTTCCTTTCTGGTCTTCTCTTTTTTTCTATATCGTTATGGGCTCTTTGTCTCTACCTATCCGCAAACTACTAATTGCTAACTTCTGGGGCTAACATCACTACTTTCCTAATATGCCCCTGTCCCACTTAGGAAACCTGAACGGAAACCTCTGGAGACTTTGCGCCCCACCCAAGGTTTCCGTGCGTTTCCCGGAGGTTGCAGGTGGTTGCCGGAGGTTGCAGGTAGTGGAAGCAGGTAGGGAGTCTGACAAAAACCTCCGGGAACCGCTCGGAAACCTTGGACGGGGCGCAAAGTCTCCAGAGGTTTCCGTTCGGGTTTCCTAAGCGGGACAGGGGCATATTAGGAAAGTAGTGATGTTAGCCCCAGAAGTTAGCAATTAGTAGTTTGTGGATAGGTAGAGATAAAGAGCCCATAACGATGTAGAAAAAAAGAGAAGACCAGAAACGAAGAGCAAAAAAAAAGAAATAGAAAAAAAAGGGGAAGGTAAAAAAACAGAGCAGAAAAGAAAAATAATATATCTACTTCATATCTTTCCACAGCCCTCACCCAGGTCTGAAACGGTTAATTTCCAGAGTTATGTTGCACCATATTATACTTGTAATAAATCGATGAAATTTCAAGGAGAATTCAATGCAACTCTATTTCAAGTTGGACTCATTGATGTATAAATCCCTTTCACTCTCTTCACATTCATTCCGGGATTATGATTGTGGTGTCTTTTTGAATCAAGCTGCTTTGTGTCTTGGTCAAGATGACCAATCAAACATAATAATGATAAAGAGTTATTGACCTGAGAGATAGACTTTGTGTGGATGCTCTCTGACCTGTTGAGCTCTTCCTGCATTTCTTTCTACTTTTGTTTTTGATTATCAGCATCTGGAAACGTTTTAATGCTTCAGCCCACGATTATTTTGTATGAGACATATTTAATGCTATGGCCCATGGTGATAATTGTTATCTTCTGTAACCTGTTTGTCCCTGAAGATAATAAACATTTCCCGAGAGTGGGTGTGTGTGTGTGTGTGTGTGTGTGTGTGCATGCGTGAGTAGTTGTTAGGAAACACCTGATGGAATTTTACCCATCCCACAACACAAATTGCTTGACGATGAAAATTAATTTTTCATGCTGTGATGTTAACTTATGCCCCTGTGTCACTTAGGAAACCTGAACGGAAACCTCTGGAGGCTTTGCGCCCCACCCAAGGTTTCCGTGCGGTTCCAGGTGGTTGCCGGAGGTTGCAGGTAGTGGAAGCAGGTAGAGAGACTGACAAAAACCTCCGGGAACCTCCGGGAACCGCACGGAAACCTTGGGTGGGGCGCAAAGTCTCCAGAGGTTTCGTTCAGGTTTCCTAAGTGGGACAGGGGCATAAGGTTACAATTTTAGGGTTGCAGTTGATGTCGCATGACATATACACTCTGTTGGATGTGAATAACCTCACTAGGTTAGATACAGCGCGGAAACAGGCCCAACGTGTACACGGTGACCAGCGATCCCCACACAACACACACACAAGGTACAATTTACAATTACACCAAGCCAATTAACCTACAAACCTGTACGTCTTTGGAGGGTGGGAGGAAACCAGAGCACCCGGGCAAAACCCATGCAGGTCACAGGGTGAACGTACAAACTCCGTACAGACAGCACCCGTAGTCAGGATCGAACCTTTGTTCTCTGGTGCTGTAAGGCAGCAACTGTACTGTTGCACCACTGTGGTCCTTAATTTTTGGCCAGGAGGAGTTTGTTAGTTAGATTTAAGATGATTTTTTTTTCCACTCAGTGTTCCGGATCTTTGAGATTCTCCACAGCAGCCTTTCAATGCTCAATCCCTGAGCATAATTGAAGACTGAGATAATAGATTGCCATTTGCTTAAGGAACCAAGGAAATACAGTGGCTTGCAAAAGTATTCATACCCTTTGAACTTTTCCACATTTTGTCACGCTACAACCACAAACGTAAGTGTATTTTATTGGGATTTTATGTGATAGACCAACACAAAGTGGTGCATAATTGTGAAGGGGAAGGAAAATGATACATGGTTTTCAAATTTTTTTACAAATAAAAAACTGAAAAGTGTGGCGTGCAAAAGTATTCAGCCCCCTTTACTCTGATACCCCTAAAAAAATCCAGTGCAACCAATTGCCTTCAGAAGTCACCTAATTGGTAAATAGAGTCCACTTGTGTGTAATCTAATCTCAGTATAAATACAGCTGTTCTGTGAAGGCCTCTGAGATTTGTTAGAGAACATTAGTGAACAAACAGCATCATGAAGCCCAAGGAACACCACAGACAGGTCAGGGATAAAGTTGTAGAGAAGTTTAAAGCAGGGTTAAGTTATAAAAAAATATCCCAAGCTTTGAACAATTATGCGCCACTTTGTGTTGGTCTATCACATAAAATCCCAATAAAATACATTTACGTTTGTGGTTGTAGCGTGACAAAATGTGGAAAAGTTCAAGGGGTATGAATACTTTTGCAAGCCACTGTATATTCCCAGAAACTGGATGTCAGCTATTTTGCAGTATTGAATGGGTGCTTTGTTTTATACTCATTGAGTCATACCACGTGGAAACAGGCCCTCGGCCCAACACATCGATGCTGCCCAAGAAGTCCTACGAGGTTTTTTGGGCCTATTTGCCCCAGTTTCTTATTATCTTAATAAAAGACCAATGAGAGGTACCCCCAAGAAACATTCATTCTGGATTATCCAGGGCATTTAAGAATTGGGTTTGAAAATATCTCCTTCCTGCCATTGACACACAAAAAGTTTCTAAGTCCTTCCAGAGAGACCTGCTGGACAGTAGGCAATACAAGGACAGGTTGCTGCCTTGGTTACATTAACTGATTTGCCAGAGATTTGGTAATGTTTCGAAGGCATTGAAATGCCCCAATTACCACATCAAGACAATAAGCTGGGCTGAAGAAGGGTCTCGACCCGAAACGTCACCCATTCCTTCTCTCTAGAGATGCTGCCTGTCCCGCTGAGTTACTCCAGCATTTTGTGTCTATCTTCGGTTTAAACCAACATCTGCAATTCCTTCCTTCACATTAGATGCTGCAATCTTGATTGGAACTCAAAGTGCTGATGTAACTCAACGGGCAAGGCAGCATCTCTGGAGGTTAGTAAGTCAGCGGGCCTGGCAGCATCTCTGGAGGATATGAACAGGTGACGTTTTGGGTCAGGACACTTCTTAGACTAGCTGACTGACAGCTCCTCTGATTACTTTCGGAGTGAATAGAAAATCACCTTAACCCCTTCCACACCGCCATTTTATTGGTAGAATTATTAAGAACAAAAAATTCCATCATGAATCGTTTTCTAACTTTCCTATTAGTGTGCAAAAACATGCAACAAAGCTAATCCATTGGACATGTGAAGCTGGTGGAAATTTCATTGGTAACTTCAGTAAGTTCTACATGAATCAAGGAGATGCCACAACTAAAAAAAACATAATTGCAAATATTCTAAAGAAACAGTAAATTATAGCAACTAGGAAATCATTTTAAAGTGTGAAGATCAAAACTTTACCTCTAAAAGCAATTTCTACAATGTTTTCATGCACTCACACAAGTAACTAAATAGTGAAGACCAATGTCCATCTGATGGCACCCAAGTCTGGTGACTCTCTGCTCACTGTGGTGGCACAAGTTGGCACGGTGGTGCAGCGGTAGAGAGGCTGCCTTACAGAGCCCGAGACCAGGGTTCGATCCTGACTACGGGTGCTGTCAGTACGGAGTTCGTACATTCTCCCCGTGACCACATGGGTTTTCTCCGGGTGCTCCCGTTTCCTCCCGATTCCTAACAATCCCGTTTTATAACAAGAAGATTTCAGTATAGGAATAGAGAGGTTCTTCTGCAGTTGTATAGGGCTCTGGTGAGACCACATCTGGAGTATTGTGTACAGTTTTGGTCTCCTAATTTGAGGAAGGACATCCTTGTGATTGAGGCAGTGCAGCGTAGGTTCACAAGATTGATCCCTGGGATGGCGAGACTGTCATATGAGGATAGATTGAAAAGGCTGGGCTTGTATTCACTGGAGTTTAGAAGGATGAGGGGGGGATCTTATAGAAACATATAAAATTATAAAAGGACTGGACAAGCTAGATGCAGGAAAAATGTTCCCAACGTTGGGCGAGTCCAGAACCAGGGGCCACAGTTTTAGAATAAAGGGGAGGTCATTTAAGCCTGAGGTGAGAAAAAACTTTTCTCCCAGAGAGTTGTGAATTTATGGAATTCCCTGCCACAGAGGGCAGTGGAGGCCAAATCACTGGATGGATTTAAGAGAGAGTTAGATAAAGCTCTAGGGGCTAGTGGAGTCAAGGGATATGGGGAGAAGGCAGGCACGGGTTATTGATAGGGGACGATCAGCCATGATCACAATAAATGGCGGTGTGGCTCGAAGGGCCGAATGGCCTCCTTCTGCACCTATTTTCTATGTTTCTCCCACACTCCAAAAACATATGAGTTTGTAGGTTAATTAGATTTGGTAAAAATCGTAAACTTTCCCTAGTGTGCAGGATAGTGCTAGTGTACAGGGTGATCGCTAGTCGGCATGGACCGAAGGGCCTATTTCCGTGCTGCCTCTCTGCGATCTAAAGTCTGAAGTGGATCAGCAATCATTCATTACAGTCGCTCCACTATTTTAAACCTCTACGCCAACAGCAGCATTTCATACTCTAAACTGTGCTCATCTCAATCTATCTTTAATTGGACTTTACTGGACTTTATCTGGCATTAAACATTATACCCTTTATCCTGTATCCATTGTAATAATAGTCTTTCCGCTGACTGGATAGCAAGCTTTTCACTGTACCTTGTTACACTTGAATATAAATCAAACTATCGAGGGAGCGGCCCTCTTGCCCGAGTTAACGTTTCGGGGCCAGAATACATGAAAATGCAGCTGTTTAAAATAAAATGTGTAAATTGACATCTGGTAACAACATTTTGACACCGCTCTGAGAGGTGGAACTCTGTATGGGGAACCTACTCTAATTAAAGGAGACAAAGGTCGCCACGAGGCCAGACAGGAAAAGGACGGCAGATTTCCTTTCCTGAAGGAATTAGTGAACTCGCTGGGGTTTTTTTCTGAGGTAATCCAATAATTGCAAGGCTACTTTTTACAGATTCCAGACTCATAAACGAGAAGCAAAATTGAACTATTCACTAAATAATTTCAAGTTTCATTTTCTATAATATCTGTTGAGCAAAATAACCACTGGAATTTAATAGTTCAAGATGTTTCAAATTTGATGTTTTTCATTGAAGGCTCAGCTATGATTTTTCTAAGAACCTCCCCGTTCTGCATTCATTTTCTGTAATTGCTAAATATTTGTCGTCATTTATCTTTTATTAACTCCAGGCGAATGAGGACATTAAGTCACCTCATAGAAAGATGTTTTCTGTTGGGATGTAATGTTGGGATGTAATGTTAAAATTGTACAAGGCATTGGTGAGGCCAATTCTGGAGTATGGTGTACAATTTTGGTCGCCTAATTATAGGAAGGATGTCAACAAAATTGAGAGAGTACAGAGGAGATTTACTAGAATGTTGCCTGGGTTTCAGCAACTAAGTTACAGAGAAAGGTTGAACAAGTTAGGGCTTTATCCTTTGGAGCGCAGAAGGTTAAGGGGGTCTTGATAGAGGTCTTTAAAATGATGAGAGGGATAGATAGAGTTGATGTGGATAAGCTTTTCCCACTGAGAGTAGGGAAGATTCAAACAAGGGGACATGACTTGAGAATTAAGGGGCAGAAGTTTAGGGGTAACATGAGGGGGAACTTCTTTACTCAGAGAGTGGTGGCTGTGTGGAATGAGCTTCCAGTGAAGGTGGTGGAGGCAGGTTCGATTTTATAATTTAAAAATAAATTGGATAGTTATATGGACGGGAAATAAATGGAGGGTTATGGTCTGAGTGCAGGTAGATGGTACTAGGGGAGAATACGTGTTTGGCACGGACTAGAAGGGCCGAGATGGCCTGTTTCTATGCTGTAATTGTTATATGGTTATATGGTTCCATTAGATTTGACTAAAGAACATGGAAAGTAAAGTTCAGGGACACAAGAAACTGCAGATGCTGGAAAATTGAGGGGAAAAAAATCAAAGTGCTAGAGTAACTCAACGGGTCAGGCAGTATGTGTGGAGGGAGTGAAGAAGGGTCCCGACCCAAAACATTGTGTGTCTATTTCCTCCACGGACGCCGCCTGGCCTGCTCAGTTTAATTTAGTTTTCGCTTATTATTGTCACGTGCACTGAGGTACAGTGAAAAGATTTGCGTGCTATCCAGTCAGAGAAAAGACTACACGTGAATACAATCACGCCGACCACAGTCCAGAGATAAGGGATAAAGGGAACCACATTCACAGAGTCACAGTGTCATACAGCATGGAAACTGGCCCTTCGGCCCAACTTGCCCACACCGACCAACATGTCCCAGCTACACGAGTCCCGCCTGCATGCATTTGGCCCATATCCCTCTAAACTTGTCCTATCCATGTACCTGTCTATTTATTTCTAAAACGTTGGGATAGACCCTGCCTAAACTGCCTCATCTGACAGCTCAATCCATACACCCACCGGCCTTTGTGTGGAAAAGTTACCCCTCAGATTCCTTTTGAATATTTTCCCCTTCACCTTAAACCTATGGGCCTCAGGTCCTCAATTCACCTACTCTGGGCAAGAGACTCTGTGCGTCTACCCGATCTATTCCTCTCATGGTTTTATCCACCTCTATAAGATCACCCGTCATCCTGCTGCGCTCCAAGGAATAGAATCCCGGCCTGCTCACCCTCTCCCTGTGGCTCACACCCTCGACTCGGCCATAGGCTGTGGTTTGCGGTTCTCGTCCTTGCTCAATGAGAGTCTCTAAATCTTGCTTGCTAACGAGAGAACAGCAAGAGAGCGCTTCACCTTTTCAAGCGGCAACTCTATGTCCGTCAAAGCCGCGAATCTGAATTTGGCAACTGCTACTTCATCGATGGTAGTTCCGTGCGGTTGAAACTCAGAAGGGGACTATCGAAAAGAAGAAAGTTGAAGTCAGGAATCAAGTTTGTACTTAAACTTTAGGTTCAGAGTGGAATGAAATCAATGAAGCAGTCTCCAACCTCCACATAGCAAACTGGGAGCAAGCCTCTGTTTCCTTTGCATTCGGCCACAAACCAGTTGTTATCTCTCTGTCTGTGGATAAAGACCAAGTCTCCCTTTTTGACAGCCAGTTCCCTGTAGAGATATTATTAAGTTTCATTCGATCTTGCAAGTGAACCTTGAACATTATAATGTTACCACATCAAAAGAAACCGTGGCTGGTCGATGTGTCTTTCAGATCTGCATGCCAGTAATTACAGTCTCAGCCCACTTTAATGCATCTCCTGTGATCTGAGAGAGAAGCTGCCGTGCTTTTTTGGAATGTTCACCAGCATTACATCCAAATTAAAAACAACTTGAATGCTCTTATTTCTCGGGAACGCCGGGGGTTGAAGGGAGACCTGATATAAGTATATGAAATCATCAGAGGCAGAGATAGGGTAGACATTAAAAAAACTTTTTCCCAGGATGGAAATGTCAAATATTACAGGGCGTAGCTTTAAGGTGAGAGGAGTCAAGTTTAAAGGATACACAGCTGTCAGGGGTTACGGGGAGAAGGCAGGAGAATGGGGATAGGAGGGAGAAATAGATCAGCCGTGATTGAATGGCGCAGTAGACTTGATGGGCTGAATGGCCACTTGTGCTCCTATCACTCATGAAACTTATGAAACTTGTGGCCAGTAATATTTGAGCCTGGATTGTAAATGGTGGTTTACATAGAAAAAGGCAAATGCTGGAGTAACTCAATGGGTCAAGCAGCATCTGTGGAGGTTGGAGAATAGATGATACTTCGGGTCCGAACCCTTGTTCTGACTGATTGAAGTTGGGGGGAGAGACTTCAATCAGTGGTGGGGTACGGGACAAGGCAGGCAAGTGATAGGTGGATACAGGTGAGGAGGATGTGAATGGGGAAATAGTTGGACAGAGATGAAAAGGCTGTGAGATAATGGGACACGGAGAGGAGGTGCACAGGAAGGGGTATAGATGAAAGGGCAAAGTGGGGGTCTGGGTGTGGGAGAAATGGGTACGCTTCCAGGCGGGCACAGGGAAGGCAGGAGGGAACAACATTGAGTGGGATGGGGTGGGTGGGGGTGAGGGGGTGTTTGGATAGACTGGATAGACTCGGCTTGTACTCGCTCGAATTTAGAAGATTGAGGGGGGATCTTATTGAAACTTACATAATTCTTAAGGGGTTGGACAGGCTAGATGCAGGAAGATTGTTCCCAATGTTGGGGAAGTCCAGGACAAGGGGTCACAGCTTAAGGATAAAGGGGAAATCCTTTTAGGACCGAGATGAGAAAAACATTTTTCACGCAGAGAGTGGTGAATCTCTGGAATTCTCCGCCACAGAAGGTAGTTGAGGCCAGTTCATTGGCTATATTTAAGAGGGAGTTAGATGTGGCCCTTGTGGTTAAAGGGATCAGGGGGTATGGAGAGAAGGCAGGTACAGGATACTGAGTTGGATGATCAGCCATGATCATATTGAATGGCACTGCAGGCTCGAAGGGCCGAATGGCCTACTCCTGCACCTATTTTCTATACGTCACCTATTCCTTCAATCCGTAGATACTGCCTCACCCACTGAGTTTCGCCAGCATTTTTATCTACCTTCGATTTTTCCGGCATCTGCAGTTCTTTCTTAAACTTAATTATATTAGATTTGCGTATTTTAACTTTGAGTAATTTGGCTATATCTCAGTTATGCTGATCTAATATATTTTAGGACATTTGGATCTTGCATTATACGTGTATAATACAATTATGTACATGATGATTACATACAGTGGAAAAACACCAAGTCATAATTTAATATTCCAACTGCAGTAACCCGTGCTCTGGTAATTTCTGTTTACAGCTTACTTCTGTTTACACACTCAAAACTAAGGAATGCCTTGCATCACTCCCTGTAGATTGCAAACTGCTTTCTCTCCCGATGAGATTGCTGACAGATTATAGGGTGGATCCTCTGACTGGGTAGATCTGTGAGGATAGCACTTGTGTCAGCAATTGCAAATGTTTGGGACTAGAGTCCTCTCCAATTTATGGCATTGCTTTTCACTTTCTACAGGAGATAAAATCCTTTAAGTAACAGCCAGAATTAGTGCCTGAAGGTACACACTGCCACAGACGGCTGTGGAGGCCAAGTCAATGGATATTTTTAAAGTGGAGATGGACAGATTCTTGCTTAGTAGGTGTCAGAGGTTATGGGAGAAGGCAGGAGAATGGGGTTGAGAGGGAAAGAGATAATGGTAGAATAGACTCGATGGGCCGAATGGCCCAATTTTGCTCCGAGAATTTATGAACCTTCCTGAACTGTCTACACCTTATCAACAATTCTTACTTTGTTTAGACTGTAGACTTTAGAGATATAGCACGAAAGCAGGCCTTTTGGCCCACCCAGTCCACGCCGACCAGCGATCGGCCAATATACCAACACTACCCTGCACACTAGGGCCAATTTACAATTTACAGAAGCCAGTTCACTTACAAACCTGTACATCTTTGGAGTGTGGGAGGAAACCGGTGCATCCGGAGAAAACCCACGCAGGTCACGGGGAGAACATACAAACTCCGTAAAGACAGCACCCATAGTCAGGATTGAGCCTGGGTCTCTGGCGCTGTGAGGCAGCAACTCTACCAAATGACCTCTTTCCATGCCATATCTCTAATCTACATAGAAATATAGAAAATAGGTGCAGGAGGAGGCCATTCTGCCCTTCGAGCCAGCACCGCCATTCATTGCGATCATGGCTGATCGTCCCCTATCAAGAACCCGTGCCTGCCTTTTCCCCATATCCCTTGACTCCACTAGCTCTATCTGCCTGCCTTCTCCCCATATCCCTTGACTCCTAGAGCTCTATCTAACTCTAGTTCAATCTAATCTGAAACCTGAGCAACATATTTTCGTGGAGCAACTGTTAGAAAGACTATGGATGAGAAATTGCACATTCAAACCCCAAGAACAAAATAATGAGCCATTTATATTTTAGCTAAAGCCAAATATATCTACAACCTTACATTAAACGACCATTATATTAGAACTGTAAGTTACTTTTTGGATAAAACATATTTTACGGATAACAAATGTTGGCAGTTAATATATTAATACCATAAAAGTGAATGATTTTGCACAAAAAAATTATATTTTTAAGATCATAGCTTCAATGGATTTTAGTTTGATCCTAGCCCAAATAACATTATAATATTGATTGAAATCTTTTTAATAAAGTTTTGTCACAGCTAAGAGTGGAGATTTAAAGTTTACCGTTTGATTTTGGTAGATCGTTAATAGTTAATGTCAGGAACATCTATTTCTATAATCTTTAAACAATCACATGCAAGGAGTAACATTGACTTATGGAAACTCACTTTGACGTTTGACCATGGAAGTCATATTTGGCTCGTGTAATCCATTCCTGAAATAATAAAATTACAAGATTTTAAAACACGTTGAATGATCAACAGGCAGAAATTAATCTGGCCCAATCTAGTTCTTGACTTTTCAGTGGTGCAGCGATGCTGTATCGGTGTGTACTGTCAGGGGTTATGGGGAGAAGGCAGGAGATTGGGGTTGAGAGGGAGAAATAGATCAGCCTTGATTGAATGGCGGAATAGACCTGATGGGCCGAATGGCTTAAATCTGCTCCTATCACTTATGAACTTCTGACCGTATGAACAAAACCACTGGTGATACTTGACAAATGGAATATAAGGTGGTAAAATATGAAACGGTATAACAGAAAAGCAGCATGTGATGAGAGGTCTAGTAGATCGACACAAAATGCTGGAGTAACTCAGCGGGTTGGGCAGCATCTCTGGTGAAAAGAAATGGGTGATGTTTCGAGTGGAAACTTTTCTTCAGATCAAGCGTCAGGGGAAAGGGAAATGAGAGTTAAAGATGGTACAATAAAAATATCTTTCATTCATTTGTCCCAGGGAATGTCTATGTCTCTCTTTCCCTCTCCCCTGACTCTCAGTCTGAAGATGGATCTCGACCCGAAATGTCACCTATTCCTTTTCTCCAGAGATGCTGCCTGACCCGTTGAGTTACTCCAACATTTTGTGTCCATCTTCAGTTCAAACCAGCATCTGCAGTTGCTTCCTACACTTAGAGATCTGGTAGCGTTGGTGTTGAAGGGAAGCTGTATAAACCTGCTCATAGTATATGAAGACCAACCTGTAGCTGTAGCAAGCAATTAAGAAAGCAAAATGTACCATCGCCTTTTTTAAGAAAGGATTTGAATTTAGGAGAGAAATCCTGGATGCCCTTCTGACTCGCTCCTGCTTCATATGTTGTTTTTACAGTTTTGGAGATACGGCATTGAAATAGGCCGTTCGGCCCATCGAAGCCATGCTGACCATCGATCACCCCTTCACACCAGTTCTATGTTATCCCACTTTCGCATCCACTCCCTGCACACTAGGGGCAACTGACAAACCCGTACTTCTTTGGGATGTGGGAGGAAACCGGAGCACCCAGAGGAAGGCAACGCAGTCACAAGGAGAATGTGCGAACTCCACACAGGCAGCATCCATGGTCATGGTCGAACCCGGGTCTCTGGCGCTATAAGGCGGCAACTCAACCAGCCGCTCCACGGTGCTGCCCACAAATCTGATGCGTGTGAGTCTCTGGGTAGAACGATACAGCTGTACATGGAGCATGATGATTAGGATCTCGGCTAGATAGATATCAGAGTCTTTGGGGGAAGAGGATGTGATCGGCCACCTCAAAAGACAAAGAGCAATTAAGAAGAACAAGGAATGACAGCTCACAATCAATGGGGAGCTGTTTGTGGCTTTGTCAAGGGTTGGCTCTGTACTAAATCAAGAGTAGAAATGTGAGTGTTGGATATAAACATGCAGCTCTGGGAAAGACAGGCCTAGTTTAGTTTTGTTTAGTTTGGAGATACAGCGTGGTAACTGGCCCTTGGGCCCACCATCCCCACCGACCAACTATCGTTCACCCCATACACTAGCTCTATCCTATACAAACTAGGAACAATTTACAATTTACAAGAGCCATTTAACCTACAAACCTGTTTGAAGGAACTGCAGATTCTAGTTTAAACCGTAGACACAAAATGCTGGAGTAACTCAGCGGAACAGGCAGTATCTCTGGAGAGAAGGAATGGGTGACATTTCGGGTCGAGACCCTTCTTCAGTCCCTCCAGAGATGCTGCCTGTCCTGCTGAGTTATGCCCCTGTCCCACTTAGAAAGCCTGAACGGAAACCTCTGGAGACTTTGCGCCCCACCCAAGGTTTCCGTGCGGTTCCTGGAGGTTGCAGGTGGTTGCCGGAGGTTGCAGGTGGTTGCCGGAGGTTGCAGGTAGCGGAAGCAGGTAGGGAGACTGACAAAAACCTCCGGGAACCTCCATCTTTGGAGTGTGGGAGGAAACCGGAGCACCCGGAGAAAACCCAAGCAGATCATGGGCAGAACATACAAATTATGTACAGACTGCACCCGTAATCAGGATTGAACCCAGGTCTCTGGTGCTGTGAGGCAGTAATTCTACTGTTGTGCCACCTTCAAAGTACAACCTAAAAGAGTACAGTTGCTCACCGTCCACTGGGTTTCTGAAATAAAAAACTACAAACTATTGACCTTGTTTCCTCTGTTCTGATTCTCGCTTGGGAATACCATGATTGGAGGAAAGCTGGGAACATTTGTTCATTCTTTGAAATCTAACCAGTTTATTTTACAGTTTTGTTTACTGTCACGTGTACCGAGGTACAGTGAAAAGCTTTTGTTGCGTGCTATCCAGTCAGCAGAAAGACAATACATGATTACAATCGAGCCGTTTACAGTGTATACACACAGGATAAGGGAATAAGGGATCAAGGATAGTCCGAGGGTCTCCAATGAGGTAGATAGTAGTTCAGCACTGATCCCCGGTTAAACTATTTACACACAATGTCATTTGCAAAACCAATAACAAATAGGATTAGGGTGAAACTGTAAAAATAGCCAGCGATGGTCACAATATAAAAAGGCATGTAAAGCATTTTGTTACCATATTCTGTTGATGTTTTGGATCAGATATCTCCTCTTGTGGTTTTTGCTTTTGGTTCTGCCGGTTCAGATTGGTATCTGGACAAAGCAAGAATTCCACACCAATGATAAGAATTCAAACGTCGTTCAAGTGTCAAGAGAATCAAGAGAGTTTAACTGTCATTTGTACCGATAAAGAAACAAATGAAATTCTTACTTGCAGCAGCAGAATAAAAGGGATATAAGCACAATACTTACTGATAACATAATAAACAGATTCAATAAATTAAAAACGACGACATAAGCGCAAAAAGTTTCTGTAACCAAGGCAGTTCATGGGGTGGCGCAGTGGTAGAGTTGCTGCCTTATAGTGTCAGAGTCCCGGGTTCGATCCTGACCATGGGTGCTGTTTGTACCCACTCCCTGTGACCGCGTGGGTTTACTAGGGAAATTGACGAGGGTAAAGCAGTGGATGTTGTCTATATGGACTTTAGTAAGGCCTTTGACAAGGTTCCTCATGGAAGGTTGGTTAAGAAGGTTCAACTGTTGGGTATAAATGCAGGAGTAGCAAGATGGATTCAACAGTGGCTGAATTTGGCACAAAGTCTCCAGAGGTTTCCGTTCAGGTTTCCTAAATGGGGCAGCGGGGCATAACTCAGCAGGACAGGCAGGCAGCAGGAGAAGCCAGAGGGTAATGGTGGATGGTTGTTTGTCGGGTTGGAGGCAGGTGACTAGTGGGGTGCCTCAGGGATCGGTGTTGGGTCCTTTGTTGTTTGTCATGTACATCAATGATCTGGATGAAGGGGTGGTAAATTGGATTAGTAAGTATGCAGATGATACCAAGATACCAAGTTGTGGATAATGAAGAGGATTTCCAAAGTCTACAGAGTGATTTAGGCCATTTGGAAGAATGGGCTGAAAGATGGCAGATGGCGTTTAATGCTGATAAATGTGAGGTGCTACACCTTGGCAGGACAAATCAAAATAGGACGTACATGGTAAATGGTAGGGAACTGAAGAATACAGTTGAACAGAGGGATCTGGGAATAACTGTGCATAGTTCCTTGAAGGTGGAATCTCATATAGATAGGGTGGTAAAGAAAGCTTTTGGTATGCTAGCCTTTATAAATCAGAGCATTGAGTATAGAAGCTGGGATGTAATGTTAAAATTGTACAAAGCATTGGTGAGACCAAATCTGGAGTATGGTGTACAATTTTGGTCGCCCAATTATAGGAAGGATGTCAACAAAATAGAGAGAGTACAGAGGAGATTTACTAGAATGTTGTCTGGGTTTCAACAACTAAGTTACAGAGAAAGGTTGAATAAGTTAGGTCTTTATTCTCTGGAGCGCAGAAGGTTAAGGGGGATTTGATAGAGGTCTTTAAAATGATGAGAGGGATAGACAGAGTTGATGTGGATCAGCTTTACCCTTTGAGAATAGGGAAGATTCAAACAAGAGGACATGACTTCAGAATTAAGGGGCAGAAGTTTAGGGGTAACATGAGGGGGAACTTCTTTACTCAGAGAGTGGTAGCGGTGTGGAATGAGCTTCCAGTGGAAGTGGTGGAGGCAGGTTCGTTGGTATCATTTAAAAGTAAATTGGATAGGCATATGGATGAGAAGGGAATGGAGGGTTATGGTACGAGTGCAGGCAGGTGGGACTAAGGGAAAAAAGTTGTTCGGCACGGACTTGTAGGGCCGAGATGGCCTGTTGCCGTGCTGTAATTGTTATATGGTTATATGGTTTTCTCCGGGTGCTCCCGTTTCCTCCCACATTCCAACGGCATACAGGCTTGGCTTCGGTAAAAATTGTAAATTGTCCCTAATGTGTAGGGACAAGTGCCAGTGTATGGGGTGATTGCGGGTCGGCGCAGACTCAGTGGGCTGAAGGGCATGTTTCCACACTGTATCTCTAAAGTCTTAAGTAAAATAGATAGTGTCGACTGGCAGAGGTGAGGGTGAGCGGGGTGAAGTTTGAAGATGTGTAGAACAAGTTTTTTTGACCCAGTTTGATGGGTCCACCTGGACTGCACCCAGGGCTGGTGGTGGAGGCGGACAAAATAACATCATTTGAGGGGCTTTATATAGGTGCATGGATTCACAGGCGTATGGATTGTGTGCGTGCATAGGAGATTGGCTTGACCTGATATAACCTTCAGCATGTGCATTGTGGGCTGAAGGGCCTGATCCTGTGCTTTAGACGTTTTACTTCAGAGATACAATGCGGTAACTGGCCCTAATGAGTTACTCCAGCTTTTTGTGTCTATCTTCGGTTTATACCAGTTCCTTCCTGCACATAAACACAGAAACACAGAAAATAGGTGCAGGAGGAGGCCATTCGGCCCTTCGAGCCAGCATCGCCATTCATTGCGATCATGGCTGATCGTCCCCAATCAATAACCCGTGCCTGCCCTCCCCATATCCCTTGATTCCACTGGCTCCAAGAGCTCTATCTAACTCTCTGTTAAATCCATCCAGTGACTTGGCCTCCACTGCCCTCTGTGGCAGGGAATTCCACAAATTCACAACTCTCTGGGTGAAAACGTTTCTTCTCACGTCAGTCTTAAATGCCCCCCCCCCTTTATGCCAAGAGTGTGGTCCCTGGTTCTGGACTCGCCCAACATAAGAGTATTAATATTGCCATTAGACCTTAGGCTTTGGAGATACAGCACATAAACAGCCTCTTCGGCCCACCGATTCCACGCCGACCAGCAATCACACTAGCACTATCCTGGCCCCATAGCAGAAGCGTCCATGTCGCGGGGCTGGAAGCTGGACGCATCCCAAGCTCATTCTGCTACCACAGTCATCTATTGCAACAAGTGATGGCTCCCACTGATTGTCGCTAGAAGCTTGAGTCCATTTCAGGACGGACGATGACTGTGATGTCAACACTTGAAACGTGGAGGATGGACACGAAAGGAGAAGAAGTACTAGCCTACAAACTAGGGACAATTTATAATTTTACCAAAGACGATTAGCCTACAATCCTGTACGTCTTTGGAGTGTGGGAGGAGAAATCCCACAGTGGTCACAGGGAGAACGTCCAATCTCCATACAGACAGCACCCATGGACAGGATCAAACCCGGGTCCCTGGTGCTGTGAGGCAGCAACTCTACCGCTGTGCCACTAGAATGAAAGGATTGGTGTAATTTTTGTCCCAGGTCCACTGATCCTGTTAACAATTGGAAGGCAATATAATGCTTCCTTGCTGCAGGTATTAGAGACATAGAAACATAGAACATTAGGTGCAGGATTAGGCCATTTGGCTCTTTGAGCCAGCACCGCCATTCAATATGATCATGGCTGATCATCCAAAATCAATACCCCGTTCCTGCTTTTTCCCCATATCCCTTGATTCTGTTAGCCCTAAGAGCTAAGTCTTGGAAATATCCAGTGAATTGGTCTCCACTGCCTTCTGTGGCAGAGAATTCCACAGATTCACAACTCTCTGGATGAAAACGTTTTTCATTATTTCAGTCCTCAATCTTAGCTTCTTGACAGGTTTCGCTCTTCAATTTATTCCATTCCCCTCTCTTGCCTAAGGCACCAATTTGCTAGCTCGGATTGTTTCTTCAGGTGCAAGGTATTCTTTGATGTTCAGGTGAGCCGCCATCGTTAGTGCAAAGATCAGTCAGGGCTAATAACTAGTCATCACGCACACAATCACTTTGTCTTTTGCGCGATAATAGAAGATTCTATCACTGGCATTACTGGACGATAATCAGAAGTAAGAGCATTAAATGTGTCTGGAGAAGGGTCTCGACCCGAAACGTCACCCATTCCTTCCCTCCAGAGATGCTGCCTGTCCCACTGAGTTAAGCCCCTGTCCCACTTACATGTCCTTGGCACGCTAATTACGCGACCTTGCGTAATTACGTGATTTCATGCGTGCGCACAGCGTCTGGAGCGCGTGACGTCATTTGAAGATGGACACAAAATGCAGAGTAACCCTCGCGCCAGGGTCTTGGGCCTGTCCCACTTTGGCCGTCAGTTACTCGACAGGTCGTTGGTGCACGTTTCGTTCGCTACAAAATTTTCCCTCCGCGCTTCTCAGTGGGACCGGCCCCGCGCGGCCCTACGATGCCCGTGCGCCTCAATTTATGTAATTTGCGTCCCAAGGACACGTAAGTGGGACAGGCCCTTTACTCCAGAATTTTGTGTCTTTCTTCAGTTTAAACCGGCATCTGCAGTTCCTTCCTACACGTGCTAACATCGTTTACCATATAACCATATAACAATTACAGCACAGAAACAGGCCCTCGACCCTTCTAGTCCGTGCCGAACACGTATTCTCCCCTAGTCCCATATACCTGCGCTCAGACCATAACCCTCCATTCCTTTCCCGTCCATATAACTATCCAATTTATTTTTAAATGATAAAAATGAACCTGCCTCCACCACCTTCACTGGAAGCTCATTCCACACAGCTACCACTCTCTGAGTAAAGAAGTTCCCCCTCATGTTACTTCTGTCCCTTAATTCTCAAGTTATGTCCCTTGTTTGAATCGTCCCTACTCTCAGTGGGAAAAGTTTATCCACGTCAACTCTGTCTATCCCTCTCATCATTTTAAAAACCTCTATCAAGTCCCCCCTTAACCTTCTGCGCTCCAAAGAATAAAGCCCTAACTTGTTCAACCGTTCTCTGTAACTTAGTTGCTGAAACCCAGGCAACATTCTAGTAAAATCCTCACTAATTAAATGTCAATTGTAGCACTTCAGCTGCGAACTCGGTGAAGACTGTTGGGAGGGCAAAGATTAGTGAGGGCTATTAAAATAACTAGTAAATAGGGATGTGGATTGTGCTAATGTGGTGACAGGGAACCACAGACAAAGCCTCAAAGTAGAGACATGGAATGCAGAAATGATGACACCCAAGTTTCCAGAACTTCATTGATAATGTTATAGCGTTCACCCATCGTTATAACAGAAAATTGGATCCCCTGTCATCTAGGTTAGACTAGTGGATAATCGTTTTATTCTGTATTCTCAAGACCTAGTTTTACTGTTGAGCAGCAAGTGCTTACAATTCACTCTCTACTGTATCCTTGGCGATTATGTTTAATTTACCATTTTCGATGTCTACTGAATTGAGATTAGTTGAGTCACGCCTGATTTCCAAGCATGGGTCTGTATCTGTGCCTGGGCTTGCGTGTCGTACAGGATCTAGGATCGTCAGATGTCTGGTTGTTGCTTCTAATGCCGGGACTGATCTGTGGATGTGAAACAAAAGCAATTTAGCAACGGTTTAAAATGTTAAAATGAAGATAGTAGTTCAGTCTAATTCAGAGATACAGCGAGGAAACAGGCCCTTTGCCCAATCGAGTCCATGCCGACCATCGATCAGCTTTTTAGTTTAGTTTAGTTTATACATACGGCATGGAAACAGGCCCTTCGGCCCACCGATTCTGAACCGACTAGTGATCCCCGTACTCTGGCACTATCCTACACAAGGGCAATGTACAGAGGGCAATTAACCTACAAACCCGCACGTCTTTGGGATGTGGGAGGAAATTGAGCACCTGGAGTAAACCCAAGTGGTCAGAGGGAGAACCTGCAAACTCCACACAGACAGCACCCCAGGTCAGGATCGAAATGTTGCAAATTATCGTTGGCTGTGAAACAATTAAAACAATTTTGCTATCCCACCAATATAACGCAAGTTGGTAACAGTGCAGGTGTAATATAGGACAGATTAGCAAGCAGTTTGCTTCAGGAATAAACTTGTGTTTGTTAAATAAAGACAAGAGGGTGACGTGAGCACGATCTGGCTGGTTAATGTAATATATGTCCCATCTTCTGTCACCTAATTGATCTATTGCATTATAAATGGTGAAAGTATAAGATCAGATCATTGGAATATGAGGTGCAGTTCCTCCAGTTTGCACGTGGCCTTACTCTAGCAATGGAGGAGGTCCAGGACAGAAAAAAACAGAATGGGAATGGGAAGAGGAGTTAAGCTGGTTAACAACCATTATATCTGTCTCACATTTAAACTTCTGTGTTTCCAGCATTTCATTGGACTCCACACAGGGACCTTGTCAGGGGCGGCACGGTGGTGCAGTGGTAGGGTTGCTGCCTTATGGACTCCCACACAGGAAACCTGAACGGAAACCTCAGGAGGCTTTGCGCCCCACCCAAGGTTTCACATGTGGTTCCTGGAGGTTCCCGGAGGTTTTTGTCAGTCTCTTACCTGTTTCCACTACCTGCAACCTCCGGCAACCTCCTGCGACCTCCGGAAACCTGCACAGAAACCTTGGGTGGGGCGCAAAGTCTCCAGTGGTTTCCGTTCAGGTTTCGTATGTGGGACAGGGGCATAACAGCGCCAGAGAGCCTGCTTCCATCTGACTGCTGGTGCTGCATGAGTTTCTACCTTCCTCCCGTGACCACATGGGCTTTCTCTGGGATCTCCAGTTTGCTTCCACATTCCAAAGACGCAGGTTAATTTTCTCGGTAAAATTGTAAATTGTCCCGAGTGTGTGTAGGATAATGTTAGTGTGCGGAGATCGCTGGTCGGTGTAAACTCGGTGGGACAAAGGGCATGTTTCCGGATCGTATCTCTCAAGTAAAACAGTTTCACTGGTAGCACCAGCCCAAGTCTTCCCCACCTGAGATCCAGTTTGCTTTTAATCAACCAGATTTAGGGTATAAACATCTGAATTTCAATTAAATTCTTCTCCCTTGGAACTTGTGAGCGTTGAGATCACTGGCAGGCTCTTCCCCGCTTCCCTATAATTGATGGGCCCCGCTTGGTCAAATTCAAAGCTTTAACTCGACAAGTGGCACATCGGTGGAGTTGCTGCCTCACAGCATCAGAGATGCGGGTTCGATCCTGACTACGGGTGCTGTCTGTACGGAGTTTGTACGTTCTCCACGTGACCTGTGTGGGTTTGCCTCGGGATCCCTGGTCTCCTCCCACACTCCAAAGCTTTGTAGGTTAATTGGCTTGTAAATTGTCCCTAGTGTGTATAGGATAGTGTTCGTGTGCAGGGATCGCTGGTCGGCGCGGACTCGGTGGGCCGAAGGACCTGTTTCCACGCTGTGTCTCTAAACGAAACTAATTTTGGTTTAGTTTAGTTTATTTAATTGCACCTGTTCCGAGATACAGTGGCAAGCTTTTTGCTGCGTGCTATCCAGTCAGCGGAAAGACTATACATGATTATTTGATTACAATCATGCCGTCCACAGTGTACAGATACGAGATGAAGGGAATAACTTTTAGATTGCAATCTAGGAATGAAATAAGGAACTGACTGAAAAGGAAGAAGCGATGAGTTCTAGAAGTTTGGTCAGTGGGCTGTATGTGAAATATCTGAGATGGGTACCTCAGGGCTCGATGACCTTGGCTTAGTAACATTACACTAATATAAACGGATAAGGATGAAGTGGAAAGAAATCTTTTGAGATCTCACTCTTTGGGATAAAATAACGGAACATCAATCAACAAAATGAATACGCTGTTGAATTTCTGATGCTAAACAAGTGAACAGTAGTCCGAAGCAGTCCAGATCAATCTGCACACACTGCTCTTGTCTGATCATAGTTCACAAACTACACCCTTGGGAGAAACAAAGGAGACAGTCTTGCACGAAAGATAAGAACAGTGCAGGATTAAGGGGAAAGCAGGAAGGGCGTGTGAACTAGGTGAAACATTCCCAGCAAGCACAGCATTGGGAAGGTCAATTGCATCTTAATAAATCATCATAAACTCTCTGTCAGTGGATATCATGTATTATGAAGGGCAGATCAAGTCAAGTCAAGTCACTTTTATTTCTATAGCACATTTAAAAAACAACTCTCGTTGACCAAAGTGCTTGGGAATGGCCATGGGAATGGTAACAAGCTCAAATCAAATGGTATCAAGTTCACCGCAGATAGACACAAAATGCTAGAGTAACTCAGCGGGCCAAACCACATCTCTGGAGAGAAGGAAAATGCAATGTTGCAGATCGAGACCTTTCTTCAGTTTTTGAGTCACGACCTGAAACGTCACCTATACCTTTCTGTTTTTAGTTTAGTTTACAGATACAGCGTGGAAACAGGGGCACAAAGCCAATTAACCTACTATCTATCCTGTTTGTCTTTGATGTGTGGGAAGAAACTGAAGATCTCGCAGATAACCCAAGCAGGTCACGGGGAGAACGTACAAACTCCGTACAGACAGCACCTGCGGTCAGGATCGAACCCGCGTCTCTGGCGCTGTAAGGCAGCAACTCTACCGCTGTGCCATCGTGCCACCTGATCCTTTCTCCAGAGATGCTGCCTGACCCGCTGAGTTACTCCAACATTTTGTGTCTATCTTCAGTATCAAGTTCACTATATACACTATTCAGTATCAAGTTCAGCTATACGGGGAAGATGGGTATGAGACGAATTTGGGATGAGCACTAGCTGCAGATGATTTTAAAGAGAAGATAGACACAAAAGATGGAGTCAATTTGGGATGAGAGAAGGGTGACGCTTCTGCAGATGCTGGTCTTGAGAATTGGGAATATAGACACAAATGTAGGGTTTGTTTTGGATGGTCAGCGGATGAATAATAGAAGGAGATGGACATAAGCTAGGAATCAAGGTCGACAGGGCCACATTGTATCTCCAAACTCATCTTGCAAGCTACTCCATGTACTTGCATACTTATGTTTATTGGCGATAAGCAAAGGAAGAAATCCATGGAAAAAGGTTGAGACAAGGCAGAGAGGAGCAAACTGCAGACATAGAAGGAAGTCTTTCGGATAAAGAGAGTGCTGTGCCTGAATCTGGAGGTTTGCGTTTACACACTTCGGGCAAAAGGTATAGAAGTGTGAAAATGCACACGTCCAAATTCAGCGACAGTTAGTTCCCAGCAGTTATCAGGTAACTGAATCATCCTATCACAAGCATAGAGCAGTCCTCAATTACTATCTGCCTCATTGGTGACCCTCAGACGACCTTTCATTGAGCTTTACTAGCTTAAACGTTGTGTAAACTTTATTACCCTGCAAATAGTTCGATTGTAATCACGTGTTGTCCTTCCGCTGACTGGTTAGCACACGACAAAGGTTTTTCCCTGTACCTCGATGCACGGGACAACAGGGCTGCCAACTCTCTCGCATTGGACGTGAGAATCAAGCATTTCGCCAACTTCTCACGCTGATCACAAATTTCTCACGCTCTGTTGTGAGAAATTCTGTAATAAACGAAAATGTCAAAACTCAGATCAACTGCATGGACTGCGGGTGTTGGAGAGCCGGGGCTGAGGGAGGGGTGGAAGCAGAAGCAGTGGCGGGGACAGATGCAGATGGGGAACCAGGGCTGGCGAGTGTTTGCCGGGCTGGCTAGTGTTTGCCGGGCTGGCGAGTCGCATGCTGCAGCTCCGGCCATGGAGCAGCCTCAGTGCAAGAGTCCCGGGCCGTTGGAGGCGTTGGAAGCGTTGCGCTGCTGCCTTGAGAGTGTCTGTGCTGAATTCGACCAGGTGACCGGCATGGATCAGGCTGCGGCTCGGTGCATCCTGGAGGACAACCAGTGGCTGCTGGAAGTAAGTACCAAGCAATGGGTAGAAATGGTGGAAGATAGTGGCCTTCAAATGGGGGTGGTTGGAGAAAGCATCCTGCTTGCCTGCTAGATTTTCACTTACTGTAACTGCAGGAAAAATGTTCCCGATGTTGTGGGAGGCCAGAACCAGGGGTCACAGTTTAAGAATAAAGGGTAGGCCAGTTAGGACTGAGATGAGGACAAATTTTCTTCAAACAGTTGAAATCTCAGTGAAAGGCACTTTTTCTGGACTTTTCCTGGCCTGGCACGGGCTTTTTGGGCCAAAATGCTCCTCTTGGGCTAATACGGGCATTTTGGGCAAAAGGGACTGGTTTCTCGGCTAATAGGAGTCTTGTGAGCTGAAATTAGTGGTTTCAGGCAGGCCAAACAACTCATTTCATTTAATTTCCATTTCAATTTCAAGCACAGGGCAGGCAAAACAACTCATTTCATTTCCAGTTCCATATCCATTTCAATTTCAAGCACAGGGCTGGCCAAACAACTCATAGCATTTTCATTTAATTTCCATTTTCACTGCAGTTTCAAGCACAGGGCAGGTCAAACAGCTCATTGCATTTTCATTTCATTTCCATTTCAACTGTAGTTTCATGCACAGGGCAGGTCAAACAGCTCATTACATTTTAACCATATAACCATATAACAATTACAGCACGGAAACAGGCCATCTCGGCCCTACAAGCCCGTGCCGAACCCCTTAGTCCCACCTGCCTGCACTCATACCATAACCCTCCATTCCCTTCTCATCCATATGCTTATACAATTTATTTTTAAATGATACCAACAAACCTGCCACCACCACTTCCACTGGAAGCTCATTCCACACCGCTACCACTCTCTGAGTAAAGAAGTTCCCCCTCATGTTACCCCTAAACTTCTGTCCCTTAATTCTGAAGTCATGTCCTCTTGTTTGATTATTGTTTCATTTCCATTTCCACTGCAGTTTCAAGCACAGGGCAGGCCAAACAGCTCATTGAATTTTCATTTCATTTCCATTTTCATTGCAGTTTCAAGCACAGTGCAGGCCAAACAACTCATTTCATTTTAAATAAGGGCTA
Source organism: Leucoraja erinaceus (assembly GCF_028641065.1). Taxonomy (NCBI): domain Eukaryota; kingdom Metazoa; phylum Chordata; class Chondrichthyes; order Rajiformes; family Rajidae; genus Leucoraja; species Leucoraja erinaceus. Next base: position 53,307,542 of record NC_073387.1, read on the forward strand.
ACAAATCATTTATGCAAGTTCATTGCAGACTTACAGTTCAGTTGATTCACAGCTTAGAATCACAGCTGCGACCTCTCCCTTGCAATCTTCCAGAGTGACTGACTCACGTCCAGGCTTCTGAGATTTTATAGTCTTGCCCCCGCCCTCCCGGAAGTGGTGTTATCTTCATCATGGTGATTGACAGGCGAGGACCAATCAGTTGATCTCAAGATTTTTTAAACATAACTTCTTTATTTTATCATTAATCGGAAAAATCCTCGGGGCTGCCTCAGCGGAGGAGGACTGGGTAATATGGGCAAATATCATAGCGATATAGGGTAGTATTTTTTTCTAAAATCAATGTACAGCGCAGACAGGAAGTGGTCAAGATGAGACATTTAGTTATATAGATATGCTTAAATATATAGTTACTGGACTTTACATTTTGGAAAAGTCCCAGCTGAGACGAAGACAGCAAAATACTGAAAATATTGGGGGTGAAAATGACTTCAGGACAGTTTGTTAGGAAAATGAAGGAAATGGTCACAGAATACTTATACAGCTGAGTGAGTATAATTTTATGGATGAGAAATTGTGTTCAACCAATTGATGACTTCTTTGACAAAGTAACTAACATGTTAGATAACAAGGAAGCCAATGGATGTTGCAAATTTTGCTATGCAGAATTTGGTCTATGAAGTGCCCCATAAAAGATTACTGCATTAGATAAGCACCTGTGGACTTGAACGCAATAGGTTAAATCTAGGGGGTCAAATATGAGGCTTTACGTGTGGGCCAGATATATTGTCAGTGCAGAGGGGCTAGGAGCAAGGCCAAGTGTGCATCCAGAGTCAAGGTCTGGAATAGTACTAGGTGTGCAGTCAAAGCTGGGACAATGGGAGTGTTCAGCACTGGGAACCTAAGCAGGTAAGCAGCTATGATCAGGGTAGAATAGGGGGCCAGGTGTAAGGCTGGACTCAGGGTCAGGAATGAGAGAAGGTATGCAACTGGAGTCAGGGCCAGGAGTAATACCAGGTGTGCAGTGAGACCCAGGTTGGTCAACATGGGCCAAGTGCTTGATATAATCTGATTTCCATACATGAAAATACTAAGATCATTCATGTGCTGTACCTGTTGATCAGAGCCTAGTCTCTACTGTGGAATGTAATTAGGAATGTAATTTAGCCTAACCTTATTAACCATATAACCATATAACAATTACAGCACGGAAACAGGCCATCTCGACCCTTCTAGTCCGTGCCGAACACATGATCTCCCCTAGTCCCATATACCTGCGCTCAGACCATAACCCTCCAATCCCTTCCCATCCATATAACTTCAATTTATTTTAATGATAAAAAAGAACTCGCTACAGTCATTCCACACAGATTGCACACTCTTTCGTAAAAAGTTCCCCTCATGTTACCCAAAAGCTTCATACCTTAAGGGGAGGGGGAATCTTCCCCCCAGTGGGAAAAGCTTTTCCCGTCAATCCCTATCCTCTCATCTCTAAAAACCACTATCCTCCCCCCTCCTCTGCGCCCAAAGAATAAAGCCCTAACAGGCGCTATTCTCCCTGAAACCCAGCAACATTCTAGCCTCTGTACTCTCTTGCAATCCTTCTCACTCCCAATTTAAAACATAAATCTCACCCAATGTAATTCAAAAGACTCTCTACAGGCACCAGATTGCACAATTTCGCTGAAAAAAATGCATAAACTAAATCCCTGACCCTCCACCTCCTTACCCCTACGTGGCTTGGGTACTCTCGGCCTCTGAAAGTGGGATCGGTGGCTGCATGGAATGGTGGCTGCATGGAATTAAATGCAATGTGTTGGCCACATGTGTATCAGTGATTGAACTAATACATACCCAGTCCTATGTAGAACTGGATCCACTGATGTTGCATTCCGTGTCGATGTCTGAAACAAAAAAAAATACCAAGTTAAAGCCATCACTGATTCTTGACATGCTTTGTTCCGTTAAAGAGCATTTTTCAATATAATGTTTTAAATTAACTTAAGAAAGGATCGACGGGAATTGCTGCTCTCAAAAAGGCAGCCGGCATCATCAGAGACCCACACCGCCCTGGCCACGCTCTCATTGCACCCCTGACATCGGAAAGAAGGTACAGAAGCCTGAAAACTGCAACGTCCAGGTTCAGGAGCAGCTTCTTCCCTACAACCATCAGGCTATTAAACACTACACACTCCAAATAGGCTCTAAACTACATAGATGGGGGGATTATTTTTTACTTTGCATTACTATGGCTTATTTATTCGTCTGTTTATGTTTGTGTGTGCATGTGTGTGTGTGTATATGTGTGTGTATATATACACACACATGTATACACACACACACACACACATACACACACATACACACACACACACACACACACACACACACACACACACACACACACACATATATACATACACACACATACACACACATAAATACACACACACACATATACATACAATCACACACACACACACACACACACACACACACACACACACACACACACATATCACACACACACACACACCACACACACACACACACACACACACACACACACACACACACACACACACACACACACACACACACACACACACACACACACACACACACACCTATCATCACACACACATATAAAACAACTTTTGTTTGTTATGGGTTTTACAGGGTACTGTGTTTACATATATGTTGTGCTACTGCAAGTAAGAACATACTGTAATTGGTCGGTTTTGGACATATGACAATAAAATCCCTCTTGACTTGACTCGACTCATATCCTGTACCGTCATTGTGGGCCGAAGGGCCTGTTCCAGCGCTGCACTGTTCTAAGTTCTATGTTCCAAAAATGAAAGGTTTGGATCAAGTCCCGTCCCTGAAAATACCGGCATCAGCCTTTACATTGCCCATTGAACGGGTAGGATCTGATTTAGCAAATCCCATCGATATTGTTCCTCAATGCTGGCCAGTTTGAGAGAAGAAAGGATTAAGTCATCCTTGAATATTTTTCTCCGTTCCAGTCGAGCATGACTCACTTCAGCTCATCACTGGGAAGTGTGTTTGTTTGGATATACGTGTTAAATAGAGTTGGTGCCAGGGTGTGCTATAATCTTCCCATGTTTGAATCATTTGCTCATACCAAGTCTCTGAGCTTCAACCTATGGAACAGGCAAGGCAATGGAGAGGTGCCAGTGTCTGTGGAACTATATTCCAACGTGATTCATTTCCGTCTGGAGGCAGTGCAGGAAAACTGACATTAGTACAGCCAATTAGTGAGTTTATAATGCAATCCATCATCGGGTAGTGCCGAACGATGGCAGCCTCGCTAACAATCTGTCTCGTCCTGAACTTCTTCTGGTGTTTATGGTTTGTTGTTAAATGTATGTCTTAGTGTATCTTTAGTTTTGTATTAAGTAATGGGTGGGTGGGGGGGGGGGGACCTTTTTTAATCTCTTTTCTTGACGGAGATGCGACTTTTTCCGTATCGTATCCCCGACCCACTGCGCCCCTAACATGCTGGCATTCCCTTGCTGGGGATCGACTTCGGGAGCTCCAACTGCAGGTGCCTGCGGACCATAAAACCCCAGATGCCTGGACATGAGTCAGTCACTCTGGAATACCGCGAGGGAGAGTCCACAACAGTGATTCTAAGCTGTGAATCAACTGAACTGTGAGTCTGTGGCCTGCACTCTGTATGAAATGCTATGAGATTGAATTTGATGGCCTACACTCCGCCTGAAATGCTATGAGATTGAATTTGGTGGCCTGCACTCTGCCTGAAATGCTATGATTGATTGAATATATTTGGTGGCCTGCACTCTGCTTGAAATGGAATTTCAAGAATAGCCATGAGCGAACTGCCAGCCCATCAGCCTTGAGTGTCTGAGCTGCCAGCCCACCAACCCTGAGTGACTGAGCTGCCAGCCCACCAGGCCTGAGTGACTGAGCTGCCAACCCACCAGCGCTGAGTGACTGAGCTGCCAGCCCACCAGACCTGAGTGACTGAGCTGCCAGCCCACGAGGCCCGAGTGACTGAGCTGCCAGCCCAAGAATCCATTCGGCCCACAATGTCCATACTAGCCCTCTCAAAACCAGTCTCTTCGGCCCACAACACCCAAACTAGCACTCCAGAAAGCCCCCCTCCCACTGGCCACCAATATTGGAATTGGTGGAGAGGTGGAATATTGCGTTGGGGGACCAGCCCTCCCATGTGAACATGTGACCTAACGGGTCCTACTTGGTCTAGTTCTCCCTATATTTTGCCAGGTGCTCCAAGGACTTGCAGGTTTGTAGGTTAATTGGCTTTGGTTGACAATTGTAAATTTTCCCTAGTGTATGTAGGATAGTGCTGGTGTGCAGGGATCGCTGGTCGGCGCGGACTCGGTGGGCCGAAGGGCCTGTTTCCGCACGGTATCTCTAAACTAAACTAAACTAATTTTGTTGATCACAACGCTGATTTATCATATTTGATATTATAAGTTGATGGAAATGGAGACTGATGAGTCTGAAGAAGGGTCTCGACCCATAAAGTCACCAATTCCTTCTATCCAGAGATGCTGCCTGTCCCGCTGAGTTACTCCAGCATTTTGTGTCTACCTTCAGCACTACAGCAAACCCTGGCATAAACTCTGTACGCCTGAGAACAGCAGGCGGCAAAATGCTTTGCGTAAATATATTGACTTTGCTTGCAAACACAGACGGGGCAGGGAGACTGTGTGCACCAGGCACTGTGACCGAGTCTGACTGCGAACCGGATCCTGGGTACATTTTTGCATATTAGGAGTGGCAAGTCTCCAAAAGCAGGCAAGCACTAGAGCCTACTAAAGTAACTGCAGGAGTAGAGGCAATGCTGAAAGAGTGGTCAATCCACATTCCTATTTCAAGATCCATTACCACTGGGTTTTACCAGGTGGGGGGGGCAGCACAGTGGCTCAGCGGTAGAGTTGCTGCCTTGCAGCGTTTACAGCCCCAGTGACCCGGGTTCGATCCCGACGACGGGTGCTTATCTGTACGTTCACCCCGTGACCTGCGAGGGTTTTCTCCGAGATCTTCGGTTTCCTCCCACACTCCAAAGACGTACAGGTTTATATGTTAATTGGCTTGGTGTAAGTGTAAAAATTGTCCCAAGTGTGGGACAGTGTTAATATGCGGGGAACGCTGGCTGGTCTGCACACACCGTGGGCCCAAGGGCCTGTTTCTGCGCTGTATCGCTAAACTAACCTAAACTGATTTTGTTGATCACAATGTTGATTTATCATATTTGGTATAAATTGATGGAAATGGAGATTGATGAGTCTGAAGGAGGGCCTCGACCCGAAACGTCACCCATTCCTTGAAGGGCCTTTTTCCGCGCTGTATCTATAAACTAAACTAAACTAATTGACCACCGTGGAAGCAGAGTTTAATAAATTGTTTTGTCTGAAGAAGTCTCTTATTTAAACCTAAGGACCAGGCAAGGTAATGGATAGCTGCCAGTCTCTATGGAGATACTGATTCATCTCCTTCTGCAGAGAATGCAGGTAGACTGACATTAGTACAGGAAATTAGTGAGTTTATAATACAATCCAGCACTTAACTTAATAGCCTAGTTTAGAGATGCAGCATGAAAACGGGCCCTTCGGCCCATCGTGACCATTTTCTCCAGGGATATTGCCTGACCCATTGAGTTACTCCAGCACTTTGTGTCCACCTCACTAACACACCTTTATGGTGTGGAACTTATATATATGTACCAGAGTGGTGGTAATTTGTATCTTTTCTATAGGCACTTGCACACCTGACCCTGGAGCGCTCCGATCATGTTTGTTAAACTAACAAACTAGATTTTCCTAAATAGCCCAATATATAAACTGGCCATTCTCTCCAGAGATGCTGCCTGACCCGTTGAGTTACTCCAGCATTTAGTGTCTATCTTCAAGAGACAAGAGTGTTTTATTGTCATATGTCCCAAAAGGGAACAATGAAATTATTTTCTTACAGAAACACAACAGTCAGATGGTGGTGAATGTGTGGAATTCTTTGCCACCGAAGGCTGTGGAGGCCAAGTCAATGGATATTTTTGAAGGCAGAGATAGATCCTTGATTTGTACGGGTGTCAGGGATTATGGGGAGGGACGTGGGAATGGGGTTAGGATGGAGAGATGATTGAATGGCGGAGCAGACTTGATGGCCCGAGTGGCCTAATTCTGCTCCTATGAACATGAACACGGACAGACGTGTAAACATAAACAAGCACCTGCAGTTCTTTTTTATAGCAAGTATTTCTGTGTGGTCTCATTTACTCAGGTATCTCCACCCTTCCTCTCAGAGGTACCACAAGGCACCAGAAGATGGTGCTTCTGCATTCCAAGTTCAGATACAAGCTTTCAAGAGTTTGGCAAGGACTCAGCATACCTATGCAATTGAATGTTTCTATATTTTGAGATCTATTAACACCGGCTTGACCCAGGTAGAATTGACCACCGTACTTGCAAAGCTTAATCAATTGTTTTGTTTTGATACATATTTTTAAATGATGCATTAATAAGTGACAAGTATTTTGGCATTATCTCACTAAACTAAACTAAACTAAACCTAAAACTAAACTAAACTGAAGTAAACCAAACTTCTTGAAATGTAGAAACATAGAAAATAGGAGTAGGCCATTCGGCCCTTCGAGCCTGCACCGCCATTCAATATGATCATGGCTGATCATCCAACTCAGAATCCTGTACCTCAACTGCCTTATGTGCAGAGAATTCCAGAGATTCACCACTCTCTGTGAAAAATGTTTTTCTCATCTCGGTCCTAAAAGATTTCCCCCTTATCCTTAAACTGTGACCCCTTGTTCTGGATTTCTCCAACATCGGGAACAATCTTCCTGCATCTAGTCTGTCCAACCCCTTAAGAATTTTGTAAGTTTCTATAAGATCCCCCCTCAATCTGCTAAATTCTAGCGAGTACATAGAAACATAGACAATAGGTGCAGGAGTAGGCCATTCGGCCCTTCGAGCCTGCACCGCCATTCAATATGATCATGGCTGATCATCAAACTCAGTATCCTGTTCCTGCCTTCTCTCCATACCCCCTGATCCCTTTAGCCACAAGGGCCATATCTAGCTCCCTCTTAAATATAGCCAATAAATTGGCCTCAACTACCTTCTGCGGCAGAGAATTCCAGAGATTCACCACTCTCTGTGTGAAAAATGTTTTCCTCATCTCGGTTCTAAAAGATTTCCCCCTTATCCTTAAACTATGACCCCTTGTTCTGGACTTCCGCAACATCGGGAACAATCTTCCTGCATGTAGCCTGTCCAACCCCTTAAGAATTTTGTAAGTTTCTATAAGATCCCCCCTCAATCTTCAAAATTCTAGCGAGTACAAACCGAGTCTATCCAGTCTTTCTTCATATGAAAGTCCTGACATCCCAGGAATCAGTCTGGTGAACCTTCTCTGTACTCCCTCTATGGCAAGAATGTCTTTCCTCCTCAGATTAGGAGACCAAAACTGTACGCAATACTCCAGGTGCGGTCTCACCAAGACCCTGTACAACTGCAGTAGAACCTCCCTGCTCCTATACTCAAATCCTTTTGCTATGAATGCTAACATACCATTCGCCTTCTTCACTGCCTGCTGCACCTGCATGCCTACTTTTAATGATTGGTGTACCATGACACCCAGGTCTCGTTGCATCTCCTCCTTTCCTAATCGGCCACCATTCAGATAATAATCTACTTTCCTGTTTTTGCTACCAAAGTGGATAACCTCACATTATACTGCATCTGCCATGCATTTGCCCACTCACCCAGCCTATCCAAGTCACCTTGCAGCCTCCTAGCATCCTCCTCACAGCTAACACTACCCCCCAGCTACGTGTCATCCGCAAACTTGGAGATGTTGCATTCAATTCCCTCATCCAAATCATTAATATAGTACAAGCCGAGTCTATCCAGTCTTTCTTCATATGAAAGTCCTGACATCCCTGGAATCAGTCTGGTGAACCTTCTCTGTACTCCCTCTATGGCAAGAATATCTTTCGAGGTCCTTGAGGGATTTTATTTCTGTGTATCAGTTTTATTCCATGTAGCCTCTGCTTCACAGCAGGTGAATGCTTGCGCTCACTACTGTTGGAACACTTACTTGGCAACTATGATGTGAAACAGATGACTTTCCACCCTCATAAACACGCACATTCCCTGCTTCAGCGTGACCGCTGGAGGTATCGATGTTTCCCATGTGAGGCGCCCAGTCATTCCTGAGTAAAAAACATTCAAATACAATTATTGGCAATTACTTGGTTTGCATTATTTTTTTCCAACTCCTAAATGCACTTTGCACAATTGTAATTCAGATACACTTTAGAACAGAGAGCGTCTTAGTGAGCTCAGTGTGGCTTTATAGAATCATAGACCAGTACAGCACAGATACAGGCCCTTCGGCCCAACATGTCCATGCCGACCATGTTTGAATATGGGGCTCGTCCCATTTGCCTGCATTTGATCCATAGTCCTCGAAAGCCTTCCTCAGTTTTGGTTTGTTATTGTCATGGTAACTAAAGTATATTAAAAACTTTATTTTGCATGCTGTCCAAACAGATGCGATAATACTATATGTAAATACACTCAAGCCAAACCCAAGTACAATAGAGAGAGCAAAGGGGAAGATACAGAGTGCAGAATATAGTTCTCAGCATTGTAGTGTATCAGTTCTGTAGACTAGGTCCAATGTCCACAATGGGGTAGAGGTGAATCGAACAGTACCCCAGTTTCTCGAACGACTGCACAGAAACACAATAGCAGAGAGGAAGAAGCTATTCCTCCTTCGACATATCTATCGAAATGTCTTTTAAAAGTCATAATTGTATCAGCTTCCACTTTTTTTATTTCCAAAAGTAAACTTTATTCAGAATAAAAAATATATACAAAACAAGGACACAAACTCTTCTGACATTCTCAGTGTATATCCATTCATTAATGTCACATTCAGTATGTTCGCAGCTATCTTTAAACCAAGTACCTTGCCACTCTTGTGGCCCCTAGAGTGACACATCTTCCCTTGTCTGAGGGGTGTCCCCATCAAACTCTGTCCCTCAATGTCCAGCAGTGGAAGGACCCGAGATTGTTCAAGTTCAAGTGAGTTTATTGTCATGTGTCCCTGATAAGACAATGAAATTCTTGCTTTGCTTCAGCACACAGAACATAGTAGGCATTGACTACAAAACAGATCAGTGTGTCCATATACCATAATATAAATATATACCCACATGAATACATAAACTGATCAAGTGCAAATAACAGATAATGGGTTATTAATAATCAGAGTTTTGTCCGAGCCAGGTTTAATAGCCTGATGGCTGTGGGGAAGTAGCAATTCCTGAACCTGGTTGTTGCAGTGGTCCCTCTGGAGCAGAGTTGTCTAACACTATTCTGTCTAAGAGTAGACACAGAGTGCTGGAGTAACTCAGCGGGTCAGGCAGCATCTTAGGAGAACGTGGATAGGCGATTTTCCAGGTTTGGACCCTTCTTCATACAGATCATACTGAGACCCTTGGGACTATCCTTGATCAGACGCTGCTGGCTTTACCTTGCACTAAACGTTATTCCCTTACCACTTATCTATTTATCTATACACTGTAAATGGCTCGATTGTAATCATGTATTGTCTTTCCACTGAATGGTTAACACGCAACAAAAGCTTTTCACTATACACGTGACAATAAACTAAACTCAACTCAGTCTGAAGAAGGGTCCCGACCTGAAACATCACATATCCATGTTCTCCAGAGATACTGCCTGTCCAGCTGAGTTACTCCAGCACTTTGTGTCTTCTTATGTAAACCAGCGTTGGCAGTTCCTTGCTTCTACTGTGTCCAACTCAGCTATTGTAGAAGATCCCCACTAAAACCTCTGTGCATTTGCCATGGTACGCCCCTGGTGATTTGAAATGAAGAAACGTCAGCAGATCCAAACAAACACTGTTTAGCTGCCATGTTCAGCAGCGCAGAAAAGGTCACAATCTTCCCCACCCATGACCGTTTACTCTTTCAAAAGCTGGCCAAGCCAGTTCTTTGCAGAACACAGCAGGCACAACAATCAGAATTATGCTCTGCATGTGGACCGGCATCTGCAGAATGACACACTTTCCTATAAGTAGAGGCTTGCCGCTACATCAAACTGTAAAAGGGGAAATGAGTCATAGAAACATAGAAACAGAGAAAAATAGGTGCAGGAGTAGGCCATTCGGCCCTTCAAGCCAGCACCGCCATTCAATATGATCTTGGCTATATGAAGAAGGGTTTCAGCCCGAAACGTTGCCTATTTCCTTCGCTCCATAGATGCTGCCTCACCCGCTGAGTTTCTCCAGCATTTTTGTCTACATCCAAAATCAGTACCTCGTGAGGAAGGACATTCTTGCCATAGAGGGAGTGCAGAGAAGGTTCACCAGACTGATTCCTGGGATGTCAGGACTGTCTTATGAAGAAAGACTGGATAGACTTGGTTTATACTCTCTAGAATTTAGGAGACTGAGAGGGGATTTTATAGAAACTTACAAAATTCTTAAGGGGTTGGACAGGCTAGATGCAGGAAGATTGCTCCCGATGTTGGGGAAGTCCAGGACAAGGGGTCACAGCTTAAGGATAAGGGGGAAATCCTTTAAAACTGAGATGAGAAGAACTTTTTTCACACAGAGAGTGGTGAATTTCTGGAACTGTCTGCCACAGAGGGTAGTCGAGGCCAGTTCATTGGCTATATTTAAGAGGGAGTTAGATGTAGCCCTTGTGGCTAAGGGGATCAGAGGGTATGGAGAGAAGGCAGGTACGGGATACTGAGTTGGATGATCAGCCATGATCATATTGAATGGCGGTGCAGGCTCGAAGGGCCGAATGGCCTACTCCTGCACCTAATTTCTATGTTTCTGTTTCTATGTTCCTGCTTTTTCACCACATACATCCCTTGTCACCCTGCTCTTGTGGTTCCTATTCTAATGCTGATACATTTATATACCTAAAAAAGTTTCGTAAACAATGAAACATCAGCATGCCAGGCGCAAACATTTGGGAGAAACGCTGAACCCAGAAGAGCAAACTTTAAACTGGGGTCAATTGACGTTTTTTCTTAGATAGACACAAACTGTTGGAGTAACTCAGCGGGTCAGGCAGCTTCCCGGGAGAATAAGGATGGGTGATGTTTCGGGTTGGGACCCTCCTTCATACTCAAAGACAGGTGACATTTCAGGTCAGGACCTTTCTCAAAGAGTCTGAAGAAGGGTCCCGACCCAAAAACGTCACCCAGACCCTTTCTTCCAGAGATGCTGCCTCACCCACTGAGTTACTCCAGCACTTTGAGTCTACCTCACCAACACACCCTTATAGTGGCGAACTTTGATATATGTAGAAGAGTTTATTTTCTACAGCGACTTACACACCTGGCTCTGGCGAGCTCAGACCTAGGCAGTTAAACTAATAGACTAGGCTTTCCTAAATAGCCCAAGCAGTTTCTAACACCAAAATTCCCTTATCCAATTAATGATTCAATGGAAGGATATATGAAACTTACTTTTCTGGATTGGCTGTAGTCGAAAAATGTGGATGAAGTTCTTTTGCTGTCAGCGAACCAGACAATATTTCCATGGAGCTTGTATGCTGACGATCGCTGGAAGGAGCATTGTTTTTCCAATTCCAACCCGTACTATCAAGAGAGTGGGCTGATAAGGGATTGGAACCATTTTGGCCTCTTTGGGCATCTGAAGATTTAGGCTGTAGACACTGCGACTGGGTGTTACAGTTTTGCATTTCATCATCAGAATTGCGCTGTGGGTCTGACGGAAATGGCATTTTGATTGTACACTTGTCCTTGGTTGTTGAATTGTAGGGAAATGGTTCTGTTAACCTTGATGTAACAACTATGGGAAAGGACTGTTTAGTTGCGTTAGGTTCCAGCCTGGCCTCGGTATTAGAAGACCATCCATCATCATCTACAAAACAGAAAAAGTAATTGAACAAACTGACTCTGTAGTTTCATCGTCCCACGGTTTCAAAAATGGAAAATGCAAACAATTATCGAATAAATTATTTCTTACCCCTCCCCCTCACGGCAACACTGTTCATAATAGAATGGTCACACAGTGGCTCAGCTGATAGAGCTGCTGCCTCACAGCGCTAGAGCTGCTGCCTCATAGCGCCCGAGATGCAGGTTCGATCCTGACCTCAGGTGCTGTCTATGTGGAGTTAAACTGCTTGCTGGTCTGCCATATATACATCTGCACTGTTACCAACTTGAGTTACATTGTTGGGAAACCCAAATTATCCTCATTTTTAATTGTTTCACAGCCAATGATAATTTGCAAGATTTGAACTAAGGCTGAGTTTAAAGTAAGCTATTATTCGTAGATAATTAATATGCGTATGTCAATCAATTTAGGGGTGTCACAGTGGTGCAGCTGGTAGAGCTGCTGCCTCGCAGCGCCAGAGACCTGGGTTCAATCGTGACCTCCGTTGCTGTCGGTGTGGAGTTTGCATGTTCTCACTGTGATCACGTGGGTTTCCTCCAGGTGCTCCGGTTTCCCCACACATCCCAAAGAAGTGCGGATGAAATTATCAACCACTAGATGGTAGAGCTTTATGGTGAGAGGGGCAAAGTTTAAAGGAGATATGGGGGGTAAGTGTTTTCAAATAGAGGGTGAGTGCCTGGAATGCGCCTCCAGGGGTGGTGGTGGAAACAGACACTATAGTGGCATTTAAGAGACTTTCATATGGGCACATGCATGTGCAGAGAATGTCGAAATATGGATTATGTGCAAGCAGAAATTCATAAATCTGCAATTCACAAATTAATAAGTTATAGGGGCAGAATTAGGCCATTCAGCCCATCAAATCTACTCCTATTTAATCATGGCTGAACTATCTTTCCATCTCAACCTCATTCTCCTGCCTTCTCCCCGTAACCCCTGACACCCGTACTAATCCCGTACAAAGGTAGACAAAAGTGCGGGAGAAACTCAGCGGGTGCAGCAGCATCTATGGATCGAAGGAAATAGGTAACGTTTCAGGCCAAAACCCTTCTTCAGACTGACCCGAAACGTTGCCTATTTCCTTCGCTTCATAGATGCTGCTGCACCCGCTGAGTTTCTCCAGCATTTATGTCTACCTTCGATTTTCCAGCATCTGCAGTTCCTTCTTAAACACTAATCAAGAACCAGTTGGTCTTGGTATTTTGTACCAGACAAGATGGGCTGAAGGGCCTGTTCCTGTACTGCATTGTTCTATGCTCTAATGTCGCCAGTCAACAGAGTATGTGGCCACAAAATAACATCTTTGCGAGCAATAAGCTCACTTTGTCCCCCAGAACATTTTTAGAATGATTCTGACGGAAAACAACTGCAAAACTGTATAGAACATACAGGGTTAATTAGGAAATAACTGATCCGACACAGGACTTCAGTTGATGGATGAGCTCAGGTGAATTCACAGGCACAATCTCAGTAACAAACAGGGAACTGTAGGACGGCACGGTGGCGCAGCGGTAGAACTACTGCCTCACAGCGCAAGAGGCCCGGGTTCGATCTTGACTACCGGTTCTGTATGCAGGGAGTTTGCACGTTCTCCCCGTGACCTGCGTGGGTTTTCTCCGGGTGCTCCGGTTTCCTCCCGCACTCCAAAGACGTACAAGTTTGTAAGTTAATTGGCTTGGTATGAATATAAATTGTCCCTCATGTGTGTAGGATAGTGCTGGTGTGCGGGGATCGCTGGTCGGTACGGACTCGGTGTGCCGAAGGGCCTGTTTCCACCCTGTCTCTCTAAACTAAACTCTAAACAAGGAGTGTTTTTGATTAAAGTTTTTAGCCTTTACTCAAATGCTGATGGCTAAAGTGAACCAGCGAGCTGGGAAATGCTTCAGATGATCTTTGAGCATGAGGTCTTCAACCAACAACTACAGTAGTTGTTCCAGACTTCATAGAAACATAGAAAATAGGTGTAGGAGTAGGCCATTCGGCCCTTCGAGTCATCACCGCCATTCAATCTGATCATGGCTGATCATCCAACTCAGTATCCTTTACCTGCCTTCTCTCCATACCCTCTGATCCCTTTAGCCATAAGGGCCACATCTAACTCCCTCTTAAACATAGCCAATGAACTGGCCTCAACTACCTTCTGTGGCAGAGAATTCCAGGGATTCACCACTCTCTGTGTGAAAAATGTTTTCCTCATCTCGGTCCTAAAAGATTTCCCCCTTATCCTTAAACTGTGACCCCTTGTTCTGGACTTCCCCAACATCGGGAACAATCTTCCTGCATCTAGCCTGTCCAACCCCTTAAGAATTTTGTAAGTTTCTACAAGATCCCCCCTCAATCTTCTAAATTCTAGCGAGTACAAGCCGAGTCTATCCAGTTTTTCTTCATATGAAAGTCCTGACATCCCAGGAATCAGTGTGGTGAACCTTCTCTGTACTCCCTCTATGGCAAGAATGTCATGACTGAATAACCTCCATGAATAGACTTGGTGAGTTCCATGTCTTTCTTGCAGCATTGGATATACAGAACTTAACAATTACATCTTCCAAAACAAGCACGAGATGAAAACTGTGTAAGAAGGAACTGCAGATGCGGGAAGGATGGAGGGTTGGATGTTTATGTGTGCTATTTTCGTGATATTTATTTTAGTTGTTTATCTTTTAATATTTTACCTTGTATGTATCTTTAGCTTTTAGAAATGTTTGAATGGTGCACTGACTGGCTGACTGACATTTTTAAATTTTGTTGTACATGGCTCATGTTACAATGACAATAAAGAAACTATTCTATTCTATTAAACCGAAGATAGGCACCAAAAAGCTGGAGTAACTCAGCGGGTCAGACAGCATCTCTGGAGAGAAGGAATATGTGATGTTTCGAGTCGAGACCCTTCTTCAGACTGAGAGTCAGGGGAAAGAGAAACACGAGATATAGACCATGATTTAGAGAGATATAGCACGAATGCATGAAATATATGTAACAAAGTAACGATGATAAAGCAGACAGGCCTTGGTGAAAACGAGTTGCAATGACGCTCAACAAGATGACTTTGAAGCTAGCAGTGGGTTTGAAGTTGGGTGGGGGAGGGTCGGAGAGAGAGGGTTGCAAGGGTTACTAGAAGTTCAATGAAAACTGTTCCTTTTTACCCTAACTATTAGTTTACTGATCTAGTGGAAAATTGCAGCTATCTTTCTTGTGCTCATAATTTTTCAACAACACAGTGAAGGTATTTCCTCGTCACATACACAGTTTCTGGATTTGCATGGCTTTGCTAAGATGTAATTGGAGCCACCAGACAGGGAAAATAACGCACAGGAACTGTGTTTATGAGCGGCTCGAACTGAAGAATGGATCTATTACAAATGCTCAGCCTGTGTTCAGATATAGCAAGAATGGAGATTTATGGGCCTGCACCACTTAGGCGACTGCAGGAGACTATGCATTCGCCACATGGTCGACACATGTTCGCAGGTGGTTGCCGGGGAGTTGCCTTCATGGTTTTCACACCTGGAGTATTGCGTACAGTTTTGGTCTCCAAATCTGAGGAAAGACATTATTGCCATAGAGGGAGTGCAGAGAAGGTTCACCAGACTGATTCCTGGGATGCCAGGACTTTCATATGAAGAAAGACTGGATAGACTCGGCTTATACTCGCTAGAAATTAGGAGATTGAGGAGGGATCTTATACAAACTTACAAAATTCTTAAGGGGTTGGACAGGCTAGATGCAGGAAGATTGTTCCTGATGTTGGGGAAGTCCAAGACAAGGGGTCACAGCTTAAGGATAAGGGGGGAATCCTTTAAGACCGAGATGAGAAAAACATTTTTCACACAGAGTGGTGATTCTCTGGAACTCTCTGCCACTGAGGGTAGTTGAGGCCAATTCATTGACTATATTTAAGAGGGAGTTAGATGTGGCCCTTGTGGCTAATGGGATCAGGGGGTATGGAGAGAAGGCAGGTACGGGATACTGAGTTGGATGATCAGCCATGATCATATTGAATGACGGTGCAGGCTCCAAGGGCCAAATGGCCCACTCCTGCACCTATTTTCTATGTATCTATCTATGTATCTATGGTCGTGAGGCGTTCCTGCATTCTGGGAACTAGTCGCGGCCCCATTAGGGTCGCCGAGAATTTTTCAACATGTTGAAAAATTAGCGGCGACTGGAATGAAGATGCCATGGAGAGTAGCGAGAATTCTCGTACCGTGGGTGGGTCTCCAGGAGGTCCTAGTGGGTCGCCGGGAGGACAAAGGTTCACGTAGGTTGTAGCCGGTGCTGACCAGTGAATTTCATTGGCTCATTGGGAAACGTAAGCAGTAGTTTTCAGAACCAAGGATAACCGACCGGTAATGTTAAATGTCCGCCTAGCTTCACAGCCGTGTATCTCTGGCTTCTTAAAAGTTGTCTCCACTCCTTCTCCCCCCCTTCTTCCCACTCTCTCTCCTCCCTCTCCCTTTAAAGGAGGGACACTGTGTTTTAGCCGTCTTAACTACAGTGCCAATCTTCCTGTTCATCGCTGTGCGTGTCTGTATCACGTTGGCTTTGTGAATTTCACTCAGACAGCACTCCCCCCACTTGCCCTGTCCCCCGCCTGCATAACGGCCTGGTGAAGGAAGCGATGTGTGTGTGTGACAGTCGCTGGCAGTCACCTGAAAAATCCCCTAAGTGGGACAGGCCCTTTAGGTGGCCACATACATAAGCAATTAAGATTCAGTTCAAATGCCTCACAGCACCAGAGACCCAAGTTCGATCCTGACCTCGGCTGCTGTCAGTGTGGAATTTGCACGTTCTCCCTGTGTCTGCATGAGTTTGTAGGTTAATTGGCCTCTGCAAGTCGCCCCTAGTGTGCAGGGAGTGGATGAGTTAATGGGATAGCATAGAACTAGTGTGAACGGGTGAGCAATGGTCGGCATGGACTTGGTGGGCCGAAGGGCCTGTTGCATCTCTGAACTAAGCTAAAAAGGGTCAGGTGCAGAAAATAATACAAAGGCAAACTGAACACGGGCCTTTTAGTTTGAGGTAGAAAAATATCACACCACACATAGTCATGATTCCATTTCAGCAGGAGTCCTGTGCAATACACTCGGGCAATACTATACAATTTTGGAAGGACATCTTATGATCTTAAAAAAAACTGCATGGAAAATGCACAAACTTGGATGCTATTTGATGGCATTTGAAAGGTTAAGGTTGTAAGGAGTACATTTCGAGGAGAATCGTTCAGGTGTACAAGTTGAGTGGACAATGTTTAGTATTTCAAAGTCGCCTTTTCAGGATTGAAGATGTAGGAACAGTAGATGCTGGAATTTGAGCAAATTAACAACACCTTCCTCCTCCATTCACACATTTCCCATCCACTAATCCCGCATTTCACCAATATTCCTCTCTCTGGATATGACTCACCTCCTTAACCTAACACCCTCTTATCTTCTTTGTCACTTACTCCATCAATCTGCCAATCCAACTTCACTCACATGTTTCCACCTATCATTTGCCAGGCTTTGGCCCACCCCCATCTCCCTTCATTGGTTTCCCACGCCCTACAACAATCGGTCTGAAGAAGGGTCCCAACCCGAAACGTCGCCTGTCCATTCCAGCCGCAGATGCTGCCCGACCTGCTGAATTTCTCCAGCACTTTGTGGGATTTTTTAGGAATTAAGTTAGGAATCAGATCTATATGCAATGGGTGAAAGAATTGCTAAACATGTTTCTGCAAATGGCAATTAATGGTAAGTATGTTACTAAGTTCAAATGTCAGACATAGAAACATAGAAAAATAGGTGCAGGAGTAGAGGCCATTCTGCCCTTCGAGCCTGCACCACCATTCAATATGATCATGGCTGATCATCCAACTCAGTATCCTGCACCTGCCTTCTCTCCATACCCCCTGATCCCTTTAGCCACAAGGGCCACATCCAACTCCCTCTTAAATATAGCCAATGAACAGGCCTCAACTACCTTCTGTGGCGGAGAGTTCCAGAGATTCACCACTCTCTGTATGAAAAATGTTCAATGTTCTTCCATGAAGGAAGAAGACACAGAGGTCGACCTGGATACAAATCAATCAAATGGCAGAAAGGTTCATCAGTCAGAGTATTGAATCTAGAAGATAGACACAAAATGCTGGAGTAACTCAGCGGGACAGGCAGCATCTTTGTTGAGACGGAATGGGTGACGTTTCGGGTCGAGACCCTTCTTCAGACTGGTTAGGGATAAGGGAAACGAGAGACATAGACGATGATGTAGAGAGATAAAGAACAATGAATAAAAGATATGTAACGATGATAAAGGAATCTAGAAGTTGGGAGGTCGTGTTGCAGTTTTATACGATGTTGGTGAGGCCACATTGAGAGTATGGTGTTCAGTTTCTTGGGCACTTTGTTATATGGAAGATGTTCTCAAGCTGGAAAGGGTGCAGAGAAGATTTACGAGGATGTTGCAAGATTCGAGGGCCTGAGCGAGAGGCAGAGAGAGGTTCAGCGGGCTGGGATTCTAATCTTGCAGAGCAGGACGATGAGGGTGATCCTATAGAGGTGTATAAAACCATGAGGAGAATAGATGCACAGAGTCTCTTGCCTAGAGTAAGTGAATCGAGAACCAGAGGACATGGGTTTAAGATGAGGGGGAAAGATTTAATAGGAACCAGAGGGGTATCTTTGTTACACAAAGGGTGGTGGGTGTATGGAACAAACTGCCAGAGGAGGTAGTTGAGGCAGGTACTATCACAATGTTTAAGAACCATTTAGACAGGTACATGGATAGGATAGGCTTAGAGGAATATGGGCCAAACGCAGGCAGGTGGAGCCAGTGTAAATGGGACATGTTGATCGGTGTAGGCAAATTGGACTGAAGGGCCTGTTTCCGTTCTGTATAACTCTATGACTCTAAGAGTGAAATTGCCGACCTTTACTCCAGAGGTCTCATATGTAGGGGTTGGGCCGGAGAGAAAGTCCAAGAAAAAGAGAACGATTGCAGTACGTGAGGGTAGATTTGGCGTTTGAATTAGTATTTCAGTTTAGAGATACAGCGCGGAAATAGGCCCTTCTGCCCACGGCGTGCACACTGACTAGGGATCCCCGCACACAAGCACTATCCATTGGGGTGGTGATTGCAACCTTCTCGTGGTCCGCCCTGTTTCGACAAATGCAATCAACCTGGTGTGCACAATCAAATAAGATCAAATAGAACACTAGATGTCAGCAGATCTATATCGGTGAGACCAAGCGGAGGTTGGGCGATCGTTTCGCCAAACACCTCCGCTCGGTCCGCAATAACCAAGCTGACCTCCCGGTGGCTCAGCACTTCAACTCCCCCTCCCACTCCGTCTCCGACCTCTCTGTCCTGGGTCTCCTCTATGGTCACAGCGAGCAGCACCGGAAATTGGAGGAACAGCACCTCATATTCCGCTTGGGGAGTCTGCATCCTGAGGGCATGAACATCGAATTCTCCCAATTTTGTTAGTCCTTGCTATCTCGTCCCCTTCCTCAGTCCCCCTGCTGTCTCCTCCCATCCCCCAGCCTTCGGGCTCCTCCTCCTTTTTCCTTTCTTGTCCCCCCCCCCCCCCCCCCCGATCAGTCTGAAGAAGGGTTTTGGCCCGAAACGTTGCCTATTTCCTTCGCTGCATAGATGCTTCTGCACCCGCTCAGTTTCTCCAGCTTTTTTGTGTACCTTCAAATAGAACAAGTTGTCCGACAACTCTAGGCTGTGTACGCCATAGATAGAAACATAGATAGAAACATAGAAATTAGGTGCAGGAGTAGGCCATTCGGCCCTTCGAGCCTGCACCGCCATTCAATATGATCATGACTGATCATCCAACTCAGTATCCCGTACCTGCCTTCTCTCCATACCCTCTGATCCCCTTAGCCACAAGGGCCACATACGCAAGAAGAAGAAGCACTATCCTACACACTGGGGACAATTTACATTGATACCAAGCCAATTAACCTACAATCATGCACGTCTTTGGAGTGTGGGAGGAAACCGAAGATTTTGGAGAAACCCCACGCAGGTCACAGGGAGAACGTACAAACTCCGTACAGACAGCACCCGCAGTCGGGATCGAACCTGGGCCTGTGGCGCTGTGCGGCAGCAACTCTACCGCTGCGCCACCGCGCCGTAGGGGGTAGAATGATCAGCTCCTGTTGGTCGACAGACGAGCTGTAGCCGAGTGATGTTTAGATTCTGAAGGATTACTTTTTGAATTGAGTTCAGCAACGGAAAGTATGACTGCACATTCCGACTGAGCACAAAAACAACATTTTGTTCTTTTATATCATCTTTCAGCCGCTTTAATACACGCAGTATTGTAGGCCTACATTAATACCCCTATTAAATTTAAAAGCTTTTTTCAATTTTTAAAATGTTCCTATAAAATAGAAAAGAATTATTATCCTGAAAGAGTGATTTATTCAATAAGATGCATGGGAGGACAGGTGTCCAATGAAAGGCTATAAACATTCCTTTAGTACCATTCAAACGGTTATGTTTTACGCACGAGACCTTTCCCAAATCTACCAAATCTGGAATTTATATGGAGACACATGGAACTGCATATGCTGGTTTACACAAAGTGCTGGAGTGACTCTTGTACTCACTAGAATTTAGAAGATTGAGGGGGGATCTTAGAGAAACGTACAAAATTCTTAAGGGATTGGACAGGCTAGATGCAGGAAGATTGTTCCCGATGTTGGGGAAGTCCAGGACAAGGGGTCACAGTTTAAGGATAATGGGGAAATCTTTTAGGACCGAGATGAGAAAAACATTTTTCACACAGAGAGTGGTGAATCTCTGGAATTCTCTGCCACAGAAGGTAGTTGAGGCCAGCTCATTGGCTATATTTAAGAGGGAGTTAAATGTGGCCCTTGTGGCTAAAGGGATCAGGGGGTATGGTGAGAAGGCAGGTACAGGATACTGAGTGGATGATCAGCTATGATCATATTGAATGGCGGTGCAGGCTCGAAGGGCCGAATGGCCTACTCCTGCACCTATTTTCTATGTTTCTATGTAACTGAGCAGGTCAGTCAGCATCTCTGGATAACATGATTAGGTGACGTTTCATGTCGGGGCCCTTATTTAGTTTAGTTTAAAGATACAGCACAGAAACAGGCCCTTCGGCCCACCGAGTCCAGACCGACCAGCGATCCCTGCACACTAACACTATCCTACACACACTAGGGCACTAAACAAATCTCTGAACATTAATAGACCATTATCTGTTTATTTGCACTTTATCTGCTTATTAATTGATGTGTGTATATAATGGTATATGGACACACTGACATGTTCTGTATTCATGCCTACTATGTTCTGTTGTGCTGAAGCAAAGCAAGGATGTCATTGTCCTATCTGGGACACATGACAATAAACTCTCTTGTCTTGTCTTGTCTTGTCTTGTAGGACCAATTTGCATTTATACCAAGCCAATTAACCTACAAACCTGTACGTCTTTGGAGTGTGAGAGGAAACCGAAGATCTTGAAAAAACCCACGTGGTCACGGGGAGAACATACAAACTCCGTACAGACAGCACCCGCATTCGGGATCGAACCTGGGTCTGTGGCGCTGTGCGCCAACAACTCTACCACTGCACCACCATGCCGCCCTATATATGGATTATAGATTACTTTTATACTAAATGTAAAGAGAATAAAATGATATTTACCTGCCTTTTGTATAGTGTGATCATCTTTAAACATTGATATGTACCAGGCCTTTGGCATAACTTCAGATGGAACCTGTAATGAATTGTGAACATATATCAGTGTCTATCCAGCACAGACACAAACAGGTAACAAACGATATATAAAATAAATCATTAGTGTTCTATTGACATGGGAGATTATCACACGGTTTTAATTTAGTTTAGTTTATTGCTACATGATCGTACGTTCATATATTCATGTGATAGAAACAAAGTGGAATCAAGGGGCATGGGGAGAAGGCAGGAATGGGGTACTTTGTTTGTGGATAATCAGCCATGATCACTTTGAATTGCTGTGCTGGCTCGAAAGGTTCAATGTATATATGAACCATTGAAGACTACCAGGTTGGGAGATGGTGGGAGAAGAGAATACAGGAGTTACTTGAAATTATAGAAATCAACATTGCTACTGCTGGGTTGTAAGATGTCCATGCAATTCTCAATGATACCAAGATAGGGGGTGTTGTGGATAATGAAGAGGATTTCCAAAGTCTACAGAGTGATTTAGGCCATTTGGAAAAATGGGCTGAAAGATGGCAGATGGAGTTTAATGCTGATAAATGTGAGGTGCTACACCTTGGCAGGACAAATCAAAATAGGACGTACATGGTAAATGGTAGGGAATTGAAGAATGCAGTTGAACAGAGGGATCTGGGTATAACCGTGCATAGTTCCTTGAAGGTGGAATCTCATATAGATAGGGTGGTAAAGAAAGCTTTTGGTATGCTAGCCTTTATAAATCAGAGCATTGAGTATAGGAGCTGGGATGTAATGTTAACATTGTACAAGGCATTGGTGAGACCAAATCTGGAGTATGGTGTACAATTTTGGTCGCCCAATTATAGGAAGGATGTCAACAAAATAGAGAGAGTACAGAGGAGATTTACTAGAATGTTGCCTGCGTTTCAACAACTAAGTTACAGAGATAGGTTGAATAAGTTAGGTCTTTATTCTCTGGAGCGCAGAAGGTTAAGGGGGGACCTGATAGAGGTCTTTAAAATGATGAGAGGGATAGACAGAGTTGATGTGGACAAGCTTTTCCCTTTGAGAATGGGGAAGATTCAAACAAGAGGACATGACTTCAGAATTAAGGGACAGAGGTTTAGGGGTAATATGAGGGGGAACTTCTTTACGCAGAGAGTGGTAGCGGTGTGGAATGAGCTCCCAGTGGAAGTGGTGGAGGCAGGTTCATTGGTATCATTTAAAAATAAATTGGATAGGCATATGGATGAGAAGGGAATGGAGGGTTATGGTATGAGTGCAGGCAGGTGGGACTAAGGGGAAAAAAAATTTGTTCGGCACGGACTTGTAGGGCCGAGATGGCTTGTTTCCGTGCTGTGATTGTTATATGGTTATATCAAAATCTTTGTGGGGAGATCACTAAACAGTTTTTTTATCTTTTAATCAATCATAAAATATTCTTTAAACTTGCCAAAAATATGCCTGGCTGAATCAAAGAATGCTACAGCACAGAAATAGGCCATTGACTCACCCTTGACTTAATGCCGGGCCTTTCAATGAGCCATCTCACTGGCCTGCTGGAAACTTTCTTGAGTCTAAAGGAACTGCCGTTGCTGGTTTATACTGAAGATGGACACAAAGTGCTGGTGTAACTCGGCGGGTCAGGCAGCATCTCTGGAGAAAAAGGATGGGTGACATTTTGGGTTGGGACCCTTCTTCAGACACAAGACCCTCTTCAGGGCTCTGACCTGAAACATCACCCGCCCTTTTTCTCCAGAGATGCCGCCTGACCCGTTGAGTTACTCCATCCCTTGGAGTCTATCTTCACAAGCTTTCTTGATATTTGTGTCACTACCTCAGCAGTTAAACTATGAATGGGTGTTTGTGTATCTGCAGTCTGTGGGAGTATTATATTATTTTTGCATGTTATAATAATGTAATCTGAACTGTGCATCTATTATGGTCCATAGTACTTAGTCTGTAGACCTTCCCCACTGAGATAAATGCCATGCTTTTGTTTAATAAAAGAGGCTTAGATAAATGTGCAATCATCGGTGAAACATATCTGCAGAAAACCACATGGAGTCTATTCCAACCAAACCGACCGTATTAACTGTACGAGACTTCTAAAAAGAGAAAATTATTCCCAAGAGGTCCAACTGCTGGTGCTATAAAAATCCAATGATTCAATACAACAGTGTTTTATTTTGATCACATCACATTGATCGAGACGCGGCCTGCAGCGGTGGAGGACACCATGACTACACATGGCCAAGCTGACCCTGCAACGCCTCCAGGACAATAGACCGTCACGGTCAGATCAGGGATCCCTGCACTTACGATAACTGGGGCTCGGAAATGGCGACAAACTAGTGACCAGGCACATGCCGTAAGTGATTTACTCAGGGTAGGCACTGGGTAGTCAGTCGACCTTTAAAAATTGTAAAAAAAAACGTGCATGCGTAGAAAAACGTAAAACCACGCATGCGCAGATCGGTCCTGTAGGCAGCCGTCGACTTTGAAAAGATTTTTAAAAAACAGCGCATGCGTAGATTGGTCTCCTCTCCTGTGGGCATGCGCATCTATGGAGCAAAGGAAATGGACAACGTTTCGGGTCGAGACCCTTCTTCTGTCTGAAGGGTCTGTCTGCCCGAAACGTCGCCTATTTCTATTTCCACAGATGCTGCCTCACCCGCTGAGTTTTTCCAGCATTTTTGTCTACCTTGGAAATCTTTACTGTTTATATTTAATAATTACCTTTTTCTAATTTTAGTCAGGACCTTGCCTACCCTGACGACACGTGCCTGCTCTGTACACTCTCAGCACACTACTGCTATACACTTGTACTGTACCTGAGATGTTTATCTAATATGTATCCAAGTCTTCGATTTCAACCAGCATCTGCAGTTCCTTCCTACACGTGTATCTAAGTGTTTATGTATAGTGATACTACATCAGGCAAAAGGTACAGAAGTGTGAAAACTCACACCTCACACCTCTCCAGATTCAGGGACAATTTCTTCCCAGCTGTTATCAGGCAACTGAATCATCCTACCACAACCAGAGAGCAGTGCTGAGCTACTATCTCTACCACCTACCTCATTTGGTGACCCTCGGAATACCCTTAAACGGACTTTGCTAGCTTTACTTAGCACTAAACATTTTCCCCTTATCATCTTGTATAACACATTGGTGAGACCGGATTTAGAGTATTGTGTTCAGTTCTGGGTACCATGTTGTAGGAAAGACATTGTCAAGCTTGAAATAATTCAGTGAAGATTTACGAGGATGTTGACAGGACTAGAGGGTGTGAGCTACAGAGAATGGACTGAGTCTCTATTCCTTGGAGAACAGGGGGATGAGGGGTGATCTTATAGAAGTGTATAAAATCATGAGAGGAATAGATTGGGTAGATGCACAGAATCTGTTGCCCAGAGAAGGGGAATCGAGGACCAGAGGACATAGGTTCAAGGTGAAGAGAAAATGATTTAATAGGAATCTGAGGAGTAATTTTTTCACACAAAGGGTGATGGGTGTATGGAACAAGCTGCCAGAGGAGGTAGTTGAGGCTGGGACTATCCCAACGTTTAAGAAACAGTTAGACAGGTGCATGGATAGGACAAGTTTGGAGGGATATGGACCAAGCGCAGGCAGGTGGGACTAGTGTAGCTGGGACATGGTGCCTATTGCGGGCAAGTTGGGCTGAAGGGCCTGTTTCCACACTGTATCACTCTATGACTATAGGTATCTATACACTGTAAATTGTCTTTCCACTGACTGGTTAGCACTCATCAAAAGCTTATTACTGTACCTCGGTACATGGGATAAAACTAACTAAAGTGTACTGACCTATATACAAAAATGTATTTCACTGCACCTCAGTACATGTGAAAAAAAATACAGTACCACTCCGTAGTCTAATGGTGTTTCAAAATACCATAGTGGTTGTGAATTCAACTTTAAATTGGGTAGTCAGGAATGATTTGAAAACTACTGACGTGCCCCAGCACTAGCCTGACCCAGAACACTATGTTACGTTGCATTGTAACACGGTGACCTTAAGCAGTCTATTAGGTGGAAGATTTTCATATGTCTAAAACAATGTGCTATCAGACGGATCTGGAACATTATGTTACTCATAGAATTCTCAAGGATCAAATTTAAGATGTGTAGTTGTGAGGAACACATTATGAGGTGACTTCATAGCAACGAAAACCATCTCAAACATGCAGGGACTCTTCAGGGGACAGGGGGGGGGGGGGAGGAGTGGAGGGGGGAGGGGGTTGGGGGTGGAGGGGAGGGGGGGATGGGGTGGAGGTTGGAGGGGGGATGGGAGGGGGGGGGGGGGGGGGAGGTAGGGGAGGCAGGGGGAGGGGGGGGAGGAGGGGGGGGGGAGGGGGGGAGGGTGGTGGGAAAAGAGAAGGGGGACAGAGGGAGGAGGAGGAGAGGGGAGAAGAGGGGAGGAGGAGGGGGAGGTGGGGGGGGGAGGGAGGGAGGGGGATGGGGATGAGGATGGGGAGGGGGATGGGGTGGATGGGGAGGGGGGATGGGGAGGGGGGGGGGGGGGGGGGGGGGGGGGGCCTATAGGGGTTGGCAGGTGGGGAGGGACGGGGGGATGGGGAGAGGGGGACTTCACGGGGGGATGGGGGAGGGGAGGAGGGGGGGGGGACCCAGGGGGGGGGGAGGGGAATCTACTGGGTGAGAAATAAGCTCCTGGCAGGGGGAGGGGAGGGGGGTGGGGAGGGGGTGGAGGGAGGGAGGGGGGGGAGGGGGTAGTGGACTATACAACAGATGGAAGGGGAAGTGACTGGTGGGAGGGGGATGGGAGGGGGTGGAGGGCAGGGGAGTGGTACAGGCAGATGCAACGTGAATATGGACGTCTCTTGAGAAAAAAGATAGGTGACGTTTCGGGTTGGGACTTCTTCAGACGGAAAGAGTCCAAATAAGTGTCCCGACCAGAAACCTATCAGCATGGATAAGTTGGGCCGAAGGGCCTGTTTCTGTACTGTATGATCCATAACTCTCTAATCTATGGCCTTGCAAATTCCATACCAGGTCAAAATTGGTGTTTGATCTAAGAACTGATTCCTTGCATTATCCCAAAACATACAGTATATTGCAAAATGCTCATTGGCTACGCTTGGAACTTCTGTGATTGGCTGTGTAGGAAGAAGCTATAGATGCTGGTTTACACCGAAGGTAGACACAAAATGCTGGAGTACCTCAGCGGGACAGGCAGCATCTCTGGATGGAAGGGATGGGTGACGTTTCCAGTCAAGACCCTTCTGCACACCCGAAGAAGGGACTCGACCCAAAACGTCACCCATTCCTTCTCTCCAGAGATGCTGCCTGTCCCGCTGAGGTACTCCAGACAGAATTTTGTGTCTCTCTTCCTACACAGCCAATCACAGAATTTGTCATCTGAATCCAGACCAATATCTCCGTAAGTGGCCTAATGGCAAATTTTGAAAAGCGACACACCTGTGAATTGTAATTGTGTTTAATTTATTAGCCGAGTATGTAAAAGGCATTGTATGTAAAATGTGTTATTTTAATGCAAGTTGGTGTTATGGAAGCGCCTCAAGCCAATGAGTTGCGGTTGAGGCCTATTACTCAGGCTGTTAAAGGAGAAAACTATATTCTCTTCATCAAGTCGGCTTCAAAGGAAAATACTCAGACGGAACTTTTTCTCTCCCGAGGTCATTGACTCACACGGAACATCAGAGGCACTCCAGCAGATGACTGGTCATTTTCCACGGCTAAACCCATGGAAGTGGATTATTTAAGCAAGTCAGGTCTTATCCTGGCTATGATTTGTAGCACAGAGGAGGGCCAGAAAACCTGCCTCTTTCCCCTGGGCGATATTAATGGCTACACTGTCACGCTGATCAACTTAGCAGAGTCAACACAGAGGAAGTATTGAGGCCTCCTTGCTTTACAGTTTCACTAGAGATTTACTCTGACTCTCACTGGACTTGCAAAGTCTGTTTGGAAACATTTGTGGAGATTTGATCAAGTAAGGGCGGCAGGGTGGCTCAGCGGTAGAGTTGCTGCCTTACAGCGCCAGAGACCCGGGTTTGATCCTGTGTTGTACGTTCTCCTCATCACCATGTGGGTTTTCTCTGGGTGCCCCTGTTTCCTCCCACACTGAAAAGGCGTGCGGGCTTGTAGAATGAGTCTGAAGACGGGTCCCAACCTGAAACATCACCTGCCACATTTCAAAGACATGCACGTCTGAAGAAGGGTCTCCACTAGAAACGTCACCCATTCCTTCTCTCCGGAGATGCTGCCTGTCCCGCGGAGTTACTCCAGCTTTTTGCTTCAATCTTTGCTTTGTAGGTTAATTGGCTTCAATTGTGTATAATGCAAAACAGGGATAATGTGGAACTAGTGTGAACGGGTGATCGTTGATCAGTGGGGACTCAATGGGGCTAAAGGGCCTGTTTCCATGCTGTATCTGTGGAACTAAAACTGAAACTAAAACTGACATACTAAATCATTCATCACCGTCTAGAGAGCAAAAAAGATCCAGAAATTGTGTGAGATTGCGACTGGTTTAAGAAAGTTATGCAGACAGTTCGATGGTACACCACGAGGGAGGAAGTGTAGGAAGAGAAGAGCAGGGAAGAGAGGGACTGGAGACTGGGATTAGTTAACAAGACAGGAAACTGAAGGTGAGAGGAACTTTGTCACAAGTCAAGAGTGTTTAATTATTATATGTACCAACAATGGATCAAAGTTAGAAACATAGAAACATAGAAAATAGGCGCAGCAGGAGGCCATTCGGCTTTTCGAGCCAGCACCGCCATTCATTGTGATCATAATAATAATAACTTTATTTATAAAGCACTTTAAACAACTGCAGTTGCCTCAAAGTGCTGTACATGAGAACTCATGGACAAGAAGTTATTACAAACCATTAAAAACCGTAAAACAAAGGACTGTAAAACAGTAAAAATTAAAAGACATTAAAGCACTAAAAACAGGAGCAATGTCTCAGCCAGTGTCGAAAGCCAGAGAATAAAAATTAGTTTTTAGGGTGGATTTGAAGATGGAAGATGGAAGAGGGGGCCTGTCTGATGTGCAATGGCAAGGTGTTCCAGAGTACCGGAGCAGCAACAGAAAAGGCTCTATCCCCTCTGAGCTTCCGCTTAGACCTTGGTACCTGGTATCATGGCTGCTCGTCCCCAATCAATAACCCATGCCTGCCTTCTCCCCATATCCCTTCATTCCACTACCCCCTAGAGCTCTCTCTAACTCTCTCATAGAAAGTTGCAACAGCTTAATGTGCCTGTAAGTGCAACAGGCACATACGATATAAAATAGATATTGTTTAACTACAACAAAAGAATAATAATAGCAACACTAGTGCAAACACCAAAGACAGTCCCTGGAGGTTCATGTAGACACAAGGAACTGCAGGTGCTGGATTACAGAAAATACACAAAGTGCTGGAATAACACAGTGGGACAGGCAGCTTCTCTGGAGAAGATGGATAGATAAAGATTCGGGTCGGAACCCTTCTTCCGATTCCGATTCAGATTCAGATTCAATTTTAATTGTCATTGTCAGTGTACAGTACAGAGACAACGAAATGCATTAGACAACGAAATGATTCCGACTGATTGTAGTTGGGGATAAAATGCGAGAAGAGAGGTGGGAGTGGGACAAAGCCTGGCAAGTGATAGGTGGATACAGGTGAGGGGTATTTGGAATAATTCTTCCTCATCCATTTTCTCCAGAGATGCTGCCTGACCTGCTGAAAAACTCTAGTACTTTTTGACTATTTTTGGTATTAACCAGCACATGCGGTTCCATCTTATTACGTTTTAGCTATGGAAGCAGGGTCCCGACCTGAAACATCAACCTATCCATTTTCTGCTGAGATGCTGGCTGACCCACTGAGTTACACCAGCACTTTGTATATCTTCAAGATAAATTGATGTTTTGGTGCCACCTAGTGATCTTAATCCAATTCTCTGAATTGAAAACTGTTCAAAGACACAAAGTACTGGAGCAACTCAGCGGTTCAGGCAGCACCTATGGAGAACATAGATAGGTGACGTTTTGGATCGAGACCTTTCTTCAGACTGTTTGTGGGGGAGGGGAAAGAAAGATAATCTTAAGGAACATATGTAATACTCACTTTTTCTGTTATTAAAGGCGAGGCTCCCTTTTCTGAAGTTATTGCAGAAGTAGCAGGCAAAACATTGGCAGTGGTCATCTTTTGTCCCGCAGTTTGAAGCGTGATTTTGTAGACTGGGTGGAGGTCCATTTCTGAATCGGATGTATTAACTTCTTTGTCCTTGAAGTCTTGGAGAAGTAAAGCATTACAGCGGGGTTTAGACATGATCTTACTCACTTCTAAGACAAACGAAGGACATTCAGTAGAAACCACTTGCATCTGATAACCTAATATTTTGCTTGGGCAGCTTACAACCCAGCGGTATGAGTTTTGATCTCTCCAACTTCAAGTAACCCTTGCTTTCCCTCTCTCTCCATCCCTCCCCCATCCTCGTTCTCCTGACAGTCCTCCTGATTAAATTTTATCTGTATATGCCTCGTTGTCACCTTCCCCATGCTTACAATGATCTTTAGTTTTCAGTTTAGTTTAGTTTAGTTTAGAGATACAGCGTGGAAACAGGTTCTTCGGCCCACCGGATCCACACCGACTAGCGATCCGCGCACATTAACACTATCTTAGTGACCCACTAGGGACAATTTACACTTACACCAAGCCAATTAACCCACAAACCTGTACGTCTTTGGAGTATGGGAGGAAACCGAAGATCTTGGAGAAAACCCAAGCAGGTCACGGGGAGAACGTACAAACTCCGTACAGACAGCACCCGTAGTCGGGATCGAACCTGGGTCTCCGGCGCTGCATTCGCTGTAAGGCAGCAACTCTACCGCTGCACCACCGTGACCGCCCTGGTCTGTTCTACATTTTCCCTGAACTTTGTCCCCTTTGATATCTTGGTTTCACACCATACCCTTTCATATCTCCGTGCCTCCCACTCCCCTGACTCTCAGTCTGAAGAAGATGGCATGACCCGAAACATCACCCATTCCTTCTATCCAGAGATGCCGCCCGTCCCGCTGAGTTACTCCAGCATTTTGTGTCTATCTTCAGTGTAAACCAGCATCTGCGGTTCCTTCTTACACCTGCATCTGAGTCAGTTACCAACATGGTTTTGATTTAAATTACATCAATGTAGTTTTTTTGGGGAGAAGCATGTCATTTATTAGGTCATTGAAGCTAATAAGGTAATAATGAACCTCGATCTAACCATTAACTACATGCATTTGGCCAAGCAGAAATTCATAGATTTAAAAATAAACGAGAAATAGGTCTTTAAGTGGATATTTACCATTCCCATCCTAAAGGGAATTATAATATAATAATATCATATATTATAAAATAATGAAACAATATAATAAAATAAATAATAATTAAATAATAATTAAAAATGAATAATAATATAACACAAAATAAATATGATATAATATCAAAAATTTAATATAATAACATTAATATAATATATAATATAATATAATATAATAAAATATAATAATAACATAATATAAAATAATATAATGCTCTTCATATGAATTACGTTATCCAATGTCTTGCTGGCATTAATAGTTTTGGTTTAAAGATACAACATGGAAACAGACCATTCAGCCCACATGAATCAACAATCACCCATTTACTATGTTATCCCACTTACTCATCCAGTTCCTACACATCAGAGACATTTTTTTAAGGCAGCCAAATAACCTACAACCCTGCATGGTTTGGGGATGTGGGAGGCAATGGGAACAGCTGGAGGAAACCTACGCAGTCACAGGGAGAACGTGCAAACTCCACGCAGACGGCTCCCGAGGTCAAGATCGAACCCCAGATCTCTGCCGCTGTGAGGCAGCAGCTCTACCAGCTGTGCCGCTGTGCTGCCTTGGCAACCTCTTAGTGGATAGGACACCATTGTCTTTGGTTACCAAATCCTCAGGTATCATTGCGAGAGGACTTGAGCCCTGAGGAGGTTCAGTATATGAATTGCACATCTGAATTTTCAATTCATTAAACTTCTATCAGAAAAACAGATCATTCAGAAAGAAAATCAGGCTGAAGAAGGACGATAACCCACGGCGCCATCTATCCTTGGCGCCGAAATAGAGATGGTTCAAATTCCTTGGCGTCAATATCACCAACAACTTCTCCTGGACTATTGAAGCAATGGCCAAGAAGGCACACCAATGCCTCTAATTCTTTAGAATGAGCAATAGACAATAGGTGCAGGAGTAGGCCATTTGGGCCTTCGAGCCAGCACCGCCATTCAATGTGATTATGGCTGATCATCCACAATCAGTACTCCGTTCCTGCCTTCTCCCCATATCCCTTGACTTTGGAAGGCTTTGGAAGTTCGGTATGACCCCAACAATCCTCACCAACTGCAGATGCAGCACAGAAAGCACTTTATCGAGATGCATCACAATTTGGTTTGGGAAACAGCTCCATCCAGGACCGCAAGAAATTGCAGAGAGTTGTGGACGCAGCCTGGACTATCATGCAAACCAACCTCTCATTCACTGACTCCATCTACACTTCACGCTGCCTCAGCAAAGCCACCAGCATAATCAAGGACCAGTCCCACCCCGGTCGCTCCCTCTTCTCCCCTCTCCCATCGGGCAAGAGGTACAGAAGTGTGAAAACGCAAACCTCCAGATTCAGGGACAGGTTCTTCCCAGGCTGTTACCATAGAAACATAGAAAATAGGTGCAGGAGTAGGGCATTCGGCCCTTCGAGCCTGCACTGCCATTCAATATGATCATGGCTGATCATCCAACTCAGTATCCTGTACCTGCCTTCTCTCCATACTCCCTGATCCCTTTAGCCACAAGGGCCACATCTAACTCCCTCTTAAATATAGCCAATGAACTTGCCTCAACTACCTTCTGTGGCAGAGAATTCCACAGATTCACCACTCTCTGGCAACTGAACCATCCAATCATCGACTAGAGAGTGGCCCTGACCTACCATCTACCTCATTGGAGACCCTTGGTCTATCTTTTATTGGACTTTACTGAACTTTATGTTGCTCTAAAGGTTATTCCTGTTATCCTGTACTTGTACACTGTGGGAAGTTTGATTGTAATCATGGATAGTCTTTTTGCTGACTGGACAGTGCTACAAAAAGCTTTTCTAATAAACTAAGCTATCAAGTTATTCTCCAGAGATGCTGGCTGGCCTGATGGTTTACTCCAGCGCTTCATTTATTTTTCAAATCATTATCTATATTTACCGGTTTCAATATTAGCATGCTCCTTTCAATTACCGCAAGGTGCAAAGTTATCAGACTGATTCCTGGGATGTCAGGACTTTCATATGAAGAAAGACTGGATAGACTCGGCTTGTACTAGCTAGCATTTAGGATATTGAGGGGGGATCTTATAGAAACTTACAAAATTCTTAAGGGGTTGGACAGGCTAGATGCAGGAAGATTGTTCCCGATGTTGGGGAAGTCCAGAACAAGGGGTCACAGTTTAAGGATAGAGGGGAAATCCTTTAGGACCGAGATGAAGAAAACATTTTTCACACTGAGAGTGGTGAATCTGTGGAATTCTCCGCCACAGAAGGTAGTTGAGGCCAGTTCATTGGCTATATTTACGAGGGAGTTAGATGTGGCCCTTGTGGCTAAAGGGATCAGGGGGTATGGAGAGAAGGCAGGTACGGGATAATGAGTTGGATGATCAGCCATGATCATATTGAATGGTGGTGCAGGCTCGAAGGGCCGAATGGCCTACTCCTGCACCTATTTTCTACGTTGCTATGTTTCTACCCTATTGTCACATTTCTCTGATATTTCTAAAGAAGAAGATGGACACAAAATGATGGAGTAATTCAACGGGTCAGGCAGCATCTCTGGAGAACAGGAATAGGTGACGCTTCGGGTCGAGACCCTTCTTCAGACTGAGAGTCGGGGGGGAGGGAAAGTCGAGGTGTGAAAAGGCACAAAGAACAAAAGAATGAAAGGTATGAAAAGAACAAATCAAGGCCAGCAAGGATGATCAAGGAAAGGTGGAGCCCACAATGGTCCATTGTTGGCTGTGGAAGAGGTGATAACGAGGGGTACAACACTACGGAGGACGACAGTACTATCCTGGTTATTTATCCTGTCCTATATGGGACAATGAGATAAGGGAAGAGATTTCAGTCAGTTACCTGTGCAGGAAGGAACTACAAATGTTGATTTACACCGAAGATAGACACAAAATTCTGCAATAACTCAGCGGGTCTCGACCTGAAACGCCACCCATTCCTTCTCTCCAGTGATGCTGCCTGTCCCGCTGAGTTACTCCAGCGTTTTGTGTCTCTCTTTGGATCGTTTACCTGTTTCATTATCACGTGGGATGCTTGACTGAGCTCTCATCGAAGATGTCTCTTGGTTTGGTAGATGTGAAGAGAGGCAATCTTCTGTACGTGTGTTGTCATTTCTCTCTTTGGGATCCACCTTCCCATTTTGCTGGAATTGAGAAAAGAGAAGCCAAATTATCGCACCGAGTAAAATAATGAATGAAAAAAAGAATCCAGCGTGAAATGAATAGGAAAGCCCAGAAATCATATCCACAAGATGGACACAAAAAGCTGGATAACTCAGCGGTCAGGCACCAACTCTGGAGAGAAGGAATAGGTGACGTTTCGGGTCGAGACCCTTCTTCAGACCGCCAACAGAGTGTGTGTGTCTTTTCATATTTTTTTAATTTTTAGTGTGTGTTAAAAGTTTGTTTAAATGTTCTCCGGTTTGTTTTATGTGGGGGGGTAGGGGTTGGGGGAAACCTTTTTTTTCCAGTTTCTTACCTTGCCGGAGATGCGATTAATTTTCGGATCGCATTCTCCGGTCACTCTGCGGCCTACCATCGATGGAGCTGGTGGCATACTCGGACTGACTTGAGCCCCGCCGTGGGACGTGGACTTACATCGGAGCTGATCCCTTGCCTGGGATCGCTCCAACTGTGGCTTGCAGACTTTACCATCAAGAGCTCGCAATCTTGGGACAGGCTAGTCGGGAAGCTCCAACGATGCAGAGGCTCGACAAACCCCAACACGGGGTTCGATCATCCGGCGCGGGGGAGCTGACATCCCCCCGATGCAGGAGCTGATCGCCTCGATGCGGAGGGACCAAACACCGTCGGTTACTGTTGTGTCCACTTATATGATCACCTTCATTTACAACGAGGTAAAAGTGTTGTGTCCTGCAATCCCCACTAGAGGGATCTGCCTTGAAATGAATGTTTCCTCAGGAAGGTTCCCGGAGGGGATCTTCAGGGTTTTAACGGCAGCCATGTTGGCTTGAAATAAATACAGTTCGGGTTCTGTACGCCAAGTGTCGTTTGTGAGTTATTTAGCCCTCGAATGTTTTCGCCTTCCATCACAGTGAGGAATGTGGAGGGGTCACTGTGATGGATGTTTATGTTAAAATGTGTTTTGTGTGTTCCGTTGCTTTTTATTTGTATCGGTGACTTGGCAAATGAAATTCCTCGCATGTTGCAAAACATACTTGGCTAATAAAGTATTATTGTGATTGCGATTCTTCAAATCGTTGAAGGGGGTGAGCGGAAGAACAACGGTCGGAGGACCCGGCCGGGGGTGGTGCCGTGAGGAACAGAGAGGAACTACGGACAATGGAGGACCCGGCGTGGAGGGACAGCCATGGGGGGTGGGAGAACAAAGGAGGAGCCGGCCTACTTTGTAACATTTGTCAACACTGTAGGTGGCCGCTATTTGTATATATTGGGTATGCAAGCAGGGTGGGAGATTGCAACCTTTACGTAGTCCACCCTGTTTCGACGAATGCAATCAACCTGGCGTGCACAATCAAATAAGATCAAATAGAACACCTTGTCCTACAACTTTAGGCTGTGCACGCCATACGCAAGAAGAAGTAGGTATTTCACCGTGCCTTGTCACATGTGACAATAGAGTATTCCATTCCGAGTTGTATTACAACTAATTTACAGACTTATAACTCATCCACGGCTGATCAACACACCATCAAAAACGCTCATCTTCTGCGCACAGATGAACACAACCAGCATGTGGCTAAACTAACGAGTCCGAAATCAGGGCATTTACACTTGAGAATAAATAGAATTAGAAACAGCCAAGTTCAGAATTGGTCCCCAGCTTTGATGTTGATTCTGAAGTTTAAAAAATGCATTGACCACAAGGCAAGAATGAGCAATCAAAGTTATTCAGAGAACAAACTGTGGTGGAAATGTGCTGGGGGTGAATTTTAAATGCAGCCAGTGATTTCTCGAATATGGATGTCATATTTTATGAGCTTCAGTGAAAGGATAATGGTCTATGATCAAGATGTGTGATCTTACACATAGTAGGCTTCTTACATATTTTTTATACCTCTGTTTGGATGTTTTTTTTCTATTATAAATATGTTATATACATCCAATAGGGACTTCGAGAACTAGAGGGCATAGTTTTAAAGTGGGGGGGGGGGGGGGAGATTTAATAGGAACCTGAGAGGCAATGTCATCATATAGAGGATGGTAGGAATATGAAACAAACGGCCATAGTGATAGAGGTATACAGCATGGAAACAGGCCCTTCGGCCCAACTTGCCCGCACTGTCAAACATGTCCCATCTACACTAGTCCCACCTGCCTGCGTTTGGCCAATATCCCTCTAAACCTGTCCTTTCCATGTACTTGTCTAATTGTTTCTTAAACATTGTGATAGTCTCTGCCTCGACTACCTCTTCCGGCAGTTCGTTCCACACACCCACCACACTTTGTGCAAAAAAAATATCCTTCAGACTCCTATGAAATCTTTTCCCCTTCACCTTAAACCTGTGTTTTCTGGTTCTCGATTCCCTTATTCTGGGCAGTAGACTCTATGCATCTACCTAATCTATTCCTCTCATGATTTGATACACCTCCATAAGATCAGCCCTCATCCTCCTACGCTGCAAGGAATAGAGTGTCAGCCTGCTCAACTTCTCCCTGTAGCTCACACCCTCGTGTCCTGGCATCATCCTCGTAAATCTTCACTGCACCCTTTCCAACTTGACAACATCTTTCCTGTAACATGGTGCCCAGAACTGAACGCAATACACTAAATGCAGCCGCACCAATGTCTTATATCACTGCAACATGACCTCCCAATTTCTATACTCCAATACTCATGGAAGTAGTTGAGGCAGGCACAATAACAAAATTTGGACAGGTATATGGATAAGAAAGGTTTAGAATGATATGGACCAAAAACTGGGCAAATGGGATTAGCTTAGTTGGAGCATCTTGGTCAGCATAGATGAGTTGTGCCGATGGGCCTTTTTCAATGCTGTCTGACTAAGTTATTTATTTAAAGGAACACAACCCATGAGGTCCATGGTGAAGCTGTTACCTGAATAAGTGGCTTTAAGGGTAGAAAGGAACTGCAGATGCTGGATTACACTGAAGATAGACACAAAATGCTGGAGTAACTCAGCGGGACAGGCACCTGTACCTTTTTACACCTCTAGTTTCCCTCTCCCCTGACCCTCAATCTGAAGAAGGGTCTCCACCCAAAATGTCACCTACGCCTTTTCCCCAGAGATGCTGCCTGACCCGCTGAGTTCCTCCAGCATATTGTGTCTATCTTAAGAGGCTTTAATGACAAGGCTACTGTAAGCAAGTGATGTTTTAGTAATTGAACGAAAATAATAATTTTGTACATACCTGCAAAAAGATTAACTCCATTGAACTTTGAATTCTCTTTTGATCTTTTGCACTGAAATTAATCCTTGGAGAGGTGCCATTTTAATTTACTTACATAAAGTGAGTAAAAAGCTAATTGAAGTTGTGGCTCTTAATTAGGTCAGGTCTATGCAGATTAATTGATTAATTTAGATTAGCAGCTGTGCAAAAAATACTGAGTGAGATAGTCTTACACAGATTCACACGAATGAACAACAAATAGCAGCTTTAAAATATTTCCTCGATCCAGCTCTCACTCTCGCCAAAACAGCCTTAAAAATATTTCATGTAAATTCATGGATTCTCATGACATTGGCTCCATTTTCACTGAAGAACATTCTCAATTTGATCGTGATATTTCATTACGAATAGTGAAAGGCTTGGATATGGAGAGGATATTTCCAACTAGTGCTCGGGTCTAGGACTAGAGGTCACGGCCTCAGAATTTGAAGGATGTTCCTTTAGGAAGGAGACGAGGAGGGTGGTGAATCTGTGGAATTCTTTACCAAAGAAAGCTGGAGTGGCCAAGTCAATGGATATTTTTAAAGCAGGGATAGATAGATTCTTGATTAGTACGGGTGTCAGGGGTTATGGCGAGATGGCAGGAGAATGGGGTTAGGGGAGAGATAGATCAGTCATGATTGAATGGTGGGGTAGACTTGATGGGCCAAATGACCTAATTCTGCTCCTATCATCTATGATGTTATGTACAGCACAGACATTGTGGGCCGAAGAGTCTGTTACTGCACTATTCAGATTCATTGTGGGCCGAAGATTTTTTTCACACCTGTGGCTGCTCTGGAACTCTCTATATTCAGTTAGTTGGCTATATTTTCTATGTGGCCCTTTTAAGGGGATCAGGGGGTATGGAGAGAAGGCAAGACGGGATACTGAGTTGGATGATCAGCCATGATCATATTGAATGGCGGTGCAGGCTCGAAGGGCCGAATGGCCTACTCCTGCACCTTTCTATGTTTCTATGTTCATGTTTCTAAGCTAGATTTATTTCAAGTCTATGTTTCTATCAGCATCAGTGGTTTGCATTTTCTTTCAGAAGTTTGAAGTTTCTGACCTTTCATGTTCTATTTTCCATAACCTTACTATTCCTGGCTTCTTTCGTTCTGGCACTGCCAAGTGACATCTCAGCTGGTTATACTATTTTCTGATTCATGCGAGCATTTCTTCAGCTTCGGATAATCCTGGATCATTTCCAGTTTAATTTTAATCTGTGTGGTAATTTGTGATTCTCTCAGGCAAGAGAACCGCTGCAGGAATTTGTTGCTATCCCCTCTCATCTTTAGTTTAGTTTAGCGAAACTGCGTGGATACACGCTCTTTGGCCCACCGAGTCCGTGCCGACCAGCGATCCCCGCACACTAACGATATCCTGCACACTAGGGACAAATTAACATTTTACCAAAGCTAGTTAACCTAGAAACCCGTA
The DNA here is from genome assembly GCF_028641065.1 of Leucoraja erinaceus. Lineage (NCBI taxonomy): Eukaryota > Metazoa > Chordata > Chondrichthyes > Rajiformes > Rajidae > Leucoraja > Leucoraja erinaceus. The sequence continues at coordinate 53,346,398 of NC_073387.1, forward strand.
CACCTTTGGAGTGTCGGAGGAAACCGGTGCGGCCGGAGGAAAACCCATGCAGGTCATGGGGAGAGCGTACACACTCTGTACAGACGGCACCCGTAGTCAGGATCGAACCCGGGTCTCTGGTGCTGTGAGGCAGCAACTCTACCCGCTGCGCCATAAGCCATTTAGAACGGAGACGAAGAAGCACTTTTTCCTCACAGAGAGTGGTGAGTCTGTGGAATTCTCTGCCTCAGAGGGCGGTGGAGGCAGGTTCTCTGGATGCTTTCAAGAGAGAGCTACATAGGGCTCTTAAAAATAGCGGAGTCAGGGGATATGGGGAGGAGGCAGGAACGGGGTACGGATTGGGGATGATCAGTCATGATCACATTGAATGGCGGTGCTGGCTCGAAGGGCCAAATGGCCTACTCCTGTGTCTATTGTCTATCTGAACTTAGTGAATCAGAAGTCCAATCTAAACAACATGGTTCACAATCCTTGCACCACTAACGGATTTATATAATATGGGAATTCAGGGTCACTCTCAAGTTGCTGGCAGGATGATTCAGTTTGCTTCATATCATCTGGGAAGAAAATGTCCCTGAATCTGGAGGTGTGCATTCATATCCCACCACCCCCAGCATATCTGGGTGCCCGTCTCAAAATCTCTTAAACACCACAATCGTATCTGCTTCCACCACCACCCCCAGCAGCGCGTTCCAGGCACCCAACACCCTCTGCATTAAAAAAATAACTTGCTCTGCACATCTCCTTTAAACCTAATCCCACTCGCCTTAAAGCTATGTCCTCTGGTATTCATATATTTACGTTGGATTCCTTGGAAGTGATAATGTATGCTTGAAATGATCCACTGAAATCATTATATTTTATAAAATAACACAAGCTGAACACAGGGATTTGATGCATTATCATTCAGCTGATAGACTTTCCATTGAAGTTATTCCCACTGATATTTTAGCACTGGCATTATCTCATTTTAAACGCACGGTTTAAACAATTGCACACGTGTGGAATCCTCAGGGTGAGTTAACACGTCTCTATTTTTGGCACACCTTGAATGAACAAGTACTTGGTAATAATGAAATGGTCTGTTCAATATCATTATAAGAACAACCTGGTGTCATTTGAGTTTTTACCTGGAGCGCTGGCTTCCTGTCACATGTGAGGAATTTTGGCCTTACGCTGCGGAAACCCTTTGCGGCAAGACTGTTCTGGGAATTTATGTTCAGGGGCAGAGGTTTCCAAGCTGCAAGAGGACAATGGGGGAAGAAATGGGCATAAAAGCATTAGAAAACTGTTCCATAAGTCACAACAAGACGAGTGATTGAAGCCAATTCACTTGTCGAGACGTTGATCACTCCCTCTCCCATCGATCGTGAAAACGCACACCTCCAGATCCTGGGACCGTTTGGGCAGTTTGCAACACAACAGTACGCATATAGATTTCAAGTAACCCCCGCTTTCCCTCTATCTCTCTCCATCCCTCCCCCATCCTAGTTCTCTGACTAGTTTCACTCTCCTCCTGATTCATTTTACATAGAAATTAGGTCAGGAGTAGGCCATTCGGCCCTCGTTGTCACGCCATTTGGCCCCTCAGCTCCAACTCAGTATCCCGTACCTGCCTTCTCTCCACACCCCCTGATCCCCTTAGCCACAACATCTAACTCCCTCTTAAATATAGCCAATGAACTGTACTGATTGTATGCCTCGTTGTCCCCTTCCCCTCAGCTAACAATAAACCCTTCTACATTGTCCTTGATTATCGGTCCCCTTTGATCTGTTATTGTCACCTTTCCATATCCCTATGTCCCACTCCCCACTGACTCCCAGTCTGAAGAACGGTCTCGACCCGAAACGCCACCCAATCCTTCTCTCCAGAGATGCTGCCTGTCCTGCTGAGTTACTCCAGCATTTTGTGTCTATCTACAGTTTCTTCCCAGCTGTTATCAGGCAACTGAACCATCCTACCAACAACTAGAGAGCAGTCCTGAACTACTATCTCCCTCATTGGAGACTCTTGGACTATCTTTGATTGGACTCTACTGGTTTTACTTGCACTAGACATTATTCACGCTATACCCTTTACCCCGTGCTATACACTGTGAATGACTCGATTGTAATCATGTATTGTCTTTCTGCTGACTGGTTCGCACACAACAAAAGCTTTTCACTGTACTTCGGTAAACGTGACAATATAAACGAAAATCAGACTCCAAGACCAGTATTCTGTAATGACCAAAACTAACCTGACATGTTGACATCTTAAGGTTCGCCTTCACCTGAAATAAACAGGAATTAATAAAACTAAATTATTCCGCTTGTTACCAAATACAACAACTTAAAATTGAATGACTCTCCTTCATTGAATTTAAATTTAAATGATTGCCACCACCAGTGGCGGACTGGCCAGGGTGTCAGCTTGCCCGATGGCAAGTGGGCCCCTGATGAAGTGGGCCCCCTATATCAAGTGGGCCCCTGATGAAGTGGGCCCCCTATATCAAGTGGGCCCCTGATGAAGTGGGCCCCCTTTGTCTCCTGGAAACCAATATTTTTAGACCCAGTCCGCCACTGGCCACCACTCCTTAAATTGTCCTTTGAGTCTGTTGATAGGAACCAAGAACTAGTAGGAAAGACTTGCATTTATGCCACCTTTCATGACCGAGAATTCATCCACACTGCTGTGCCACAAACATTGGACGGCAGGGTGGTGCAGCGGTAGAGTTGCCTGAAGGGCCTGTCCCACTGTACGAGCTAATTCAAGAGTTCTCCCGAGTTTCCCCTGATTCGAACTCGGAGAATTACGGTAATGGCCGCTCGTCGGTACTCGGGGCTCTCGTGGACATTTTTCAACATGTTGAAAAGTCTTCGCGAGCTTACCACGTTACCCAAGTACTTGCCGTTAGCGTTACGAGACGTCCCGAGCTCCGACATTCTACGTGCTTACCACGAGTTTGATTTTTTTTTTAAACTCGGGAGAGCTCTTGAATTAGCTTGTACAGTGGGACAGCCCCTTTACAGCGCCAGAGACTCAGGTTCAATCCTGACTACGACTGCTGCTTGCATGGAGTTTGTACGTTCTCCCCGTGACCTACGTGGGTTTTCTCCAGGTGCTCAGGTTTGTTGACCTACAGGTTTGTTGTTTAAGTGGCTTCGGTAGAATTGAAAATTGTCCCCAGTGTGTGTAGGGCAGTGTAAGTGATCACTGGTTGACGTGGACACGGTGGGCTGAAGGGCCCGTTTCCACGCTGTATCTCTAAACTAAACTGAACAAGCAAGTCTTCTATTATTCATATTATCCGCGGGACAAACCTTTATCGGGAAAATATGAAATACGAACAGTTGAGGAAACTATATCTTGTCCCAAGAGTTTTATCTGGCATCGAAATCTCTTCTGGAGAGGAATACTTTACTCAAAATCAGCTCTAACCCCTTATTTTCTCCTAATTTTATTTGCAGTCCTTATTTCTGCCCCTTATTTTACTGGGTGTGATATTAAACTTTAGATTTAATCTGGATTTTTAACTTAAGTATTGTGGGTTTTTGTTAAATATAAATTATGATGTTTTTATGTGATATACCATGATTATATATATATTTATGATATTTGATATAAATGCATTTTTAATGTAATGTCGCCCCTTGTCTGGACCTTGAGTCCGTAATAAAGTTTATTATTATTATTATTAAGCCACAAAATCTGCTGGAAACCTCATATAAACATGTGCGAGCAAAGCTGGCAAGGAGCATCGCAGTCCTGGGAAGAACAAGGCACATTCTGAATCACAGAGTGCTGTACACTGTGTATCGTTCACTTGTGCTGCCATGTCTAAATCACTGTGTGGAGGTATGTGGTAACACTTACAAAAGCACCCAACATCCATTATGCATACTGCAAAAAAAAAAAGGCCAGAAGGATAGTTAATAATGTAGGATTTTGTGAACACACCAACATTTTGAAGTCAAATGCCTTGTGGTGATTATGGATCCAGTAGAATTTAATACAGCACAAATAATCTATAAAGTAAGAAATAATTTACTACCAGGTAATATACAAACAATGGTTACACAGAAAAGCTGGAGGAGAACTCAGCGGGTGCAGCAGCATCTATGGAGCGAAGGAAATAGGCAACGTTTCGGGCCAAAACCCTTCTCAGACTAAAGTCTGAAGAGGGTTTCGGCCCGAAACGTTGCCTATTTCCTTCGCTCCATAGATGCTGCTGCACCCGCTGAGTTTCCAGCTTTTCTGTGTAACCTTCGATTCCAGCATCTGCAGTTCCCTCTTAAACACAATATACAAACAATGTTCTTTAACAGGGAGGGTGGTTATAATTTGTGAGGAAAGTTTAATTTAACGAAATTTTGTGTTTGCACAACTATGAAGGGTGTGTGTATTTCAATCTGTGGGGTGAAATTGTGGAATGATTTGGATGTGGAACTCAAGCAAAGCACAAACATTACTCAGTTTAACAAGAAATGCAAAAAAAATGTACAAGAATAAAGAAGGGCTGTGATGATGGGCAAGTTTGTATATGTATGGATGTATGTATGTATGTCAAGAGAGTCATGTCAAGGGAGTTTTATTGTCATGTGTCCCAGATAGCCAATGAAGTTCTTACTTGCTGCAGCACAACAGAATATGTAAACATAATACAGAACGGAAGATACAAGTTCAGTGTGTCTATAGGCCATAGACCAAAGTAGGCCCCCCTCGGTCATGATGCCTCCTGGTCGGATGCAAGCCTGGGCGATCGATGTCATATGGAGGACAGATGTGTTGCCCATGCGGCACGTCCTCCCTCTCCACGTCGCTGATCCATCCGAAGGAACAGCAGGGCCGTTACAGTTTGGCACCAGCGCCATCGCAGGAGCTGCCAGAGCGAGGTTGTAGACAACGACGAACTGCGTTAGGGGCTCTGACTCCGGATTTTCTTGAGGTTTACTCCTGGAGCCTTTTTCATGACTGGGTATGGCCACAAGGCAGTGGAGGTTTTAAATAAGAGTTTTCCATCTCCTAGAGGGACTGACATCCCAGGCTGACGAGCCCCATCTGCCCGAGACTAGTGGGGGCGGGAGCGTCTACCTTCCCGTGCAGGTCTGTAGCACCTGCCCACTGCCCAGACCATATATACACTGCCCAGACCATATATACACTGCCATAGACCATATATACACTGCCATGGACCATATATACACTGCCCAGCCCAGACCATATATACACTGCCAGACCATATATACACTGCCATGGACCATATATACACTGCCATAGACCATATATACACTGCCATGGACCATATATACACGGCCATGGACCATATATACACTGCCCAGACCATATATACACTGCCATAGACCATATATACACTGCCATGGACCATATATACACTGCCATGGACCATATATACACTGCCATAGACCATATATACACTGCCATGGACCATATATACACTGCCATACACTGATCATATATACACTGCCATATATACACTGCCATGGACCATATATACACTGCCATAGACCATATATGCACTGCCATGGACCATATATACACAATAAATAAACAGATAAAGTGCAATAATAATAATAGACTGTTATAGTTCAGAGCTTATTTGATGTTGTGTTTAATAACCTGATGGCTGTGGGGAAGCAGCTGTTCCTGAACCTGGATGTTACAGATTTCAGGCTCCTGTACCTTCTTCCTGGTGGCAATGGTGAAATGAGTGTGTGGCCAGGATGGTGTGGGTCTTTGATGATGTTGGCTGCCTTTTTGAGGCAGCGACTGCGATAGATCCCTTCGATGGTGAGGAGGTCAGAGCCGGTGATGGACTGGGCAGTGGTCACAACTTTCTGCAGTCTTTTCCGCTCCTGCGCGCTCAAGTTGCCGAACCAGGCCACGATGCAACCGGTCAGCATGCTCTCTACTGTGCACCTGTAGAAGTTCGACAGAATCCTGCTTGACAAACCGACTCTCCGTAATCTTCTCAGGATGTAGAGGCGCTGATGTGCCTTCTTTACAATTGCATTAGTGAGCTGGGACCAGGAAAGATCTTCGGAAATATGCACGCCCAGGAATTTGAAGTTTTTGACACTTTCCACCAGTTGATATAAACGGGATTGTGGGTCCCCATCCTGCCCCTTCCATACGTAAATATACATACGTATATGTATGCATATGTTAGTGTGTATGTATATATATATATATATATATATATATATATATATATATATATATATACACACACACACACAGTATATATATATATCTATATATATATATGTATATATATATATATATTATATTATATATATATATATATATATATATATATAATAAGTAGATGAGATAAAGTTTGAATGAATGAGATTTAATGCATGAATGATTGAATGAATGAATGAATAGTTTATTTTGATCATATGTTTGTGAATTAATTGATGAGTAGCGGAGAAGAGGTAGGAATAAATAAGTGTATACTTCCTCCTACTCCTTTTCGAACATGTAAGATTTAATTTGTGATGTTTATGGGAAGTTATTCAGTGAGTTGTGTAAAGGTTTATTGTTCATTTCATTATATTGTTATTTTGCTTTGTTTTTAACTTTTTGTGTTTTACATGTTCGAAATAAAATATATACTTCTAAATATATACCACTACTACCCTCCCCCTTATTTTACACCTTATTTTAACATTATTCGGTCCTTCTTTTCACTCCTTCTTGATTTTACATAACTCCAGAAGGGATATGGTCCAAACGCAGGCAGGTGGGACTGACGCAGCGGGGACATGTTGGCCAGTATGGGCAAGTTGGGCCAAAGGGCCTGTTGCCACGCTGTATCACTCTATGACTTTATGACTCTACCAGCATTACACAGTTTTCAAGAGAGATTTAGATATAGCTCTTAGGTCTAACGGAATCAAGAGATATGGGGGAAAAGCAGGAACGGGGTACTGGTTTTGGATGATCAGTCATGACCATATTAAATGGCAGAGCAGGCTCGATGGGCCGAGTGGCCTACTCCTGCACCTATTTTCTACGTTTCTATGTTTCTACACATCCAAAGCAAGTATGCAATAATGTTGTGACCTATTTCTCTCCGCAAAACAAAACCTTTTATTATTTAATTAAGAATTTAATTAACACTTCAATTAACAAGCATTAAATTCCCAGTCTGATCGTCACATATTTATTCTCTCCAGAGATGCTGCCTGACCCGCTGAGTTACTCCAGCTTTTCACTGCACCTCAGTGCACGTGACAATAAACTAAACTCAAACTAAACAAAACTCAAACTCAGCGTTTTGTGTCTATCTTTGGTGTACACCAGGATCTGCGGTTCCTTCCTACACATTCAATTCTTTAACACCGATTGTAACCTTTGTACAGCTGGAAGCTTGCATGGGCCTGATGGGCTGAATGATCTCCTTCGTGTCAGGTATGTAACACTCAATAAGAATGCACAAGAAAATAGATGGGAGGGAGGGAGGGAGGGGAGAGGGTAGGTTGCCAGGCCTCCCATGCCTCTTCAATCACTAAATATGATCCTGGCTGATTTAACCCAGGCCTCAAATTTGTGTCTTTCTTGGTAAAACAACATCTGCAGTTCCTGCAGGAACAAAGAACTTTAGATGCTGCTTTCCCCCCAAAGACAGACACAAAGTGCTGGAGTAATTCAGAGGGTCAGGCAGCATCACTGGAGGAAAAGGATGGGTGATGTTTCAGATCGGAACCCGAAACTTTCAGTGTGAAGAAAACTTCCGACCAGAAACGCCACCCACCCTTTATATCCAGAGATGCTGCCTGACCCGCTGGGTTACTCCCAGTGGTGGACAGGGTCTAAATATATTGGTTGCCAGGAGACAAAGGGGGCCCACCCACAACTACAGGGGCCCATTTGCCATCACTTGCTATCACTTCATCAGGGGCCCCTCCTGCCATCGGGCAAGCTGACACCCTGGCCACTCCGCCACTGGTTACTCCAGCACTTTGTGTCTATCTGCAGTTCTTCGCATTAAATCACCGTCTGCCACCTCCACCAATCTTGCATACTTGCATAAAGTGAATGAATGCATTACTCCCTAGAAATATAGAAGCAGGTAAGGTACAAACTGTCTTTTCTATTTACTCTGATGGTTCAGGCGGAAAGATAAGTGTGAGGAATTATTCATTGCAGATGCAGTGACTCCAGGCTATTAATTCACCATTGATGGAGCTGTGGAGACTGATGGCAGGCAGTATGTTTGTTTACTTAATGCCTTCAAAAGAGTTTAAGAAAAATGAACTATCGTAGTGCTATCTATTTGCTCAGACAAGAGACTGGTGGCTTCATGAATTCAAGATTAGGTTTCAGTTCAAATAACAGATCACAAGCCTCAAAATCAAACTCAGTACAATATGTACACAAAGTGGCACGGTGGTGCAGCGGTAGAGTTGCTGCCTTACAGCGCCAGAGACCCGGGTTCGATCCTGACTACGGGTGCTGTCTTTGCGGAGTTTGTACGCTCTCCCCGTGACCTGCGTGGCTTTTCTCCGGGTGCTCCCGTTTCCTCCCACACTCCAAAGACGTACAGGTGTGTAGGTTAATTGGCTTGGTATAAATGAAAATTGTCCCTGGTGTGTGTGGGATCGTGTTAGTGTGCGGGGGTCGCTGGTCAGTGCGAACTCGGTGGGCTGAAGGATCTGTCTCCATGCAGTATCTCTAAAGTAAACTGAACTAAATCTGTTAAATAAGCAGTAATGGCTACTTACCTAACAATCTTGAGTAGGTTTCAGCACAGGAGTAAACGGGAAACCAGCACGCCAGCTAAAATGAACCAGAAAATCAATTGATTATTACACAATACAAACTGACGATACTGTTCAATATCCGTGGACAATCATTTTTGTCCTCTCTAAATTTAAAATTTAAAGTTTTTCTAGCTAAAAGTCGAAACGAGTTCTTGATCTTTGGTTCTTCCGGGTGCATGTGGGAAATCTACGGAGTTTTGATTATGTAACTGGGCTTGGCTCCTCTGACATGCCGGGGCAGGGTTCAACTCTCTATTCCAGCAATCAGTAAACACTGACACTGCCTTGTGACTGACACCACTTTCATGCTCATTCGCCCTTCCTTACCATTCCCTCACAGTTCAACAGTGACGAGAGGAATCATGAGAGGAATAGATTGGATAGATGCACAGAGTCTCTTGCCCAGAGTTGGGGAATTGAGAACCAGAGGACATAGGTTTAAGGTGAGGGGAGAAAGATTTAAGAGGAACCTGAGGGGTAACGTTTTCGCACAAAGGGTGGTGGGTGTATGGAACGAGCTGCCGGAAGAGGTAGTTGTGGCAGGTGCTATTGCAATGCTTAAGAAACATTTAGAACAGGTTCATGGGTGGGACAGGGATGTGGGCCAAATGCAGGCAACTGGGACGTGTAGATGGGATATATTGGCTGGTGTGGGCAAGTTGGGCCGAAGGGCCTGTTTCCACTCTGTATCACTCTATGTCTGTAAGTACAAGACAATGGTGTGGCCACATTTATAGTATACTAGACAAAGCGCGGACCCATTGGGTCCCATTTCCCCAACACAATATTACACCAAACAGCGCATGTGCGGCTGATGGACCCGCACTGCGCAGGCGTGATTGCCGTGTTCAAAGTTATTCCATTGACGGCAGAAATTAACTTAAAGTTAATAAAGTGAATAGAGGACCTGTGGTGGCATTTGTAAAATAGGAAACTTACCTGCAGCGCCGTTGGGTCCCCATTGTGAGGCCACTCAATAAAAATGTCGATCTGAAAATCGGCAAAAGCCCCAACCACACAGGCACGGCTGATGGGTTCCCATTGTGACGCCAGAGATCCCCATTGTGACGTGCACGGCAACACTCCCCCATCTGCGCAGGCATGGCCGGCAAGTGGGAGCGTGACTGCCAGGTTTATTAAAGTTTAATATGTCAATAACTTTTAAAATATAACATCAATCTGAACGAAACTTGCTACTGCACCCTCCCCCTTCCCCCTCCATCTCCCCCCCCCCCCCCCCCCCCCCCCCGTCTCCCCCCTCTCATCCCCCACTTCACCCCCTCTCCCCTCCCCCCTGTGTGTGTTTGGGGGGTGGTTGTGTGTGTGTGTGACGCCACAGGCCCCCTCCACCCCCCCAACCGCTCGTTGAGGGGATGGGACCCAACGGGTCCTCCTTGGTCTAGTATATATATATATATTTATATAAACGTACAAACAAATATACAAGAAGAGAGAGAGGGAGAGAGGGAGAGGGAGAGGGAGAGGGAGAGGGAGAGGGAGAGGGAGATCGATTGTACAAGACATTGATGAGGCCACAGCTGGAGTATATTGTCGAAAACATTGATGAGGCCACATTTAGAGTTTAATGTACATGACCTTAGTGTACATTACTAAGGTGACCTGAGGCGACAGGTAAAGTACATTGTACAAGACATTGATGAGGCCACGTTTGGGGTATTGTGTTCAGTTTTGATCACCCTGTTATAGGAGAGATGTTGTTAAGCTGGTTACGGTGCAGAGAGGATTAACGAGGATGTTGCCAGGACTGAGGGCCTGAGCCACAAGGCCTCAGGCTAGGAATTTATTCCTTGGAGCGCCTTGTTTATTTCATCGTTCCATTGTTGGTACATATGACAATTAAACACTCTTGACTCTTAATATGGACGACCAGATATTTTGAAATAGTGTTCCTTTTGTGAGCAACATGCTGCTTGCATCTACCTTAGCAACCCCCCTCAGGATCTTCTATATATATTCACCTTTAATCTTCCCATCTCAAATAAATACAGGTCCAAACTGATCATCCTCTCTTCACATGGATCCCAGGAATCAAACCAGTGAACCAATAGCCTCTAATGCAAGTATATCCTTCCTTAATAAAATCAGAAAACACTGGAAATACTCAGCAGGTCAGGCAGCATCTGTAGAAAGAGCATCAACTATCTTTTCACAACATGATCTCGAATGATCTAATCTCTCAATGTTCTGTCTGTTAGTCAACCTCCTATTCATGTCATCTTGATTAGTAAGGGTGTCAAAGGTCACGGGGAGAAGGCAGAATAATAGGGTTGAGAGGGAAATGTAGATCAGCCATGATCGAACGGCAGTGTAGACTCGAAGGGCCAAATGGCCTCATTCTGCTCATGTCTTATGATCATATATTTTACATAAAATTAATGCCTAAAACCCAAAATCCAGAGATTTACTGCCCTAGAGTTATTGCTATCACATAGTGCTCACCTTTTTCTGTTCAGGGCAAAGAAGTCAAGTGCAAATCTGATCAGATAAACCACAGCACCTCATATTTCGCTTGTCAGTTTACACCCCAGCGGTATGAACATTGAATTCTCCAATTTCAGGTAGTCCTTGCATTCTCCCTCTTTCCCCTCCCCTTCCCAGCTCTCCCACAGCCTATTGGCTCCGCCTCTTTCTTTCTTTTACCCCCCCCCACCCCCACATCAGTCTGAAGAAGGGTCTCGACCCGAAACGCCGCCTATTCCTTACCTCCATAGATGCTGCCTCGCCCGCTGAGTTTCTCCAGCAATTTTGTCTACCTTGGTTTTTCCAGCCTCTGCAGTTCTTTCTTAAACAGATAAATAAAAACATCACTTTCACTTTCACTTTCAGTTTAATGTCGCATGTACCAAGGTGCAGTGAAAAGTTTTTGTTGCGTGCTATCCAGTCAGCGTAAAAACAAATTAAGATTACAATCGAGCCATTTACAGTGTCACAGTCAAAGTGACAAATGTTGCATAAAAATCCCGATTATGCCGAGGTAGGAGATTCAAACATGCAGAAGATGCAAATGAATGATAATGAGAACTGAAATGAAACTCAGATAATTTTCCTAAAGATAGTTCTTCTCTGCAGCTGCTACTCAATTTATACATCACGTTCATGCATGGCCTCTGTTCAGTTGCTTCACAGAAACAATTATTTCACATTCTCTGATTAAGGGTTTGGATACCAGTTTAAAACTGTCATTACATGTTTTACAATTAACAAGGAATGTGGGAGTGACGGAGAGAAGGGTGGCTCCCAGATTCATTCATTTATCATTTGCTTCCTCCGTGATCAGGAAATTGACGTAGGAGATGAAACGAAAATTGTCGGGGGAAAACAAGGAAAGTGCTGGAGTAACTCAGCGGGTCGGGCAACATCTCAGCAGAACATGGATAGGTGATGTTTCCGACTGCTCTGAAGAAGGATCCTAACCGGAAATATCACCAATCTTCACAGAAACAATGAACTGCAGATGCTGGTTTGTATAAAAACAGACACAAAGTACTGGAGTAACTCAGAGGATCAGGCAGCAGAACCGGAGAACATGGATAGGGAATGTTTCAGGTTGGGACCTTACTTCAGACTGATTCTACAAACCCGCATGCCTTTGCAGTGTGTGTGGGGGGGGGGGACAGGAACACCCGGAGAAAACCCACATGGTCACGTGGCGAACGTACAAACTCCATACGGACAGCACCTGCAGTTAGGATCGAACCCGGGTCTCTGGCACCGTAAGGCAGCGACTCTACCCACTGTGCCACTGTGCTGCCCAGAATTTCTCACAAAATGTACCCTTATGCCCCTGTCCCACTTAGGTAACCTGAACGGAAACCTCTGGAGACTTTGAGCCCCACCCAAGGTTTCCGTGCTGTTCCCGAAGGTTTTTGTCAGTCTCCCTACCTGCTTCCAATACCTGCTACCTCCGGCAACCACAGGCAACCTCCGGGAACCGCACGGAAACCTTGGGTGGGGCGCAAAGTCTCCAGAGGTTTCCGTTCAGCTTTCCTAAGTGGGACAGGGGCATTATTCCTCTGGAGATGGGTCCCGACCCAAAATGTCGCAAATTCCCCCCACCGATGCTGCCTGTCCCGTTGAGTTATTTTACTTTAGTATTGTCACGTGTAATGAGGTACAGTGGAAAGCTTTTGTTACCATGTAATAACCATATAACAATTACAGCACGGAAACAGGCCATCTCGACCCTTCTAGTCCGTGCCGAACACGTATTCTCCCCTAGTCCCATAAACCTGCGCTCAGACCATAACCCTCCATTCCCTTCCCATCCATATAGCTATCCAATTTATTTTTAAATGATAAAAACGAACCTGCCTCCACCACCTTCACTGGAAGCTCATTCCACACAGCTACCACTCTCTGAGTAAAGAAGTTCCCCCTCATGTTACCCCTAAACTTCAGTCCCTTAATTCTCATGTCATGTCCCCTTGTTTGAATCGTCCCTACTCTCAGTGGGAAAAGCTTTTCCACGTCAACTCTGTGTATCCCTCTCATCATTTTAAAAACCTCTATCAAGTCCCCCCTTAACCTTCTGCGCTCCAAAGAATAAAGCCCTAACTTGTTCAACCTTTCTCTCTAACTTCGTTGCTGAAACCCAGGCAACATTCTAGTAAATCTCCTCTGTACTCTCTCTATTTTGTTGACATCCTTCCTATAATTAGGCAACCAAAATTGTACACCATACTCCAGAATTGGCCTCACCAATGCCTTGTACAATTTTAACATTACATCCCAACTTCTATACTCAATGCTCTGATTTATAAAGGCCAGCACACCAAAAGCTTTCTTTACCATCCTATCTACATGAGATTCCACTTTCAGGGAACTGTGCACAGTTATTCCCAGATCCCTCTGTTCACCTGCATTCTTCAATTCCCTACCATTTACCATGTACTCCAGCACTTTTGTGTTTTTCTCAAGATTTCAGCATCTGCAGTTGCTTGTGCTTCCTTGACTATTTTTATTCATTCCTACATCAATGCTCCACATACATTCACAATACATTTTAAACAATGTTGGTGAGATTGATGAGATTTTTAGATTAGCCTAGTTTGACAACAATGAAACTGGAATAGCATAATTTGTCGCGCTGAGTTACTCCAGCATTTTATTACTCCATCATCTAACATAATTTAATGTGGATCAGCCTGAATATATAGAAGTCTTTGTACGTTTATTGTTTTGCCACTTGTTCAAATTTCTGTTATCTTATGTCCCCATCCTATCCCCGTCAATTAATGAAAAGCATGTTTCCAATTATCTAACCTTCCACGTCGCCTCAATCTAGTGTCATCTGCACGGCTTGAAGTAACCAACATGGAAATTCAAAAGCAGCAGAAACTCTATTAAGCAGTGTTCAATATTCACAGTTATTAATTTTAGCGATTTGGAAGATTTAGAATGAGGAATTGATTTGGCACACCTAATCTGAAGGTTCAGCATTAAGATTATGTCTGATTATCTGGTAAGTAGAATTCCTCAACTGCATCGTAGGCAAGGGCACTGAAAAACATAGAACATCTTGCACACACAGCACAGGAACATGGCCCTTCGGCCCACAATGTCTGTGCTGTACATGATGCCAACGCAAACTAATCTCAAGGCGTCAAGCTCATCAAGAAAGCCCAAGCAATCGCAGGGAGTTGAGTTGAGTTGAGTTTATTGTCACGTGTACCGAGGTACAGTGAAAAGCTTTTGTTGCGTGCCAACCAGCCACCAGAAAGACAATACATGATTACAATCGAGCCATCCACAGCGTGCAGAGAAATGATCACGGGACTAACGTGAATAATGTTTTGTGCGAGAAAAAGTCCAGTATTGTCTGATCAAAGATAGTCCAAGGGTCTCCAATGAGGTAGATAGTAGCTTAGGACTGCTCTCTGGTTGGATGATTCAGTTGCCTGATTACAGCTGGGAAGAAACTGTCCCTGAATCTGGAGGTGTGCGTTTGTTTTCACACTTCTATACCTTTTGCCCGATGGGAGAGGTGTAATGAGGGAAAGGCCGGGGTGCGACTTGTCCTTGATTACGCTGGTGGTGGGAGAACATGCCAACTCCATACAGACAGCACCCTTAGTCAGGATTGAACCCGGGTCCCTAGCACTGTAAGGCAGCAACTCTACCGCTGCGCCACTATGCCGAACCCTTCCGCCTTTTGAGATTTAAAAAGTAAACTTTTCTTTGTCCTTCACTTTCCTTTATCGTTTTATAATTCTATAAATCTTTTGTTTGCAATTCAGCGGCGTCATTTCTTTAGTTAGCCTCTAATGGATTACTTTTCTCGTGGTGTCTTTACTTCTTAATTGGATGTATATTGGTTGAGAATTATGCTTGTTACTTAAAAAATGTCTGCCACTGTTTATCATCCGTCAAATGCCTAAGTCTAATGTCCCTGTGTATTACAGCTCGCTCACAGAAATTGAATCTGATCTGATATTAGCCTTGATCGACAGAGACGGAGATTGGATGGGGCTCGGTGAATTAAGCTGCGGCCAAGACTGTGAGAGCAGTTGGTACATTATGGAAATTGCAGGTCCACTCATTGACCTTCACTAGTCTAGTGAGATCATTGACTCCTAACTTCTACAGGTGCACAGTAGAGAGCATGCTGACCGGTTGCATCGTGGCTTGGTTAGACAACTTGAGCGCCCTGGAGAGGAAAAGACTACAACAAGTAGTAAACACTGCCCAGTCCATCATCAGCTCTGACCTTCCTTCCATCGAGGGGATTTATCGCAGTCGCTGCCTTAAAAAGGCTGGCAGTATCATCAAAGACCCACACCATCCTGGACACACACTCATCTCCCTGCTACCTTCAGGTAGAAGGTACAGGAGCCTGAAGACTGCAACAACCAGGTTCAGGAATAGCTACTTCCCCACAGCCATCAGGCTATTAAACCTGGCTTGGACAAAACTCTGATTATTAATAACCCATTATCTGTTATTTGCACTATCAGTTTATTTATTCATGTGTGTATATATTGATATTATGGTATATGGACACACTGATCTGTTTTGTAGTAAATGCCTACTATGTTCTGTGTGCTGATGCAAAGCAAGAATTTCATTGTCCTATACAGGGACACGTGACAATAAACTCACTTGAACTTGAACTTGACCTGTGTCCTCCACTCATTCGCATTGATTTCTACAGTGGCTCAGCTAATGGATCCGATGCCCCACCGACCCAGTGAGACAGGATCAGACCTAATCTCGATTACAGCTTGTGTGGAGTTTGCATGATTTGACTGTGGCTGCAGGGGTCCCCACTGTGCACTCTGGTTCATGTTCACAAGTGATAGGAGCAGAATTAGGCCATTCGGCCCATCAGGTCTACTCCGCCATTCAATCATGGCTGATCTATCTCTCCCTCCTAACCCCATTTTCCCCCCCCCCATAACCCCTGACACCCGTACTAATCAAGAATTTAATTATCTCTGCCTTAAAAATATCCACTGACTTGGCCTCCACAGCCTTCTGTGGCAAAGAGTTCCAAATTCACCACCCTCTGACAAAATAAATTTGTCTTCATCACCTTCCTAAAGGAATGTCATTTTATTCTGAGGATATGATCTCTAGTCCTAGACTATCCCACTAGTGGAAACATCTTTTTCACTTCCACTCTATCCAGGCCTTCCACTATTCGGTAAGTTTCAATGAGGTGGCCCCTCATCCTTCCAAACAGCATGTAGCAGCCCAGTGCCATCAAACACTTGTCATATGTCTGTAAAGGGCCTGTCCCACTTACACAACCTAATTCACGACCTCCTCCGAGGTTGCCCTTGACTCATACTTGCAGCATGGTCGTCACGTGGTCGTAGGAGGTCGTAGGTAGGTCATAGCAGGCCGTGATGCTAGTTGTAGGTACTCGTGGCATCAAGTAGGTCGGGGAGTTTTTTCAACACGATGAAAAATGTCCACGAGTAAAGAAGGTCGTGAATTAGGTTGTGAAAGCGGGACAGTATTTGGGATTTGAGTATAGGAGCAGGGAGGTTCTACTGCAGTTGTACAGGGTATTGGTGAGACCACACCTGGAGTACTGCGTACAGTTTTGGTCTCCTAATCTGAGGAAGGACATTCTTCCCATAGAGGGAGTTCAGAGAAGGTTCACCAGACTGATTCCTGGGATGTCAGGACTTTCATATGAAGAAAGACTGGATAGACTGGGCTTGTACTTGCTAGAATTTAAAAGATTGAGGGGGGATCTTATAGAAACTTACAAAATTCTTAAGGGGTTGGACAGGCTAGATGCAGGAAGATTGTTCCCGATGTTGGGGAAGTCCAGGACAAGGGGTCACAGTTTAAGGATAAAGGGGAGATCTTTTAGGACTGAGATGAGAAAAACATTTTTTACTCTGAGAGTGGTGAATCTCTGCAATTCTCTGCCACAGAATATAGTTGAGGCCAATTCATTGGCTATATTTAAGAGGGAGTTAGATGTGGCCCGAGTGGCTAAGGGGATGAGGGGGTATGGAGAGAAGGCAGGTACGGGATACTGAGTTGGATGATCAGCCATGATCATTTTGAATGGCGGTGCAGGCTCGAAGGGCCGAATGGCCTACTCCTGCACTTATTTTCTATGCTTCTATGACAGACCCTTAAAGCTGCAGCAAATATGAATGTCATTGCTTTAGTCCCAGTGATTATGAAAATACAACTTACTTGACTTTTGACTAGATTCTTGACGACTGCTTACCTCATTTTGATCTTATTTATGTTCAAATAGCTCAAGTAAGTTTCTACTGGTGCATATTTGTAAGTATCCCAACATATCAGTGGCTCATTTGTTAACACATTTAGTTGTAAGCTAGAATGTAGTGGGCTCTTCAAATCCCTGTCCAGGAACTGGGACTGTAATCTTGGCCAGCACCTTACTGCAGTAGAGAAAGCTTGTTGCATTGTCAAAGGAAATATCTTTCACATGAGTATTTACATTTGCTGCCAGATTAGACAACAACAGCAACTTCAACAAACCAGAGACCACACACACACAAATGTGACCTTTGCCACAGAGACTGTCACTCCCGCATTGGTCTCTTCAGCCACAAGCGTCGCTGCTCCAGCCGAGGTTTGGAGCAAGCAGCCAACAACTAGGATGCATCAAGTTCAAGTTCAAGTGAGTTTATTGTCATGTGTCCCTGTATAGGACAATGAAATTCTTGCTTTGCTTCAGCACACAGAACATAGTAGGCATTTACTACAAAACAGATAAATGTGTCCATATACCATGATATAAATATATACACACATGAATAAATAAACTGGTAAAGTGCAAATAACAGAAAGTGGTTATTAATAATCAGAGTTTTGTCCGAGCCAGGTTTAATAGCCTGATGGTTGTGGGGAAGTAGCTATTCCTGAACCTGGTTGTTGCAGCCTTCAGGCTCCTGTACCTTCTACCTGAAGGTAGCAGGGAGATGAGTGTGTGGCCAGGATGGTGTGGGTCTTTGATGATACTGCCAGCCTTTTTAAGGCAGCAACTGCGATAAATCCCCTCGATGGAAGGAAGGTCAGAGCCGATGATGGACTGGGCAGTGTTTACCTATGGCCAGTCATGACCGAGAGGGGCCTACCAGATAGATGTTAAAAGATTTGGCTGCACTTTTTGAAGAACAGCAGCAAATGTCTCCACACATCTTGACCAAACCTATCGTTATTATCGAGAGGCACGGTGGCGCAGAGATAGAGTTGCTGCCTTACGGCTCCAGAGACCTGGGTTCGATCCCGACTACGGGTGCTGAATGTATGGAGTTTGTACGTTCTCCCTTTGACTGCGTGGGTTTTCTCCGAGATCTTCGGTTTCCTCACACACCCCAAAGACGTACAGGTTTGTAGGTTCATTGGCTTGGTATAAATGCACAATTGTCCCTAATGTGTGTGGAATAGTGTTAGCATGCGGGGATCACTGGTGATATCAGACTTGGTGGGCCGAAGGGCTTGTTTCTGTGCTGTTTCTGTAAAACTAAAAACTATATTTCAGTGGTGTTATTCTACAGTGTTTAAATTGGCCACTGTTTGCCTAATTAGCAATAATAAAATGTTGAAAGATTTCTCAGCTATTATTTTAGAAATAATATTTTTCTATCACTAGCTGTTTTCAATAACAATCTCCTCAAAGAAATTTAAATTGACTAAATCTACTTAAAATATCACATTGAATTTTGCAGACGTTGTCCAGTTGTCAGTTCCTGCAGAAATCGGTGTTAAGTACCTGATATCCAATAATTTCCTTCTTTGAAATTCAACCACAGAGTTTAGAAGACGTTAACTGATATTTTCCAGCAAATTGAAAGCCTTTTGTTTCTCTGCCAAGGACAACACATATCCCTCAAGTGTATGAAACTTAAATGAAGTGAGACGGCTTTGAAATTTAAATCCCCTCTATTTTATTAACCCCTTCAACAAGTAAGGAAATCATTCAAACACATAAAACATAAAAACATAGAAACATAGAAAATAGGTGCAGGAGTAGGCCATTCGGCCCTTCGAGCCTGCACCGCCATTCAATATGATCATGGCTGATCATCCAACTCAGTATCCTGTACCTGGCTTCTCTCCATACCCCCTGATCCCGTTAGCCACAAGGGCCACATCTAACTCCCTCTTAAATATAGCCAATGAACTGGCCTCAACTATTTTCTGTGGCAGAGATTTCCAGGGATTCACCACTCTCTGTGTGAAAAATGTGGTCCTAAAGGATTTCCCCCTTATCCTTAAACTGTGACCCCTTGTCCTGGACTTCCCCAACATCGGGAACAATCTTCCTGCATCCATCTAGCCTGTCCAACCCCTTAAGAATTGGACAGGCTAGATGCAGGAAGATTTGGCCCTTGTGGCTAAAGGGATCTGGGAGGCCATTTAGACTTTAGAAATACAGGGTGCAAACAGGCCCTTTGGCTCACTGAGTCGTCACTGACCAGTGAGCATCCCCACACATCCTATCTTCTTATACATCCGTACATCAAGAGTCAAGAGTGTTTTACTGTCATGTGTGTCGGATGGGACAATTGAATTCTTACTTGCTGCAGCATAACAGAATATGTGACTATGTAAACATAGTACATAACGGGGAAGAGAAAAAATGTTTCAATAAATAAAACATATAGTGCAATAAGAATATAGTATTTTGCAGTTCAGAGCTTTGCAGTTATTATCTTCTCAGCTATTATCAGGAAACGGAATCATCCTACCCCAACTAAAGAGCGGACCTGAACTATTATCTACCTCAGTGGTGACCCACCGACTATCTTTACTGACTTCACCTTGCCACGGAAGGCTGTGGAGGCCAAGTCCATGGATATTTTTAAGGCAGAAATAGATAGATTCTTGATTAGTAGTCAAGTGTCAGGGGTTATGGGGAGATGGCAGGAGAATGGGGTTAGGGGGGAGAGATAGATCAGCCATGATTAAATGGCGGACTAGAGGTGATGGGCTTGGATGGCTGTCTGCTCCTATCACCATGTATGTGTACAGAGTGAATGGGCTCGATTGTAATGGGTATTGTCTTTACGATAACTGGTTAGCAAGCAAGAGCTTTTCACTGTACCTCAGTATTTGGTGACAATAAGCAAACTAAACTAAACAATAGCAGGTCCTACAACAATTTTTTACCAAAGCCAATAACCTACAATCCCCACAGTCTGGAAGTAGAAATGGAGCCTCCACCACGCGGTCACGGGGAGAATGTATAAACTCCGTGTAGATGGCACCCGTAGTCAGGATCCACACCGGGCCTCTGGCGCTGTGGGGCAGACTGATTCCTGGAATGTCATTTTTCATGATGAAGAAAGTTTGGTGTTGTACTCCTAGTTTTAGAAGATTGAGGGGGGATTTTATAGAAACTTAAGGGGGTTAGAAATTCTTAAGGGGTTGGACAGGCTAGATGCAGGAAGCTTGTTCCCGATGTTGGGGAAGTCCAGCAACAAGGGGTCACAACTAACAAGGATAAAGGGGGACATCTTTTAGGACCGAGATGAGAAAAAAATTTTTCACACCAAAGCCAATGAACCTACAAACCTGTCTGTCTTTGAAGGTAGTTGAGGTGTTCATGGGATTTAAGAGGGAGTTCGATGTCCCTTGTGGCTAAAGGGATCAGGGGGTATGGAGAAAGGCAGGTACCGGATACTGAGTTGGATGATCAGCCATGATCATATTGAATGGCGGTGCAGGCTCGAAGGGCCGAATGGCCTACTCCTGCACCTATTTTCTATGTTTCTACCTGCGCCACCGTGCCAACAATTTATGTTGGAGCACAGGACCGATACAATGAAGCTCCATAAGGTGCAGCGCTTGGATGCTGTGGGCTCCTCACCAGCTTCCAGCGTATGCAGCAGAATGCGCAGATCATAACATTAACCTTTGGCAACAAGCGTTAGGTTCCAGTCCTGCCAATTTGGTCTTCAGCAATGCAGTCAATGCCAGGTGTTAAACATGTTCAGGGAATCCAGCATCCAGCAGCTGGAAGTAACAAAGCCTCCACCACCTGTACTGTATTATGGGCCCATTAGTTATGTGTATCACCATTGTTAATTGATTTAGACAGGGTTGTTTGAAGGGTGTGTTGGATTTTTATTGTTTGAAGGAAGTTTGGTGTTTCTCCTGTTGTGTTATTTTAAGTCAATGATGTTTAGTTTAGCAGATACATTGTGGAAACAGGCCCTTCGGCCCACCGAGTCCATGCCGACCAGCAATCCCTGCAAACTAACACTATCCGACACACACTAGGGACAATTTACAATTTTAACCAAAGCCAATTAACCTACAAACCTGTTTGTCTTTGGAGACTACATGTGTGGGAGGAAACCGGAGAACCCGGTAAAAAACCCATGCAGATCACGGGGAGAATGTACAAACTCCGTACGACAGCTGCCCGTAGTCAGGATCAAACCCGGGTCTCTGGTGCTGTAAGGCAGCAACTCTACCGCTGCGCCACCGTGCCAGAGTTTAATTTGGAGGTTACTTTGGAGTTTAGAGATACAACATGGAAACAGGCCCATCGGCCCACCAGGACCATGCCAGCCAACAAATCACCCATACACTAGTTCTATCCTACACTCTAGGGACAATATTTACAGAAGCCAATTAACCTACAAACCTTCCACAAAATGGGAGGAAGCCGGAGCACCTGGAGAAACCCACGAGGTCACGGGGAGAACGTACAAACTCCATACAGACAGCACCCATAGTTAGGATCAAACCCAGGTCTCTGGCGCTCTTTAGTAACTCTACCGCAATTCGGACCGTGCCGCACTCTTATCTATTTTGATAAACTTAAGAAACGTTTGTCCTTTAATTATTTTTATTTAAAAAATCATAAACCTTTTATTTGCAATTGTGTATCTTGAGTCAATTTTGTGTTTGTTTTTTTGTTGTCTTCTGCACAGAGGCAGTGCGAGCATTGCCACTACTGTATTTCCCAAGTTTAATTGTCGTATGTCCGCATGTGACAAATAACCTGACTTGACTTGACTTGACCCTTGATGTTGCAAGTATGGAGCATTCATTGCGTGTTTGAAACAAACGGGGCAATATGGACACAGCTAGAAGCAAAGAACTGCAGATGCTGCTTTACACAGGGCACTGGGGTAGATCAGGAGGACAGCCAAACTGGTCGGAGAACTAAGGTAGGGGAGGGACGTTGAACCATTCTATAGTTTGCTGATCAACGTCTGCTTTGGGTTTTTGAAATTGTCCTCTTCGAGTAATGCAAAATACAATTAGCAAACAAGTAGGGGTGGCTCAGTGGCTGAGTCGCTGCCTTACAGCGCCAGAAACCCGGGTTCGATCCCGACTACGGGTGCTGTCTATACGGAGTTGGTATGTTCTCCCTGTGATCGCGTGAGTTTTCGCCGGGCACTCTGATTGCCTCACACATTCCAAAGATGTACAGGTTTGTAGGTTAATTGGCTTCTGTAAAATTGTAAAGTGTCCCTAGTGTGTAGGGTAGTGCTCAGATCGCTGGTCGGTGCCGATTCGGTGGGCCGAAGGGCCTGTTGTTTACACGCTGTATCTTGGAAGTCTGAAGTCTAAAGTAAAGTCTATGGTGGTTCAAGACAGAGGCGATGAGCTTATCTTGGCATCATGTTGGGCAAGGGCATTGTTGGCTGTAGGGCCTGTTCCTGCGCTGTTCTCTTCTGTGTTCTATGAATTAAAAATGTATGATATTCCGATGGTTGAAAGTAAATAGTTAAATAATGTTGGTTATACGAAAGGAAAAGAACACACCAGAGATACAGCTTTGGACCCGAAGGGAAATAAGGGAGAAAATTGCAGACATTAGAAATTATGTAGCAAAGCTCGACTGAGTTTGAATGTGCCACAGAGGACTGTGAAATAGTCAATGATCTTTTAATATAAAGGAAAATTGAGCTAATCCAAGCAATTGCCAGCAAGTTAATTCAACATCTGTCAGAGGGAATAATTTAAAGTTTTTAGTGAGGGAAGTATCAAGTAGTCAAAGTGAATGAGATTAGTTTCAAGACTATACTTAACGTTCATACTGCTCATAAAATTCTATAAAGTATAAAGGGCCTGTCCCACTTAGGCGACTTTTTAGGCGAGTACAGGAAGCTCTGCGCTCGCCTCATGATCGCCACATGTTCGCTGGTGGTCTCCGGCGAGTCTCCTTCATGGTCGTGAGGAGTTCCCACATTCATGGGAACTAGTCGCGGCCTCAGTATGGTTGCGGCAAATTTTTCAAAATTGGTCGCCATGGGTCGCCATGTAGTTGTGGGTAGTCGAGGTAGTCGTAGGGAGTTTTAGTTAATCGCTTTTGCTGACCGGGCATTTTAATTAGCTCATTGGAAAAAAAAACATTAGCACGAGTTTTCACAACTAAGGATAACCAAACGGTAATGTTAGATGCACGCCAAACTTCACAGCCGTGTGTCTCTGGCTTATTAAAAGTTGTCTGGTTTCTTAAAAGTGTCTCCACTCCTTCTCCCCTCTTCTCCCCCCTCTTTTAAAGGACTTGCCGTACACTGTGCTAGCCGTCTACCTTCCTGTTCATCGCGGTGTGTGTCTGTATCACCTTGGCTTTGCACCGTGTGAATTTCAGACAGCGCTCCCCCACTTAGGGGGGTGTGTGTGTGTGTGTGTGTGTGTGTGTGTGTGTGTGTGTGTGTGTGTGTGTGTGTGTGTGTGTGTGTGTGCGCGCGCGTTCCACTCTGACAGTCGTCGTTCCAGTTCCCGGTTTTTCAGGCGAGTGCCGCGAACTTGACAAGCCGAGTCTATCCAGTCTTTCTTCATATGAAAGTCCTGACATCCCAGGAATCAATCTGGTGAACCGTCTCTGCACTCCCTCTATGGCAAGAATGTCTTTCCTCAGATTAGGAGACCAAAACTGTACGCAATACTCCAGGTGTGGTCTCACCAAGACCATGTACAACTGCAGTAGAACCTCCCTGCTCCTATACTCAAATCCTTTTGCTACGAATGCTAACATACCATTCGCCTTCTTCACTGCCTGCTGCACCTGCATGCCTACTTTCAATGACTGGTGTACCATGACACCCAGGTCTCGTTGCATCTCCCCCTTTCCTAATTGGCCACCATTCAGATAATATCCCATAGGATACTAGCGCGGGGATAGAAGCCCTTGACCGCGTGGGTTTTCTCCGAGATCTTCGGTTTCCTCCCGCACTCCAAAGACGTACAGGTTTGTAAGTTGTTTTGGCTTGGTATAAATGTAAATTGTCCCTAGTGTGTGTAGGGTAGTGTTAATGTGCGGGGGTCGAAGTCGGCGCGGACTCGGTGGGCCGAAGGGCCTGTTGCCATGCTTGTATCTCTCTTTGAAAAAAGTATCACCCAACACTCAACATGTTCCTGTGACAGCAATCACAGACATTGCTGGCGGTGTATTTACAAGCACAATCTACATGCTTTTGATAATCACAGTAAAAAGTTCATGAAGAGATGACAGACGGCCAAATGCTTAGGTAGACAAAAATACCATTAAATAATTTATCCATAATCTAAATTAATGAGGAGTGATTTGCAAGTACTCAATTTTCAACTATTTTTGTAAATCAACCTTGGCATACCTTCTACATAAAATTGTTTCTGTGTATTTTCACTAATTATTACAATTAATCAACTAATCAAATGTGCGCAAACAGATTGGAGAGGGATTTTCATAATTCTGCAGCACTTGCTTATTTTGTCAGCCATCAAATAAATTTTACTTAAACTTTATAACAACTTAATTGCTGATACAAGCTAACAAGTTATATAAAACATCTAATCCCTTTCACCAGTAGAAACAAAGAGGAAATGATCAATCATAATTAATAGACTAAATTCTGACTTTCTTGAAAGTATTAAATACTCTAAATAATCTTGGAAGCATCTTGGAATTTGATCTCAACAAAGTTATTCCCAAGAAACTAAGATTAATCGTTGATGCTGCCTGTCCCGCTGAGTTACTCCGGCATTTTGTGTCCATCACCGTAGCTCTCCACTCTGTGCTGAGCCATCTGGAGCAGGGGCAGAGCTACGTCCGGATGCTCTTTGTGGATTTTAGTTCAGCCTTTAACACAATCATCCCGGACATCCTCATTGGTAAACTGGTCACTCTCGGCCTCCCCACTGTCACATGTGCCTGGATTAAGGATTTCCTCACAAACCGGCCCCAGACTGTGAGACTCGGCCCCCACCTCTCCTCCACTTGCAGGTTGAGTACCGGTTCCCCACAGGGCTGTGTGCTAAGCCCCCTCTTATACTGTCTCTACACCTACGACTGTAGTCCGGCCCACAACAACAACCGCATCGTCAAATTTGCTGACGACACTACTGTGGTCGGACTTATTTCAAAGGGAGACGAGGCAGCCTACAGAGAGGAAGTCCTGAAGTTGACAACCTGGTGCTCAGAAAACAATCTGGCTCTGAACACCAGGAACACAAAAGAGCTCATTGTCGACTTCAGGAGGCACAGCACCGACTTAGTCCCCCTATATATCAACGGCGAGTGTGTGGAGAGGGTCAACACTTTCCGGTTTCTCGGCGTCCATATCGCTGCTGACATCTCCTGGACGGACAACACGACGGCGGTCATCAAGAAGGCTCAGCAGCGGCTGCACTTCCTGAGGGTCCTCAGGAAGCACAACCTGGACTCTAACCTGCTGCTGACCTTCTACCGCTCGTCCATCGAGAGCCTGCTGACATACTGCATTACAGCATGGTATGGCAGCTGCACCATGGCAGACAGGGAGAGGCTTCAGAGGGTAACCAGGACAGCGCAGAGGATCATGATTTTGCCCTCTCCCCTCCCTGATGGACATCTACACCTCCCGCTGCCTTAGCAGGGCAAAGAAGATCACCAAAGACAGCTCCCATCCTGCGTTTGGACTGTTCGACCTGCTGCCCTCTGGAAGGCGCTATAGGTGCATCAAATCCAGGACAAACAGACTCAGGAATAGCTGCTTCCCGAGAATTATATCTACCATAAATTCAAATCCACACATGCACTGACTACACCTCCCAACACGGACTTCCATCTGTATATATGTATATATGTATGTAGCGCCGTAGAATTTTTTGCACCTATTCCCCCCCCCCCATCTCCCTTCTGTTTTGTTTTTCTGTTTCTTGTTTTTTGTGTAAAATTGTATGTATGCACTGAGTACGAGCAGCTTTCAGTTTCACTGTACATGTATAGTGACAATAAATGGCATATCATATCATCTTCGATTTAAACCAGCATCTGCAGAGGGTGGTGAAAATTGCCCAACGCATCACCGGTTCCTCACTCCCCTCAATTGAGTCTGTCCAAAGCAAGCGTTGTCTGCGGAGGGCGCTCAGCATCGCCAAGGACTGCTCTCACCGCAACCACAGACTGTTTACCCTCTTACCATCCGGGAGGCGCTACAGGTCTCTCCGTTGCCGGAACAGCTTCTTCCCTGCGGTTGTTGCATTATTCAACAATGTACCTCGGTGATTACCAATCACCCCCCCCCCACCGGGCACTCCTTCCACCAGGAAAAAAAATAATTGCACTACAATGACCGTATGCATGTAAATATATTTATTTATTGCTCATATTCTATGTCGCTCTTCTAGGGAGATGCTAACTGCATTTCGTTAACTCTGTACTGTACACTGCACAATGACAATAAAGTTTGAATCTGAATCTGAATCTGAATCAGTTCTACAAATGCTTTTAGCTTGATGGATTTAAGAACAAAATGAAACTTAGAGATGGAAACATCACAAAGTGGTTAATTTAGTTTAGAGAGACAGCATGGAAACAGGCCTTTTGGCCCAAAGTTCACGCTGATCAACGGTCACCCATACACTAGTTCTATCTTACTCACGAGCGACAATTTACAGAAGCCAATTAATCTGCAAACCTGCAATCTCTGGAATGCGGGAGGCAACCCACCCTGAGAAACCCTCATGGTCACTGGGAGAATGTACAAACTCTGTACAGACAGCGTCTGTAGTGTGGATCGGGGTCAGATCTATGGCGAGGTGAGGCAGCAACTCTACCGCTGCACTACTGTGTCTAATGGAGACAAGACTGGGTTCCAAGGACTTGCCAACATGGAGTCCAACTAAAATATGTGGAAGCGCATTTAGATAAGACCAGTGGGCAATGGTGGAAAAACAAACGTTTTACCCTTGCAATCGGACATTCTATGGAAGGCATTTGAGAAATCAACATTCATCTCAGTTGATTAACCTGGTGCCTCATTAATACAGAAAAGAGAGATTGTATTTCACATCACTCCATCTGACAAATTGGATAATCTAATTTAAAGCAGGGTTGTCACACCTAATCAGTAGCATGTAATTAAACTGGAAACAGGGCAAAGATATACAAAGATGTTGCCAGGACTCGAAAGTCTGAGCTACAAGGAGAGGTTGGGCAGACTAGGTCTTTATTCCTTGGAGCACAGGAGGATGAGGCGTGATCTCCTTGGAGGTGTATAAGATCATGAGAAGAACTGGTAGGGTGAATGCACAGTCTTTTACTCGGGGCAGGGGAATGAAGGATCAGAGGACCCTGGTTTAAGCCGAGAGGGAAAAGATTTAATAGGAACCTGAGTGTCAACTTTTTCACTCAGAGAGTGGTAGGTACATGGAGTGAGCTGCCAGAGGAGGTAGCTGAGGCAGGTAGGGTTGTCAACTGTCCCGTATTAGCTGGGACATCCTTACACTAAACATTATTCCCTTATCATGTATCATCTATACACTGTAAATGCATTGATCTATACACTGTAAATGCAACAACCAGGTTCAGGAATAGCTACTTCCCCACAGCCATCAGGCTATTAAACCTGGCTCAGACAAAACTCTGATTATTAATAACCCATTTTCTGTTATTTGCACTTGATCAGTTTATTTATTCATGTGTGTATATATTGATATTACGGTATATGGACACACTGATCTGTTTTGTAGTAAATGTCTACTATGTTCTGTGTGCTGAAGCAAAGCAAGAATTTCATTGTCCTATACAGGGACACATGACAATAAATTCACTTGAACTTGATTGAAATCATGTATTGTCTTTCTGCTGACTGGTTGGCACGCAACAAAAGCTTTCCACTGTACCTCGGTACAATAGACTAAACTGAAACTGAACGAATCTATCCCTGATTGTACGGAAAGTTAATTAGATTGACAGGAGAAGCAGGTCTATATATACTCTGGCCCTGATCCATTGACAATGAATACTGAGGCTTCCTCCAGACTGTGTAGTTATTGCATGTTGATATCTCAAGGTTAAACCTCTTTTAAATCTAATTTCTACACAAGCACGAGACACTTTTACGTTTTTTCTATTTACAGAAAATTCATTTCTTCGAGAGTCCTTTTCCATTTGCCGTGCCTCTTATTTCTATATCTTTCTACTTGACAGAGTTGATCCATCAAACACTCAATCAATATGTGATTTCTCTGGCATCATTCCAAACCATGTCATCCTAATAGCCTTCTCCTTAGAGAATGGTTAGAAAATCAAAATTCAGTGACTGATGAAGGTACAACTTTAATTTAGTCTAGTTTAGAGTTACAGCACGGAAACAGGCTCTTCGGCCCTCTGAGCCCATGCTCGATGTCACTCATTTACACTAGTTCCATGTTATCCCACTTTTGCACCCACTCCCTGCACACTCAAGGCAATTTACAGAGGTTCAATTAACCTGTTCAGTGACACCCCCCGAGTATACTCAGGTCTTGGCCAATAGTGAAAAACAAAACGTGGCAATGAACAGGTTAACCTACAACCGACATGTATTTGGGGTGGTGAATCTGTGGAATTCACTGCCACAGAAGGGTGTGGAGGCCAAGTCAATGGATATTATTAAGGCAGAGATAGATAGATAAATAGATTATCGATTAGTACGTGTGTCAGGGATTAGGGGGAGAATGGAGGAGAATGTGGTTGAGAGGGAGAGATAGATCGGCCATGATTGAATGGCCCAATTCTGCTGCTGTTACTTATGAACCAGAGCATCAGGAGAAAATCCATGTATTCACAGGGAGAACGTGCAGACTCCACATGGACAGCAGCCGATGTCAGGATTGTACCCGGGTCTTTGGCGCGGTGAGGCAGCAGTTGCATCGCTGTTCCCGAGGGAGGGATGAAAGGAATTAAGAAAATTCAGCTCTCAAAAGGAAGGTCAGTTTTTCTAACAACTTTTAACGTGTGGAGTCTGAAATTATTTGATCCTTTAGTGTTAGAGTTACAGCAAGGAAACAGGCCCTTCTGCCCGACCAGCGATCACCCCATACACTAGCACTATCCTACACACACCAGGGACAATTTACAAATTTTACCAACGTCAATTAATGTATAAATCTGTACATCTTTGAAGTGTGGAAGGAAACCGGAGCACCTGGAGAAAACCCACATGGACGCAGGGAGAATGTACATAGAAACATAGAAATTAGGTGCAGGAGTAGGCCATTCGGCCCTTCGAGCCTGCACCACCATTCAATATGATCATGGCTGACAATCCAACTCAGTATCCTGTACCTGCCTTCTCTCCATACCCCCTGATCCCTTTAGCCACAAGGGCCACATCTAACTCTCTCTTAAATATAACCAATGAACTGGGCTCAACTACCTCCTGTGGCAGAGAATTCCACAGATTCACCACTCTCTGTGTGTGAAAAATGTTTTCCTCATCTCGGTCCTAAAAGATTTCCCCCTTATTCTTAAACTGTGACCCCTTGTTCTGGACTTCCCCAACATCGGGAACAATCTTCCTGCATCTAGCCTGTCCAACCCCTTAAGAATTTTGTAAGTTTCTATAAGAGCTCTGCGCAGACGGCTCCCGTAGTTGGGATCGAACCGGGGCGTCTCACGTTGCAAGGCAGCAACTCCACCGCTGCGCCACCATGCCTCCCGGGGCAGCTGTCGATGACATGTCAGTTCAGGTTGAACGATCAGCATTTACCCATTACATTTCAGAATAATAATAATAATAATAATAATAAATTTTATTTATGGGCGCCTTTCAAGAGTCTCAAGGACACCTTAAATGACATGCATTCCAACAGCAAGTTAACAATTAAAGTGTTACTCATCTTGTTGACTTGCACGTTGCCAGTGAAATGGATTCTTCTATTGAGCCAGCTGATTTCAAGCCTTTTTAAGCATCTCGTTTGATTGAGAGATATGCATGCTTGTTTAACGCAAGGCTTTTTTCCCATAAGAGTATTGACCTTTCCAGGACATTGAAATCAATTACCATTAGAATAAATGTGATGTTCCGAGGCTGATGTAAATTTAGCCTGATTAATTAGGAACAGCCATTATTATCATGAGCCACAGAGTAATGATATAATTATGTTGTAAAACAACACATTTTTGCCCAAAACGTTGCCTATTTCCTTCGCTCCATAGATACTGCTACACCCGCTGAGTTTCTCCAGCATTTTTGTGTACCTTCGATTTTTCCAGCATCTGCAGTTCCTTCTTAAACAGTTTCCTGCAACTGTTTTTTTTTGGGGAATGGTTTGATCATTGTCAGGGGTTATGGGGAGAAGGCAGGAGAATGGGGTTAGGAGGGAGAGATCAAGTCAACGTGATTGAATGGTGGAGCAGACTTGATGTGCCGAACGGCCTAATTCTCCTCCTCTCACTTGTGGTCTTAAGATTTATTTTTTCTCTCTCACATAGTCATTGAGTCAAACTGTGTGGAAACAGGTCCTTCACCTCACCCACACGGACCAACATGTCCCAGCTACACTAGTCCCACCTGCCTGCGTTTGGCCCGTATCCCTCTAAACCTGTCCTATCCCTGTACTGGTCGTAATGTTTCTTAAATGTTACGATAGTGCCTGCCAGCACCTCATGACAGGAAAGGAAGCCATTCGGCCCATCAGCTCTCGGATGGCTCTCAGAGGACTCCCATTCATTTGCTTGTAACCTCTTCACTCCCACCTGCCCGTACACACACTCAGATCTTGCTGTCAGGCATCTAGGATAGGAGCAAGGTACAGCGACCAATTCACTAGCCTGCACATCTTGGAGATGCAGCAAGAATTCATGTTCATAAGTGATAGGAGCAGAATAAGGCCATTTGGTTCATCGTCTACTCTGCCAGTAAATTATGGCTTATCTATCTTTCCCTCGCAACTCCATACTCCTGCCTTCTCGCCATAGCCCCCGACACCCGTACTAATCAAGAATCTGCCAACCTCCGCTTAAAAATACCCAATGATTCGGCCCCCACAGCTTATTGTGGCAATGAATTCCACAGATTCCCCACCCTCTAAATAAATTCCTCCTCCTCACCTTTCTAAAGGTACATCCTTTTATTTTGAGTCTGTGCCCTCTGATCCTAGACTCTCCCACTAGTGGAAGCATCCTCTCCACATCCACTCTATCCAAGCCAACCGACGTGCAGGTCTGTGGGTTAATTGGTTTTGGTAAAAATTGTCCCTAGTGTGTAGGTGTACAGGTACCGATTTTCTAGCAACTGGTGGGCCGACACCTGCCTTAATCTGGACCGAATTACGAGAGAAGCGCTTGAAATCCTCATCCCTGGAAGTCCCGCCGTAAATGTGGCGCCTCAGCCGGGTGAGGCGGCCAATCTCGACCTCATCGGGACTTCCGCGGCTGATCGGCGGGTCGGATCTGCCCCCTGCGGCCTGGGCTCTGGAACTCCGGCCCGGCTGGAGCCGGCAGATCCGTTCCCATTCCCGACTTCCACGGACGACTTTTGCGGGCGGTATCTCGGCCCCCACGAGGTCACCTCTGTTGGTCCGGACAAAACGGATCATTCTGTATGGCAAGAGTGCCAGAAAACGGGTGGTGCACCTGTACTAGTCCTTGGGTAGACACAAAATGCTGGAGAAACTCAGCGGGTGAGGCTGCATCTATGGGGAGAAGGAATTGGCGAAGTTTCAGGTTGAGACCCTTCTTCAGACTTCTGAGTGTGAGATCATTCTTCAGACTTCAGAGTCTGAACAAGGGTCTCGACTTGAAACGTCGCCAATTCCTTCTCTCCATAGATGCTGCCTCACCCGCTGAATTTCTCCAGCATTTTGTGTCTACCTTCGATTTTACCAGCATCTGCAGTTCTTTCTTATACAACTGTACTAGTTCTTTGCAGACATAGTATTAGGTTCAGCAGATAAAACCAACAAAGAGAGGTAGCGAGATAGTATTTGCTCGCATTTGTACCAATAATATTTACAGCCCAACTCCAACCAATGTTCTTCACAAAGTAACTCATTCTCTTCAATAGTATACAAGTCAGTCTTTACAATTCCATTCCATTACAAGTACACACATCCAAAAGAGCTTTAGGCTATGGAACATGAGAAAAAACAAAATATGATAGGGAAAAGGTTACAGGGAAATAAACGGCAGAACAGGACTGATTGATTTGCTCTTAAAAGTAGATTAGACTCAGGGGGCACAGTGGTAGAGTTGCTGCCTTGCAGCACTAGAGACTCCGGTTCGATCCTGACTATGGGTGCTGTCTGCACGGACATATGGCAGTCTTCAAACTATAAAGGGCGACAAGATAGAATTCTCCTTTGAATTCAATCAACAATGGTTTACAATTGCTCTGATTTCTTTAGAACTCACCTTACCGCTACAATTCATCTCCATAATCACAAATGTATCTTCCCTGAATGAAGGTAATCAAACAGTACAATCGTCTAGAATTCCTTTGTTATTTTTTCTTTCTTTAAAACAGTAAGTTTTTATATACGGTGGAATATTATTGGACTCAGATTTATTAATGCAGGTGAAAATTGATAAAAAATAAGCACGTTTATTGAAGTTCAGTCTTTCACCTCTTATGTAAAATTACTTAAAGTGACTTAAAACAAAAAATGAAACATTCAACTGTTTTGTTGCCAGGATTCAGTTACTAATCGAATTAGTTTTGATATAAAAATATCAAGGATACAGTTAACCTTGGTGAGACCAGTAAAAGTTCATAAATCCTTAAAAATAATAAAGATATGTCAAACAAGTGATTAGGCTTGGCTCATAATCTGAGAGGTTCTAGTGAAACCATATGGTTCGGCACGGTAGTAGGGATGCTGCCCTAAGGGCCTGTCCCACGAGCCTGCGTCTCCATGCGGCAAGCGTGACCTAACGTGGTCGCTTGTGCCGTACGGCCTCGCGGGGCCGGTCCCGCTTCGATCGCCGGAGCCGTATGGAGTTGTGCGGAGCTGGTCCCGATATCGCGCGGGGCTCTGAAAAACTGACTGTCCAAAAATTCCACGCCTGCCGGCCCGCAGCCGCATTGAGGCCGTACGCACCGCCTCGATGGGCGTGCGCAGTGTCTCGACGCTGTACGCAGCGTCTTGACGCCGTACGCCTAGCACGAACTTTCCATGGACTTCGCTGGAACTTCACGTCAACTCGTACGGGATCACTCGACATCCGCGCGGTCCCCGCTTCCGGTTTGGTCGCCCTTGCCGCATGCAGTTGCATGCTCCTGGGACAGGCCCTTTACAGGTGCGATCCTGACTACGGGTGCTGTCTGTACGGAGTTTGTACGTTCTCCTTGTGATCCCTGTGGGTTTTCTGCAGTTGCTCCGGTTTCTTCCCACACTCCAAAGACGTACCGGATTGTGAGTTAATTGGCTTTGGTCAGAAAAATTGTACCTTGTACATTGTCCCTAGCGTGTAGGATAATGTTAATGTACGGGGTGATGGCTGGTCGGCGCGGACACAGAGGGACGAAGGACCTGTCTCCACGCCGTATCTCGAATGTCTAAAGTCATGTGTATTTGAAGAATTGGGATCTGCAGGATTTTAGACCTCGTCCTAGTAGGGGGGAGAATTAGATGGGCAGAATGGTCTAATTATGCTCCTATCACATAAAGATCCCCTCACCATCCTGGATACAATTGGAACAAATGGCTGTCCACTGGGGAACACATTTCTAGAATTCCGCAGTGTAATGTTACTGACCTTGCCCCTAATTAATAGTTCAATTTGTCAAGCATTTGTGAACAAATGCAATCAACAAAATATTGATATTTCACCCTGTCGGCAATGTTCTATTTAAGTGAATTGATTCTTGAACCAGTGCAAAAAAGGATTAGAGAAACATGGTCTGGTAAGAGTTACAGGACATTACACAATTACTCTTAATCCACTCTCATCTCTAGTTGGTCCAATTCCACTTCGATCATCTCATGATAACTAATGGAAACAAGTAAAGACTAATGGAATCTTTGACTTTAGAGATACAGCGTGGAACTGATCCGCACCAACTGGCAATCACCCTGTGCATCAGCACTAACGTGCTCTCACACTAGGGACAATTTACAATTTTACCAAAGCCAATTAACATACAAACCTGTACGTCTTTGGAGTTTGGGAGGAAACCGGAGCACCCGGAGAAAACCCACGCAGTCACAGGAAGAACGTACAAACTCTGTACAGACAGCACCCGTGGTCAGGATAGAACTGGGGTCTCTGGAGCTGGAAGGCAGCAACTCCACTGCTGAACCAATGTGCTGCCTTCAATGCTCTTTTGTAACACCCATCATTGGTCAATAATTTTACCCAAATGCCAAATATGATGGGAATTTTCCTATATTCAACCGAAGGAATGACTGACCGATTGTGAGCTTTCACCACAGATAGACAGAAAATGCTGGAGTAAGTCAGTGGGTCAGGCAGCATCTCTGGAGAAAAGAAATAGGTGACGTTTCTGGCTGAGACACTTGATCAGAGACTTGATTTTGTGTCTATCTTCGGTGTAAACCAGCATCTGCAGTCCCTTCCTCCATCTCAGTTTGAATGTCGAGATAATATCAGTGTTGATAAATCTAACACAAAGGATGTTGGATTTTTGTTTTCATCCATTGTCTGAGTATCATAGCAACAGCAAAATCACTTTATATCATTTGTATTTCTCGGAAACCTTTGTGGAGACGGGATTCTATGTTTGTCTCAGAATTACAGAATCTTCTTAGACATAGGATGACATTTCAGCCCATCGAGTCTTTGCCAGCTTCTAGCCCTGCCCCAATTAACTCATTCTTCTCACATCTCCATCAACCACATCCCCCCCCCCGCTTGATTTGTTCTCTCGTGGGAGAGTCTTGGACCAGAGGTCTCAGCATCAGAATTAATGGATGTTCCTTTATGAAAGAGATGACAAGAAATGTCTTTCGTCAGAGGGTGGTGAATCTGTGGAATTCATTGTCACAGAAGGCTGTGGGGGCCAAGTCAATGGATATTTTAAGACGGAGATTGACAGATGCTTGATTAGTGTGGGTGTCAAAGGCTTATAGGGAGAGGCAGGAGAATGGGGTTGAGAGGGAAAGATAGATTGAATGGAGGAGGAGATGGGCCAAATGGTGTAAAACTATCACTAATGTTCTTCTTATGGTTTGTTTCAGACCCCCCCCTCACCCCATTTGCTGATCATCTGGAGAGTTGTTGATATCTGCTGCATGAACTCTGTAATTAGCAGTGCCGGCTGGAAGGGCCGAATGGCCTCCTCCTGCACCTATTTTCTATGTTTCTAAGAGTTTCATTGTCAGATGGAATCATACGATATTACTCCGATGATAATGTGACCGTCCAATGCCAAGGAAATATGGTCTGGGGTTCATCCCAGAATAAATGATGACAACAATATTGCAAGCAATCTGTTACAGTTCCTGACAGTTGCCAAGTCGAGGATTGTGCTCATGACTCAAGTAGAATTACACATCTTAAGAAGTTTCTTGCTGTGAAAATCTCTGATTAGGTGGTAACTTGTTGATAGAATTGTAATCTTGTAAGCATCTTCTCATCATGATCTTTTTATAGAGTACGTTGAATTTGTTTTAGTTTATTCTCATGCTTACCGAGGTATGTGAAAAGTCAGCGGAAAGACTATAGTTGATATAAATCGAGCCGTCCGCAATGTACAGATACAGGATAAAGGGTATAAAGTCTAGCGCAAGATAAAGTCCAGTAAATTTCAATTTAAAATAGTCCGAGGGTCTCCAATGAGGTAGGTGGTAGGTCTGGACGGCACTCCACTTAGTGATACTAATTCAGAATTACTGCTAACAACAGCGTTTGACGGCACTGGGCTTGTACTCGCTGGAGTTTAGAAGGATGAGTGGGAGGGACCTGATTGAAACTTACTGAATAGTGAAATGCTTGGATAGAGTGGATGTGGAAAGGATATTTCCACTAGTGGGAGTGTCTAGGGCCAGAGGTCGTAGCCTCAGAATTAAAGGACATTCCTTTAGAAAGGATAGGAGGAATTTCTTTAGTCAGAGGGATGGTGAATCTGTGGAATTATTTGCCACAGAAGGCTGTAGAACTTGTCCATGGATATTTTAAGGCAGAGATTGATTGCTTCTTGCTTAGTAGGGATGTCAGGGGTTATGGGGAGAAGGCAGGAGAATGGGGTTAGGAGGAAGAGATAGATCAGCCATGATTGAATGGCGGAGTAGACAATGGGCCGAATCGCCTAATTCTGCTCATATCACTTATGACCTTACAACACCCTGACCCTGTAATAAAAGGTTATTTCAGTGCCTCATTTAAAACTCCATGCTTACTAAAATTTCTATAAATTTTTCAAAATTCCATAATTTGTTCTTTTATTTTGCTTTTTTTACCCACTGTGACATTCTGCACCTTGCTGTGGTCGAGACCCTTCTTCAGACATGAATGCTTTTGATTGCTTGTATCGATTGCATAAATATTCTCATCAGAAACTACTTTTTTCTAAGTAATTCATAATAATAAATAATGGTGGAATTATATAAATACTTTATTATCACATGTGACATGTCGAAGTAAAATTCTTTGTTCTGCATTCCGTACATAAGGTATGCAAAGAGTCACCACGTAGAGGGCATCGACAAAGTTATCAAGCGCTAAATGCAGACCCTAAATCACTTTGAGTTGCCTTGTTGCTGAAATGTGCTATATAAATAAACTTGCTTGCCGAAATGGCCCCTCATTGTTCCCAGTGGCCCCTCCCAAGCCGGGCCCATCTTTGTTCTAAGTGGTTCCACCTCCCCCCCCCCCCCCCCCCCACTCCCCCGAGCGAAGACATGGTGACCTGCTTCGGGTCGAGACCCTTCCTCAGACTGTCTCAACCCGAAACATCGCCCATTCCTTCTTTGCAGAGATGCTGCCTGTCCCGCTGAGTTACTCCAGCATTTTAGCCATATAACAAATAACCATATAACAATTACAGCATGGAAACAGGCTATCTCGGCCCTTCTAGTCCGTGCCGAACACTTACTCTCACCTAGTCCCATCTACCTTCACTCAGACCATAACCCTCCATTCCTTTCCCGTCTATATACCTGTCCAATTTATTTTTAAATGATAAAATCGAACCTGCCTCCACCACTTCCACTGGAAGCTCATTCCACACAGCCACCACTCTCTGAGTAAAGAAATTCCCCCTCATGTTACCCCTAAACATTTGTCCCTTAATTCTCAAGTCATGTCCTCTTGTTTGAATCTTCCCTACTCTCAATGGAAAAAGCTTATCCACGTCAACTCTCTCTATCCCTCTCATCATTTTAAAGACCTCTATCAAGTCCCCCCTTAACCCCCTTCCTGTCTGTCATCGGTTCTTTAAACCAGTGATTCCCAAAGGGGCCATGGCAAATTTCAGAGGGGCCACAGAAACATTTGGGGATTTAGGGTTCCACAGGTTCAATGAAGGGGGCCACTTTTTTCCACTAATAATGTCAGGGGAGGGGGCCACAGAAATATTTAACAGCCCAAGGGGGCCATGAGCTAAAAAAGGTTGGAAACCACTGCTTTAAACCAACATCTGCAGTTCCTTCCTGTGCAAAAACATTCCGCACCTTGCTTTGGCAAGTACATTCCACTAGGGGCCAGTGTGAATCTTTCCCAAATATATCTTGCATACATCAAAGAAAGTGTAGGAGTTAATATAGGGACAAAACAAAAATCTTGCACTTTCTACCCTTCAAACCCTGCACAAGTAATCCTTGCTAATGAGAGCTGCATTATTCCAGAGCAAAGCAATATTCTTAATGGGCTTGATACATACCATCCACTCCCTCTTCATCCTTTCACACTGGAGAAAATTACTGACTGCAAAAATGGTATCGAGTTCTAACCATCCATCCACAAAATTAGGCTTGGCTAATTTGGGTCACATGATTTTATTTTTTTTAAATGCAGAAAAAAAATCATAATTAGTCCTTCTGAAGATTTAAAACAGTGTGAAGTTGAGAGCAGCTTATATTTGGATCAGCACATTGTTTTTCATTAACCTGAATGATCAAGAAAAGTTAGGAAATGATTTTCACAAACTGACACCTCATTACCAGACCTAATCATGTTTCTAAGATTCCTCTGAAAGACAGCCAGTTTAGTGTGAAATTATGAAGAGTTTTGTGCTGAGGTGTCATTTTAAACTGGGGACTAGAACTGAAACTGAAGCCGAAACTGAAAGCTAAATAAAATCGTGCGAATCTTGGCCTTTCCGCAAAAGACCTGCGCTCAATATCAAACTGTCAAAATTATGTCTTTTTCTTTTTCTTTTTCTTTTTTGATCATCCAGATTTGAAAAAGAGGAAATGTCATTATTTATGATAGATGAGTTTTTCACCATTTCCGTCTGTCAAAGGAGCAGAATTAGGCCATTGAGCTCATTGAGTCCATTCTGCCATTTGATCCTGGCAGGTCTATCTTTCCCTCACAACCCCATTCCTCTGCCTTCTCCGCACAACCTTTGACACCCGTACCAATCAAGAATCTCCACGTTAAGAACCCCCAATAACTTGGCCTCCACAGACGTCTGTTGCAATGAATTCCACAGATTCACCACCCTCTGACTGAAGAAATTCCTCCTCATCTCCGTTCTAAAGGTACGCCCTTCCTTTTATTCTGAGGACGTGTCCTCTAGTCCTCTTTGATTTATTTTTGTCTGATAACCAATTTTCAATGTTGCATTTAGTCTTTGCCGGTGATGTGGTGACTGTGATGCTTTAGAGGATATGTCAAAGGGTTCAATTGCTTCTTGATTGGAGAGATTTACTAAACTTAAGTTATACATCAGCGAGGAAAATGGGCCTCACTTTAAATGACAAGAAATTCACTCCTATCCATAAACGTATCTTTCCAGATTTCTAATCTCATTCATTGAGGAATGAGCACATCTCTCCCATATTAATCAGAAAACCATGGCTGAAGGACAAAATAGTTTAATGCAGATTCTTTTAGACGCATTGCAAGGATATAATGTTCGCCCATAATCACAAGGAACATTGAAAGTACAGCACAGGAACAGGCCCTTCAGCCCACATTATCTATGCCGAACATGATGCCAAGATAAACTCATCTTTTCTATCTGCACATGATTCATATCTCTGTATTCCCTGCACATCCATCTATCTATCCGAAGGTGTAGGAAGGAACTGCAGACGTTGGTTTATACCGAAGGTAGACACAAAGTGCTGGAGTAACTCAGCGGGACAGGCAGCATCCCTATAGAAAAGGAATAGGTGATGTTCCAGGCAGGAACCCTTCTACAGACTGAAAGATGGGGTGGAGGGATTAGGGGATGGGGGGGGGGGGGGGGGGGGGGGGGGGGGGGGGGGGGGGGGGGGGGGAGGGGGGGGGGGGAATACTGGAGGAGAGTAAAGGCCTCTTAAATACCATAATCCTGCTTGACTCCCAACACAAACTTTTTTTTAACATATTGGGTGGTGAGTGTCTGGAACACTGTGATGGGGGCAGACGCGATTGTGTTTGCACACTGTATCTCTAAAGGAAAAGACGTTTTTAAAAAAAAGCCTTAAACTAAAGCTGACAGCTCTGCGATTAGAAGATGAATGGCAATTGTCATCAGTGACAAATTAACTCGTCTTTTTTTAGATCTATTTCTTTATTCATCTCTTTTTTTTTCCCCCCCAAGAAGCTCGTCCTCATCATCTGTTGCCGTGGGGCAGGGGTTCTGTAAGTCCAATCACTCGTTCCTTTGCCAGATCCCAGCGGGGTGCAGGAATAACCTGCGTGGTACTGTATGTGACAGCTGTCCCAGGAGAGCTCCCGCCACCACCCTACAGCAGCAGCTTAAGAGTTTTGTGAAGCCATCTGCCCGGCTAGGTGACATTGGACTCAGCACTAATGCCGCTCGCCTAGCTGTTTGTTTATATTGAGTCACACAGTGATACAGCGTGGAAACTGACCCTTCGGCCCAACTAGCCCACACCGGCCAACCTGTCCCAGCTACACTAGTCCTACCTCACTAACCTCCTCTCCCCCTACCAACCCTCACGGTCCCTCAGATCCACATCTACCGGTCTCCTCTCCATCCACAAGTCCAACCTCTGCAGTTTTGGGGACAGAGCCTTCTCCAGGGCAGCTCCCAGGCTCTGGAACTCCCTCCCCCAACTGATCCGCAATTCCGTGTCCCTCACCATCTTCCAGTCCCGCCTCAAGACCCATCTCTTCACCTCTGCCTATCCTTAGCCCCACGTCCCCCTCCTTTTTCATCTGTGCTTGAATTGCCTCATATTGTGTTTTGAATTGAATTTGTGTACTAGTCATGTCTGTACTATTTATTTCATTCCGCTTACATGTTTTTCCTCTACTTGCTAAATTTTTGTAAGGGTCCTTGAGACTCTTGAAAGGCGCCCATAAATAAAATTTATTATTATTATTATTACCTGCCCACGTTTGGCCCATATTCCTCCAAACCTGTACCATTTATGTTGGAGCATGCAGAAAGGAAGGAGAAACGGTGGCGCAGTGGCAGTGTTGCTACCTTACAGCGCCAGAGACCAGTGTTCAATCCTGACCACGGGTGCTGTCTGTACGGAGTTTGTAAGTTCTCCCTGTGACAGTGTGGGTTTTCTCCGGCTGCCAAGACATGCGGGTTTGTAGGCTAATAGGCTTGGTATAAATGTAAACTGTCCCTAGTGTGTGTAGGATAGTGCCAGTGTATGGGTATCGCTGGTCGGCGTGGACACCATATAACCATATAACCATATAACAATTACAGCACGGAAACAGGCCATCTCGGCCCTACAAGTCCATGCCGAACACGGTGGGCCGAAGGGCCTGTTTCTGCACTGTATCTCTAAACTCTAAAAGAAAGGGGATCTTCAGATACAATTAATAAAGGTGTATACATTTAATTGTAAATAAAGTTAAGTGATTTAAGTTTTTTTTAAGTTTAGTTTAGAGTTACTTGGCGGAAACAGGCCCTTCGGCCCATCGAGTCCGCGGCGACCAGCGACCCTCGTACACTAGCACGATCCTATAGATATAATTGTATTAATTCATGGTATATGCTTGTTGATGTAAACAGACATTAACACAATGCATCGTTTATAATGTAAACAAAATTAAAGGCATTCCGTACCAAAATCAGCAGACGTTGCTATGCCGATATCATAAGAACAATGACATCCTCCAACACTAGGAACAATTTACAATCTTTACTGAAGCCAATTAATCTTCAAGCCTGCGCGTCTTTGGAGTGTGGGAGGAGCAACCGGTGAAAACCCATGCAGTCACGGAGAGAACGTACAAACTCCGTACAGACAGCACCCGTAGTCAGGAACTTTACCGCTGCGCCACCGTGCCTGCCTTTAATGTGAAAGCTACATTGTATAAAGTGTTTATGAAAGATTCCTGAAATTGCAACACTTTGGCATTGAAATAAAACCTTCCAAAATGTTCTAAAATCTAAGGAACTGCAGCTGGTGGAATCGGAAATAAAACAGAAAATTCTGCAGGCACTCAATTAGACAGACCGCATCTGTGGAAAGACAGAAGATAGACACAAAAAGCTGGAGTTACTCAGCGGGTCAGACAGCACCTCTGGAGAGAAGGAATAGGTGACGCTTTGGGTCGAGACCCTTCTTCAGGCCCTGTATTTCTAAACTAAATTTAAAGAAACTTAAAGTCTGAAATTACTTCACTTTATTTCTAATAAGACAGGCAGAGTTCATATTTCAGGGGTAAAATTCCTTCAAAATTTTATTGCTGAACTATTATTGAATAGATATTTATATAACATAAAGCATAGAACAGAATGGTGGAGGACTAGGCTCCACAATGTCCACACTGAACATGATGCCAAGTTAAACTCATCTCCTCTGTCTGTTCATGATCCATATCCCTTCATTCCCTTCATCCATGTGCCCATCTGAGAGCCTCTTGAATGCCACTGTTTTATCTGCCTCCACCACCAACCCCTGACAGAAAACTCCAGTCACCCACCAATCTATTAAAAATAATTCCGCGTACGTCTCTTTTCAACTTTGCTGCTCTCATCTTAAAGTTATCTCCAGTCTTTGACATTTCCAGCCGGGGAAAATGATTCTGCCTGTCCATCCCATCTATACTTCTCAGAGTTTTGTACACTTCCATCAGGTCTCCCCTCAACCTCTGATATTCCAGAGAAAACAATCTATCTTTGTCTCAAAGGTACACAAAAATGCTGGAGAAACCCAGCGGGTGCAGCAGCATCTATGGAGCGAAGGAAATAGGCGACGTTTCGGGTCGAAACCCTTCTTCAGACTGATGGACTTTGTCTCACCTCTCCTTATACCCAATACTCTCTAATCCAATCTGGTAAACCTCTCCTGCACCCTCTTCAAAGCCTTCCCCATCCTTCCTGGAATGGGCCGACCAGAACTGCACGTAATGCTCCAGGTATGCAGGAAAGGACTCGACCCGAAACGTCACCTAT
The DNA here is from genome assembly GCF_028641065.1 of Leucoraja erinaceus. Classification (NCBI taxonomy): domain Eukaryota; kingdom Metazoa; phylum Chordata; class Chondrichthyes; order Rajiformes; family Rajidae; genus Leucoraja; species Leucoraja erinaceus. The sequence continues at coordinate 53,389,321 of NC_073387.1, forward strand.
TCCTTCTCCAGAGATGCTGCATGACCCGCTGAGTGACTCCAGATGCAGCCTAACCAAAGTCCTACAAGGCTACAGAATGACTTCCTGACTTTTATTTCAGCTGAAAGATCCTTTCAAAATGTATCGTCTGAACAACAGTTGCTGAATACATATTTAGTTTAATTTATTGTCACCTGTACCGAGGTACAGTGAAAAGCTTTTTGTTGCGTGCTAACCAGTCAGCGGAAAGACTATACATTTGAGCTGTCCACAGTGTACAGACACATGATAAAGGGAATAACGTTTAGTGCAAGGTAAAGTCTGATTAAAGATAGTCTGAGGGTCTCCAATGAGGTTGTTAGTAGCTCAGGACCACCCTCCAGTTGTTGCTATTATGGTTCAGTTACCTGATACAGCAGCATGTATTGTACCTTAAATTTGTGATCAGAATTTTAAATTTAAATAAATAGTCAAAACTACTTTGCCGTAGAATAAAGGGCATGGGGGTAAAGTTACTGCCTTACAGCGCCAGAGACCAGAGTCCGATCGCGACTACGGGTGCTGCCTGTACGGAGTTTGTACGTTCTCCACGTGACTGCGTGGGTTTTCTCAGAGATCTTCGTTTTCCTCTCACACTCCAAAGACATACTGGTTTGTAAGTTAATTGGCTCGGTATAAAAGTGAATTGTTCCCAGTGTGTAGAGGGTAGTGGATAGACTCGGTGGGCCAAAGGGCCTGTTAACCCAATGCTTCTCTACACCAAACTAAACTCAATTAAATTATTTTATTAACATGTGAGAAATGTGTCAAGTCAAGGTACAAAAACAAGTAGGCAATAGACAATAGGTGCAGGAGTAGGCCATTCGGCCCTTCGAGCCAGCACCGCCATTCAATGTGATCATCGCTGATCATCCCCAATCAGTACCCCGTTCCTGCCTTCTCCCCATATCCCCTGACTCCACTATCTTTAAGAGCTCTATCCAGCTCTCTCTTGAAAGTAGAACCGGCCTCCACCGCCCTCAGAGGCAGAGAAATCCACAGACTCAGAACTCTCTGCGAGAAAAAGTGTTTCCTCGTCTCCGTTCTAAATGACTTACCCCTTATTCTTAAACTGTGGCCCTTGGTTCTGGACTCCCCCATCGGGAACATGTTTCCTGCCTCTAGCGTGTCCAAACCCTTAACAATCTTATATGGTTCAATAAGATATCCTCTCATCCTTCTAAACTCCAGAGTGTACAAGCCCAGCCGCTCCATTCTCTCAGCATATGACAGTCCCACCATCCCGGGAATTAACCTTGCAAACCTACGCTGCACTCCCTCAATAGCAAGAATAGCAAGCAGCTATCCTATGACTTAGTCAAGAAAGAAATTCCTGTTAGTTGCTCTTACGGGTTGCTTAAGTAATGGCCACTTGTTCTAGTTTTTGCTGTCGTTTTGGTTCCCTTGACTTCTGAAGAACAGACATGAATTAAACTGACACTAATTACTCTTACGTGCATTTAGCACTAGCAACTAAAGACAACATTCTCCATCATGAATGTACCTATTGAGTAACCAAGGTATAGAAGCCAGATTCCACCATCATTCCCTGCTGTGTTATCTAATTGCAGATTAGGTACAAGTGGAAACTGCACAATTAAATGTAATGCCATGAAATGTAATGTTCATTCCAAGAGCTCTATCGAGTTTTAAAAAAATCTAACTCAGGAACATGTTTTCTGCCTCCAGCATGTCCAAACCCTTAACAATCTTATATGTTTCAATAAGAATCCCTCTCATCCTTCTAAACTCCAGATTGTACAAGCCCAACCGCTCCATTCTCTCAGCATATGACAGTAAGCACGGGAAATGCACGTAGCAGGTATGTCGGAGCTCGGGGACGTCTCTTAGCGCAAACGGCAGGTACTCGGGAAGACTCACTAATGGCAGGTAAGCACGGGAAGACTCGTGAAGATTTTTCAACGTTGAAAAATGTCCACGAGAGCCCCGAGTACCGACGAGTGGCCATTACCGTAAATCTCCGAGTAGGAATCAGGGCAAACTCGGGAGAATTCTTGGAATGAACTCGTACTGTGGGACAACACTATCCTATACACACCAGGGATAATTTTACATTGATGCCAAGCCAATTAACCTACATATCTGGACGTGTTTGGAGTGTGGGAGGAAACCGGAGCACCCGGAGAAAACCCACGCAGGTCATGGGGAGAACGTACAAACTCCGTGCAGACAAGAACCCTTGGTCAGGATCGAACCCGGGACCCATGTCTCTGGCAGCAACTCTACCACTGCGCCACACACCTGTTTCTGTACCAGATTATTACTAACTCTTGGAGAAGGTTTGCGTTTATGAATAGTGTGAGTGAACTGGTTTGTGGTCAGTTCTGAAATAGTCTCTAGCCATTTGTACATGAAGAGACATAAAATTGATGGAGTAACTCAACGGGTCGGACAGCATCTTTGGAGAACATGGATAACCAAATGGTCAACATTTCGAGTTGGGACATTTCGGGTCGGGACCCTCCTTCTCCGACCTAAAACATCACCGATCCACCTTCTCCAGAGATGCTGCATGACCCGCAGAATTACTCCAGCACTTTGATTTTTTTTTTTAAAAACCAGCATCTGCGGTTCCTGGTCTCCAAACCACATGAATGGTTTAGTTTGACTCGGAGATGAACAGCCACAGTACCAGAGGTTCTCCAAAGTCTACGATGCGTGGCCCTGTGTATGGTCAAAGGGAGCTCATCATAAAATTAATTACAATTCCTTCTGAAAACAGCGGGGTACGATTATAGCTTTATTCTACACTCGCAGAAGGCAAGGAGAAACATGTTCACAGATACTATTTTAGAAGTCAATTTATTTAATATCAGCTCGCAACCAAAAATCGTGTCTGATATATTCTTGATGTCATCATGCACTCAGCATGCTTTCTTAATAGAACTGGGAATAAAATGGGCTGATAGTGCAATATGTGGATAATTTAGCAGTTATTATCCTACATTGCAAATTAAACACCGACTTGCAGAAATTTGCAGAAACACATTGCACTAGAGTGCCATTTACAGGCCTTTATTTTAATTTCTGATAGTTAATGCAACTCTAAATTTAAAAGAAAAGTAAAGATTTCCCTTCACACTATATTGGATAGAAGATGGGTACAAACAAAATCAAATTCCCGTTGAATTTTTATCGAGGAAATTGATTTCAGAATGAATTTCAATTCAGAATGTTTTGAAATAATGATACATTTAATAAAAAAATAATAATTTATTTTCAATGGCTTATTTTAATGACTTGAATTAACAAATTTGATTTGAATGTGTTTTAAGTCCATATTCTTCATGCTCTGTTCAAACCATACTTTAGTATGTAAGAAACTTACAAAATTCTAAAGTCTGAAGAAGTTTTGGCCCGAAACGTTGCCTATTTCATTCGCTCCAAGATTAAGGACAGAAGTTTAGGGGTAATATGAGGGGGAACTTCCTCAGAAGCGGTAACGTTGAGCTTCCAGTAGTGGTTTCATTGGTTCATTTAAAAATAAATTGGATAGGCTGCAGGCAGGTGGGACTAAGAAAAAATTTGTTCGGCACGGACTTGTAGGGCCGAGATGGCCTGTTTCCGTGCTGTAATTGTTATATGGTTATATGCTGCTGCACCCGCTGAGTTTCTCCAGCTTTTTTGTGTACCTTCGATTTTCCTGCATCTGCAGTTCCTTCTTAAACAAAACTCTTAAGGGGTTGGACAGGCTAGATGCAGGAAGATTGTTCCCGATGTTGGGGAAGTCCAGAACAAGGGGTCGCAGTTCAAGTATAAGGGGGAAATCTTTTAGGACCAAGATGAGAAAAACATTTTTCACACAGAGAGTGGTGAATCTCTGGAATTCTCTGCCACAGAAGGTAGTTGAGGCCAGTTCATTGGCTATATTTAAGAGGGAGTTAGATGTGGCCCTTGTGGCTAAAGGGATCAGGGGGTATGGAGAGAAGGCAGTGACAGGATACGGAGTTGGATAATCAGCCATGATCATATTGAATGGCGGTGCAGGCTCGAAGGGCCGAATGGCCTACTCCTGCACTTATTTTCTATGCTTCTATGTTTCTAGTGCAGTGGTCTACGGGGACTTCAAGGTAATTCATTGCTGTAGGGTCTTTTTCATGAGAAACTGGATAAGAATTGTCAGGAGACAATTCACTTGGTGAGATTTTTCCCTTCAGGTGAGACCAGAGAATTTTCATCCCAGTTAATTGACAGTTTGAGGCTGTGAATGTCAAGGTTGGAAGAGCAATTCCTCAAGGTAAGTCTTTGATTCCAAAGCACGGCAAAACTAGACACAAAAAGCTGGAGTAGTTTAGTTTTAATATAGAGATACAGCGCAGAAACAAGCCGATCAGCCCACCGATTCCACGCCGACCAGCGATCACCCCGAACGCACGCACTATCCTGTCCAAGGTAGACAAAAATGCTGGAGAAACTCAGCGGGTGCCGCAGCATCTATGGAGCAAAGGAAATAGGGCCGAAACCCTTCTTCAGACTGATGCAGGGTGGGGGGGGGGGGGGGGGGTGGGGGGGGGGGGGAAGAAGTAAAGGAAGAGGAGGAGCCAGAGGGCTGAGGGAGAGCTGAGAAGGGGAGGAGACAGCAAGGGTTACCGGAAATTGGAGAAGTCAATGTTCATGCCGCTGGGGTGCAGACTGCCCAAGCGGAATATGAGGTGCTGCTCCTCCAATTTCCAGTGGTGCTCACTCTGGCCATGGAGGAGGCCCAGGACAGAGAGGTCGGATTCGGAATGGGAGGGGGAGTTGAAGTGCTGAGCCACAGGGAGATCAGGTTGGTCAATGCGGACCGAGCGGAGGTGTTCGGCGAAACGATCGCCAAGCCTACGCTTGGTCTCACCGATGTAGAGCAGCTGACATCCAGAGCAGCGGATGCGATAGATGAGGTTGGAGGAGGTGCAGGTGAACCTCTGTCGCACCTGGAACGACTGGTACCTACCCAATAGGGACAATATACAATTTTGCTGAAGCCAACTAACCTACAAACCTGCACGCCTTTGGAATGTGGGAGGAAACCGGAGCACCCGGAGAAAACCCAAGCAGGTTACAGGGAGAACGTTACAAACTCTGTACAGACAGCACCCGTTGTCAGAATCGAACCTGGGACCCAGGTGTCAGGTGCTGTAAGGCAGCAACTCTACCACTGCGCCACCGTGATGCCCTTATTTATTTATGTAGAGAGTAGCTCAGTGGGTCAGGCAGCATCCATCTTCAACAGGACACTTTTTCAAACTCTCCTAAACTCTCCAATTAGGTCGCCACAGTGGGACAGCCCCTTAATCAGTAAAGGCAAACTACAATGTACTAACGATAGACACAAAATGCTGGAGTAACTCAGCGGGTCAGGCAGCATCTCTGGAGAGAAGGAATCTGTGACGTTTCGGGTTGAGACCCTTCTTCCTTCTCCCTGACTCTCACTCTGAAGAAGGGTCTTGACCCAGAACATCACCTATCCTTCAACCACATCGATCTGTATCTGCCATCTTTTTGTTGTTGTTATTCTTCGGATGAGGAATGGTGGTCTTCTGTCAAATAAGACTGCTCTGGAAACCAGACTAAACATTGAAATCAGAAAATAAAGACAATTTTGGAGACAAATCATTGAGCAGGGCTGGGGTGCCCCATGGGTGAGAGAGAAACCCAAATGATAAATGCTACAGGCATGGTACGGGACAGAAATATTGTGCGGCACGGTGGCGCAGCGGTAGAGTTGCTGCCCTATAGTGTTAGAGACCCGGGTTCAATCCTGACTACGGGTTCGGTCTGTACAGAGTTGGCACATTCTCCCCGTGAGTTTTCTCCAGGAACTCCGGTTTCCTCCCACAATACAAAGACGTGCAGGTTTGTAGGTTAATTGGCTTCAGTAAGAATTGTAAATTGTCCCTCGTGTGTGTGTGTGTGGGATAGTGTTAGTGTGCGGGGATCGCAGGTCGACAAGGACTCGGTGGGCCGAAGGGCCCGTTTCTGTGCTGCATCTCCAAACTAAACTAATCTCACTGCATGCTGTCTGGTGAATCATCCTACACCTTAATCTGTCTTCTGTTCCAGCAAATGTGCAGCCAATGCTACCTTCCCCCTGATGGAAGCCGTCCCACCTGCCAGACCACTCACCAGCTGCTCCTGCAAACTGTCTCAGGGGCTAAGGCTCCCTATCACTCGATCTCACACTGGCCCAATGCCCAGGCTCCTGGCAACTTCCTCTCCATCTAAACGGGACCCAGAAATAAACAGACCCTGGGTGTGTGTGTGTGTGTGTGTGTGTGTGTGTGTGTGTGTGTGTGTGTGTGTGTGTGTGTGTGTGTGTGTGTGTGTGTGTGTGTGTGTGTGTGTGTGTGTGTGTGTGTGTGTGTGTGTGTGCGCATCAATCTCTGAAACTTGCAGGGTAAGGAATGTGATTAAGTGGAAGGGAATATACTGAATGGAATTACTGGAGGAGAGACAGAGAGACAGAGAGACAGAGAGACAGAGAGACAGAGAGACAGAGAGACAGACAGAGACAGAGACAGAGACAGAGAGAGAGAGAGAGAGAGAGAGAGAGAGAGAGAGAGAGAGAGAGAGAGACACACACACACACACACAGACACACACACACAGACACACACACACACAGCCACACACACACACAGCCACACACACACACAGTGGTGTGGGCATGGTGCAGGCCCGGGATGAAGTGACTCAGGGGGCGGTAACAGGGACCTTGTTCAAATGAGTGAAAGAGAAAACAACAACAACCCTGGATAGGAGAATGTATGAACCGTGTATACATATCTTCAGTGTTATATATGAAATGTAACATCAAATTATAACAAAGCATAATACAGAGCATAATCTGATCACGTCAGACATGAAATAACACCAAGTAACCCTACCTGTATGTGCCTGTAGAGTTAGACATATAATCACTGCAAAAGAGGAAAAGAGGGGGGGGGCTCACCAAGTCTACTTTTCCCATGGATATTTCTTGCTGCTCTTGACTGATTCAAACAGCCCCTTATCCTGTTGCACAGCCAGAGAGAAGTCCTTACCTGACAAGTCACAGTTCACAGGTCTCCTATTCCTTCGCTCCATAGATGCTGCCTCACCTGCTGAGTTCCTCCGGCATTTTTGTCTACCTTCGACTTTTCCAGCATCTGCAGTTCTTTCTTAGTCACAGTTCACAGATATTTGAAGTTCACTGGTGGATTTTGTGGTATCCTGTCTGGCCTTCTGTATCTCCTCCCGGCTAGCACAAAACTCTTTATAGAGTTGTTCCGTAGTGACTGCCTCTGTCATTTTGAGGACAGCCACCACCTGCCCCAGATCAGTGAAGGAGACCTCCTCACAGAGGCTGATCGGTATTCTTGCTATTGAGGGAGTGCAGCGTAGGTTTACAAGGTTACTTCCCGGGATGGCGGGACTGTCATATGCTGAGAGAATGGAGCAGCTGGGCTTGTACACTCTGGAGTTTAGAAGGACGAGAGGATATCTCATTGAAACATATAAGATTGTTAAGGGTTTGGACACGCTAGAGGCAGGAAATTCCCTCATCCAGATCATTAATATATATTGTAAATAGCTGGGGTCCCAGTACTGAGCCTTGCGGTACCCCACTAGTCACTGCCTGCCATTGTGAAAAGGACCCGTTTACTCCTACTCTTTGCTTCCTGTTTGCCAGCCAGTTCTCTATCCACATTAATACTGAACCCCCAATGCCATGTGCTTTAAGTTTGTATACTAATCTCTTATGTGGGACCTTGTCGAAAGCCTTCTGGAAGTCCAGATACACCACATCCACTGGTTCTCCCCTATCCACGCTACTAGCTACATCCTCGAAATATTCTATAAGATTCGTCAGACATGATTTACCTTTCGTAAATCCATGCTGACTTTGTCCAATGATTTCACCACTTTCCAAATGTGCTGCTATCCCATCTTTAATAACTGACTCTAGCAGTTTCCCCATTACCGATGTTAGACTAACTGGTCTGTAATTCCCCGTTTTCTCTCTCCCTCCCTTCTTAAAAAGTGGGGTTACGTTTGCTACCTGCCAATCCTCTGGAACTACTCCAGAATCTAAAGAGTTTTGAAAGATTATTACTAATGCATCCACTATTTCTGGAGCTACTTCCTTAAGTACTCTGGGATGCAGCCTATCTGGCCCTGGGGATTTATCGGCCTTTAACCCATTCAATTTACCCAACAGCACTTCCCGACTAACCTGGATTTCACTCAATTCCTCCAACTCCTTTGACCCGCGGGCCCCTGCTATTTCCGGCAGATCATTTATGTCTTCCTTAGTGAAGACGGAACCAAAGTAGTTATTCAATTGGTCCGCCATACCCTGGTTCCCCATGATCAACTCACCTGTTTCTGACTGCAAGGGACCTACATTTGTTTTAACTAATCTCTTTGTGTACAGGGTATTGGTGAGACCACACCTGGAGTATTGCGTGCAGTTTTGGTCTCCAAATCTGAGGAAGGACATTATTGCCATAGAGGGAGTGCAGAGAAGGTTCACCAGACTGATTCCTGGGATGTCAGGACTGTCTTATGAAGAAAGACTGGATAGACTTGGTTTATACTCTCTAGAATTTAGGAGATTGAGAGGGGATCTTATAGAAACTTACAAAATTCTTAAGGGGTTGGACAGGCTAGATGCAGGAAGATTGTTCCCGATGTTGGGGAAGTCCAGGACAAGGGGTCACAGCTTAAGGATAAGGGGGAAATCCTTTAGAACTGAGATGAGGAGAACTTTTTTCACACAGAGAGTGGTGAATCTCTGGAACTCTCTGCCACAGAGGGTAGTTGAGGCCAGTTCATTGGCTATATTTAAGAGGGAGTTAGATGTGGCCCTTGTGGCCAAGGGGATCAGAGGGTATGGAGAGAAGGCAGGTACAGGAAACTGAGTTGGATGATCAGCCATGATCATATTGAATGGCGGTGCAGGCTCGAAGGGCCGAATGGGCTACTCCTGCACCTAATTTCTATGTTTCTATGTTTCTATGAAACATGTTCCCGATGTTGGGGGAGTCCAGAACCAGGGGCCACAGTTTAAGAATAAGCAGTAAGCCATTTAGAACGGAGACGAGGAAACACTTTTTCTCACAGAAAGTGGTGAGCCTGTGGAATTCTCTGCCTCAGAGGGCGGTGGAGGCAGGTTCTCTGGGTGCTTTCAAGAGAGAGCTAGACAGGGCTCTTAAAAATAGCGGAGTCAGGGGATATGGGGAGAAGGCAGGAACGGGGCACTGATTGGGGATGATCAGCCATGATCACATTGGATGGTGGTGCTGGCTCGAAGGGCCGAATGGCCTACTCCTGCACCTATTGTCTATTGTCTAGTGTTTACAGTTTTCGCCATTACATTTCCTGGTGTGAAATCAAACCATTTGTCAATGTGTAATGACAAGAGTCAAAGAACTTCACCAAGTCCTGCTATTGCTTGGACCTTTGTGCTGCCACGTGTTTGTCCATCAGCTGTTTGGACTGGTATCCAAAATCGCTGTCCTGTTTCCGCTGACGCATCTTCATTTTGAACCTTCGGGCTACCGCGTACGTCAACATCTGTGAAAAGCGCAGGTACATTTCAGTAGCTCTCGGTTTATTTCTTCACCTTCAAAAACCCTCTCCAATGCCACAGGACAGGTCTCAAGGGACCTGCCGTAAGACGCGAGAGCTGGCCAGCTCTGCAGGAGACATTCGACGGCTGGATGAAGAGAGGGCCATCGTGACCCAGAATTTCACGCCACTCAATGTCAACAAAGGCAAAAAAATAAACGCACTTCCTCTCTTGGGAAAGCAGATATTGAGAAGTGGCTGCAGACCTTTAGAACAATTGGCTCATTATCCACTGACATCTGATCACACGCGTGCTTGCAGGCGTTATGGATGGGCTATGTCAGCTGAGCAATTAGCTTTCAGAGTGCAATTGTTGGCACTGCTCAATAACTGGTAGACTGACTGGTGTTTGCCAAAGTTTACACTGACATCATCTGCTCGTTGTGTGCGTTGTATCCAGTTCGTACTTTTCCAGACAGCTCATCAGAGCTTGATGTATGCCATTTGCGGTTTCATCACTGTCAAGTCACTCCGCGACACAGAGAAATATCTCACGCACACTGGAAACATTTTTCTATCTCCCTTGTTTGAGGCATCGGTGGCCACTGAGAAATCCCTTCTCCGGCCGGGGACAGATCATCCATAATATCCCGCACACTCTTTGGCCCTACAACATTCATTGTAAAATCATCTCAGGCCTTCGTTCTTCACAAGTGCGTCTTCTTCACATTCTTCACAGTCATTCAACAAAGCACCGTTGAACTTAGCAAGACAGTCGATACTGTTGTAACCGAGTCCGTGATTAACCGTATGGTACACATACGAGGCTTCACTTGCCGCGATATTGTCATTTTACTGCAGTAGATATCGTGAAGAACGCACCAATATTGCTTGCACCTCTAGCGAATGTGGCACTTTTGTGCACTTCCGTGGAAACATGCTGAGTGAGGTCATTCTCACCTCCATGGCCAATTGAGAATCCCCGACGGCATAAAGTGCAGACGGCCTTCGTGGAGTCACCGTTGACGGGCTTAAACCCTCGTGTTATTTGCTTCCCATTGTCAAGTCAAGTCAAGTCAAGTCAAGTTTATTTGTCACATACACATACGAGATGTGCAGTGAAATGAAAGTGGCAATGCTCGCGGAACACCAAAACAACCAAACAAATTATAAACACAATCATAACACACATATTATTTTACATAATAAATAATAGAAGGAGAAACGTTCTGTACAGTTAGTCCCTGGTGAGAAAGGCGTTTACAGTCCGAATTGCCTCTGGGAAGAAACTTCTTCTCAACCTCTCCGTTCTCACTGCGTGGCAACGGAGGCGTTTGCCTGACCGTAGCGGCTGGAACAGTCCGTTGCAGGGGTGGAAGAGGTCTCTCATGATTTTGTTTGCTCTGGAGTTGCACCTCCTGTTGTATAGTTCCTGCAGGGGGGTGAGTGAAGTTCCCATAGTGCGTTCGGCTGAACGCACTACTCTCTGCAGAGCCTTCTTGTCCTTGGCAGAGCAATTCCCGAACCAGATGGTAATGTTCCCAGACAAGATGCTTTCCACCGCCGCTGCGTAGAAGCACTGGAGGATCCTCGGAGACACTCTGAATTTCCTCAATTGCCTGAGGTGGTAAAGGCGCTGCCTTGCCTTACTCACGAGTGCTGGGCGTGTGATGACCATGTCATATCCTCAGAGATGTGGACTCCCAGATATTTAAAACAGTTCACCCTATCCACAGGATCCCCATTTATACTCAATGGAGTATACGTCCTCGGATGATGTGCCCTCCTAAAGTCCATGATCAGCTCCTTCGTTTTTTTGATGTTCAAGAGGAGGCTGTTCTCCTGGCACCAGAGTGCTAGATCAGCCACCTCCTCCCGGTAGGCCCTCTCATCATTGTCTGAGATCAGGCCCACCACCACAGTGTCATCAGCAAACTGCATGTTGCATGTTATAGCTGCACAGTCTTTTCATTTTTGCAGGTTTATCCATATTTACACACGCCAAACCGACCGAACAACACCAGACGTTCCTGAAACTCCTTGTATTGGCAAGAATTGGCAAAATATAGCGTACAACCGATGCGCATCAGGGGGCCTGTGATGGGATGAGGGGTGATGGGATCACTCGTGCGTTGCATCAACAGCACATGCAACACGCACGCACGCTGTTGTATCAGATCCAGGATCTGTCTGTACGCTTGGCCCTCTGGTGATTACAGAGTACAGATGCTCCTCGACTTACGATGCTTCGACTAACGATATTTCGACTTTACGATGGTGCAAAAATGATACACATTCGGGAGAAACCGTACTTGGAATTTTGAATTTTTGATCCTTTCGACGAACCAGGCGGGCAACTGATGCACGGAAAGTGACAGGATGTCAACCAAGTCACCACGTCCCGGGGCAATTCATTGAACAACTCGGCCGTGGCTGGGTGAATGATGAGTTGGCCCGGGTGCTGGACTGCACACAAAGCCCAGCCGGCGGGCTAGCTGAGGAGTTTTGGCCCGGGAGCCGGACATTCCTGAACCTGGGCCAAAACTCCACGGTACAAACCAATTTAGCCCAATATATACGGGCTGTCCCGACCAATACGGGACAGTTGGCAACCCTAATTCTCCCCGTGACCTGCGTGGGTTTTCTCCGGGTGATCCGGTTTCTCCCCACAGTCCAAAGACGTGCAGGTTTGTAGATTAATTGGCTTCGGTAAATATTGTAAATTGTCCCGAGTGTGTGTAGGATAGTACTAGTGTACGGGGATCGCTGGTCGGCGCGGACTCGGTGGGTCAAAGGGCCAGATTGTCAGCTGTTTCTCCAAACTAAACTAAAGAGTCATTCAATTTAATTTCTATTTAATTGACTGGTACCCACATATAATGGGGTGTGATGGATTGAGTGAAGGTCGGTGAGACTGCTGTTACCCCATGTCACTTGGTCAATCATTGCACCATGCCTCAGGCAATTGAAACAAACATTTTTTCTGGAGTTCTGGATTGAGTTTGTTTTGTAGTGACTCACTCCACAAATACAAGAGGCCAATTCATTCCAGACACCGAAACATTCGTTTTATACTTCATTGCAATTATTTGCTTCAAACACTTGAGTTGTCGAGTTTCTGTATCTATCAGTGGCATGGAATACAAACACCCTGCGGTGTGATTGCAATGGATATATGTCGCCACAATTACAATCTGCTCCATGGGCATGATAAAGTAATACTTTACCCAGTAGAAGGCACACAATTCAATTTACCGTTCAGCTTTAGTTTAAAGAATGCATTTCCTTGAGGGTGTATTGCTACAACATGGCACTTCAGTGATCTTGGAAGCTGTATTTCCAAGCTTATATTATCCATCACACTTACAAGCAATGTCATATATTCAATCCCCTGAATGAAATGTTCGCCGTGTCAATACAAGACCTCCAATATTTCACCAGCACGTTTCAGGGTATTATATCAATGCTGTGGGATAGGAACTGCAGATGCTAGTTTACACTGGAGATAGACACTAAATGCTGGAGTAACTCAGCAGGACGGACAGCATCTCTGGAGAGAAGGAATGGGTGGCGTTTTAGGACTCAACCCGAAACGTCACCCATTCCTTCTCTCCAAAGATGCCGCCTGCCCCGCTGAGTTACTCCAGCATTTTGTGTCTATTACACCAATGCTATTGTGGGATGTTATAGAAACATACAGCATGGAAACAGGCCATTCAGCCCAACTCGTCCATGCCAATTATGTTGCCCCATAAATGTTAGCCCCACTTGCCTGTAGATGTAACCCAGTCCATCACACAAACCAGACTTGACCATCCACAGTTGACTTCATCTAGACCACGTTGTATCGGAAAAGCAGCCAATCTCATCAAAGACTTGCCCAACGCCAGTCATTCCTCCTTCAGCAGAAGGTACGGAAGTTTGAAAGCAGGACTCAGACTTGGCTTTCTGCCCTCTGTTATCGGGCTTCTGAAAGGTCCTTCCATAAGCGATTACGCATAAGGCGGCACGGTGGCGCAACAGTAGAATTGCTGCCTTACAGCGCCAGGGACCCGGGTTCGGTCCTGACTGTCTGTATGGAGTTTGTCCCTTCTTCCCATAACTGGCGTGGATTTTCTCTGAGATCTTCGGTTTCTTCCCACACTCCAAAGACTTACAGGGTTGTGGGTTAATTGGGTTCGGTAAACTTGTAAATTGTCCCTAGGGTGTGCATAACAATGTTAGTGCATGGGGATCACTGGTCGGTGGGCTGAATGGTTGTTTCCGCACTGTATCTCTAAACTAAACTGTTATAGATACACATTATATCATGGACTATTAAATTATTATATTTTATATTGTGTGGTCCATTTATTATATATATTATACAGTGCCCTCTATTACACCATTACATTATAACATTATTTATTATTAATATAATTATACCATGGTAACCATATTTATGTACAAGGCGACATATTTCCGTTTACATGCATCAGTTTGCGGGGGGGGGGGGGGGGGGGGGGGGGGGGACTTGGTTACTTAAAATAAGATCAACTTGTAAGTTAGTATTTCCTTTTAAGAAAAGAGTGCAGAATACCGTAATGAATGCAAACATAATATTATTTTATTCTTTGGATATATAATAAAATCTTCAATCAGATTAGCTAGAGGGGGCATGTGTTTTCATGCTGATCTGGTCCAGCTGTACAGAATGTCCTTGGTTTTTCAGGAATAGTTATGGGGTCTATTCAATCATGAAAAAAAAGTGCACTTTGACTTTGAAGATCTTGGTGTCTAATTCCAGTCATCTGTTTCTATAGAACAGCCTGAAAAAGGATTGGCTGGGAATGGCAGCATTAAGTTATCGGTTACAAAACTGACTACATCTGCAATTCAGCTGTGAGGCCAGTAGCTGCAAACAATTCCACGCAGCAGGCAAACCTCTTCATCATTCTTAGTTTAGTTCAGTTTAGAGATACAGTGGCGAAACAGGTCCTTCAGCCCGCCGCGTCCACAGCAGCCAACGATCCCCGCACCTTAACGCCACCTACACACACTCGGGCCAATTTTACCTTTACACCAAGCCAATTAACCTACAAACCTGTACGTCCTTGGCATGTGGGAGGGAACTGGAGATCTCGGAGAAAACCCCCGCTGGTCACGGGGAGAACGTACAAACCCCGTGCACACAGCACCCGTAACCAGGGTAGAACACGGTAAAGGGCCTGTCACCACTTTCACGACCTTTGTTACTCGTGGACATTTTTCATCAGGCTAGAAAAACGCCCCGACCTACTTGATGCCACGAGTACCTACGACTAGCATCACGACCTACCTACGACCTACCAACGACCTCCTACGACCTCGTGACGACCATGCTGCGAGTATGAGTCAAGGGCAAACTCAGCAGAGGTCGTGAATTAGATCGTGAAAGTGGGACAGGCCCTTTAGGGGGGCTGTCCCACTTTCACGACTTAATTCAAAACCTCTGCCGAGTTTAAAGGACCTGAAAAAAAAAAATCAAGATCGTGATAATCTACGAACTCCTACGACCTTCCACGACTATGGTCACAAACTCCTACGAACTCCTACGAGAATGTCTATGAATTCCCACCACTATTGCCATGCGCTCCTTACGCGTAAAAAGTTGCAATTTCTTTCATCCCGACCATTTTTTTACTTGTGGACATTATTTATCGGGCTGGAAAAAACGTCCCGACTTACCTGATGCCCCGAGTACCTACGGTTGGCATAATGAGCCGCTACGATATATCTACGAACTCCTACGACCTCCTATGGACTCGTTACGAACATTCTGCGAGTTTGAATCAAGGGGAAAACTCTAGGAGAATTTGTGAATTAGGTCGTGAAAGTGGGACAGGCCCTTTAGGCAGCAACTCTACCGCTGCGCCAACGAGCCACCTTTCTATTAATAAATGCCGAGAAAGATTGGCAATTGTTTACGTTTGAAAAGATCATTACATTTTCTATATATGTATAAGCACGATATTTCATCAAACCTGTTGCAAATGTTTTATCGTCAATTCGTTGCGTAAATTTATTGTTGAACAATGTGTCCCTTTTGCCAGGGACCATTAATAGGTGTCAGAATCTTACGCCTAACACAGATAGGTCTAATGCTTCTGAACTTCATGGCTGTATGGGGCTTTGATTGTCATTTGTGCAAATGCACAGTGGAATTATTTTCTTCAAACAGTCCATGAGTAAAGTATTATCTTACCTTGGCATATCTTCGATTAGTAAAGTGTGCAGAAATAGTCTTCTGAGCCCACATCTGAACTGCACGGTGGCGCAGCAGTAAAGTTGCTGCCTTACAGAAAAGTTACTGCCTTGCTGTCCCACGAGCATGCGACTCCATGCGGCAAGCACAACCTAACGTGGTCGCTTGAGCCGTACGGCCTCGCGGGGCCGGTCCCACTTCGATCTCTGGAGCCGTATGGAGTTGTGCGGAGTTGGTCCCGACATCGCGTGGGGCTCTGAAAAACTGACCGTGTTCAAAAATTCCGCATGGCAACGGCCTGCCGGCCCGCAGCCGCCTTGTCGCTGTACGCACTGCCTCGACGGGCGTGCGCAGCGTCTTGACGCCGTACATCACGCGCGAACTTCGCTCGAACTTCACGGCACTCACTCGACCTTCACGGGGCCCCCACTTCCAGTTTGGTCACGCTCGCCGAATGCAGGCGCATGCTGGTGGGACCGGCCCAATACGGGGATCACTCGAACTCTGCGCGGCTTCCGGTTTGGTTGCGCTTGCCGCATGCAGTCGCATGCTCGTGGGACAGGCCCTTGACTATTGGTGCTGTCTGTACGGAGTTTGTATGTTCTCCCCGGGTGCTCTGGTTTCCTCCCGTGCCGTGCCCGATCCAGGCAAGTTGGCTGCCTGACCCGCTGAGTTACTCCAGCACTTTGTGCATGCCTACCTTCGCAATTGGAAACTTCTCCTTGCCATTATATTCCTGCAGGAAAAACTTTCTTGATGATTTAATCATGTTCTTTGCGATGTCTCAGCACAAATGCCATCCACCATTCAGTGTAGATTGACAATTTGTTTAAAGAGGAATGACATAGACAATCTGATGAAGGTCTCATATAAAGGGATATTTCCCAGTATGTACACTGCGTTACAGTTCATTAATAAAGTTCAAAGGCGTTTGATAGATCACAATGTGATAATGCTAGCATTCTAAAACCCCTTGAGGAATGGAAGATCAAAGATTTATGAAATTTGCTTAGATCCAAGTTTTTGAGATGTGATAGAACAGAGGGCTAAGTAAGTAAATTTCTACAAAGTAACAGTATGCAGGTCAATTTATAGCTCAAATGCTATACCAAGCATGATTGGCAGCCCCGCCAACAGTCTGTTTTTTTGGGTATTTTTTTTATTTTTAGTGTCTGGTAAAAGTTAGTGTAAATGTTCTCTGGTTTGTTTTATGTGGGGGGAGGAGGAGTGAGGTCGGGGGAAACTTTTTAAAATGTTTCCTACCTTGCTGGAGAAGAGATTAATTTTCAGATCGCATTGTCTGGTCGCTCTGCAGCCTACCATCGATGGAGCTGGAGGCCTCGGACTGACCTTGGGCCCCATCGCGGGGTGTGGACATATCCGAGTCGATCCCTTGTCTGAGATTGCTCCAACCGTGGCCTGCGGACTTTACATCAGGAGCTCGCAGTCTCGGGAGAGGCCGTGGAAGTCGGGAGCTCCAACGCCGCTGAAGGTTCAACAAGCCCCGACGCGAGGTTCGATTGTCCGGCGCGGGGGAGCTGACATCCCCCCCGATGCAGGAGCTGATCACCTCGACACGGAGGGCCCACCACTGGCTACGGGAGTCAACATCATCCCGTCAACGGAGGGCTCGAGGCCCCTGACCGCTGGGAGAGCAAAGGGAAGAGATTGAACTTTTTTTCACCTTCCATCACAGTGAGGAATGTGGAGTAGTCACTGTGGTGGATGTTTATGTTTAAATGTGTTTTGTGCGTTCCGCTGCTTTTTATTTGTACGACTGACTTGGCAAATGAAATTCCTGGTATGTTGCAAAACATACTTGGCTAATAAAGTATTATTGAGATTGTGATTATAAAAACGTGAACAATAAAATGAATAAAATTAACCTTCTAATGTTGAGCCAGAGGGGGAGATGGATATGGTAGGTGTTGAAAGTCAAAAGGGATCTTCAATCATATCCAAGTAAAACATAACATTGTGGGCGGCACAGTGGCGCAGCGGTAGAGTTGCTGCCTTACAGCGTCAGAGACCTGGGTTCAACACTGACTATGGGTGTTACCACTACATCTTCCTTGTGACTGCTTGGGTTTTGTCCAAGTGCTCCAATTTCCTTCCACATCCCAAAGATGTTTGGGCTTGTGGATTAAATGGCTTCTGTTAAATTTTCCAATGCGTGTGGGAAAGATCCAGTGCACGGGTGATCACTAGTCGGTGTGGACTTGGTGGACCGAGCGCCCCTGTATCTCGAAACTGAACCAAACTGAAAACTGACCACAAATTCGTAGTAGCACCATGCAAAACTTATTACCCTGAGCTTGCAGCCAGTTCTCCCGCTGACCTCCACCAACAACTTAGACGTTGGCCTCTTCTACTGATCCAATGAACCACAACATAAGCGCAAGGAACAGTAACTCATCTCCCAGCTGGGTACCATACACACCTCAGCATTGAAATTATAATTCAACAGAGAACCAGCTCTCCCGCTTTATGTTGGAATTGGCCAACTCGGACAAAAGATCTACATAGAAACATAGACATTATATCATATAATTAGGTGCAGGAGTAGGCCATTCGGCCCGTCGAGCCTGCACCGTCATTCAATATGATCATGGCTGATCATCCAACTCAGTATCCCGTACCTGCCTTCTCTCCATACCCTCTGATCCCCTTAGCCACAAGGGCCACATCTAACTCCCTCTTAAATATAGCCAATGAACTGGCCTCAACTACCCTCTGCAGCAGAGAGTTCCAGAGATTCACCACTCTCTGTGTGAAAAAAGTTCTTCTCATCTCGGTTTTAAAGGATTTCCCCCTTATCCTTAAGCTGTGACCCCTTGTCCTGGACTTCCCCAACATCGGGAGCAATCTTCCTGCATCTAGCCTGTCCAACCCCTTAAGAATTTTGTAAGTTTCTATAAGATCCCCTCTCAATCTCCTAAATTCTAGAGAGTATAAACCAAGTCTATCCAGTCTTTCTTCATAAGACAATCCTGACATCCCAGGAATCAGACTGGTGAACCTTCTCTGCACTCCCTCTATGGCAATAATGTCCTTCCTCAGATTTGGAGACCAAAACTGTACGCAATACTCCAGGTGTGGTCTCACCAAGACCCTGTACAACTGCAGTAGAACCTCCCTGCTCCTATACTCAAATCCTTTTGCTATGAAAGCTAACATACCATTCACTTCCTTCACTGCCTGCTGCACCTGCATGCCTACTTTCAATGACTGGTGTACCATGACACCTAGGTCTCGCTGCATCTCCTCTTTTCCTAGTCGGCCACCATTTAGATAATAGTCTACTTTCCTGTTTTTGCCACCAAAATGGATACATCCTACTCCACATGTGCTGCTTGACCTGCGATTCTGTTTTCTGCTCCCATTCATCTATTGAACTTACATCCCATCTGAAGGAACAGTTTCTGCCCAACTGGCTAATGTTAGGCAACTAAATGTTCCTCTGATCAACCAGAGTGCAGTCCTCCTACCTCCCTCATTGCAAACGTTCAAACTATCTTTAATCAGATTATATTGGATTTCAATGTCATATCATTGCACTAAATGTTGTACCTTTCATCCTTTATCTGTGTACTGTGGACGGCTTGATAGTTTTCATGTTTAATCTATCTTTGACTGAAGGGCCTGTTTCCACACTCTATGAGTCTGTTAGTTCATCTCTACATTCGTAACCGCATTTATCACCATACACTCACTGAATGCGCATTTTTAATTTTTGAATTCAATTCAAGTCTGAATTGCAAATAATTGTGCTTTTTAACTTTGGAAGTTATACACAGTAAAAGTAATAACTTGCGGTGGATACCAACAATAAACCAGATCCCACACTGGCCATGTGTACAGAGGAACTGCAGATGCTGGTTTAAACCAAAGACAGACACAAAATGCTTGAGTAAATGCCCCATGTCCCACTTAGGAAACCTGAACGGAAACCTCTGGAGACTTTGCGCCCCACCCAAGGTTTCCGTGCGGTTCCCGGAGGTTGCAGGTGGTTGCCGGAGGTTGAGGGTAGTGGAAGCAGGTGGGGAGACTGACAAAAACCTCCGGGAACCGCACGGAAACCTTGGGTGGGGCACAAAGTCTCCAGAGGTTTCCGTTCAGGTTTCCTAAGTGGGACAGGGGCATAACTCAACGGGACAGGCAGCATCTCTGGAGAGAAGGAATGGGTGACGTTTTGGGTCGAGACCCTTCTACAGACTGATCTATGTATCTCCGACGTAGATCTACGTATCTCACCCATTCCTTCTCTCCAGAGATGCTGCCTTTTCCACTGAGTTACTCCAGCATTTTGCGTCTAGCCACACTGGCCATAGCTGATTCAAAGCAATATCATTAATAACTGCTTACAGCCAGGAGATGAGCTTGTGTCATTTACTAATGCAGCAATCAGCAGTTAATCTGAACAGGGCAAATATCATTTTGGGGGATAAACTGTTTCATATGTCTCAACTCATATATACATATATCTCAAGGGTATAAACCATCCTTGTTCCACAGCTCATTCATTAAAAAATTGTAAACATTAGACTCTCAATAAACATATCATTTAAAATAGTAAGCGACCGAATGATTCGGGTTGTCAAGTACGATGAAGTTTAGATCCAGCATGATTTTGTGGTGTAAAAATAAAAGTTATTTCCTTGCTCAGTTGATACAAATATATAAAAAGGAACTGCAGATGCTGGTTTAAACCGAAAATAGTCTGGAGGAAGGTCTCGACCCGAAACGCCACCCATTCCTTCTCTCCAGAGATGCTGCCTGTCCCGCTGAGTTACTCCAGCATTTTTGTGTCTATCTTCAGTTCATACAAATATGTTTTTAAAAACAGTCACGAAGGTCCAAAAATGGTAACAGTTCAATGTAAAAAAAGGTTGTTTGGTATTTAATCTCAGGTTGTTTCACTTGCCGCGAGAGGCAAGAGACCTAGCGGTGAAGTCCTTGCATTGAGAGGCTGAACAATCCTTCAGAGAATTATCAGCCTCTCAGTAATGGGAGTCTCCCAATGTTCGTTATGTTCTTGCTCAACTTTCCACAATTAAACTCTTTGTTCAAGTTGCCCAGCAGAAGTAGTGTAACTGATGGATTCCTAGATCTTCCGAATCAGTCTGAAGAAGGGTTTCGGCCCGAAACGTTGCCTATTTCCCTCGCTCCGTAGATGCTGCTGCACCCGCTGAGTTTCTCCAGCATTTTTGTGCATCTTCCGAAGCTTTGGCAGTTTTTTTGTCCAATTCATCAACTTTACGTCTGACTTCAAGGCTTTCGGGCAAGAACGGTCTTGAAAGGGAAAATAAAAATCAGCGCTCAACACAAACGAGGCGCAACCCCGTTGAATTCTGAAGTGGATTCTAATTGTACTGATTCACCACAGTCCTCAGTGGGTTTTATTTCGAGGTCAATTGTGAGCCGATGACTGTTAAATTTCAGACACGATTGACTGAACTCCGAATTTCTGCTATTCCCACTGGGACAGACACAAACTGAGAAGCAGGATTACTTGTTACAGCAGAAGGATTATTGGCATGTTCCTCTCTTGATTGATCAGTAGACTCTGTTAAATTTGGCATATCATTCCCTGAGTTGTCACGGCCTTTCCAAACCCTTATGGCCTGAAACTGTTGCAATTTGTCTAAATTGTCCAGTTGCCGAGCTTTGAGAAGGGGGGATGAGAATAAGGTGCCTTGCAGACTACGAATGAGGTACCTGGCGATATAAAGACAAATGTGAAAACTCCTCATCATCCATGCAACAGGGTTAAAACAAAAGCCACCAAAAAGAAGAGTGTTCAGCCTAAATACATTAAATTGATCAAATTCCACTTTTAGTTTAGTTTGGAGATACAGCTTGGAAACAGGCCCTTCGGCCCACCGAGTCCACACACACCAGTGATCCCCGCACACTAATGCCCCTGTCCCACTTAGGAAACCTGAACGGAAACCTCTGGAGACTTTGCGCCCCACCCAAGGTTTCTGTGCGGTTCCCGGAGGTTGCAGGTGGTTGCCGGAGGTTGCAGGTAGTGGAAGCAGGTAGGGAAACTGACAAAAACCTCCGGGAACAGCACGGAAACCTTGGGTGGGGGCACAAAGTCTCCAGAGCTTTCCGTTCAGGTTTCTTAAGTGGGGACAGGGGCATAACATTATCCTACACACACTTGGGACATGTTTCAATTTTACCAAGCCAAATAGCCAACAAACCTGCACGTCTTTGGAGTGTGGGAGGAAATCAGAGATCCTTGAGAAAATCCTCGCAGGTCACGGGGAGAACGTACAAACTCCGTACAGACAGCACAGGTCGGGATCAATCCCGGGTCTCTGGCGCTGTAAGGCAGCAACTTTACCCGCTGCGCCACTTGGGCAGCTTATAACGGGCGGTACATCTGATAGTGCCGCTGCCTCACGTGCGGCAGAGGCCCAGGTCCAATCCTGACCTCAAACCCATGACCGCGTGGGTTTCCTTTGGGTGCTCCTGTTTCTTCCCATATCCCAAAGACGTGCGGGTTTGTAGGCTAATCGGCCCCCTGTAATTTCTACCCCCTCCCCCCCCCGTGTGCAGGGAGTGGATGAGAAAGTGGGATAACGCAGAACTAGCGTGAACGGGTGATCGATGGTCGGTGTAGACTGGGTGGGCTGAAGGGGCCATTTCCATGCTGCATCTCGAAACTCAACTAACCCAATGCTGGAACTGAATTCTCATGAAAAGTGAATTTGCCAATTTTAAGTAAAACTTTCCTCTGTACCCCCTCCCACTCTTCCCAGTGACCGACCCCCTCCAATGTGAACAAAGATCTCCCACCACCCAAACCCCTCAGGCACACTGCACCTTTCCTCTCCTCTTTAGCCTCATCTCTCATCCCAGAGTCACCTATTCCCCATTTATCCCCCTTTCCCTTCCATTCATATCCCCCCCCGCCTCCAGCTTTACATTTCACTCCTATTCCCCTTTCCTCCAATGCTGCCTGACCCACCAAATTACTCCAGCAATCTGTGTCTTTTTTTGTAAACCAGCATCCGCAGTTCCTCGTTTCTCTTATCATACACCCCCTTGTCCCCTTTCACTTCCAGCCTTTGTCACTTCCTCTGCCCATCTGCCAATCCAACCACCCCTTAATGCATAATCTATCATTAGCCAGGCTTTGCCCCACCTCCACCTCTCTTGTTCAGTCTGTGGAATTCTTTGCCACCGAAGGCTGTGGAGGCCAAGTCAGTTCCGTTTAGTTTATTATCACGTGTACCGAGGTACAGTGAAAAGCTTCAAAGGTTATCTTTAAGGCAGAGATAGATAGATTATGAGGGTGTCAGGGGTTATGGGGTGAAGGCAGGAGAATGGGGTTAGTAGGGAAAGATACATCAGCCATGATTGAATGGCGGAGGAGATTTGATGGGCCGAATGGCCTAATTCTGTGCACATCACTTATGACAAACTACACACTGCCCTACACAGAACCGGTTCCTGCACCTTCCCCACCTGCCTTACTGTAGACTCCTTGCCACCAGCAACACCCCATCTCCCCCATTTCCAATTTGGAACTTCCAATCCACCCCCATCCCATCCCAACCCAACACCTCTCCACTACCATTTTTTTTTTTTTTTGCTGCAGCCTCTCTCAGTTACTCTTGATTGGAAATAGTTGCTTACCTGGGTAAGAGGGCTAGGATTGGTGTGATGAGGCAGACCAGGTAGAAGAGTGGGTCGGTCATCTGACGTTGTATGATCCAATATGGATCTGACGGGCTGTTGCAGGTGACGCAGACGGCACTATAAACCAGTGTAATCAGAAAATAGAATGCAATACTTCCGATCGTGGAAACCCAATGCAGCCAAGTCTGTCAAAAGAGATTCAAGCCAAAAGGAATAAGTTGTCTTGATTAAACAGTCCAGGCCAATTAGCAGATCCATATTGCTGAAAAGCATTTAAGAAGGAACTGCAGATGCTGGAAAATCGAAGGTACAAAAAAATGCTGGAGAAACTCAGCGGGTGCAGCAGCATCTATGGAGTGAAGGAAATAGGCAACGTTTCGGGCCAAAACCCTTCTTCAGACAGAAGAAGGGTTTCGGCCCGAAACGTTGCCTATTTCCTTTGCTCCATAGATGCTGCTGCACCCGCTGAGTTTCTCCAGCATTTTTGTGTACCTTTGCTGAATGGCATTCATTTCTTCACATCTAATGGCGAGGAGAATGTGTAAGGGAGGAACTGGAGATGCTGGTTTACTCTGAAGATAGACTAAAAATGCTGGAGAAACACGGCGGGTCAGGCAGCATCTCTGGAGAAAAGGAACAAGCGACGTTTCGGGTCGAGATTGAAGAAGCGTCTCGACCCGAATTGTCACCTGTTCCTTGTCTCCAGAGATGCTGCCTGACCCGCAGAGTTACTCCAGCATTTTGTGCCCATCTTCGGAGAGGAAAATGGACCGAGATGAGTTCATAAGTAATAGGAGCAGGATTAGGCCATTCGGCCCATCAAGTCTACTCCGCCGTCCGATCATGGCTGATCTATTTTTCCCTCTCAACCCCATTCGCCTGCCTTCTCCTTATAAGCCCTGCCACTTATTTCATGAGCTGACTACCGTTTTAGCAATGCACCAGAATGTTCAAACTTTTGATAAGTTGGTCAAGTGGGGCCATAGAAAGTAATTCCACTCAAAGAAATAGACAAAAGACAATAGGTGCAGGAGTAGGCCATTCGGCGCTTCGAGCCAGCACCGCCATTCAATGTGATCATGGCTGATCATCCCCAATCAGTACCCCGTTCCTGCTTTCTCCCCATATCCCCTGACTCCACTATTTTTTAAGAGCCATATTTAGCTCTCTCTTGAAAGCATCCAGAGAACCTGCCTCCACCGCCCTCTGAGGCAGAGAATTCCACAGACTCACCACTCTGTGAGAAAACGTGTTTCCTCGTCTCCGTTCTAAATGGCTTACTGCTTATTCTTAAACTGTGGCCCCTGGTTCTGGACTCCCCCAACATCGGGAACATGTTTCCTGCCTCTAGTGAGTCCAAGCCCTTAATAATCTTATATGTTTCAATGATATATCCTCTCATCCTTCTAAACTCCAGAGTTTACAAGCCCAGCTACTCCATTCTCTCAGCATATGACAGTCCCACCATCCCGGGAATTAACCTTGTAAACCTATGCTACACTCCCCCAATAGCAAGAATGTTCTTTCTCAAATTAGGGGACCAAAACTGCACAAAATGCTCCAAGGTTGGTCTCACTAGGGCTCTGTACAACTGCAGAAGGACCTCTTTGCTCTTATATTCGACTCCTCGTGTTAAAAAGGCCAACATGCCATTCGCTTTCTTCACTGCCTGCTGTACCTGCATGCTTACTTTCGTAGACTGATGTACAAGGACCCCCAGATCCCGTTGTTCTTCCCCTTTCCCCAACTTGACGCCATTTAGATAGTAATCTGCCTTCCTGTTTTTGCTACCAAAGTGGATAACCTCACATTTATCCTCATTAAACTTCATCTGCCATGCATCAGCCCACTCCCCCAACCTGTCCAAGTCACCCTGCATTCTCAGAGCATCCACCTCACAGTTCACACTGCCACCCAACTTTGCGTCATCTGCAAATTTGCTAATGTTACTTTGAATCCTTTCATCCAAATCATTGATGTATATTGTAAATAGCTGCAGTCCCAGCACCGAGCCTTGCGGTACCACACTAGTCACTGCCTGCCATTCTGAAAGGAACCCGTTAACCCCTACTCTTTGTTTCCTGTCTGCCAACCACTTCTCTATCCATGTCAGCACTCTACCCCCAATACCATGTGCCCTCATTTTGCCCTCTAATCTCCTATGTGGGACCTTATCAAATGCTTTCTGAAAGTCCAGGTACACTGCATCCACTGGCTCTCCCTTGTCCATTTTCCCAGTTACATCTTCAAAACATTCCAGAAGATTAACAAGCATGATTTGCCCTTCGTAAATCCATGCTGACTCGGACCGATCCTGTCACTGCTATCCAAATGTTAGGCTATCTCATCTTTTATAATTGACTCCAGCATCTTCCCCACCACCGATGTCAGGCTAACTGGTCTATAATTCCCTGTTTTCTCTCTCACGCCTTTCTTAAAAACCTGGTGATACATCCTCTGGACTCTCACCAAAGCAATCTGGATAACTTTCAATTTCCATATCCTTGCAAGAAGTCTGGATTCAATGATGCTTTCCTGGTGCGGATATCAAAGGTGGTATGGATTATAGAGTCCCAACATGGAACAATTTGCTGCTTTACAACTACAAAGCTCAACTTCTGATGAATCATTGCCAAAGAGGCAGTCTGACAAAGGTATCGACTGGGGAAGATATAATTGAGTTCCTGTATACAAATTAAAGCAAGCTGCAGATGTAGGTGCTCTGATTCTATATGTAGACTCTACACGCTAGACATACAGCATGGAAACAGGCCCTTCGACCCATCATGTTCGAGCTGACCTGCACTATCCTGCACACTAGGCACAACTTACAATTTACAGAAGTCAATCAACTTACAAACCTGTACGTCTTTGGAGTGTGGATGGAAGCCTGAGCACCCGGAGAAAGCCCACGTGGTCACAGGGTGAACGTACAAACTCTATACAGGCAGCACCCGTAGTCAGGATCGAACCCGGGTCAATGGCGCTCTAAGGCAGCAACTCTACCGCTGCGCCACCGTGCCGCCCTGTGTAAAGCATAGGTTGTCTAGTGAGGGTATTTGGCTGATGAATAATGGGGACAGGATCAGTGGGGGATGAGAGGCAATCCCCCATAAGTTGTGTAGTGAAGGTTTTGGGCAAGTGAGAGTCCAGGTCCAGAGGGCATAGTCTTAGAATAGGAGGACGGTTTCAGCCGGAAACGTTGCCTATTTCCTTCGCTCCATAGATGCTGCTGCGCCCGCTGAGTTTCTCCAGCACTTTTGTCTACCTGAGAATAAGAGGACGTACCTTAAGGAAGGAGATGAGGACGAATTTAGTCAGAGGATGGTGAATCTGTGGGATTCATTGCCACAGGCGCTGTGGAGGCTGTCAACAGATATTTTTAAGGCGCAGATTGATAGATTCTCGATTAGTAAGGGTGTCAGGGCTTATGGGGAGGTCAGGAGAATGGGGTTGAGAGAGAAAGATGAATCAGCCATGATTGAATGGTAGAGTAGACTTGATGGGCCAAATGGCCTATTTCTGCTCCTATCACTTATGAACTTAGGAGGTGAGTAGTGGGGATGGGATCACTATGGGGAGGTGAATGTTAACGGACAGGTTGTCTAGTGAGGGTATTGCTCCCGATGTTGGGGAAGTCCAGGACAAGGGGTCACAGCTTAAGGATAAGGGGGAAATCCTTTAAAACCGAGATGAGAAGAACTTTTTTCACACAGAGAGTGGTGAATCTCTGGAACTCTCTGCCGCAGAGGGTAGTCGAGGCCAGTTCAATGGCTATATTTAAGAGGGAGTTAGATGTGGCCCTTGTGGCTAAGGGGATCAGAGGGTATGGAGAGAAGGCAGGTACGGGATACCGAGTTGGATGATCAGCCATGATCATATTGAATGGCGGTGCAGGCTCGAAGGGCCGAATGGCCTACTCCTCCGCCTAATTTCTATGTTTCTATGTATTGGGCTGGTCTACAGTGCAGGAGAGATTAGTAGTGGTGAAAGGTATTGATGATAGGAAGAAACCCCAGTGCACTAATTTAATTCTATCCAGGAAAAGTGGGTAGCAATTGTAAATGAATGTAGGTTGCATTTACATATATTCAGAATTAATGCTTGATCTGTACACTTCAACATTCTTTGTTGGAAATCATTGAAATAATATCACACTGACCAAGTTTTGAACAGAGCCTCAGCTGGTAGAGCTGCTGCCTCACAGCGCTGGAGACCCAGGTTCAATCCTGACCTCGGGTGCTGTCTGTGTGGAATCTGCACGATCTCCCCGTGACCGCCCGAGTTTCCTCCGGGTGCTCCGGAGGAAACGCAGCGTAGGTTTACACGGTTAATTCCCGGGATGGCGGGACTGTCATATGCTGAGAGAATGGAGCAGCTGGGCTTGTACACTCTGGAGTTTAGAAGGATGAGAGGTGTTCTCATTGAAACATATAAGATTGTTAAGTACTTCGAGGCAGGAAACATGTTCCCGATGTTGGGGGAGTCCAGAACCAGGGGCCACAGTTTAAGAATAAGGAGTAAGCCATTTAGAACGGAGACAAGGAAATACTTTTTCTCACAGAGAGTGGTGAGTCTGTGGAATTCTCTGCATCAGAGGGCGGAGGAGGCAGGTTCTCTGGATGCTTTTAAGAGAGAGCAGGATAGGGCTCTTAAAAATAGCGAGTCAGGGGATATGGGGAGAAGGCAGGAATGGGGTACTGATTGGGGATGATCAGCCATGATCACATTGAATGGCGGTGCTGGCTCGAAGGGCTGAATGGCCTCCTCCTGCACCTGTTGTCCATTGTCTATTGTCTCCGGTTTCATCCCACATCCCAAAGACATGTGCCTCCGTAAATGATCCCAAGTGTGTAGGGAGTGGATGAGAAAGTGGGATGGCATAGAACTCGTGTGATTGCCAGCACGGACTCAATGGGCCAAAGGGCCTGTTTCCATGCGTTATTTGTAAACTGAACTAACCAAGCATATTTTGAACAATTCTTTTAATATATTACCCTTATTGAGGCAGGCACAATTTTCTAATATGAAAATGATCTGCAATCAGAGCCAATATTGCTCAATCAGTCCTTGATACAAAACATATTGTGTGATCATGATCACATTTATTTTACCAGCCACTCATTGTGCGTATAACTTGCAGATGTGGTCCCTACTACAGGACAAAAGTTTGCTTTCAAAAATGCATGTATTTATTTTTTTGCTTTCTATTAGTAACTATTAGTGTAGTTTAGTTTAGAGATGCAGCGTGGAAACAGGCCCTTCGGCCCACCAAGCCCACACTGACCAGCAATTCCCCGCACACTAACACTATCCTGCACACTAGGGACAATTTATGCCAAGCCAATTACCCTACAAACCTGTACATCAATAGAGTGTGGGAGGAAACCGAAGGTCTCGGAGAAAACCCACGCAGGTCAAAAACTCCGTACAGTCGGCACCCGTAGTCAGGATCGGACCTGGGTCTCTGGTGCTGTTAGACAACAACTCTACCGCTAACCACCATTTAAGATATTCGCACCAAGACAATAATGTACAAATCCTACATCCTGCACTTTCTTTTATTTAAAGTACTAACATAATCTTGGTCATTAATCTTATTTTTTTGCAAAGCTGAAATCTATTTAGGGTTAACTACATCGAGCTAATTTGGCATTTGCTTTCATTTATCTGAGCTAATAGGGCAGAGAATATTGTTTTGCCTCATTAAAGATAGTAATACCATCAGATTGAATATTACTGCTATATGCTCACATTATCACAATCATGGCACAGACTCATCAATATGATGATGATATTTTATTGTCACATATCTGGCTACAGTGAAATTCCTTGTTTTTGCCTACAAGTACACAACAGGTCCGCTGTATTCTCACATCGAGTACTCCTTCCATTCATTAGGTCATAAGGAATAGTAGAATTAGGCCAATTGGCCCATCAAGTCTACTCCATCATTCAATCATGGCTAATCTATCTCTCCCTCCTAACTCCATTCTCCTGCCTTCTCCCCATAACCCCTGACACCCGTACAAATGAAGAATCTATCTATCTCTGCCTTAAAAATATCCACTGACTTGGCCTCCACAGCCTCCTGTGGCAAAGAATTCCACCACCCTGTGACTAAAGACATTTCTCCTCATCTCCTTCCTTTAATTCTGAGGCTGTGACCACTAGTCCTAGGTTCTCCCACTAGTGGAAACATTCAGCTTGCTTAAGGGCCTGTCCCACTGTTCGAGGTAATTCAAGAGCTCTCCCGAGTTTAAAAAAAAATCAAACTCGTGGTAAGCACGTAGAATGTACGTAGCGGGTATGTCGGAGCTTAGAACGTCTCTTCGCGGCTCGTAACGCTAACGGCAGGTACTCGGGAAACGCGGTAATCTCGTGAAGACGCGTGAAGATTTTTCAACATGTTGAAAAATGTCCACGAGAGCCTTGAGTACTTACGAGCAGCCATTACCGTAATTCTCCGAGTTTGAATCAGGGGTAACTCGGGAGAACTCTTGAATTAGCTCGTACAGTGGGACAGCCTCTTTACTTGTGTACACGTTCCTATCTAACTCTTGCAATATGCGTCTTTTACTTGGTAAACCAGCGTCTGCAGTTCTTTGTTTCTACATTTTGTCCTCTGCCTCTCCTCTCTGCCTCTCAGTTTTCTTTCCGCTCCTCCTCCGAAGAAGAAGAATGGTCTTAGTTGATGAAGTAATACAGTAGGATTTCAGATGAAAATTCAACGGTATGTGCTGTCGTTTTCTGCTCCGATTCAACGGGACATTTTTCTAAGGTTTGGACTTACCCAGGTTTTGGTTTCGATGGCGAGGTGGGCTACGATTGTGAAGAGGGACAGTGTGTTCATTGGCGTTCCAAATGTGAAGATATCAATATTCGAGCCTTGATATGTCTTGAAAAATAAGATAAAAGCGATTTTCTAGTAAAGGTGAAGCATGAAACTGTTCAAGGATAACTCCAAATATGAATGACATCAATACTTACAAAGTATGGAACAAAAAAACAGACAAGGCTTTGATAAAAAGCATCCAGCATCGTGATCCAGAAGCTCCAGTGATTGTAAGCCTGCAACAGACATTAACAAATTCTGCTCGGTTTCTGGTTGGTGGCAATTAACCAAAGCATTTATTTTGTCTGATGCTGACATTTTCAATTCATTGATTCAATGATATTTTATTGTCACATGTACCTAGATGCAATGACATTGAGTTTTTCCGTTCAACCTGTTAAAACCATAGAGTGGACCTCACCGAGGCAGTACACAAAGAGTCGCCACGTATCTGGCCCGATAAAGTTACAAAACGTTCATTGAACGATCGTATCTCGTAGCGGCGAACCAGGCCTGCTGCTTCACACGACTGGAGCCCCCCCCCTCATACTGGGCCCCTCTACGTTCTTGGTGGTCCCCACTGGGGCCCCCTCCTCGCTCTCCAACGACCCCCCTCCCTCTCGGCAGTGTGGGTCCCTCCCGACGCCACTGTCCATTCATGCCTAACCCACCATCTCCTTGCATATCCTTCTCATTAGCCAAGCCAACTCTGATGTCCAGGCCGCTGAGGTAGTCCCCCAGCCCCGACGTCGGACTTACATCACCCCGGCGAGCGGGCCTGAACATCGGGCCGCCCGTAGCGGCGACTGCGGAGGGCTCGGGGAGAACATTGGCGAACATTGGAGGAAGAGACTGACTTTGGTGCCTTCCCTCACAGTGGGAAACTTTGATTCTGCTGTGTGGGGATGTTTTATGTTCAAGTCTATCGTGTGTTGTGTTCTTTATTTTTATTGTATGGCTGTATGGTGATCTCATTTGACAAATAAATGTATCTTGTATCTTGTAGATAATATGAATACAAGGAACTGAAGGTACTAGTTTACAAACAAGACACAACGTGCTGGAGTAACTCAGCGGGCCCAGCGGCATCTCTGGAAAACATGGTGAGTGAGGCTTGGGGTTATGATCCTTCAGACTGATTGTTGGAGGGGGGGTGGAAGAGAAAGAAAGCTGGACTGGAGGAGAGGCAGGGCAACATGTAGAAACAAGGAACTGCAGATTCTTGTTTAACAAGGAAACATAGAAAGTGCTGGAGTAACTCAGCAGGTCAGGCAGCATCTCTGGTAAACATGGACAACATGACCAGGTGACGTTTCAGGTCGGGACCCTTCTTCGGACTGAACATCATTTCTGAAAAATAATTTTCTGCACCCTGGTATCTTTCTCTTCCCAACTTGGTTGTGTTTGGTCTGATTATATTCATCTATGATATTTTCAGATTTGATTGGATAGCACACAAACAAAAGCTTTTTGCTGTACCTCGGTACACGTGACAATAATTAAATTACACTGAGATACAGACTCCCTGTTCCCATCTTTTAACTGGAACACGAAAGAGGGAGCACATAACGCCAATTCTGGCCTCCCTTCACTGGCTCCCGGTGCACTTTCGAGTTCATTTTAAAATTATTTTATTTGTTTCTAAATCTTTGAATGGGCTCGCCCCGCCTTACCTCTCTGAGCTGCTTCATCCATACGCTCCTGCCCGGTGCCTCAGGTCAGCTGATCAGCTGCTCCTGGAGGTACCGAGGTCTAAGCGGAAGCTCAGAGGGGATAGAGCCTTCTCTGTTGCTGCTCCGGCGTTATGGAACACTCTGCCGTTGCACATCAGACAGGCCCCCTCACTGTCCATCTTCAAAACCAGTATTAAAACACATTTATATTCCTTGGCTTTTGACCCTGCTTGAGACTTTGCTCCTGTTTTAGTGCTTTTAATGTTTTTAATTTTATTGTTGTTACTTTCCCTTCTAGTGTTTTTATTGTCGTGTAATAATTTTTTTTGTCCATGATTAGTCATGTACAGCACTTTGTGGCAACACTGGTTGTTTTTAGAGTGCTCTATAAATAAAGTTATTATTATTATTATTATTATTATTATTATTATTATTATTATGTTGAATCCTGGCCAATATTTCCCTGTTATTTTCTACCAAGAAAAACAGGACCTAAGTGTTGCAAACTTGTTTTAGTTTAGAGACACAGCACGGAATCAGACCCTTTGGCCAACCAAGTACTCACTGATCAGCAATCCCCCATACACTAGCACAATCCCACACACTGGGAACAATTTGCAATCTTTACCAAAGCCAATGAACCCGGAGGAACAGCACCTCATATTCCGCCTGGGGACCTTGCGTCCGGATGGCATTAACATTGAATTCTCCCAATTTTGCTAGCCCTTACTGTCTCCTCCCCTTCCTTAACCCTCTAGCTGTCTCCTCCCACCCTCCTATCCGCCCGCCCTCGGGCTCCTCCTCCTCCCCTTTTCGTTCCTTCTTCCCCCCCCCCCACCCCCCATCAGTCTGAAGAAGGGTTTCGGCCCGAAACATTGCCTATTTCCTTCGCTCCTAGATGCTGCTGCACCCGCTGAGTTTCTCCAGCAATTTTGTGTACCAATGAACCTACAAACCTGGACATCTTTGGAGTGTGGAGAGAAGATATCGGAGAAATCCCAGGCAGGTGACGGGGAGAACATAGAAACTCCATACAGACAGCACCCGTAGTCAGGATCGAACCCGGGTCTCTGGCGCTTTGAGGCAGCAACTCAGCCGCTGCGCCACTGTGCCGCCCAGATGAAAGGCAAAAAAATACCCGATCCACAGGCGTTTCACGCTACTATGTAAAAGATAATGACGTTCTTGCCATAGAGGGAGTATAGAGAAGGTTCACCAGACTGATTCCTGGGATGTCAGGACTTTCATATGAAGAAAGACTGGATAGACTCGGCTTGTACTCGCTAGAATTTAGAAGATTGAGGGGGGATCTTATAGAAACTTACAAAATTCTTAAGGGGTTGGACAGGCTAGATGCAGGAAGATTGTTCTCGATGCTGGGGAAGTCCAGAACAAGGGGTCACAGTTTAAGGATAAAGGGGAAATCCTTTAGGACCGAGATGAAAAAAACATTTTTCACACAGAGAGTGGTGAATCTCTGGAATTCTTTGCCACAGAAGGTAGTTGAGGCCAGTTCATTGGCTATATTTAAGAGGGAGTTAGATGTGGCCCTTGTGGCTAAAGGGATGAGGTGGTATGGAGAGAAGGCAGGTACAGGATACTGAGTTGGATGATCAGCCATGATCATATTGAATGGCGGTGCAGGCTCGAAGGGCCGAATGGCCTACTCCTGCACTTATTTTCTATGTTTCTATGTTATTTACCCCCGATCGCTGACAGCTTCTGTACAGTTCAGGAAACTCTAATAGCATCTCTGCAGAAACGTCCTTATCCAGTATCCCACATGTTAATGGAGGAAGGGAGGTGAAGAGGAGGTTGAAGAAAATCATCAGCCAATAGTCAATCATCGAAGATCCACTAAACCCGCAATAGAACTGGTACCAGAAGAGTAGATTCACATAGGCCTATGAAGAGGAAAATGGGGAAAAAGGTTCAGAATATTAACATCACATCACGCTCAGCAGGACTACCAAATGTACAAACTATCCCAGAAACAAGGAACTGCAGATGCTGGTTTGCACCAAAAAAGATACAAAGTGCTGGAGTAACTCAGCGGGTCAGGCAGCATCTCTGGAGAACATGGATAGGTGACGTTTCAGGTCGGGACGCACTTCAGCCAGTCTGACTGAAAGGTTCCCTGCCAATGTTCTCAAGAGATGCTGCCCGACCCACTGAGTTACTCCAGCACTCTGCGTCCTTTTGTTTTGCTAACAAACGTCCTTGGTGAGCTACGACACACCTCATTGGAGACCATCAGACCATCTTTAATCGGACTTTCTCATGCACTAAACGTTATTTCCTTCATCATGTATCTGTATACTGTGGGCGGCATGCGTGCAATCATGTATAGTCTTAGCGCGCAACAAAAACTTTCAGTGTACCTCTGTACACGTGATAATAAACTAAACTAGAGTAAGATACCAAGCGCGAGCAAAGCACAAGTTTAGGAAGAACTTTGCAGGTCAGGCAGCATCTGTGAATGGAATAAACAAGAATGGAATAAACACCTCCAGATTCAGAGACAGTTTCTTCCCAGCTGTTATCATGCAACTGTACCATCCTACCACAACCAGAGAGCAATGCTGAACCTTGTTGGTGATCCTCAGACTATCCCGAAGAAGGGTCTCGACCTGAAACATCACCTCTATAGATGCTGCCTCACCCGCTGAGTTTCTCCAGCATTTTTGTCTACCTTCGATTTTTCCAGCATTTGCAGTTCTTTCTTAAACACTCAGACTATCCTTGATCGGACTTTGCTGGCTTTACCTTGCACTAAATCCTATCCCCTTATCATGTATCTACACACTGTAAATGGCTCGACTGTAATTATGCATTGTTTTTCTGCCGACTGGACAGCACGCAATAAAAGCGTTTCACTGTACTTCGCTACACGTGAGAGAAACTAACACTGAAACTAAAACTAAACTACAAGCGACGTTTTGGGCCTGGTCCCTTGTTCCGATTGAATCAAGCTGATCAGACCGTTCAGGATCTTGATCAAAACGTTGAGGAATAAGTAATGGCAGAAGGTGGACAAAAGTGTTGGAGAAACTCAGCAGGTGCAGCAGTATCTATGGAGGGAAGGAAATAGGCAACGTTTCGGGCCGAGACCCTTCTTCAGACCCAAATAGCAGATGCTGCTTCACAATATAATCCACAAAGCCTGAATTTACACCGTGGATCAGGCAGCATCTCTGGAGAACACGATACGTTCCGCCTGCCTCAAAACCCCCTCACCTGCATCAAATAAACTAAATAGTAACATTAAAAATAATGCCTAATTTTGTGCCGGATTGTTGGACGATGCCCCCCAGTGGCCAACAGCAAGGTTACGGCCGTGACCTTGTGGGCCCAAGAGCCTGTTCCTCTTCTGCATTGTTCAATGTTCTAAAGTTCAAGTGTCTTACTCCACTTGCCATCTGCCTTGCATTATTTGGCAGTCATAGACTCATAGATTCACACAGCGTGGAAACAAGCCCTTCGGCCCAACTTGCCTACACCGACCATCATGTCCCATCGCCACTAATCTCACCTGCCTGCCTTTGGCCCATATCCCTCCAAGCCTGTCCTATCCATGTACCCATCTGTTTCACAAACGTTGCAAGTGTCCCCGCCCTCTGGACTTTATTGATAACCGATAATAGTACTTGGTTTACGATTGCATTTACAGAAGAGTTTGACCCGACTAGGAGTGCCCAAATGGAACAAGATACCCCAAAATTTCAGCTTAATAACCTCTCGAGCTTAGCAATATAAGGAGAGTGTCTACTGTATGTGATTTAGGAATGATTATGATAAGCCTGCAAATGTTCATCTAAAAGTCAAAGTTGTCCACTTACCACATTCTTGTAGAAGTAGTAAATGATCATATTAGCCAAGCGGCTGTGGCACCAGTGGCCATGAACCAGCAACAACTTTCTGAGGTATTTAAAATGAGAGATTGCAAAATCACTCGCCATCACAGCCTATAAACACAGAATATTATGGAAGAGAAAACAATAAATGCATAGATCATACAACACAGAACACCAGCTTGTTTGCTCACGTTCCATGCTCCACTGACACGACCCCTCCCTTACTTTAGAATGCAGCTCGATTCCTTTAAGAAGCAGATGAGGAGGAATTTATTTTGTCAGAGGGTGGTGAAACTGTGGAATTCTTTGCCACAGCAAGCTGTCGGGGCCATATCAATGGATATTTTTAGATTCTTGATTAATACGGGTGTCACGGGTTATGGGGAGAAGGCAGGAGAATGGGGTTAAGAGGGAGAGATAGATCAGCCATGATTGAATGGCGATTAGATGATGGGCTAAAATGGCCTAATTATGCTCCTATCACCTATGACCTTATTCCTTCCATGCTAACATGGACTCATCAAAATTGACACCAACTTTACTCTTGTGGAAATACATTCCACTGTTTGTGCCACCTCTGGTTAAACTCAGAATTCACCAAGTTCCTCACGCTCTCGATATGGCCTCCCCTACACTGGTGGAACCAAACGTAGTCTTAGTTTAGAGATACAGCGTGGAAACAGGCCCTTCGGCCCATCGAATCCGTGCCGTCCAATAATCACCCCGTACACTGGCATTATCCTACACATTATAGACAAGTTGCAGAAACCAATTAACCTTCAAACCTGCACGTCCTTGGAGTGTAGGAGGAAACCTGAGCACTCGGAGAAAACATGTGTGGTCACGGGGAGAACGTACAGACTCCGCCCTGACAGCATCCGCAGTCAGGATCGAACCAAGGCCATTAGCGCCATAGGGCAGCAACTCTAGCACTGCACCGCCCCAGCCAAGTTGCCAACTTCACTGAACACTTATGCTCTTCCCACCAAGGCCAACTGGAGCTTCTAGTTGCTAGTCACATCAACTCCCCTTCCTATTCCCATGCCAACCTATCTATCCTTGGCCTTCTCCGTTGCCATAATGAGGACACATGCAAAGTTGAAGGATAACACATCATATTGGGTAGCTTACAAGCCAAGGGCACCAACATTAAAATTTCAATTCATTAACACGTTATTGGCTTGGAGGACATACAAGCAATCCTGCAAACTCAGGTATTGTGGC
Source organism: Leucoraja erinaceus (assembly GCF_028641065.1). Classification (NCBI taxonomy): domain Eukaryota; kingdom Metazoa; phylum Chordata; class Chondrichthyes; order Rajiformes; family Rajidae; genus Leucoraja; species Leucoraja erinaceus. Next base: position 53,426,353 of record NC_073387.1, read on the forward strand.
CAAAAGTACATAATCAGGCTGGCACAGAGGTACGCTGCTGCCTCACGGTGCCAAAGTCCTGGGTTCAATCCTGACAGCAGCTGTCTGTGCAGAGTTTGTACGTTCTCCCTGTGACCACGTGGGTTTTCCCCTTGGTGCTCCGGTTTCCTCCCTTATTCCTAAGATGTGGAGTTTTGCAGGTTAATTGGCCTCTGTAAATCGCAACTAGTGTGCAGGATGCTAAAGTGGTCTAACATAGAACTGGTGTACATGTGATCGATGGTTGGCATGGACCTGGTGAGCCAAAGAGCTTGTTTCCATGTTGTATCTCAAAACTAAATATTCAGCAATTTGTTTTGTAAATGCTTAGCACACATAACGTTGGTTCTACATGATCGAATTTTGCCACCAGATCTTCTTTTAACTTTAAAGACATGTATTAGGTCAAGACTCAACCATTTTTTTCTAACATGAAGTTTATCCTGCCTGATCCTCTATTCCTGATGGACATATACTTTGCATAATACGGTGATCACAACTCAACTTTCTCGATACTATGCACAGTATTCCAAGAATTATTAAATGAAAGCTGAACAATAGACAATAGATAACAGGTGCAGGAGTAGGCCATTCGGCCCCTTGAGCCAGCACTGCCATTCAATGTGATCATGGCTGATCATCCCCAATCAGTACCCCGTTCCTGCCTTCTCCTCATATCCCCTGACTCCGCTATCTTTAAGAGCCCTATCTAATCTCTCTTGAAAGTATCCAGAGAACCGGTCTCCACCACCCTCTGAGGCAGAGAATTCCACAGACTCACCACTCTCTGTGAGAAAAAGTGTTTCCTCGTCTCCGTTCTAAATGGCTTACCACTTATTCTTAAACTGTGGCTCCTGGTTCTGGACTCCCACAACATCGGGAACATGTTTTCTGCCTCTAGCGTGTCCAAACCCTTAATAATCTTAGATGTGTCAATAAGATCTCCTCTCATCCTTCGAAACTCCAGAGTATACAAGCCCAGCTGCTCCATTCTCTCAGCATATGACAGTCACACCATCTCGGGAATTAACCTTGTAAACCTACGCTGCATTCCCTCAATAGCAAGAATGTCCTTCCTCAAATTAGGGGACAAAAACTGCAAACGATACTCCAGGTATGGTCTCACTAGGGCCCTATACAACTGCAGAAAGACCTCTTTGCTCCTCAACTCAACTCCTCTTGTCATAAAGGCCAACATGCCATTCACTTTCTTCACTGCCTGCTGTACCTGCATGCTTACTTTCATTGACTGATGAACAAGGACCCCCAGATCCGTCTTGAAAGGCGCCCATAAATAAAATGTATTATTATTATTATTATTATTACTTCCCCTTTTCCCAACTTGACACCGTTTAGATAGTAATCTGCCTTCCTGTTTTTGCTACCAAAGTGGGTAACCTCACATTTATCCACGTTAAACTGCATCTGCCATGCATCTGCCCACTTACCAAGTCACACTGAACATGAATATACACATATTTAGTACCATATAATGCCAGTGGAGAAAGAATGTTCTAAACCAACGATATTTCCATTGTGATTCATTATCTTACAGCTACATGTCAAATACCTGCATTCCTTCTTGACCTGTAATCCCAATGCCCACATCAGCAGCTTGGATCATACTGACATCATTTGACCCATCACCTAGAATATAAATTAAAACATTTTAACATTTTAACACTTCTTTCCATGGATAGCCAGTCACTAATTGATCTCTAGCGAGCTATTGCAATGCGTCTTATTGGAATATAAGCCAAGTCTGTTTGACAAATAGCGGAAGTATGAAAGAACAGAGATAAGAAAGTAAACATAGACCAGTATAGTAGATCCAGGGACAGTTTCTTCCCAGCTGTTATCAGGCAACTGTGCTGTTCGATCAACAACTGGAGAGTAGTCTGGAGCTACCATCTACCTCATTGGAGACCCTCAGATTACCTTTAATTGGATGTTACAGGACTTTGTCTTGCACAAAACATTATACCCTTTATCATGTCTCGACGCTGGGGACGGCTCGATTGTAATCATGTATTTTCTTTCCGCTGACTGGTTGGCACGCATCAAAAGTTTTTCACTGTACCTCGGTACACGTGACAATAAACTAAATTAAACACAGTGACGGGCTCTTCAAAGTGCCAAACATGATGTCAAGAGACCAGCAAAACCATGAAAGCCTTCCAAATGAGTTTCATTGGATTAAACACCATAGTTCCAACATGTCTCACCCACAGAGTGACTTGAGATCATTTTAAAAACACGCTCAAAACCCCAGTCTAGGGAGAGTAGAAAACCTGAGCAAGTGATGGGCGGCACAGTAGCACAACGGTAGAGTTGCTGCCTCACAGCGCCAGAGACCCCGGTTCGATCCTGACTACGGGTGCTGCCTGTACGGAGTTTGTAAATTCTCCCTGTGACCGAATACGTTTCCTCTGGGTGACCCTGGTTCCTTCCCACATCCCAAAGACCTCCAGGTTTGTAGACGAATTGGCTTCTGTAAATTGCCCCAAAGTGTGTAGGATGCTATAATGGGATAACACAGAAATAGTGAGAATAGGTGATTGATGGTCGACGTGGACCTAGTGGGCCAAAGAGCCTGCTTCCACACTGTATCTCTGTAACTCTAAATTCAGCTGAAGGCCCCTGAATACATCAAAGCAAGTTCTTAGGCATCATGGTGCTCCAGAAATATCACCACTATTTTTGTGCATCTTTCCTATCATTTTATATTCCTCACAGCTAGAAAACTATCCAGTTGCATTTTTAATATTTGTAGAGAATGTGTGCAGATTTCACAAGGAGACAACTTGTTTTGAATGTTGCGGACTCTGGGGGAAAAAAAACAAACTTCCTGTCATTTAACTCAATTCTACACTTAAGCAACTTCATCTACCTCAAATAATCTGCCCAAGAATAAGTTTGAGATAAAAACATAGAGCGTTGCACATGTTCCGTAGTTTAGGCAACACCGTGTTGTGGCGCAGCGGTAGAGTTGCTGCCTTTACTGCGTTTACAGCGCCAGAGACCCGGGTTCGATCCGAACTATGGATGCTGTCTGTACGGAGTTTGTACGTTCTCCCCATGACCTTCGGTTTCCTCCCACACTCCAAAAACGTACAGTTTTGTAGATTAATTAGCTTAATAATAATAATAATAATAACAATAATAATAATAATGTATTTTATTGTCATTGCACATAAGCGCAACAAGATTTGGTATGCAGCTTCCATCCGATGTCATAACTTAAATAACTAATAAAATTTAGATTTAGATACCCCGAGAACATGGTTTGTAAAAAGAACAGTACAACAGTAAAATTGTCAAAACAGTTAAAAAAAGACTAAAGTGCAGATGTGTCCCAGGTGGGTGTAGGATAGTGTTAATGTGCGGGGATCGCTGGTCAGCACGGACTCGGTGGGTCGAAGGGCCTGTTTCCTCGCTGTATCTCTAAACTAAACTAATAAACAAACCTGCGAAAGGAGAATCAGAGTTAGCATTTCAGCTCGATTACTTTGCATCAGAATGAATGAAAGATTATCAACCCAATATGTTAATTCTGCTTGTATCATTGCAGATGCTGCCTGACCTGCTGAGTATTTCTGGAAATTTCTGCTTTTATCTCTGGGATTTTATATAATGCTTGTAATGCACAGAAAGGCTAGGATAGGATATCTCAAACTAGAGGGCACAGGCTGAAGGTGAGAGATTAAAAGGAGATTTCAGGGCAGTTTTTTCCAAGTAGAGGTAGTAATTATCTTAGCGACATGGTAATTAGCTGTATTATTCGGGCAACGCCACAGTGGCGCAGCGGGTAGAGCTGCTCTCCTCACAGCGCCCGAGACCCAGGTTCAATCCTGACCTCGGACGCTGTCTGTGCGGAGTTTGCACGTTCTTTCTGTGGCTGTGTGGGTTTCTTCCTGGTGCTCCGGTTTCCTCCCACATACCACAGACGTGCGGGTTTGTAGGTTAATTGGTCTTTGTAAATTGCCCCTAGAGTGCAGGGAGTGGGATAACGCAGAACTAGTGGGAACGGGTGATCAATGGTCGGCGTGGACACGGTGGGCCGAAAGGCCTGTTACCTTACCCTACCTTTCAATTCAGTTTGGAACACGTTTCTGTGCTGTGCAATTCAATGACTCCGTTTTCTTGATGAGTGCAGGTGTCAGAGGTTATGGGGAGGAGGGAGAGATATTGAATGGTGGAGTAGGCTTTGATGGGCCGAATGGCCTAATTCTACTATCCTTATGACCTTAAGGCACTACATCTCAAATAATAGCAGTGAGATATATTTATCCACTTATTTGAAGAATGATGGAGAAAAGATTTATACCTATTGCCAAGGTCATGGCCTTCAGACGGTCTCGGACTAACTCGACCACCATGCTTTTCTGCCGGGGAGTAGAACGACAACACACCACAGATTGACAACATTTTGCCACCTCTAGAAACTTCTTCTGCAGGTTCCCCTGGAAGATCACACTCAAGGTCTTTCCATCAATGACCAAACCAAAACTGGGCTTCAACGGGCTTGAAGACGTGGGCGCAAAAATGGTAGTCAGTTTGGAAGTAGCGCAATCTAGTCCAGTATACTTTCCCACTTCATCCAAGATGCAATCTAGCAACGCTTCACAGATGTCCTGTTAAATCACAACAGTTTAAAAAATAATTACCAACTAGAAAACACAACATTTAATGGCCTGTCCCACTTGGACGTCATTTGCACGACATATACGTGACATCATTTACCATCGCAACGCACTACGCGTGCGTAGTAACTCACACGTGATGCATGCGTGGAGCACATTACGCGTGCTTGGTGCATGGTGACGTGGGCAGTGACGCGCGGTCACGCATGGCGCCCCAGCATTTTGGGATGTACAAAATCTTCGCGAGCAAATGACGCCCAAGTGGGACAGGCCCTTTACTTTTCATGAACTATTGCCAGAGATATTTTCAATCACCCGCTGTTACTGTATTTAATACTGTTCAAGGCAAATTTAGCACATAGTTGTAACTAACCTGGAAATGGTGCAGAGAAGATTTACAAGGATGTTGCCAGGACTCGAGGGCCTGAGCTATAGGGAGAGGTTGTGCAGGCTAGGAGTCTATTCCTTGGAGCACAAGAGCATGAGAGATGATCTTTTAGAGGTGAATTAAATCATAAGGGGATTTGTTAGGCTAAATGCACATTTTTACCCAGAGTAGGGGGATCAAGAACCAGAGGACACATGTTTAAGGGGGGGGGGGGGGGGGGGGGGGGGGAGGGGGGGGGGGGGGGGGGGGGGAAGGCTTTAATGGGAGCTTGAGGGGCATTTTTTTAATAAAGCAATGTGGAGGGTGCATGGAAGAAGCTGCCAGATGCGACATTGGTTAGCCAGGTACGACATTTGGACAGGTAGATAAAGAGGATTTTTATGTCTGTGGGGTGGGGGAGTGGGACTGGTAGGATTGCTGTACATGGAGCTGACATAAACGTTATATGACAAAGGACAGCACAATGCAGAAACAGGCCCCAGGGCCCACCGAGTCTGCGCTGAGCAGCGATCACCCATACACTAACACTATCCTACACACTAGGGGCAATTTCCAATTTTTCCAAAGTCAATTAACCAACAAACCTGGACAATTTTGTAATGTGGGAGAAAACCGGAGAACCTGGAGAAAACCTACTGCAGTCACGGGGAGAACGCACAAACTCCGTACAGATAGCACCCGTAAGTCAGGATCGAACCCGGGTCTCTGGCGCTGTGAGGCGGAGACTCTACCGCTGCGCAGCCATGCCGCCCTGGCTAATGTTATCATATTTCCCGACATATGTACAAAAATGCTCTTTTGATAAATGCTAAACTTGCATCATAATCTCAGTTGTTTAAAACAGCACAATTAAAAACGAAAATTGGCAAATGTGAATAAAATAACAATGCAAATTTCTTAAAAAAGCACAAGAGGTTTGTTGGTTAATTGGTCTGTGTAAATTGCCCGTAACGTGTCGGGAGTAGATAGTGGGATAACATAGAGAACTAGTGTGAATGTAGAATTGATGGGCAGCGAAGGGCCTGTATCCATGAAACATCCCTCAATCAATTCAATCAATCAATAAAACGTTGACTATGCATGCCAGCTATACTGAAGAATCCCGATCTAGAATGTCATCTGATTATTCCCATCACAGATGCTGCCTGACACAGAATTCCTCCAGCATTTTGTGTTCTGGAGATGATTCCAGCATCTTACGGGTGCTGTCTGTACGGAGTTTGTACATTCTCCCCGTGATCTGCATGGGGGATTTTCTCCGAGATCTTCGGTTTCCTCCCACACTCCGAAGATGTACATGTTTGTAGGTTAATTGGCTTTGGTATAAATGTAAATTGTCCCGAGTGTGTAGGGTAGTGTAAGTGTGAGGGGATAGCTGGCGGGCGCGATCTAGGTGGGCCGAAGACCCTGTTTCCGCGCTGTATCTCTAAACATCTACATTCCGTCGTGTTTCCATGCTTTATGTTAAAAACGTCCTCATCATGTCCCCACAGAAATCTATTACCACATTCAATTCAATTCCTACAAGCAAACGCAGAGACTGCTACGAACATTTACAATTTGAGCAGTGAAGTATGTTTCTCCTCTGGTTTGACATTTACAAGAAAACTACGAGCCACAAATTAATCTGTGATAGAACGCAGGAAGGAAAGGTTATAGAAATGCCAAACACTCGTTTGCAAATGTCAACAATTTTTAGGTTAGACTTGACTTTGTTTTTAATAGAACTACTGGTTGCCCGTTGCATATGGCGGGTAATCTGGCACTGCACCTAATGTTTATATTAGGGAGGAAGGTTTTAATGGACCCATAGATTGGGATGTTGTCATTCGATATAAATCTTGAAATCCCTAAGAGCACGCATTTTTTTTTCATGACATGTGGAATTGGAAAGGACATTTGCCTGAGAAAAAGGGAAAGGGTTTGTGGGTTGTACTGGTGATGAAGATGGCATTTGATTGCTTTACCCCTCACATCCCACACTCAAGTTCCCAGCGGTGTGTTAGGTCTGATTTGTGCCTTACCGTGACAAGTCAAGGAATGTGAATGCATCAACCTTGTGGCCAGCAATGCAATGAAGCTACCAAGCTAAAAACCTGGCATAACCTTGCTTCATCGAGAGCTGAAAGAGTCTCCGCACTTCCACATATTTCCTGTGCCATTTATCCAATTGAACTACCATTCAGTACATAGAATATAGAACCGTGCAGAGCAGGAACAGACACCTCGGCCCACAAGGTCAGTGTCGCACATGATGCCTTGTTCAATCAATGTTAGCTCTGCCACAGAAGGTAGTTGAGGCCAGTTCATTGGCTATATTTAAGAGGGAGTTAGATGTGGTCCTTGTGGCTAAAGGGATCAGAGGGTATGGAGAGAAGGCAGGTATAGGATACTGAGTTGGATGATCAGCCATGATCATATTGAATGGCAGTGCAGGCTCGAAGGGCCGAATGGCCTACTCCTGCACCTATTTTCTATGTTTCTATGTTTAGAGATACAGTGCGGAAACAGGCCCTTCGGCCCACCGGGTCCACACTGGCCGGCGATCCCCGCACACTAACACTATCCTCTACGCACCAGGGACAATTTACACAATTGTACCAAGCCAGTTAACCTACAAACCTGCACGTCTTTGCGGTTTGGGAGGAAACCGGAGATCCCGGAGAAAAAACCAAGCAGTCACGGGGAGAAGGTACAAACTCCGTACCAACATGCTTTTCCCTTTGAGAATAGGGAAGATTCAAACAAGAGGACATGACTTCAGAATTAAAGGACAGAAGTTTAGGGGTAATATGAGGGGGAACTTCTTTACTCAGAGAGTGGTAGCGGTGTGGAATGAGCTTCCAGTGGAAGTGGTGGAGGCAGTTTCATTGGTATCATTTAAAAATAAATTGGATAGGCATATGGATGAGAAGGGAATGGAGGGTTATGGTATGAGTGCAGGCAGGTGAGACTAAGGGGAAAAAAAATTTGTTCGGCACGGACTTGTAGGGCCGAGATGGCCTGTTTCCGTGCTGTAATTGTTATATGGTTATATGGTTACATGCACCCCGTAGTCAGGATCGAACCCGGGTCTCTGGCGCCGTAAAGCTGCAACTCTACCGCTGCCGGCCTACAATGTATGATCTCCCTACTTTTCCCACGGTGACAATGTCACGATAATGTCTGCACTCACCTGGTGTTCACTATTTAGAGTGAAGATCACGTCGTTTGGATGCAGAAGCTTACAGGCATACGCAATGTACACAGCGGTTTCTTGTTTGTCCCCCGTTAGAACCCAGGTCACTATGCCGGCTTCACGAAACGCTGCAATTGTGCTTGGGACGCCATCCTGAAGGCAGTCTTCCACCGCCGTCGCACCTTTTGTGACAAAAATAAATACACCGACTATTTTAAAAAGTTTTCTTCCACCAATAGGTATAATTTGCTTGACTTTAGTTTAGAGATACAGCACGTTAAAACCGGCCCTTCGACCCACTACAACCACACTGACCTGCGATCCCCGCACACTAACACTATCCCACACACACACACACACACAGGACAAATTTACAATTTTACTAAGCCAATTAGCCTACAAATCTGTACATCTTTGGAGTTAATGGCAAATTTTTAGTATTAACAGTATTACATTCCTTATCTTGCAACTAAGGGTCTCCATTGCGTAGAATAGAAAGAAGAAATGGAACTTAGTACATTACTGAGGTGGCGCAGTGGTAGAGTTACTGCCTTCCAGCACTTCCAGCGGCGGAGACCTGGGTTCGATCCTGACTACGGGTGCTGTCTGTACGGAGTTTGTACGTTCTCCCCAAGACCGCGTGGGTTTTCTCTGAGATCTTCCGTCTCCTCCCACACTCCAAAGATGTACAGGTATGTACGGTAGGTAAATTGGCTTGGTGCATGTGTAAATTGTCCCTAGTGTGTGTAGGATAATGTTAATGTGCGGGGATCGCTGGTCCATGCTGTCCCGGTGGGCCGAAGGGCCTGTTTCCGCGCTGTATCTCTAAACTAAACTAAACTATATGATGTCACCACAAGCTTCAGTGCCATGAAGTCAATTGTTTGTCGAGACTTTGTAACAGTAGCAAAGACTCGGACTGTCTTTAATCAAACATTATCTTGCATTAAATGTTATTCCCTTCATCATGTATCTGTACACAGTGGGCGGCTCGATTGTAATCATGTATTGTTTTTCCACTGACTGGCGAGCATCCAGCAAAATACTTTTCAACGTACCTCGGTTCACGTGACAATAAATGCAACTAAACTACAAACTATGACCGATCATAAACTTTGGACTGAAACAGAGGGGGAGAAAAAAAAATCAATAGACTCAAAATGCTGGAGTAACTCAGCATGTCTGGAGACAATGCATTGTTTCTCCACAGATGCTGCCTGACCTGCTGAGTTACTCCAACATTTTGTGTCCGTCTTTGGTACAAGCTAACACCTGTATTTCCCTTTTGTTATATTTAAGGGGAAAAAATGGTTGTGCTATCAAGAGAATTGGAAGCTTCGACACTTTTTCTCCCCACGAAGTTTGACAGAAGTGCGTTGGCAAACTGATTTCAGGTGGTGAATTTAACACAAGAAAAAATCTTGAAAATTAACAAGTCAAATAAATGCAAAGAAGACATGTGGAACTGCCGATGCTGATTTACAAAAGATCAACTCAGTGGGTCAGGCAGCATCTCCGGAGAACCGATAGGTGATGTTTTGGGCCGGGACCCTTCTTTTTTAGGAACATAGAAACATAGAAAATAGGTGCAGGATGAGGCCATTCATCGTGATCATGACTGATCATCCACAACCAGTAACCTGTGCCTGCCTTAGACAATAGACAATGGACAATAGGTGCAGGAGTAGGCCATTCAGCCCTTCTAGCCAGCAACGCCATTCAATGTGATCATGGCTGATCATCCCCATATCCCCTGACTCCGCTATCTTTAAGAGCTCCATCTAGCTCTCTCTTGAAAGTATCCAGAGAACCGGCCTCCACCGCCCTCCGAGGCAGAGAATTCCACAGACTCACAACTCTCTGTGAGAAAAAGTGTTTCCTCTTCTCCGTTCTAAATGGCTTACCCCTTATTGTTAAACATCTCCCCATATCCCTTGATTCCGCTAGCCCCTAGAGCTCTAGACCCCCTAGAGCTTAGTTTAGTTTGTTGTCACGTGTACCGAGGTACAGTGAAAAGCTTTTGTTGTGTGCTAACCAGTCAGCGGAAAGACTGTACATGATTACAATCGAGCCGTCCACAGTGTACAAATACACGATAAAGGGAATAAAGTGAATGACAAAAAAGAAAAATTGAAAATGAGGAATTGCGATTCTAAAACAACATTCAAGCCCTGCAGTGGTCCAGAAAGACTGAAATATGCCACCATTGTGTGGAGTGTTTAATTGTCATATGCACCGGCAGCAGAAAACAATGATATTCATACTAACAGCAGCATCATGGGCCTGTACACATAATAAGCTCCAGTCCACCAGTACAGTGAGGATTCACAAACAGCAAGAAAATAACAAAAATTCTCCTAGTATTTTTTCAAATAATGCCACATGATGTTTGGACCCATGTGGGAGGTTGAGTGGGATGTTGTTGAAGTGATCATCTTAAAGAAGCATCGCTGACAATAATATAACAGTCGCTCAGAACTGTACAGAGGTGACAGTCGAGATGCTCAAGTGTCTGGGGAAAGATTTGAAAAATAGGCTCTAATAGATTCAATTTCAAGGCTGTTGAGCTCATGGGCAAATCACAGACAGAAGCGATTTCACCCCCCCAAGTCAGATTTCACTAACTATTATTTCCAGATGAAACTGTTCCCATTGAGGCATTAGCCTGGACACTTTTATACACTTTAATAACTCAAACATGGTTGCTGTTTTCCAAGCTGGTGATACTGACGTATCAAGATGCACACCATAAGATAGACACAAAATGCTGGAGTAACTCAGCGGGACGGGCAGCATCTCTGGAACGGAATAGTAGGAATGGGCGACGTTTCAAGTCGACACCCTTCTCCTGAAGAAGGGTCTCGACCCAAAATGTCACCCCATCAGTCTAAAGAAAGGGTCAAGGAAAGAGCGTTCACGTCGATCGCGGCCCTGCCTCCACCAATCCTTCCACCGCCACGCACAAGAAGTGACAAGACAGACACCATTGTACGCAGATGCCGAGAAGTGCGTTCAGCTCTGGCTGACAACTTCTAATCTTGTGTGTGGACTCGATAAGAAGAAGAAGTCTGAAGAAGGATCTCGACCTGGAACATCACCCATTCCTTCTCTCCAGAGATGCTGCCTGTCCCACTGAGTTACTCCAGCATTTTGTGACTAAACCAGCATGTGCAGTTCCTTCCTACACTGTACACCATAAGACATTGGAGCAGAATTAGTTCATTTGGCCAATCAAGTTTACACTGATTCAAGATTCAAGAGAGGATAGGACAATGAAATTCTTGCTTTGCTTCAGCACAACAGAAAATAATAGGCATGAATAATACAGAACAGATCAGTGTGTCCATATACCATTATATATAATGTCTGAAGAAGGGTTTTGGCCCGAAACGTTGCCTATTTCCTTCGCTCCATAGATGCTGCTGCACCCACTGAGTTTCTCCAGCTTTTTTGTGTACCTACCATTATATATATATATATATATACGCACATGAATAAATAAACTGATAAAAGTGCAAATAAATAGATAATGGGCCATGAATGTTCAGAGTTTTGTTGAGTTTGAGTTTAATAGCCTGATGGCTGTGGGGAAGTAGCTATTCCTGAACCTGGATGTTGCAGTCTTCAGGCTCCTGTACCTTCTACCTGAAGGTAGCGGGGAGATGAGTGTGTGGCCAGGATGGTGTGGGTCCTTGATGATGCTGCCAGCCTTTTTGAGGCAGCAACTGCGATAGACCCCTCGATGGTAGGGAGGTCAGAGCCGATGATGGACTGGGCAGTGTTTACTACTTTTTGTAGTCTTTTCCGCTCCTGGGCGCTCAAGTTACCGGCAATTCGATCGTGACCAATATATTATTCCCTCTCAACCCCATTCTCCTGCCTTCTCTCCATAACCTTTGGTGCCCTGGGCGGCATGATGGTGCAGCGGTCGAGTTGCTGCCTTCCATCACCAGAGACCACGGTTGGATCCCGACAACCAGTGCTGTCTGTACGGAGTTTGTACGTTCTCCCTGTGAGTGGGAGGCTTAGGAAGTTCGGCATGCCCCCAACAAATCTCACCAATTTCTACAGATGCGCCGTAGAAAGCTTTGTATCAGAATGTATCACAACATGGTTTGGGAACAGCTCCATCCAAGACCGCAAGAAATTGAAGAGAATTGTGGACGCAGCCCAGACGATCACACAAACCAAACTCCCTTCCATTGACTCCATCTACACCTCATGCTGCCTCGACAACGCCAGCAGCATAATCAAGGACCAGTTGCACCCTGGCCACTCCCTCTTCACCCCTCTCTCATCAGTCAAAAGGTATAGAAGTGTGAAAACGCACACGTCCAGATTCAGGGACAGTTTCTTCCCAGCTGTTATCAGGCGACTGAACCATCTCCTCACCAACTAGAGAGCATCCCTGTTTAAGAAGGAAATGCAGATGCTGGAAAATCGAAGGTAGACAAAAGTGCTGGAGAAACTTAGCGGGTGCAGCAGCATCTATGGAGCAAAGGAAATAGGCAACGATAGGGCCGAAACCCTTCTTCAGACTGAGCAGCCATGAGCATCCTTGAGCTATCATCTATATAACCATATAACAATTACAGCACGGAAACAGGCCATCTCGGCCCTTCTAGTCCGGTCCGTATTCTCCCCTAGTCTCATCTACTTGCACTCAGACCATAACCCTCCATTCCTTTCCCGTCCATATAACTATCCAATTTATTTTTAAATGATAAAATCGAACCTGCCTCCACGACCTTCACTGGAAGCTCATTCCACACAGCTACCACTCTCTGAGTAAAGAATTTATTTTTCCCCCTCATGTTACCTCTCCAAACTGGAAGTTCTGTCCCTTACAGCTTCTCAAGTCATGTACCCCTCTTGTTTGAATCTGTCCCTTGTTTACTACTCAGTGGGAAAAGCTTATCCACGTCAACTCTGTCTATCCCTCTCATCATTTTAAAGACCTCTATCAAGTCCCCCCTTAACCTTCTGCGCTCCAAAGAATAAAGACCTAACTTGTTCAACCTTTCTCTGTAACTTAGTTGCTGAAACCCAGGCAACATTCTAGTAAATCTCCTCTGTACTCTCTATATTTGTTGACATCCTTCCTATAATTAGGCGACCAAAATTGTACACCATACTCCAGAATTGGCCTCACCAATGCCTTGTACAATTTTAACATTACATCCCAACTTCTATACTCAATGCTCTGATTTATAAAGGCCAGCACACCAAAAGCTTTCTTTACCACCCTATCTACATGAGATTCCACCTTCAGGGAACTGTGCACAGTTATTCCCAGATCTCTCTGTTCAACTGCATTCTTCAATTCCCTACCATTTACCATTTACGTCCTATTTTGATTTGTCCTGCCAAGATGTAGCACCTCACACTTATCAGCATTAAACTCCATCCGCCATCTTTCAGCCCACTCTTCCAACTGGCATAAATCTCTCTGTAGACTTTGAAAATCTACTTCATTATCCACAACACCACCTATCTTAGTATCATCTGCATACTTACTAATCCAATTTACCACACCATCATCCAGATCATTGATGTGCATGACAAACAACAGTGGACCCAACACAGATCCCTGTGGCACCCCACTAGTCACAGGCCTCCAACCTGACAAACAACCATCCACCATTATTCTCTGGCATCTCCCATTCAGCTACTGTTGAATCCATCTTGTTACTCCACCATTAATACCCAACAATTGAACCTTCTTAACCAACCTTCCATGAGGAACCTTGTCAAAGGCCTTACTGAGGTCCATATATACAACATCCACTGCTTTACCCTCATCAATTTCCCGAGTAACCTCTTCAAAAAATTCAAGATTAGTCAAACATGACCTTCCAGGCACAAATCCATGTTGACTGTTCCTAATCAGACCCTGTTTATCCAGATGCATATATATATATAATCTCTAAGTATCCTTTCCATTAATTTACCCACCACTGACGTCAAACTAACAGGTCTATAATTGCTAGGTTTACTCTTAGAACCCTTTTTAAACAATGGAACAACATGCGCAGTACGCTAATCCTCCGGCACTATTCCCGTTTCTAATGACATTTGAAATATTTCTGCCATAGCCCCTGCTATTTCTACACTAACTTCCCTCAATGTCCTAGGGAATATCCTGTCCGGACCTGGAGACTTATCCACCTTTATATTTTTCAAAAGTGTCAGTACTTCCTCTTCTTTGAATCTCATAGTTTCCATAGCTACTCTACTTGTTTCCCTTACCTCACATAATTCAATGTCCTTCTCCTTGGTGAATACCGAAGAAAAGAAATTGTTCAATATCTCCCCCATCTCTTTTGGCTCTGCAGATAGCTGTCCACTCTGACTCTTTAATGGACCAATTTTATCCCTCGTTATCCTTTTGCTATTAATATAGCTGTAGAAACCCTTTGGATTTACTTTCACCTTACTTGCCAAAGCAACCTCATATCTTCTTTTAGCTTTTCTAATTTCTTTCTTAAGATTCTTTTTACATTCTTTATACTCCTCAAGCACCTCATTTACTCCATGCTGCCTATAATTATTGTAGATCTCTCTCTTTTTCCAAACCAAGTGTCCAATTTCCCTCAAAAACCATGGCTCTTTCCAATTTTCCTTTCAACCGAACAGGGACATAAAGAATCTGTACTCTTAAAATGTCACCTTTAAATGTCCACCATTTCTCTTCCACATCTTTCCCATAAAACAAAATGACCCAATTCACTCATTTTAAATCCTTTCGCATCTCCTCATAGTTAGCCTTTCTCCAATCAAAAATCTCAACCCTAGGTCCAATTCTGACCCTCTCCATAATTATATTGAATCTAATGGTATTGTGATCACTGGACCCGAACTGTTCCCCAACGCATACCTCTGCCATCTGACCTGTCTCATTTCCTAACAGGAGGTCCAGCACCGCCCCTTCTCTAGTAGGTACCTCTATGTATTGCTGCAAAAAACTATCCTGCACACATTTTAAAAACTCCAAACCATCCAGCCCATTTACAGAATGTGTTCCCCAGTCTATGTGTGGAAAATTGAAATCTCCCACAATCACTACCTTGTGCTTACTACTAATATCTGCGATCTCCTTACATATTTGCTCTTCCAATTCTCTCTCCCCATTTGGCGGTCTATAATACACCCCTAAAAGTGTTGCTACCCCTTTCCCATTTCTCAGTTCCACCCAAATAGCCTCCCTAGATGAGCCCTCTAATCTATCCTGCCAAAGCACTGCTGTAATATCTTCCCTGACAAGCAATGCAACACCTCCACCTCTTGCCCCTCCAATTCTATCACACCTGAAGCAACGAAATCCTGGAATATTTAGTTTCCAATCACAGCCATCCTGCAACCATGTTTCACTGATCGCCACAACATCATACTTCCAGGTGTCAATCCAGGCTCTAAGTTCATCCACCTTTCTTACAATGCTCCTAGCATTAAAATATACACATTTAAGAAACCCACCCCCTTATTCTCTGTTTATTGTCTTTTTCTTCTTTCTCCCCTACATTTTGGGTCAGAGTGCTACCGTTCTCTGCCTCCTGCCTCACACACTGACTGTTAGCTTTCCCTATTATCTACCTCATTGGAGACCCTCGGTCTATTGTTGATCAGACTTTACTGGACTTTATCTTGCAGTGAACATTATCCACTTCATCCTGTATCTGCACAGTGTGGACAGTCGATTGTAATTCTGTATAATATTTCCATTGATTGGATAGCATGCAACAGAAAAGAAAGCTTTGGACTGTACCTCGGTGCACATGACAATAAAGTACACTAAACCAAAAACCAGTATCAGTATTTACCCCAGTAATAAATCATAGAAATTACCCAACAACTTTAAATTTGTTTCCAGTCGTAGTGCCGTCTCCATCATCAACGGTTCCCGCTGTTCAATACTCGTCTCTGCCTCATGCCGTAAACGGGCCCATTTTACATATTCACCATCGGTCAAGACCTAACGAAAAATAAGAATGACAACAAAGCAGAGAACCCCAGTTTAAACATCATGTAGTTGCCCAAAGAGTCGTACCTTGTTCGGGTCGCCGCTGGATTTTCAACACGTTGAAAATGTTCAGCGACCTGCAACGACCGATGACGGGTGCCGTCAGTCGCCGAGAAAGTCGCGTAAGCGGGACAGGCCCGTTTGTGAAACGAGGTCTTTGAGAATTTACATTTTACCTTCTTTGCAACACATAGCGTTCTCAGACCACTGCTCGCATATCGATCCAAATGCCTTTGTGTTTCTTCAGTTGTTCTTCTGTGCTTCTCTTGCTCTTCAAGGTCATCTAATAAATGAGAAGATGAGCTGAACCACACTCGAAATGTTGCCTTTCACAACACAAATCACAGCCTCGGTAAAAAAACATGAAATCATTTAGCTGCAAGCTTTACGCTCTGGATGATACAATTTTTAATAAAATTTAAAAAAAAATCAGAGCCTTCCTAGGTCTGTGATTTTCTACGTTCTCTAAACTTCATTTGTCTTCTCTAGCTTCAAGTAACCCTTGCTATCCCTCCCTCTCCCTTCCCAGTTCTCCCACCAGTCTGACTGTCCGCCATTACATTTAATCTGTTTGCTTTGTTGGAAACTTTCCTAGCTAACAACCTATTCTACATTTCCCTTGAGCTTCGTCGCTTTTGCATTGTTTTCACATCTTACCCTTCCTTATCTCGGTGTCTCCGTCTGACTCTCAGTCTGAAGAATGGCCTTGACGCGAAACGTCACCCACTCCTTCTATCCAGAGAAGCTGCCTGTCCAGCTGAGTTACTCCAGCATTTTGCCTCTATCTTCAGTGTAAACCAGCATCTGCAGTTCCTTCCTACACTTTATTTTGTGTGATTTTTGTTCTAGGTTCCTCTGTGCACCTAATTTGTTTTGCAAGAAAGACCCAAGACATGAGCAATGACATTCAGCAATGATCAAGGTACATGTAGAAATCACTGTAGATAGACACAAAATGCTGGGGTAACTCAGCGGGTCAGGCAGCATCTCTGGGCGGAAGGAATGGCTGATGTTTCTGGTTGAGGCCCTTCGTCAGACAGTCAGGAGAGAGGGAGGCATAGAGACATGGAAGGGTAAGGTGTGAAAACAAGAGATCAAAGGTGTCGAAGATCAAGGAAAATGTAGAATAGATCATTGTTGATTAGGGGAAGGTGGCAAAGTAAAATCTAATCAGGACAGTCAAACTGGTTGGAGGACTAGAGTAGGGGAGGGAAGGAAAGAGAGAGAAAGCAAGGGTTATTTGAAGTTAGAGAAGTCAATATTTATACCGCCGGCTTGTAAGTTGCTGAAGAGAAATATGTGGTACTGTTCCTCCAATTTGCGCTTAGCAACCGGGAGATCAAGTAGGTCTAGGCGGACTGCCAGGAACGATATTTAGGCCCTCTCCACACCATCTCCCTCCCACCCCCGCCCTCTCCCACTCCCTCTCTCCCCACCCTAGTCGCTGTACTAGTTTCACTGTTGTCCTGCTGAGTTTCTTTGTCGGTATAACTCGTTATCACCTAGCCCACGGCCAACCATTGTGGACTCCACCTGGCCTTGATCATCGTTGCAGGCTTTGATCTGCCTTTTGGCATATCTTTCATTCATCTGTTCTTTGTACCTTTATATATCTCATTTGTCTCCCTCTCCCCTGACTCTCAGTCTGAAGAAGGGTCTCGACCCAAAACACCACCCATTCCTTTTCTCCAGAGACGCTGCCTGTCCCGCTGTGTCACTCCGGCTTTTTGAGTCTAACTTTATTATATTTAGGCCGCATCTGCAGAAACAGACAAATGGATCTTATGAATGGATCTGCCTGTGTAAATCCCAGGCCCGCACTGGAAACCAGTGGTCCGCTTCCATTCAATCGCTCACAACCCAACGAGATTTGATCTTGCCTTTTCTTGTCTTCTCCCCTCCCCCCCCCCCCCCCCCCCCCCCCCCCCCCCCCCCCCCCCACCAAACACCTCTACTTTCATCTGAGAAACTGGAGCACCCAGAGAAAACTCACGTGGTCACAGGAAGAACGTACAAACTCCACACAGACAGCACGCGTGGACAGGATCAAACACGGATGTCTGGCATTGTAAGGCAGTGACTCTACCGCCTGGCCACCGCGCTGCCCTTATAGCCCTGTCCCACGGTAGGAGTTCATTCCAAGAGCTCTCCCGAGTTAAAAAAAAAATCAAACTCGTGGTAAGCACGGAGAATGAACGTAGCGGGTACATCGGAGCTCGGGGACGTCTCTTAGCAGCTCATAACGCCAATGGCAGGTACTCGGGAAGACTCGCTAACTGCAGGTAAGCGCGGGAAGACTCGTGAAGATTTTTCAACATGATGAAAAATGTCCACGAGAGCCCCGAGTACCGATGAGTGGCCATTACCGTAAATCTCCGAGTTCGAATCAGGGCAAACTGGGGGAGAGCTCCTGGCATGAACTCGCACCGTGGGGCAGGGCTTTTAGTGTAGGCTGTAGAGTTAAGAGGAGATAAAGGAGATTCATTTACCTTTTCCCACATGTTCCAGTAGATCCATGATGACAGAATCTGCTCCCTTGGTGTACACAACAATCTCTTTAGTGAGGGGGTGCTTAACAATTACTGACATCCTCTTCCGTGTTGAATCAAAGGCTAAAGTATGCAACAGTTCAAAACTCAGGAGACCCCCGTGAGGGAGCTTGATGGTCACTTGGTCAGGGGTCCGGGAAAATAACGTGAAACTATACGCACGAGCAGCGTGTACAAGAGCTGCCTCATCTGGACTCTCAGCTTCATAGTAAATGTCTTCATCCACGATATCCTCACCTTCTCCACCAATGTTGCGACCGGCTTCAGCTGTTACACTTAGATTATCGATGCCGTCTGCTCCAGAGCCAACATCGCCTTCTGCATTCCCAGCGTCACAGGAAGAACTTGGACTAACGTTGGGCGACAGCAGTGGCTCATTGCACAAACTCCCTGGACTACAAGAGCTGGGATGACTTGGCGGGAACGTGGAAGTCTTGCGATCCGTCTTCAACTTCTGAAGGACCTGGTGCATCTTTGACAAGGGCTCCGTTGAAGATTTTGACAATGAAGAAGTCGGCACCTAGAAATTGTGAAAACAGCCGTTCAGAATTCTTCTAACAACGCTTTCCTTTGATGGGACAAAACCCTCGGTCTCTATTTTTGACATCTGTACCATCTACAATAGTTTGCATTTAATATCATCCCCAGGTCATGAATATTTAACACAGCACAACACACTCATTTGATCAGCTTCCTATTCTCTGCCACTGAAAAATAATGTTAGGAATTAAATGGCACAGCGGCACAGCTGGTAGAGCTGATTCCAGTGGCCTGGGTTCGATCCTGACCACGGGAGCTGTCGGTGTGTAGAGTATGTACGTGCTCGAATGATATGTTAGCTTTCATAGCAAAAGGATTTGAGTATAGGAGCAGGGAGGTTCTACTGCAGTTGTACAGGGTCTTGGTGAGACCACACCTGGAGTATTGCGTACAGTTTTGGTCTCCAAATCTGAGGAAGAACATTATTGCCATAGAGGGAGTGCAGAGAAGGTTCACCAGACTGATTCCTGGGATGTCAGGACTGTCTTATGAAGAAAGACTGGATAGACTTGGTTTATACTCGCTAGAATTTAGAAGATTGAGAGGGAGGATCTTATAGAAACTTACAAAATTCTTAAGGGGTTGGACAGTCTAGATGCAGGAAGATTGTTCCCGATGTTGGGGAAGTCCAGGACAAGGGGTCACAGCTTAAGGATCAGGGGGAAATGCTTTAAAACCGAGATGAGAAAAACTGTTTTCACACAGAGAGTGGTGAATCTCTGGAACTCTCTGCCACAGAGGGTAGTTGAGGCCAGTTCATTGGCTATATTTAAGAGGGAGTTAGATGTGGCTCTTGTGGCTAAGGGGATCAGAGGGTATGGAGAGAAGGCAGGTATGGGATACTGAGTTGGATGATCAGCCATGATCATATTGAATGGCGGTGCAGGCTCGAAGGGCCGAATGGCCTACTCCTGCACCTAATTTCTATGTTTCTATGTTTCTATGTTTCTCCGTGACCACTTGGGTTTCCTCCGGGTGCTCCATTTTCCTCCCGCATCCCAAAGACGTGCGGGTTTGTAGGTCAATTGGCCCACTTTAAATCGCCCCTAGTGTTCAGAGAATGGATAAGGTGGTGGGATAACATAGAACTATTGTGAATGGGTGATCGATGGTCGGCATGGACTCGGTCGGCTGAAGGGCCTGTTTCCATGCTGCATCTCTCTAAACCAAAACCAAGGGTTCCCAACCTGGGCTAAGTTTACCCCCAGGGGGTTAATTTCGCCTACCCAGGGGGTAAATTTGTTGATTCTGGATTTGTACATACTATTTCACATTGACTGACTGTGTTTGGTTCTGGTATACCGGCAGCATCTGTTCATCATTAGTTGTTCATAAATTAGTGAAATAACAATGTTATGCGCTATTAAAGTTGCCGGGGGGGTAAACGGGACGAAAACGGTTGGGAATCCCTGGTATAAACTATATTAGCGGCTTTCAACTGGATTGACTTTTACTTGATTCTCCCTGTAAATCACACAATATACCAGTGACAACATATTGTGGGCACCACGGTGGCACAGCGGTAGAGTTGCTGCCTTACGACACCAGAGACCTGGGATTTGATCCTGACTGCGGGTGCTTGTTTGCACTCACCCCGTGAACTGCGTGGGTTTTACCCGGCACCTCTGGTTTCCTCCCACACTCCAAAGACGTACAGGTTTGTAGGTTCATTGGCTTCGGTAAAAATTGTAACCGTCCCAAGTGTGGGTAGGACAGTGTGACTGTGCCGGGGTCACTGGTCAGCGTGGACTTGATGGGCCGAAGGGCCTGCTTCCAAGCTGTGTGTCCAAACTAAATAAACTGAACTAAACAAATCAATGGCAAAACAAAAACTGCTGGAGGAACTCAGCAGGTCAGGCAGTATTTTTGGTGGGATATTTAGTTTGGGTTATTATTTTCAATTATTATTTTGGGCTATTATTTTGAATTATTATTCATTCACTTTGAAAAGTAAATGGAACCAAAAATAAAAAATGCACACCGTCAAACCCATGTCTCTAGTGCCTACAATTCTCCAAAGCTTTCAAGTCAAAGAGGTGCTGTAAAACAACAGTAACATGCTACTAAAATACAGAAAAGCAAATTAATTAGTTATTTAATAGACCTGTATAATGGAAACAACACTTATTGTATTTTAATTACTTTCTCTGAGCATTTATGAGAGATTTGGAGACCATAATAAAACTTAATTGAAACAGAACGGTGTGCGAGCCTAATTTGTTCGAAACAATATATAGTTCAGTTTCAGTTCAGTGTTAGAGTTAACTGGTGGACACAGGCCCTTTAGCTCACCAAGTCCAGCGACCCTCACACACTAACACTGTCCTATACTAGCGACACTTTTTACATTCAGCCCAAGGCAATTAACCTACAAACCCGTACATCTTTGGAGTGTGGGTGGCAACTAAAGTTCTCGGAGAAAACCCACGCAGGTCACGGGGAGAACGTACAAATAAGCACCCCCTAGTCAAGATGGAACCCGTGTATCTGGCGCTGTAATGCCCCTGTCCCACTTATAAAATCTGAAAGGAAACCTCTGGAGACTTTGCGCCCCACACAAGGTTTCCGTGCGGTTCCCGGAGGTTGCAGGTGGTTGCCGGAGGTTGCAGGTAGTGGAAGCAGGTAGGGAGACTGCCAAAAACCTCCGGGAACCGCACGGAAACCTGTGAAGAATGTGAAGAAATTAATATTACAGAGATTTAAAAAAATGTAAATATCAAAGCATCAAAGTTTTTTCTTAGAATATCACTTTCAGTTCCACTTGAGTGGTAATCTTGAGAAGCTACTAGTTAAGGCACAGAAAGGTACAGCACAGCAAACAGGCCCTTCGGCCCACCATGTCTATGCCAAACATTATGCCAACACAAATTAAAGGGTCCAAACCCGAAACATCGCCTGTATATTTTCTCCAGAGATGTTGCCTGACCTGCTAAGTTACCCCAGCAATGTGTGTCTATCCATGCCAACATAAATCAATCTCTTCTGCCTGCATAGGATCCATATTTCTCGGCATTTATGTGTTTATCTAAACACTATTTGAACGTCACTAATATATCTTCCTTCACCACCAACCCTGACAGCATGTTCCAGGCACCCATCACTATCTCATTCAAAAAAAATCTACCTCTATATACCACCTTTAAACTTTGCCATTCTCACCCTTTGATATTTCGACCCTGGGGGAAAAAGGTTCTGCATGTCTACCCTATCTGTCTCGCATAAATTTAAATTCTTCTCCCCTCAGCCTCCAGCGTTCCAGAGAAAAGAATCCAGGTCCAATTGTGGTATTGAGAGAGAGATAAAATCTGAACGGGATTTGAAATTTATCAGTATCGAGCTGGAATGGGGTTGCCTTTACTCATCATTTGTGGTTGAACAAGCTGTGGATAGAGTTAAGGGCCTGTCCCACCAGCATGCGATTGCATGCGTCTAGCGCGACCAAACGTGGTGGGTTGAGGCGTACGGCCTCGTGGGGTCGGTCCCACTTCCGTCGGGCGGTGACGTCATCGCGCAACGCCACGCGCTAGGCGTACGCCGTCAAGAAGCTGCGGACGCGTCAAGAAGCTGCGGACGGCGTCGAGACGCTGCGCACGCCCGTCGAGGCGGTGCGTACGGCCTCAATGCGGCTGCGGGCCGACAGGCCGTTGCCGCGCGGGATTTTTGGACTGTTAGTTTTTTAGAGTCCCGCGCGATGTCGGAACCAGCCCCGCACAACTCCATACGGCTCCGGCGAACGATTTGGGACCGGCCCCGCGAGGCCGTACGGCTCAAGCGACCATGTTAGGTCGCGCTTGCCGCATGGAGTCGCATGCTGGTGGGACAGGCCCTTTACTGTCAGCACCATACAGTATCTGTTAATTGGTCTCCATTTCCTCAACTGCGTACCATTGATAGATCAGTCTGGTGGTGCAGCGGTAGAGTTGCTGCCTTACAGCACCAGAGACCCGGGTTCGATCCTGACTACGGGTGCTGTCGGTAGGGAGTTTGTACGTTCTCCCTGTGACCATGTGGGTTTCCTCCAGGTGCTCTGGTTTCCTCCCACATTCCATAGAAGTGCAGGCTTATAGGTTAATAGGGCTTCTGAAAATTGTCCTTACCTAGATTGTAGGACAGAACTAATAGCCAAAGGGCCGGTTTCCACATTGTATCTCTAAACTAAACTGGACTAAACCAAACTATCTTCTCTGGTATTTGACATCTCCACTCTGGGAAGAAAGGTTCTGGCTGTCTATCCAATCCATGCTTCTCATAATTTGTATATACTGTATTTCCATCAGGTTTCTGCTCAACACTCCAGAGAAAATAGTACAAAATAGTCTGATTTCAGAGCCCAAGCAGAATCAAATCATTGTGGATTGTCATAGTCATATAACATGGAAAAAAGGGCCTTCAGCCCAACTTGCCCACACTGACCAACATGCCCCATCTACACTAGCCCCAATTGCCTGCATTTGCCCCATATCCCTCCAAACCTGTCCGATCCATGTAGCGGTCTAATTGCACCTAAAATGGTGCAATAGTACCTGCCTCTCGTTCCTTACACCTGCCACCCTTTGTGTGGGAAAAGTCATCCATCAGATTGCTATTAAATCTTTCCTCCCTCACCTCAAACCTAGTGTACGATTCCCCTACTCTGGACGAGAGACTCTGTGCATCCACCCGATCTATTCCTCTCATGATTTTGTACACCTCTATAAGATCACTTTGCTTTGGAAAACCCAATGAAGACAGATTCATCACAAGAGAAAATAGACAAAACCAGTTAGATATTTCCAAAAATGGCATTGGTTGGAAGCACATGTCATAAGATCTTAAGTAATTGGAGCAGAATTTGGACCATTCGGCCCATCAAGGCCTACTCCGCCATTCAATCATGGCTGATCTATCTCTCCCTCCTAACCCCATTCTGACAGATTCACCACCCTCTGAGTAAAGAAATTCCTCCTCATCTCCTTTCTTAGAGCCAGAGAGTGACTCTAGTCAGAGGGTGGTGAATCTGTGGAATTCTTTGCCACAGAAGGCAGTGGTGGCCAAGTCAGTGTATCATTTTTACAGCAGCGATAGATAGATGTTTGATCAGTACAGGTGTCAGGGGTTATGGGGAAAAGGCAGGAGAATGGGGTTAAGAGGGAGAGATAGATCAGCCATGATTGAATGGCGGAGTAGACATGACAGGCCAAATGGCATCATTCTACTCCTATTCCTTATGACATGATCTTTCTAAAGGAACGCCCTTTAATTCTGAAGTTATGACCTCCGGTCCTAGACTCTCCCACTACTGGTAACATTTTCTCCACACCCACTCTATCCAAGCCTGTCATTATTGGGTAAGTTTCAATGAGGTTCTCCCTCATGTGCTTGTGGTGATCATGGGACTGACTTTGGTAGTGACTTTTTGTGCATTGTGCATTTCACAATAGACAGAAATGACTGCAGTCTCCCACAACATAATAAAATGATTGAAGTTAAATTGCTACTTTGCAATGTGATTTGAACTCCAATGATATTAGGTTTCATTGTATTCCCCTCTCTATGGGCATAACGTGCTCAGTACATTTTTTATGGGCACAGCTCACATTAAAATTGAATTGGCTTTCGATTTTGAGAGAACTATTCAGCGAATGCATGGGGATAGTCACACAGAAGCAAGGGATCACTTGGGAAGCTCATAACCCAGCGGTATGAATATTGATTTCTCTAACTTCATCTTCTCCTTCTTGCGAATGGCGTGCACAGCCTAAAGTTGTCGGTCAACTTGTTCTATTTGATCTTTGATGCCACAGAAGGTAGTTGAGGCCAGTTCATTGACTATATTTAAGAGGGAGTTAGATGTGGCCCTTGTGGCTAAAGGGATCAGGGGGTATGGAGAGAAGGCAGGGATGGGATACTGAGTTGGATGATCAGCCATGATCATATCGAATGGCGGTGCAGGCTCGAAGGGCCGAATGGCCTACTCCTGCACCTATTATCTATGTTTCTATGTTTTGTTTGTGCACGTCGGGTAGCATTGGCATTTGTCGAAACAGGGTGGACCATGTGAAGGTTGCAATCTCCCACCCATCTAACTTCATGTAACCCTTGCATCCCCTCTCTCCCTGTCCCTCCCCCACCCAATTCATTTTATTAGCTTCAAAGTCATCTTGTTGAGTCTCGTTGTCTGTGACTTGTTTTCACCTAGCCCCACGGCTAACAGTGGCCCCGTTTCCTCTATGGTCGTTACTTATTTTTGCAAATCTTTCGTTCATTTGTTCAATATCCCACTGCATCACCATCTATATCTCCCGTTTTCCCTTCCCCCCCCCCCGACTCTCAGTCTGAAGAAGGGCCTCGACCCGAAACGTCACCTATTGCTTCCCTCCGGAGATGCTGTCTGACCCGCTGAGTTACTCCAGCTCTTTGCGTCGATCCCGCCGCACATGCCCCATAGAATAAATTTGAACAAATTATTCCAAAATAGCATCAACCTACTGGTTGCCTTGGTTGCGTTGCTGTGGAAACCATAACTGTGTTGCACATTGTCAAAGCTAGAAAGAAATCGATGATGCAAGCACTTTCCAAACCAGTGCCAGCGTTTAGTTGAGTCGGTGACTCCATATGGGCAACGGCACCTCGAATTCTCTTCAGCAGGCCTTCATCAGGCACGATATCTTTCTCCTGAGAGAAAAGCACACATAAAAAAAATGTGAACAGTGGTTCGTTTTAATTACAAATCGCCTCGGCGGGGCCTGGGGCGAGTTCCCGCATTTATTTACACAGTAAAAGCTTAATTACTTATTTTGCTCAGTTATTTAGCTTAACTTTTAATTAGCTGCATTAACAACAGCTTGAACATTAAAAATAAATAAGTAACATATTCACAGTCAAGCTCGTTTCGATCAATCTCACACACACACACACACACTGCACGCTTCCCCCTTATGTAATGCTATTTCACTGCAGTTCTCCACTCATGCTTTCTTACATGTGAAGCCGCTAGCTTGGCAGATTGCCAAATCCCCCAGCAGGTTCCCACAAGCTTAACATTCAACCATCTCTGTGAATACTGTGGCGTGCAAGCTACCCGCAGTTGCTGCTCCCCTTGCTTGTGTTTATGATAAAGAGTTTTAAAATTCTCTTGTCAGTAAGTTGGTCTTTGAGCCCTGGGTGCTTTCATAGAAACATAGAAACATAGAAAATAGGTGCAGGAGTAGGCCATTCGGCCCTTCGAGCCTGCAACGTAGGCAGGAGGGACAAGTGTTGATGGGGCACGCCGCTCGGCATGGGCAAGTAGGGCCGAAGGGCCTGCTATAACCAAGAATAGATGTGGACGGGCCTAAGAAACAGCAATGGAGCAGAAAACATTGGTGATTTGTACTGCAGTGGGACTGCAGTTGCAAGGTAAAAATTAGAAAATTAGCAGTACAAATTACAAATTACAAAACACATAATCATGAAGGACTTTAATCCATATGTTGACTGATTGAACCAATATCAGTATCATTGTAAAAAACATACTGAAAGTATAAAGGAGATGGTTCCTTTGATCAGTATGTAGAGAAGACATTAATGGGATGAGCTATCTTCGATTGAAGATCAGAGATCCACGGCAGTGCCCTGTGGTGGAGACTGATGCCTTTGGAAAATTGGTACATCATTGGCGTGGAGAGATTTGCAGTAGGGTTGTGGTGGGTACAATCTGTAAGTTCATACGTGATAAACATAAACATAAACATAAAAAATAGGTGCAGGAGTAGGCCATTCGGCCCTTCGATCCTGCACCGTCATTCAATATGATCATGGCTGATCATCCGACTCAGTATCTTGTACCTGTCTTCTCTCCATACCCCCTGATCCCTTTAGCCACAAGGGCCACAACTACCTTATGTGGCAGAGAATTCCAGAGATTCACCTCTCTCTGTGTGAAAAAAATGTTTTCCTCATCTCGGTCCTAAAAGATTTCCCCCTTATCCTTAAACTGTGACCCTTTGTTCTGGACTTCCCCAACATCGGGAACAATCTTCCTGTATCTAGCCTATCCAACCCCTTAAGAATTTTGTAAGTTTCTATAAGATCCCCCCTCAATCTTCTAAATTCTAGCGAGTACAAGCCGAGTCTATCCAGTCTTTCTTCATATTAAAGTCCTGACATCCCAGGAATCAGTTTGGTGAACCTTCTCTGTACTCCCTCTATGGCAAGAATGTCTTTCCTCAGATTAGGAGACCAATCTGATAGGAGCAGAATTAGGCCATTCGGCCCATCAAGTCTACTCCATCATTCAATCATGGTTGATGTGTCTTTCCCTCTCAACCCCATTCTCCTGCCTTCCCCCCATAACCCCTGACCAACCCATACCAATTAAGAATCTATCTATCGCTGCCCAAAAAATATCCTTTGACTTGGCCTCTACAGCCCTCTGTGGCAATGAATTCCACAGATTCACCATGCTCTGACTAAATAAATTACTCCTCACCTCCTTCCTAAAGGGATGTCCTTTTATTCTGATAAAGATAAAGAAAGGATTAGTCCCAGGAATCTCAATGTAGCACTGTACTGGCGACACCTAGTTATCTTGGATCATCCAACAATGGCCGTCTCTAGGGTAACATGGTTCAAATGTCCCCACTATAGCTCCGTGTCTCTTCCCCTTTGCACTATCTATTATACTTAGGTTTGACTCGATTGTATTTATGGATGGCGCATCAGGTCATAAATTATAGGAACAGAATTAGGCCATTCGGCCCATCATGTCCACTCCACCATTCAATCATGGTTTATCTTCTGTGGTATATCTGATCTATTTGGATCGCTTGCAAAACAAAGCTTGTCACAGTACCTTGATACTCATTACAATAATAACTGTAAACCAATAGATGGCAAATCATGTAATGTCACGTGATGCAGAAATATTATTAGTCGATTCACACCCAAAATGTTCCCGTTTGAATGTCTTGCTGCCATACAGTTGATTTTCTATTTCACTCCAGGAATAAATGCTTTCAATGCATAATGGAGTTCAACATTTTAGGATTAAATATTTCTGGACCAAAAATAACTCTCATTTGCATATTCCGCAAATAGTTTGGTTAAAGGGCCTGTCCCACGAGCATGCGACTCCACGCGGCAAGCGCGACCTAACGTGGTCGCTTGAGCCGTACGGCCTCGCGGGGCCGGTCCCACTTTGATCGCCGGAGCCGTATGGAGTTGTGCGGAGCTGGTCCCGACGGAGACGGGCACCGAAAAACTGACCGTGTTCAAAAACTCTGCGCGGCAACGGCCTACTGGCCCGCAGTCGTCTCGACGCCGTAGGCACCGCCTCGATGGGCGTGAGCAGCGTCTTGACGGCGAACGCAGTGTCTTGACGCCGTTCGTCTCGCGCGGACTTCGCTCGAACTTCACGTCGCTCACTCGACCTCTGCGTGGACCCGCTTCTGGTTTGGTCGCGCTGGCCGCATGCAGGCGCATGCTGGTGGGACCGGCCCTGTACGGGGATCACTCGAACTCCGCGCGGCCCTCGCTTCCGGTTTGGTCGAGCTGGCCGCATACAGTCACGTGCTCGTGTGACAGGCCCTTTACTCTCCTATATATATATATATATATATATATGCCGTCTTTTGTGTGAAAATGTTGACCCCCTTAAGGTTCTTATTAAATCTTTCCCCTCTCACCCTCACCTTGTGTGCCTCTGGTTCTTCATTCCACTACTCTGGATAAAAGACTGCATTCACTCTATCTATTCCCCTCATGTTTATCCTGGTTTATTCAACAGGTGCACAGTAGAGAGCATGCTGACCGGTTGCATCGTGGCTTGGTTCGACGACCTGAGGGCCCAGGAGCGGAAAAGGATGCAGAAAGTTGTGACCACTGCCCAGTCCATCATCGGCTCTGACCTCCTCACCATCGAAGGGGTCTATCGCAGTCGCTGCCTCATAAAGGTAGCCAACATCATCAAAGTCCCACACCATCCTGGCCACACACTCATCTCTCCGCTACCACCGGGCAGAAGGTACAGGAGCCTGAAATCTGTTACATCCAGGTTCAGGAATAGCTGCTTCCCCACAGCCATCAGGCTATTAAATTCACCAACAAACAGACTCTGAACTGTAACAGCCTATTGCACTTTATCTGCTTATTTATGTGTATATTGAACTGAACTGTTCTGTATTTTTCTTTACAATATTCTGTTGTGCTGCAGCAAGCAAGAATGTCATTGTCCTATCTGGGACACATGACAATAAACTCTCTTGATTTGGCTTGACAACATGTTTGTGTAGGAAGGAACTGCAGATGCTGGTTTACACCAAAGCTAGACACAAAATGCTGGAGTAACTCAGCGGGACAGGCAGCATCTCTTGAGAGAGGGAATGGGTGACGTTTCAGGTCGAGACCCTTCTTCAGACTGAGAGTCAGGGGATAGGGAGGCTAGCAATATGGAAGGGTACAGAAATTTATTCTTAAAGCCCTGTCCCACGGTACGAGTTCATTCCAAGAGCTCTCCCGAGTTTGCCCTGATTCGAACTCGGAGATTTACGGTAATGGCCACTCGTCGGTACTCGGGGCTCTCGTGGACATTTTTCAACAAGTTGAAAAATATTGTAAACATGTTGAAAAATCTTCACGAGTCTTCCCGAGTACCTGTCGTTAGCGTTACGAGCCGCGAAAAGACGCCCCCGAGCTTCGACGCACCCGCTACGTTCATTCTCCGTGCTTACCACGAGTTTGAATTTTTTTAAACTCGGGAGAGCTCTTGGAATGAACTCGTTCCGTGGGACAGGGCTATTATTTGTTACATTCTTATTATGATGTGAATATTATTATCATGTGATAATTGCCTCATACGAACTTTTCAACATAATTTCCAAATATTGTTGCTGTTTTTTTAGGTCAAGATCCTGATTGACGTCACCCACAGCGATGTTTTTTCAAAGTAAAAAAGCCACCAATACCACAGGTCCTTTCTGGAGTTGTGTCTTAAAGGCCAAAGCTTTTGATTTAACACACCTCATTTGTATATGAAGGACCCGCAGAGGCTGGTTTACACCGAAGATAAACACAATATGCTGGAGTAACTCAGTGGGACAGGCAGCATCTCTGGAGAGAAGGAATGGGTGACGTTTAATATGAACATTTAATATAAACAAGGTGACACACTGTAAAGCAATGGGTGATGTTTTAGATCAAGACTCTTTTTCAGATGAAGGAGAGCTGAAGAAGGGGTCCCGACCAGAAACGTCACAGATTCCTTCTCTCCACAGATGCTGCCAGCCCCGCTCAGTTACTCCAGCATTTTGTGTCTATCTGCGTCTCATTTCCTTTACAGTGTCTCACCACGGTCTATTTGTTCATATTAAATGTCATCCATCATTCATCACCATGTTTCGCTAACAACTGTTCAGTTCTTTCTAGGTCCCAAGTCTCTTACTGTTTGTACATGTCCCAATAAAAAACAAACTCTTATATGCCTGAGCTCCCAGCTTCAGAACATTTACATGCAGTCGAATTAGCAGTGACCCCAGAATTAATTTCAGTTGAATCTTGCCAATACAATGAGATCATTTACTCGTTTACATGTCTCTTACATCGAGTCATAGAACGTGGAACCAGGCGCTTCGGCCCAACTTGTCCCATCTACACTGCCTGCATTTGGCCCATCTCCCTCTAAACCTGTCCTGTCCATGTACCTGTCTAAATGTTTCTTAAACATTGCAATAGTCCCCACCTCAACAACCTCCATTGACAGCTCGTTCCTTACACCCACCACCCTTTGTGTGAGATCTTTCCCACCTCACCTTAAAGCTGCGTCCTCTGGTTCTCGATTCCCTTACTCTGGGCAAGAGACTCTGTGCATCTACCCGATCTTTGCCTCTCACGATTGCGTACATCTCTTTCACCACTGCATTGAATACTTATTGAAAAAATGAACACCATTTGAAAAAGAATGTTGATCATCGTTTGAGCTCTAGGAGTTCACCAGATTGGAAGATGCTATTGGAGTGAATACTATGGTGCAGCGGTAGAGTTGCTGCCGCACAGCGTCAAGGACTTGAGTTTGATCCTGACTACGGGTGCAGTCTGTGCGGAGTTTGCACGTTCTCCCAGTGACCCGCGTGGGTCTGCTCCGGGTGCACCGGTTTCCCCCCCACACTCCATAGGCGTACAGGTTTGCAGGTTAATTGGCTTGGTGAAATCGTAACTTGTCCCTAGTGTGTGTAGGATAGTGCTAGCGTGCGGGGGTCGCTGATCAGAGCGGACTCAGTGGGCCAAAGGAAAGATGCGCTGTACCTCTACACTAAACTAAAAAACTAATAGCATTCACATTGTTAGACAATACACACTTGAGCCACGATGTCCCAGTGGTGGAAGGAATTAATACGGTCATAGGTGATAGGAGCAGAATTAGGCCATTCAGCCCATCAAGTCTACTCCGCCATTCAATCATGGCTGATCTCACTCTCCCTCATAACCACAATCTCCTGCCTTCTCCTGACACTCGTACTAATCAAGAATTGATATATCCATCTGCCTTAAAAATGTCCATTGACTTGGCCTCCACAGCCTTCTGTGGCAATGAATTCCACAGATTCACCACCCTCTGACTAAATTCCACAGATTCACTGCCCTCTGACTGACATTTAGGGTACTAGGAAAAATGCCAAATTAAATGCGTTTTTTGTTTTGCATGTTAGAAACATAGAAAATAGGTGCAGGAGTAGGCCATTCATCCCTTCGAGCCAGCACTGTCATTCAATATGATCATGGCTGATCATCCAAAATCAGTGCCCCGTTCCTGCTTTCCCCCCATAGCTCTTGATTCCGTTAGCCCCAAGAACTAATTCTAACTCTCCCATGTTATTGGGTTTGTTAATTATCACTGACACTCCCCTCCTCCAGGCATGTGGCAAATATTCCATCACACACCCGAGCTGTGCTTTACAAATAGTGAATTGTTTTGATGAGTCGGGATGCACGTTGTCTCGTGACAGAACTCTCAGCCAAAAGCGAATTGACTCCCGAATTCCAAAAGGCGGCATCTGATCTCGAAATGACTGAAGCCACCTTTCAGAACAAAGAGCTTCCAATGAATCTGAGCATAGGACATGGAGCGACTCTTGCAGTCGTCAAAGGGAAATACCCAATAGTTATTTGGCTTTACTCGGCAAAATAAATCTATCCTTCTAAATGAACAACGGAACATTTGAGTGGCAGAATTATTTCAATTAAACCTAGATGTGTATTAATATATAAAACACAGTGGTGCAGCGTTAGATCTTTGCCACCTATAAATACTGCTCTCCGGAAGATAGACATAGGGAGCAGGAAAACAAATAACGCAGGTGTCGAAATAAAAGCAGAAAATGCTGGAAGTCACCAAGTTAACCCGCATGTGTGGAAAGAGAAAATGGTTACAATATCGGAAGCGATGTGCAATGATGTCATTGAACAGACTCTTGTTACAAAAACAAAAGTCCTAAAAGTTAAAACAGCTCTGTCGTCACATGATGGATAAAGAAAGCGTTGAACTAGACTGATCGGGAAAGAGCAGCAAGGACAGCACGGTGGCGCAGCGGTAGAGTTGCTGCTTTACAGCGCCAGAGACCCAGGTTTGATCCTGACTACGGGTGCTGTCTGTACGGAGTTTGCACGTTCTCCCTGTGACCGCTTGAGTTCCCTTCAGGTGCTCTGATTTCCTCTCACCCTCCAAAGATGGAGCGGGTTTGCTGGTTAATTGGCTTCTGCAAAATTGTAAATTACCCCTAGTGTGTGTAGGATACAACTAGTGCACGGGTGATCGCTGGTCACCGCAGACTCAGCAGGCCAACGGGCCCGAATCCACGCTGTGTCTCTAAACTAAACTAAATGAAACTTCATCCAATAGGGAAAATACAAAGAGCAATTGAATAAATACTGAAGCTTTTAAAGTCGCTGGTCAGATATTTGTAATATTGAGATCAGCCCCATTTATGAGGAAGGATGTGCTGGCCTTGGAGAGGGTCCATCGGAAATTTACATGAATGATTCCAGGGATGATTAGGTTAATGTATGAGGAGCGTTTGACGGCTCTGGGCCTGTACTCACTGGAGTTTAGAAGGATGGGGAGGGGAACCTCACTGAATCTTACCGAATAACAGAAGCCCGACGCAGAGTGGATGTGGTGGGAATGTTTATACCAGTGGGAGAGTCTAGTACCAGAGAGTGCAGCCTCAGAATAAAAAGACATAGCTTTGGAATGGAGATGAGGAGGAATTTCTTTAACCAAATGATGGTGACTATGTGGACCTCTTTGCCACAGACGTTGGTGGAGGCCAGGGTTTTGGGGTTCACAAAATCTTCGTGCGCCACCTGCGTGGTGCGTAACTGACGCCCAAGTGGGACAGGTCCTTAAGGATGCCAGAGGTTATGGGGAGAAAGCAAGAGAATGGGATTGAGGGACAGATGGACCATGATTCAATGGTAGAGCAGACTCAATGGCCCGAATTCTTCTTCTCCTACGTCCTATGATCCGAGAACATACTTCCATTCTAATTTATTAAACGTACACAAAAAAAGCTGGAGAAACTCAGCAGGTGCAGCAGCATCTATGGAGCGAAGGAAATAGGCAACGTTTCGGGCCGAAGCCCGAAATGTTGCCTATTTCCTTCGCTCCATAGATGCTGCTGCACCCGCTGAGTTTCTCCAGCTTTTTTTGTGTACGTTTGTCAGCCTTGTCAGTGGTTTAATAAATTGGGTTTAAGGAAATAGGCAACGTTTCGGGCCGAAACCCTTTGGGTTTCGGCCCGAAACGTTGCCTATTTCCTTCGATGCATAGATGCTGCTGCACCCGCTGAGTTTCTCCAGCTTTTTTGTGTACCTTCGATTCTCCAGCATCTGCAGTTCCTTCTTAAACCCAATTTATTAAACCACTGACAAGGCTGACAATCCACATAAAAAATATCAATTTTTATTAAACGCACTCACAGGCCTCTCAAGAGCTACTAAACTGTAATCAAATTTCCAAGAAGATAAGAATATTTAAAAAAAACAAGAAACTGTTGTTACGAATCAACATTTTAATTGACAAAATGTCTCATTATGTACTTGCAGAATAGCAAGCAACTGAGGAATATCAATTCCATAAACCACTGCCAAGCTAATTCTATTAATTAGGCATACCTGCTGTTATAGCCTTGGTAGTCATCGCTAGCTAGGGATTTGAAGCACAGTGGTGGATTTATCAAGCCATTTTAGCCAAGAGTGTAAATTGATTTTAACCGCTGTTGTAGAAATCAATGGGTACGTGATTGGAATCACATGTTTTCATTAAAAAATATATGACAATTTTGGTTTTAGTATCTCAATGGAAGATGAGACCCTGACTCTAATTTTCTTTCATTAAAATATATGCATTGGAAGCAACCCAAGGATATGAAAAATGTCCACAATTTTGAAATGCTACACATAGAAACATAGAAATTAGGTGCAGGAGTAGGCCATTCGGCCCTTCGAGCCTGCACCGCAATTCAATACGATCATGGCTGATCATCCAACTCAGTATCCCGTACCTGCCTTCTCTCCATACCCTCTGATCCCCTTAGCCACAAGGGCCACATCTAACTCCCTCTTAAATATAGCCAATGAACTGGCCTCGACTACCCTCTGTGGCAGAGAGTTCCAGAGATTCACCACTCTCTGTGTGAAAAAAATTCTTCTCATCTCGGTTTTAAAGGATTTCCCCCTTATCCTTGAGCTGTGACCCCTTGCCCTG
Organism: Leucoraja erinaceus; assembly: GCF_028641065.1. NCBI lineage: Eukaryota > Metazoa > Chordata > Chondrichthyes > Rajiformes > Rajidae > Leucoraja > Leucoraja erinaceus. The sequence continues at coordinate 53,461,407 of NC_073387.1, forward strand.
GACTTCACCAACATCGGGAGCAATCTTCCTGCATCCAGCCTGTCCAACCCCTTAAGAATTTTGTAAGTTTCTATAAGATCCCCTCTCAATCTCCTAAATTCTAGAGAGTATAAACCAAGTCATCCAGTCTTTCTCATAATCCAGTCTGACATTCTTCAGAGTGGCTCCGGTACTGGCCACAGCGGCCTCTGCAGCCTGTCCCATTTTTGTCTGTGTTTTTAATTATTTTATGTTGGGGTGTGTGTGTGTGGGGGGGCTGGGGGGGGGAAACTTTTTAAAATCTCTCCCTGCACTGGAGACCCACTCCCGGGTCTATGGCAACAAATGCCTCCAACTTCCTCAGACTCACCGTTTTCGCGGAGCTGGCCGAGACCAAAGCGGGTGGAGCAGCGCTGCTGCTTGCTGTGCTACCGGAGAGTCGGATGATGGACGGCGGCGCCAGGAGGCGCTCCCTAGCACCGCTTTTTTGGGGGATTCTCCCCGCCCGAGTTTTCCTCTCATTGCCCCGCGGGCTGGAATGATGCGAGCGCACACCGGGGGCTCCAACACCAAGACCCGGTGTGCGACCTTGCACCACCCGGCGTGGCTTTAATGGACAATGCCATCGCCAGCCGGGGGCTATATTCTAACATCAGTGCAGTGTCAACGATCACAGCTATGTGATATATGATTAATTATGTTGTGTTTGGGGTCTATTTGTGTGTAATTAGCGGTGTAGAAACGGCATTTCCCAGGGGCCTATTAAGTGAATCACGGGCATAAAATGTCCTTCCTGATTTGGGGCTCCACTTCTTGCAAAACACATAGCATTTGGGGGTCCGAGACCTTTGTTTTCAGCGATCCAAAGTTATTTAACTTAAAAAACTACAAGTGAGATGTTTTGGTAATGCAGTACATATTAACTGTGCAATTCCTTCAAGATCGTTGGCTGAGGAGCAATCAATATATTTTTCATTAAAAACTTACAATAATTTAGTCCTCACTGGGATGGCATTGTACATTAGCGTCAAGGAATTCATCTGGAACAGTTTTGTTTAAAGATACAGCACAGAAACGGGCCCTTCGGCCCACTGAGACCGTGCCGACCAGCGATACCCTTACACCAGCACTGTCCAACACACACTAGGGACATTTTAGAATTTTCACCGAAGCCAATTAACCTGCAAACTTGGACGTCTTTGGAATGTGGGAGGAAACCAGTGCACCCGGAGAAAGCCCACACGGTCACGGGGAGAACATACAAACTCCGTACAGACAAGCACCCGTAGTCAGGATCGAACCCGGGTCTCCGGCGCTGTGAAGCAGCAACTCTACCGCTGCGCCACCGTGCATAAATGAAGATGATGCTCAGCTTTTTGTCTCCTTTTGAAAGTCCCCCAGCAGATTTCAGTAAATATTCCCCAAGAAAAGAAAAATGCACAGTGCAAATAGATGCTTGATGGTGGCAGTCTCAGTGGGCTGAATAAGCATTGAATGTTTCGATGACTCTGCTGTTAAACTTTAACAAGGTCTTGCAGTCTGAAGAAGGGTTTCGACCCGAAATGTTGCCTATTTCCTTCGCTCCATAGATGCTGCCTCATCCGCTGAGTTTCTCCAGCATTTGTGTCTACCTGTTCAAATGTTTTTTTTTTTAATGTTGTTATAGTACCTGCTTCAACTACCTCCTCTGACAGCTTATACCTGGAGCATTTTCTCACCACCCTCTGTGTGGAAGAAGGTGCCCCTCAGGTTCCTATAAAATCTTCCCTCTCACCGATTGGAAAAAAATGTAGCCATTTATTCTTTTGAACCAGCAAGTGAATACTCAGAGCTCTCAGAGAACTCACGCAGGTCATGGGGAGAACGTGCAAACTCCCTACAGACAGCACCCGTAGTCAGGATTGAACCTGGGACTCTACCGCTGAGCCACAGTGCCAAGGGTAGGTAGTTGTAGGGCATTATTTCCCAGCTGCATCACAGTTTCTGTACATTGATACCTATAGATGATGTCTGTGGATAGACCCAAAGTGATGGGGCAACTCAACGGGTCAGGCAACATCTCTGTAGAAATGGAGCAGGTAATTTTTATTCTCCTTCCCATTCCTACACAGACCTTTCTGTCCACAGTCTCCTCCATTGTCAGAGTGAGGCTAAACGCTAATTGGAGGAACAGCATCTCATATTTCGCTTGAGCAGCTTCCAGCCCAGCAGTATCACTCTTGATATCTCTCACTGCAAATAGCCCCGGCATTCCGTCTCTCTCTAAACTAAAATTGGCCTGTTTCCTTTAACGTTGTTAGTTTTTTGCATATCTTTCATTCATTGTTCTTTATCTCTCCACATCACCGCCTATATGCCTCGTTTCCCTTATCCCTAACCAGTCTGAAGAAGAGTCTCGACCCGAAACGTCACCCATTCCTTCTCTCCAGAGATGCTGCCTGTCCCGCTGAGTTACTCCAGCTTGTTCTGTCTATCTTAAGTAAATTCTCTGCATCCTTTCATAGAAACATAGAAACATAGAAAATAGGTGCAGGAGTAGGCCATTCGGCCCTTTGAGCCTGCACCGCCATTCAATATGATCATGGCTGAACATCCAACTCAGTATCCTGTACCTGCCTTCTCTCCATACCCCCTGATGCCTTTAGCCACAAGGGCCACATCTAACTCCCTCTTAAATATAGCCAATGAACTGGCCTCAACTACCTTCTGTGGCAGAGAATTCCAGAGATTCACCACTCTCTGTGTGAAAAACGTTTTCCTCATCTCGGTCCTAAAAGATTTCCCCCTTATCCTTAAACTGTGACCCCTTGTTCTGGACTTCCCCAACATCGGGAACAATCTTCCTGCATCTAGTCTGTCCAACCCCTTAAGAATTTTGTAAGTTTCTATAAGAACCCCCCTCAATCTTCTAAATTCTAGCGAGTACAAACCGAGTCTATCCAGTCTTTCTTCATATGAAAGTCCTGACATGCCAGGAATCAGTCTGGTGAACCTTTTCTGTACTCCCTCTATGGCAAGAATGTCCTTCCTCAGATTAGGAGACCAAAACTGTACGCAATACTCCAGGTGTGGTCTCACTAAGACCCTGTACAACTGCAGTAGAACCTCCCTGCTCCTATACTCAAATCCCTTTGCTTTCCAGCTTGACAACATTAAAATGATTCAATTAGATGGGTTAGATCATAAAATATGCTCAATTTCCTAAGGACAAGATAAGTGCTTAGGATTTAGGTCAATGCCTTTCCTTTACTTACAATCGAGTTGTTCCAGGCCCCTCTCTGGGATGGACCACAGTGCATCATTGACTTTGTCTGACTTGTATAATCGGTGCGTTGCTGCCCGGACAAGATGCTTTGTGTTTGCCCCGTAAGCATTGGACTCTTCTGCCGATGATCTGACGCACCATTCTGGGGGTTGTTGATGGAGACAGATCCCTCCAACAGTGGCCCTTCCTCATCCGAGATGGCCGTCTGTGTACGCGTAGACAAATGCTCAGCTACGTGAAAAATCATTCAGGATGTAAATCAGAAGGTGGTCACCATTGTTAAATTAGATACATTAAAAAAAACGAAGATAGTGAGGTGCGTGGGTCTCAAAAAGGAAGAGAGGAGTCAATTTTGAGAGGCACCTTTAATTATGTTCCTCCCGGTTGTAGGGAAGTCCAAACGAGAGAAAAATGGCTCCCAAACCCCTGCCTTTAAACCCTCTGGTTAAGGGCTGCCGCCGGACTGAACCACTCCCGTGCCGAGGGGTTCGACAGTTAAGATGGCGCGACCCTTGGGAGCCGCCACAGGACCCCCCCCCCCCCCCAGAAAACGAAACGCACCGGCGGGCGCACGACCCGTGCACGATCGTGGGGCTGGCGGAGGCACAGGTGGAGGGACAGGTCGAGGGAACAGGTGATGGCACGACCCTTGGGAGCCGCCACAATAGACACAAAATGCTGCAGTAACCTGGTGGGTCAGGCAGCATCTCTGGAGGAAAGGAATAGGTGACGTTTCAGGTCAGTACCCTTCTTCAGACTGAAAGATAGAAAACCCCAGAACCAAACAGGTCTGGCAACAGATGACCTCTGGAAGGGTGGAATCCATAATGGCCCATATTTGGTTGGGGATGCAGGAGTTGACAGGGTAGGGAAAGGTTAGGCAGGGGGGGGGGGGGGGGGGGGGGGGGGGGGGGTGGAAGATGCAGGTGTTACATGAAATTAGCGAGATCAATATTCATACCGCTGGGTTGTAAGCTGCCGAAGTGAAATACTAGGCACTGTTTCTCCAATAGCAAACTACCATGGATTATTGAATAATTGAAATAACTTCATCTTCATCATTCATTTAAGCAGATACATGGAATGGATCGGTTAAGAGGAATATGGGCCAAATGCAGACAGGTGTGACTAGTGTAGATGGGGCATGTTGGCCGGCGTGGGCAAGTTGGGCCGAAAGGCCCGTTCCCACACTGTATGATTCGGATACTTGGGTGCATTTTCCGATCATGTGCAGGTAGACTTAGTTTAGAGATACAGTGCGGAAACAGGCCCTTCGGCCCAGCGTGTCCATGCCAACCGCTAATGAAATTCCTCGTATGTTGCAAAACATAATTAGCTAATAGAGTATTATTATGTTGATCATGATGATTATGATCACCCGTTCACACTAGTTTTATGTTACCCCACTTTCTCATCCTCTCCTTACAAACTATGGACAATTTACAGAGGGCCAATAACCCGCTGAGTTAGTTTTAACTTAGAGATAAAATGCAGAAATAGGCTCTTCGGCTCACCGGGTCCGTGCCAACCAGCGATCCCCGCATATTAACACTATCCTACACACACCATTGACAATTTTTGCATTTACCAAGCCAATTCCCCTACATACCCATATGTCTTCGGAGTGTGGGAGGAAACCGAAGATCTTGGAGAAAACCCACACAGGTCGCGGGGAGAACGTACAAACTTTGTACAGTCAGGACCCGTAGTCGGGATCGAACCCAGGTCTCCGGCATTGCATTCGCTGCAAGGCAGCAACTTTACCGTTGTGCCACCGTGCCGCCCTATGTGGGAGGAAACCGGAGCACCTGGAAGAAACCCATGCGGTTCCTCTGATAAGTCCCGTAGAAAAGAATGTGGCAACGACCCAGCTTAAGCAGCGGCTTTATAATCACAAGAAGCTGACCTCTATCCCCTCGCACCTTATACGATCGTTCTTGATTCCTTTACTCTGAGTAAAAGACACTGTGCATTCTTCCCCCGTCTATTCATCTCATGATCTTTCTTGATTAATATGGGTGTCAGAGGTTTTGGGGAGAAGGCAGGAGAAAGGAGAGAGAGAGATCAGCCATGATTGATTGGCGGAGTAGACTGTAGATAGACACAATAAACATAGAAACATAGAAACATAGAAAATAGGTGCAGGAGTAGGCCATTCGGCCCTTCGAGCCTGCACCGCCATTCAATATGATCATGGCTGATCATCCAACTCAGTATCCTGTTCCTGCCTTCTCTCCATACCCCCCGATCCCTTTAGCCACAAGGGCCACATCTAACTCCCTCTTAAATATAGCTTAAATATAAAATGGAGTAACTCAGCGGGACAGTGCAGCATCCCTGAAGAGAAGGAATGGGTGACGTTTCAAGTCGAGACCCTTCTTCAGACGGAGTAGACTTGATGGGCCAAAAGGCCTAATTCTACTCAATAGACTATAGACAATAGACAATAGATGCAGGAGTAGGCCATTCGGCCCTTCGAGCCAGCACCGCCATTCAATGTGATCATGGCTGATCATCTACAATCAGTACCCTGCTCC